>NC_069082.1:75617754-76248400 GCF_025698485.1 Gossypium arboreum | reverse complement strand
CTTCTCACGATTCGTGCCGCTCACTCACTTCACCTCCTCGGCTATCTTAGCCTTTTCTACCAATGCAGCAAAACCACGCTCCCTCTGTGGAGCTATCAATATCCTAAGCTCATCGCGGAGACCATCCTCGAAGCGGACACTGCGCTCATATTCAGTTGCCACTATACCACTAGCATATCGACTCAGCCTCAAAAATTCTGCCTCATACTCTGCTACAGTCTTATCACCTTGAGTCAGATTCAAGAATTCCTTTCGACGAGCATCCACATAGCTTGCTCCAACATACCTCCCTTTAAAGGCAGTTTTGAACAATTCCCAGGTTACTTGCTCAATTGGGGTACTCTCCCTTACGGTGATCCACCATCGGTATGCCTCGTCACGTAGCAGCGACACAGCTCCTTTCAGCTTTTGCTCCACTGAGCAGTCTAGGTCGTCCATGATCCGTTCTGTTGCCTCCAGCCAATATTCTGCCACATTCGGGGCCACTCCAGATACACCCCTAAATACCTCTGCTCCGTTGGCCCGGAGTCGCTCCGATATAGACCCCCTATTCAGGCGTCCCGGTACTAGCTCCACCACTCTTTCTAAAACCCTTAACATGGCTTGGGATAAGCGTCATCCCCATGACCCGATCATAAGTCCCGATCTCCGTTGCTTGCGGCACGGTGGCTCCTCGGTGGCCTATGCCCCGAGGATGAAGATTCAGCTTGCACCCTTCTGCGACCACGTCCGCGGCTTCGTCCATGAGCTCCTCTAGTACTCATATCGAATTATCTGATTTAGGAATTTTATGAAATTAGTATAACATTCCTTTGTTTATTAAGAAAATGTCTTATGTAGATATAGCGGTTCAAGGATTTTTTCGTATCATCGTAGCCTAGCTACAGTCTCATTCCTACTGTTTACTGACTCTACCTAGCTAAAGTCTCATAGTAGGGTCTCAGCACTATTCATAATATCATATCAATATCATATATTGTAAGGAAAATATACTTACAGACTTGGTACCGGGGATTGGTGAGCCACTTCTTTCTCCAATCCATTTAGAACTAAAAACCATGTTTTTGATTATCGAAAATAGAAATTCAAAACTTTGATTTGAAAACTCCTTTATTTTGAACTCTTGATTTAAAAGCAGAAAAAACTGGTACCTTTTTCGCATATATTCTCCATAAAACATCTTTAAAATGAATTTTTGAAGCCATTTCCAAAAATACCCTTCTTAGGCCTAAGTTTAGAAAAAATTTTAGACCAGATCCACGTAGAGTTGTTGCAACCTAGGCTCGATACCACTAAATGTAACACCCCAAACCCGGCCCAGACGTTATGGTGAATCGGCGTGCCACATTGGAGTTGAAAACCCACGCCCGTTTAAGTGTTTTAAAACCATACATTTTATTGAGTTAACAAAGTGTATGGAAGTGGGCACCGTGTAGGTATCCGAGACAGAGGAGGTGAGCCATGAAGGCGCTTAAGTACCAAGCTCTTTAATTGGATCCAATCTAGACATGCCCACAACCATAGCCACACTTGGTTATATCGAGTTTAAATTTGTTTAAGTGGGACGTCTTTGATAAATCGATTAATCGTGGTGTTGAGATATTTTGAAAACAAGTATCATTTTAAAAACACGTCCTAAGTCTAGCCCATTTGAATAATTATTAACCAATTTTTAAAGTTATTAAAATTAAAATAATTAGAAAAGAAATAAAAGGAAAGTTAAAATTGGCCTTATTACAACCCAAAAATAAATAATAATTAAAGTAAATTAAATGAAAACCAACACTTATTTAAAAGCCCAAAGATGATCACCGTGGCCACTCTGAATCCTCTCCACCAAGTCCCCACATCAAGGCTCACGCAAGGTTAAGGAAAGGGGGTGAGTTTGGAAACTCATGTGCAACAAGCCCCTTTCGAGCCCAAAACAATAACGACTGTTGGGTCTAAGCCCAAATCAATCTCAATCATGCTTTGGCAGTAGCCCTTTTCATATTTCATATTTCATATCTTGGGCAAGCCTTTTCATATTTCATATTCTTGGGCAAGCCTTTTTATATTTCATATTCTTGGGCAAGCCTTTATCAGAAACAGTATGGCCCTTAGGCCCATTTCAATGTCACATATAATTTCAATGAAAGAATGCAACCCATTTGGGGAGACTACTCAACCCACCATCTGCTACTCTCCACCCGTACCAACCAACACACCATGTGGGATTAACTCGACCCACCCGGCCAAACTCTCCTTTGGCGGCAACAGAGTCTTTATCATATAATGGAGGCCTAGCCTCTTTTAATAAGCGGGGCAAAAGCCCTTTCAATAAGCGGGCATAAGCCCTTTTATAAGCTGGGCATAAGCCCTTTTGATAATCGGGCATAAGCCCTTTTGATAAGCGGGGCATAAGCCCTTTTCACTTCCTCCATCCATATAAAACCCAACCCAATGCATTTATGATTACCTCATGTGCATATCATACATATCATGTGCATATCATACATTTCATGTGCATATCATACATACCATATTTATCAAAATCCCATGTATTAAAATCAAACATAAACCCTAGGGGTATAATGGTCATTTTACCTAGGGCAAAACGGTCATTTTCATGGTATAAGGGTAATCTTATAATTTTACCAAAATTAGGGTTTCCATGTTCATTAACGATTACTAACAATTCATGGGTGCAAACAGTGATTCGGCCCATTTGTAGCGAAATCGAGTTATTGGGCCTAAACCCTAATGGGCCCTACTTAGCCAATTTCGTCATCTAGGCCCATTTAGCCTATATTCCATAACGGTTTTAACGGTCTTATCATGCAATTTAATGATTTCGTTTTCTACCAATTTTACCCAAATGGGCCGAAAGCCCACTGGGCCCCACTTCCCCTCGAGGCCCAACTTACCAAGAACGCTAAAAATCACATTCTTACCGTTTCCATCGTTCTCGATCACCGTCTCATCGATTCTAACTAACTAGTGAGCGTCTTGCTCACAAGTCCTCGAAATGCCGAATTTGGCATTTGACTTTTCGCATTTTATCGCTTTAAGCTCGAAAGGGTTCGTTACACACCGATTTGCGATATTCCTTGACGAGATCTCCTATGCGATTTCTCCTATAATCAATTGTTAAATAGATCAGCTCGCAATAATTGAACCAATTTAAGAACTTTCCAATATTAACACTTACACATTTACCACCATCCATAATGGCCTTAGGCACCTTACCTTTGTCGCGATTGATGACTAGGCCTAGCTACTCCGTGATCCAAGCTACTCCAAACCGACACTACACCTTGCTGCTCCTTCAATAAATAAACCAAAAATATTAAAAGAAGACCCCATAGAGTCTATGCCCATATTCGCCATCTCCCTAAACTTGGAGTTTGACTTTTGACCAAAGCTACACTAGGAATTGTTTAGAGTTTGAACACTTACCACGTCTTTCTCCTCTTGACTCGGATGTCTAAAAGGTAAGGAATCGAACGCCAACTATTGAGAAGGAAGAAAAGGTTGCTGGTCACAAAGAATCGGCACCCCTATCTTCATTGATTCGACTTTTATGCACTTCGGCAAAAATAGAGATAAGGAAAACAATGGTGAATGAAAGGAAATAGTGAGCTGATTTGAAAGAAAGAAAAGAAAGAAAATTGAGTAGAAGGGAGGTAGATTGGCTGGAAAAGAAAGAGAAAAAGCTACACACCAAAGAACAAAATCGGCACAACTACGACCCTAATGCCAAATTACTAACCTAATACCCTACCGAAAATCCCTCTCCAAACTCCCTTATTCGCCAACTCTATCTCCATATCACATCCCTAAAATCTCTCCCTTATCCCTCCTTAATTTATGCATTTGACTTGATCCAACTCTCTCCTCTTACGAGAATCCACTCGGGTTCCAACACTTACCCTTCTGCACAAAAATAAATACTCCTATTTGCCAACACAGGAATCGATCCTGTGTCTTCCCCAACACTTACACGCCACCTTTAAAGCTCCCTAGTGGCGTCACTTAGCCACTTTTCAGAGGATCTTTTGTGATACACTTTACCCACAACTTAATATAAGGGCACCTAGCCGAACCCCTAACTCCTAAGTCCAAAATTTAAAAATTCCACGAGTTTTGGCCAACTCATGGGCCTTCCATAAGCCCATTTACACACCCAAATTATGAATTCCATCATCACCTACCAAATTTTAGAAATTTACTTAAAATATCAAGAATCGCGAAAAACCCGAAAATCAGGATGTTACAATGTATAAGTTAGTACTTTAATTATGATTATAAAAATTGATTGTACATGTTATAAAGTACAAATGCCGAATATAAGTTGATCAAATTGTAGTGTTTATGTGTATTTGGTTTTGTGGCTTCTGTTAATGTATAATTTTAGTTTGCTTTTGAAGTGTAATGTAATTTGCATGTTTTGCATATTATTTAAGTTACATTAAAATTATATTCGGCTATGTGGTATTTTTAAATAAATATATATATATAAGGATTGGTTGGTTTAAAAGTTTGTGCAAGTGCATATTTATGATTGTTTGAAAATTGTGTCTTGTCTAGTAATACCTCATAACCCTATTCCGATGACGGATACGGGTTAGGAGTGTTACAAAAAGCTAATTGAGGCTCTGAATTTTAATGCTGACAAGAGGTTGAACTAATAAACTTTCGGGCTATATAAAATGATAAAGAACTTAAGGCCATGATGATCGGGCTGGCTACGCCATTTGAATCTGAGAGGATTCAAGTATGATGTGTATATGCATATTCTATGACGGTATGGGTTCGACCCTTGTATACATGAGTTCTCTGATATAAGTTAAGATTCGATTGATGCGTCGTATGACACGGAATTGTTCATGACTTTAGTATGAGAAATTAAAGAGCTAAGTATTAAACATAGCTTGAGTAAAAGTTCTTCAGCAATGATTATGAGATAGTGGAGTTCATGTGAAAACCGAACCACTCTTTTGGTAAGATTTTCAGGGACGAAAATCCGTAAAGGGGGGAGAGTTGTAACATCCTGAATTAGGGCCTAGTCGGAACAGTGGTTTCGGGACCACAAATGTGACATAGTGAAATTTGTTTTTATTATATTTTTACGGTCTACAATTTCACGGGATGACTTCGTGAAAATTTCGTTCGAAAATTTTAACATTTGGGCATTCAATTTGGTCAAAAGGACTAAATTGTAAAAAGTGCAAGAGTTGAGTTCTACATGTTAGAGGTGTCTAGTTGTTATGAAATTTTAAATTGGAGGCCCTTAAATGCTAATTAGACCATTGGATAATTTGTTGGAGAAACATGGACATGAAATGGGTGAAATAGAATAATTTTAAGTTAGGGGCATTTTGGTAATCTAGTAATTAAAATGATTTAAAAACAAAATTAAAAGTCAATTTTTGTCCATCTTCTACCCCATGGCCGAAACTTGCATGGAGAAGACATAGCTAGGGTTTTTCAAGCTTCCAAGCTCGATTATCAAAGAAAATGAGATTCGGACATAGATTGGAAATGAATGAGATTATGGACTAAATCGGAATATATAGCCGTGCTCGCATTCGAGGTAAGTTCGCGTGTCAATAATATTACAATGCTATGTTTGACTTGAAATTTCTATATTATTATTGCACGAATGGCATGATTTAATATATTGAAAAGTGATGAAAGAGTGGTTTATAAAAATTGTAAGAACAATGATATATGACTAGTAGCACATGAAATGTTAAATGGTTCAATTATTGATGGCTTGCTATATAATAGCTGAATATATCGATAATTCGATATAACATGATATTTTATTAAGTTGGATAACTTGTGAAAGAGTGAAAAAGAAGGTAAGTTTGTATGTAAATAATATATTGATTCTTTTTTTATGTTATTATCTTTTGTTATTATATGAGATGTAGCTACCTATAGAATGATCATTTGATGTAAATTATGAATCGAAATTGACTAAGAATGAATTAGTAAAATGTTGAAAAGTGAAGAATTTCCCGATTGGTCCTTCGGAATAGAAAAGATACGAATGATTCGTTGTGAGAACACATGTGTAGTATTAAGTGCAGGCTACTACGTGTATCCGATGGTTAGGTCACGTGTGTAGTACTAAGTGCAGGCTACTACATGTACTAGATTGTTAGGTTGCATGTGTAGTACTAAGTGTAGGCTACTATGCGTACCAAAGAGCTTCGGTTACAAGGGTGGAAATTTGTACAGGCCACCGTGTTTTTGTTATTATTTCGATGAGTTCAACGGGAAATTTACTAAGTGAAAATACATATGAATATGACTGTGTGATGAATAAGTGAAGGTTCATGTGTGTAAACTTATAAGCAATGTGTTCGATATGTGATCGAACTTTGGTATGATTGATATTGAGTAAGTGTTACAATGAAAGTTACTACAAAGAAAACATGAAAGAGTGAAATTTAGTAATAAAATAGTTTTGGACAGTAGCAATTGTGTGACTTTGAAAAATCACCAAAAATGGTGGAAATTGAATTAGAAGTTGAATAAGATACGAAATAAAATCTTACTGAGTCTATTTTCATATAAAGGAAACGGTGTAGGAAAAAGAATTTCATATTATGAGATATTTGAATTATTGTGAGATAGAGTCAGAATGAGTTTAGAATCCCCTGTTACGAATTGGAAAAATCACTAGAAATTGTAAAAAAATAATAATGGGTTATAAATTATATTCTTAGCAAGGGAAATATACGGAAGCATCATCCAAGACCCGTACTATGAGATAATTAATTCATAGTGAAGATAGGTCAGAACTATTAGACAGCGGAATAGGGGTAATTTTAAAGAGTAAATTGTACTTATTTGCTAGACCAAAAATTATGAAAATTTTATGGAAAGAAAATATGTGAGTCTAGTTTCTATGAAAATTAGCCGTTCTCAATTTGGAGTCCCGTAGCTCTAGATATAAATAATTTAGTGACTGTGACTTGAGAAAATAGCTTAACTAGACTTTGAATAAATAGAGAGGAATTGAAAAATTGCATGTTAATACATTGCTTATTATTTTTCATGCGAGCTTACTAAGCGTAAAGCTTACTCCCTCCTTTCCATTTCTTTTAGTGTTGTCAGGTCAGCTCAGTGTTGGAGATCGTCGGAGGCAGCATCACACTATCAAGCCAATACCTTTGGAGTATTTCTACATATGTTAGATATATCAAGTGAGTGGCATGTATAGGGACCTAGTTCTATGACATGTGTTATTATGATTTGGCTAAATGTATTGGCCTATATCAAGCTATTGTATATGGGCATGAGAGGTGGCTCATATTGATTATGGCTTGTAAGTCTAACTAATCATGTTACGTTTTAATGCATATGATGTGATGATATGAATATGTTTGTTTGTCATGCATGGTTGGTAATATGTCATGTGTGTTGAATGCATGTTTTATAACCAATCGAGGTGGTCATGACCATGAATTAAATGTGTAATATGGTAATAAGATGATAGTGCCTTGAACATAAATGTTTGATGTATAAGTTAGTAACCATAGTTTAATGGTATAAGTGATTAATGAGATGACAATGTCAAATAAATGTCTAATAATGTGGCTAGACTAGTTTATCATCAGTAGGTGGAACATATGTATAATGACTTGCTAATGTTAAATGTGTCTTATACAGGGTGTTTAATCACTAAAATGATGCCATGAGTTGTGAGTTTGATGTGTATAAGGTTGTAAGGGTTTATGGGAAACATGAAGGCTTGGAAAATAGCCTAAGTGTTAGCAACACGGGTAGAGACACGGCCATGTGTCTCAGTCGTGTGGAGGACACGGCCTAGCACACGAGCGTGTGGCCTGGCCATGTGGTTCATTTTGCATGATGACGTCATAGTCAAAGAGTTACACAGCCTGAGGACATGGGCGTGTTGAAGACACACGGGTGTCTCCCTGTGTCCACACGGGTATGTGGCTCCGCTTCTTGTAAAAATTTCATAAATTTTCCTGAACTTTCCAAAGTTCCCAATTTAGTCCCTAATTGCTGTCATAGCATGTTTAATGCCTCGTAGGCCCAAATAAGAGACTTTAAGATAGAAATTGAAAAGTTTTAAATTTGAACAAAATTTTATAGCTTGGATTGCTTGATTGTTTGCGTTTATGTCTGGTAACACCTCGTATCCTGTCTCGACTTTGGACACGGGTAGGGGGTTTACAACAAGTGACATGTCACTAGGAATTATGTGATCTGAGCTCATGTTTTGTGGTTTGAGTTCTTGATTTATGTGGCACTTGTTTTGGCGTTCTTGGTACTGGTCTTGTTTTTCTACCAGTGGCTGGGTAGTCCAGCATGTGTTGCGAATACCCGACAGCTTGTGTGAACAGCCCATGTAGCTACATCCTAACCGATAACTTGTGTGAGTAGCCTCGTGAGTAGCTCGAAAGCGAGCAACATGCGATATATGATATGAGGTAGAGTTGGCTACATATAGGGCACTTAGGTATGAGTTTCTGATATATCCGATGGTATTCCTAATGTTCAACGAGTAGTTCAAAGAGAAGTTCCATGGGTAATCTTGATGAATACGTCAAAGACAAGAAAGTGAGTATTATGTGCAAGTTGGTACAGGTATGTACATAAACTCATGATTAAAGATCTCGATATGCTATGAATATGTGGTAAGAATGCATATGAGAAAGTTATGCTTATGAGACTTGCTGACCTTTATGAAACTTTGCCTTAGGTTAATTGTATGATTTATGTTGCTTATTGTTTGCATGTGAACTTAGTAAGCTTGAAAGCTTACCCCCTTCCCTTATTTTTATAGTGTCGCCAAGCTAGCTCGGCGATCGGACGACATCAGAGTTTTCAATCACACTATCAATTGGATATTTGGTATAGTTAGATTCAAAATTTTGAATATGGCAAGTATAGGGAATTGGTCTTTTGTTATGTATCATATTGATTAGCCAAATGTGTTGGCTCATGATAGTATTGTGATTCATTTTGTATATGACCATGAGTGGTGGCTCATATTGATTATTTGGGTTGTAACCCTAATTAGTTATGCATGCATGTAAATGTGTTTTATGCTTGTTATGATTGTTTGTGATAATGAGTGTGATACATGGCATGTATGTTTAATGGATGAAATATGATTAATGTGTATGGCTATAATTGTGGTACAAATGTATAACTTGGAGGTAGAATAGCAAAGATGATTATCCATGAAATTGGTGTGGAATACCTTGGGTAAACCTATTAACTTGAATATGTTATACATTGACTTATTAAGAACATAAAATGTATGTGCTTCGTATGATAAGAGTGTTATGTTGTATGCTATGAAGTGGGTTTAAGTGTGTGAGTGCTTAAGGGTGGAAAATGGCTTGAAAAATAGCCTAGAAGTTGTCCACATGGGTAGACACACGGGCATGTGTCTAGGTCGTGTGTGACACACGGTTTATCACATGGGCGTGTGATCCGGAAGTGTTTCCCCTGCACCCTAATTAATGCATAACAAAATGCTCAATAGTAAGCACACGAGTAGAGACACGACTGTGTGTTTCAACCGTGTGGAGTACACGACTTCAGGACATGGGTGTGTGCCCAGGCCATGTGAAGTCTGCACTTAAATTCTAGAATTTAATTCGCTAGAAGGCCTAAACACACGAGTGTGTGTTGTGGCCATGTGACCTCATGTTGCTGATGATGTCATAGTCAGAGAGTTGCACGGGCTGAGGACACGGGCGTGTCCTAAGCCACACGGGTGTGTGTGACCACACGAGCGTGTGACTCTCCAAAACAAGAAAATTTTCTAAGTGTCAAAAATGTTCCAGAAGTTCTCAGTTTAGTCCCAAACTACCCCCGATGTATGTTTTGGGCCTCGTAGGCCTTTAGAAGGGACAATTTGCATGTGATGGAACAAAAAAAAAATTAAATTTGGATGAAATATTATGGTTCAGCTTTATATGTTTGTTTACATTTAAGTCTACTAACACCTCGAACCCTATCCCGGCATCGGTTACAGGTAATGGGTGTTACATTTAGTGGTATTAGAGCTACAGTTTAGGCAGTTCTTGAACTAACGTAGCATGTGTACGAGTCTAGCTATACATGTCATACATATATTATGATAGTGTGACGACTCCTGACGAATTTAAGCTGTGCTTTCATATAGTAAATGGGCCCCGATAGAGCAGTGGTAGATGATGTTGAAAGTAATGCGCCTGCTCCCGCTAAAGGATTAGTGTCGTCTAATAGTAGACCCACAACTGTTAGTAAAGGAGAATGAGGTAGGGCAGCCTTTCTCAATATGATGGATGCCCAGTACACGGAGTTCGCTCGAACGAACTCGAACGCTCAACCTCCTCCACCCCCTCCAAATCCCTAACCCGTGCCCGAAGTGCCTCAAGGTACGAATTTTATGAGATTTCATAGAACCCCAATAGATAAAATTTGAAAGTAAGGAGCCGAGGAATTTAGGGCCAATGCCAATGATGACCCCGAGAAAGTGGAATTTTGGCTTGAGAATTCTATTCGAGTGTTCAATGAACAATCGTGCACACCTGAAGAATGTTTGAAGTGTGCTATTTCCTTATTGAGAGACGTGGCATATCATTGGTGGAAGACACTAGTTTCGGTGGTTCTGAAAGAAAGGGTTACATGGAAATTCTTTCAAGAGGAGTTCCGAAAGAAATACATCAGTGAGCGATTCATCGATCAAAAGTGTAAGGAATTTCTTGATTTGAAACAAGGCCACATGTTAGCTACTAAGTATGAAAGAGAGTTTTTCCTACTCAGCAAATATGCTCGGGAGTGTGTAGAAGGTTTGAAGAAGGGCTTAATGAGGATATTAGAGTGTTAGTGGGTATTCTTGAGCTGAAGGAATTTGTTGTGCTCGTTGTGATCATGCTTGTAAAGCTGATGAACTGACCAAGGAAAAGAGAAAAGCCAAGGCTAAGGCTAGAGGTATAAGGAAGAGGCTGACGAGCAAGTCATTTCCATCTTAATATAAGAAATCCGGAGATATGTATTCTCGTTCCCATGTTTCGGCTGGACATTCGTATAGAAATCATAAGAAGCAAAATTTGGGTTTTAAATCTCAGGCTACATCTATGGCTAGTGTAGGTAATGATAGACCTTCCAGACCGAGTGCCAACAATGTGGTAGAGGCCATTTTGGTAAGTGTAGGGTGAACGATGGATCTTGTTTCCAATATGGTTCTCAAGACCACTATATCAAAGACTGTCCTGATATGATCGAGAAATAAAAATTTCAGAGAACAAGGCTGAGTAGTACAGATACAAAATGGAGACCCTCGAGAAATGTCAATAATGGGGCTAGTAGTAAAAACTCAACGAGGGATACAAGGGTGAGATCCGAAGCTAGAGCTTTGGCTAGGGCCTATGCCATACGTGCACGTGAGGACGCATCTTCTCCCGATGTGATCACCTGTACTTTTCTCTTTATGGTACTACTACTATTGCCTTGATTGACCGTGGTTCCACTCATTCTTATGTGTGTATGAAATTGACATCTATCATGAATATGCCTATTAAGTCTACGGAATTTATAATTAAGGTGTCAAACCCATTAGGCAAGCATGTTTTAATTGATAAAGTATGTAAGAAATCCCTTTTGATGATTAGAGGTTATTATTTTCTGGATGACTTGATGTTGTTATCGTTTGATGAATTTGATATTATATTGGGTATGGATTGGTTGACATTTCATGATGCTATAGTGAATTATAGATAGAAAGTCATTGAATTGAAGTGTGAAAATGGTGAAATTCTTTGGGTTAAGTCAAATGAGCAAGATAGATTGCCAATCATAATTTCTTCAATGTCAGCTCAGAAATGTATGAGAAAAGGGTGTGAAGCTTATTTGGCTTATGAGTTAAAAACAAAAGAGTCTAAATTGAGGATTGAACCAGTGTCTGTTGTATGATAGTATTTGGATGTATTCCCGGAAGAATTGCCAGGTTTACCGCCAATTAGAAAAGTGGAGTTTGGTATTGAAGTGATTGCAGGGGCAACGCCTATCTCGATTGCTCCATATAGGATGGCCCAACTGAGTTGAAAGAACTAAAGTCACAGTTGCAAAAATTGACCGAAAAGTTTTTTGTAAGACCAAGCTTTTCACTGTGAGGTGCTCCAGTATTATTCATGAAAAAGAAAGATGGATATCTGAGGTTGTGTATAGGCTACCGATAGCTCAATAAGGTAACAATCAAGAACAAGCATCCTTTACCAAGGATTGATGACATGTTTGATCAATTGAAAGGAGCAACATGGTTTTCTAAGATAGACTAGAGGTCTAGCTACTATCAGTTGCGAGTTAAAGGGTCAGATGTGCCTAAAACTGCTTTTAGAACGAGGTACGACCACTATGAATTTCTTGTTATACCATTTGGGTTAACGAATGCTCCTGCTGTGTTTATGGATTTAATGAATTGAATATTTCAACCATATTTGGAAAAGTTTGTTGTTGTATTTATTGATGATATCCTGATATATTCGAGAGATGAGATAGAGCATGCCAAACACTTGAGAACTATTTTGCAGACTTTGAGGGATAAACAGATGTATGTCAAGTTTAGTAAAAGTGAGTTTTGGCTTCAAGAAGTTAGATTTTTGGGCCACATTGTTTCAGATGATGGTATTAGAGTTAACCCGAGTAAGATCTCGCCTATTGTTGAATGGAAGCCGCTGAGGAATGTAACTGAGGTTAGAAGCTTTCTAGGCTTGGTCAGTTATTACAGACGGTTTGATAAGGGATTCTCCATTGCTACTCCCATGACAAGATTGCTTCAAATAGATGTTAAGTTGGAGTGGTCTGAAAAGTGTCAGCAAAGCTTCGAGAATTCAAGATGTTATTGACTGAAGCACTAGCTTTGGTACAACCTGAGTCAGGTAAAGAATTTGTGATTTATAATGATGCTTCCTTCAATGGTTTGGGATGTGTACTTATGCAAGAAGGTAAGGTCGTGGCTTACACTTCGAGGCAGTTGAAGCCTCAGAAGAAGAATTATCCAACTCATGACTTAGAGTTGGCTGCCATAGTGTTTGCTCTGAAAATTTGGTGACATTATTTATTTGGGGAGAAATGTCATGTCTACATCAATCAAAAAAGTCTTCAGTACTTGATGACTCAAAAAGATTTGAACTGGCGGCAACGAAGATGGTTGGAATTGTTAAAAGATTATGAGCTTGTGATTGATTACCATCTTGGTAAGGCGAATGTGGTCACTGGCGCTTTGAGTAGGAAGTCGATGTTTGGCTTGAGGGCTATGAATACACGTTTAACTTCGTCAGATGATAGTTCGATTCTAGCTGAGTTGAGAGCTAGACCGACTTTTCTTCAACAAATTTGTGATGCTTAGAAAGTTGATAAGGAGTTGCAAGTTAAGAGGATTCAGTGTGAGTCCAGCAGTGAACCCAATTTTCTGAGTGACTCTGAGGGTTGTTTGAGATATCGTGGTAGGATTTGTGTCCCAAAAGACACTAAGTTGATTCAGAATATTTTATATGAGGCACACAAAGGTTGTTTGTCAGTTCACCCGGGTAGTACAAAGATGTATAATGACTTGAAAAAAATGTATTGGTGGAATGGTATGAAAAGAGATACTCAGAGTTTGTATCGAAATGCTTAGTTTGTCAGCAAGTAAAGGTTGAACACCAAGTACCATCAGGTTTACTTCAACCCATCATGGTTCCCATGTGGAAATGGGACCGGATTACTGTAACGCCCCCACGCCCGAAACCGTCGCCGGAGTCGAGCTTGAGGGGTTACCGAGCATAATTTATCAAATTAAGAACTTCAAATTATTTGTTTCTACATTCACAGCTTTCTAGCTACCCACGTCACAGTTACAAGAAAAATCATATCTCTAGTTACAAAACTCCAAATCAAGATCCGTAAATTTTCCATAAATCTAGACTCATATATATATTTACTAATTTTTTTCTAGAATTTTTGGTTGGGCCAATTAGTACAGTTTATTAGTTAAAGTCTCCCCTATTTCAGGGTTTAACTGCTCTGACCTATGTGTATTACGAATCAGATATCTCTCTATACATAATTTCAATGACTATGAGGTTTCTTTCTCTTAAAAATAAACTCAATAAGGAATCTGTAAATATAAATAAAAACGTCTAATTATTTTTTTAAAATTTATTATGAATTTTTAAAGTCAGAACAGGGGATCCAGAAATCACTCTGGCCCTGTTTCACAAAACTTTAAATATATCATAAAATATAATTTATATTCCTTTTTTGTTTACTCCACATGAAAATAGACTCATTAAGTTTCAATTTCATAACTTACTCATCATTTAGTTCCATTTATACTATTTTTAGTGATTTTTCAAATTCATGCCATTGTTGCAGCAATATTCTGTTTTAAGGCAAATTTCATCTTTTCATGAGTTGTTATGAACTAGATAACCTATTAAACTTCCATGATATCAAACATGATCTAAATTTAACCATCACCATGACTTATCAATATCAAACATTTTCTCAACCACTCATGGCCATATCATAAAATTATTTACACAAAATAAGTATATTGTTATACATGCCATACTTAAGTTTTACAAGCCATTTACCCAGTTGAAAGTCCTTTGGATAGTGTGATCGAACCTTAGACCCATCCCGATTCCCGAGCTGGCTTGTTCAAAACTACAGTAAATAAAGAGGAGGGAGTAAGCATAAATGCTTTGTAAGTTCATATGTAAATAACAAGTAACATAACAATACAACTATACCAAACAACTTTAGCATGGTATCACCAAAACATATATCACATTTCTAAACATCATTCATCATCTTACCACCTTATTGTTGTTGTATCTATTTTCAACCCGAGGGTTAAGAACATACCTGTCCAAAGTGTCCATTTCACAACAATTACCAAAACGTTGCTTGCATCTTAAGTGTTCTTCCATTTCACTAGAAATTTCACCCGTTGAACACATCGGAATACAACTCGGATACACGGATAATTTGCACATAAGTGCCTCATATGTAATCAAGGAATCATGTAATCCGCCCCTAAGTGAACTTGAACTCAACTCAATGAGCTCGGGCGTTTCCATCCATAAGTGAACTTGGACTCAACTCAACGAGTTCGGATACCTAGTTACATTTCACGAACTCAGACTCAACTCAACGAGTTCGGACATTCGCATCCATAAGTGAACTCGGACTCAACTCAACGAGTTCGGATGCGCAACCATCCTAGTGACATGTCACTTGTATCCTAATATATTCCTAAGGTTCAAACGGGCTTTTTCCCTCGATCTCACATTTGCCGTCTTCCATGGAATATCGGAACCGATACTCGGTAGCAATTCATATTTATCAAGTAGTAAACATAATTTGCATATTACTCAATATTAACCACAAAGCATAATATTTCACGATTAAAATCAGCATATCATATAATTAACATTAATAACTTAAAATAACATTTATGCTACATTATTTACACATGAACTTACCTTGGTACCAAACTATTAAGATTTTGCAATTTAGTCCACAATCTTTTCTTTTCCTCGATCGCGACTTGAATCTCGTTTCTCTTGATCTATAATGCCAAATTAATCTTATTCAATACATACATTCATCAAAACAGCATTTAATACGAACTTTGGAAAAATTACACTTTTGCCCCTAAACTTTTGCATAATTACACTTTTGCCC
The DNA here is from genome assembly GCF_025698485.1 of Gossypium arboreum. NCBI lineage: Eukaryota > Viridiplantae > Streptophyta > Magnoliopsida > Malvales > Malvaceae > Gossypium > Gossypium arboreum. Next base: position 76,232,707 of record NC_069082.1, on the reverse strand, counting down.
CTAGGCTCGGGAATTAAACTTTATTCCTTATTCTTATGTTTTATAACATGCTGATCATTTTTCCCTTCTATGGCAACATCAAATTCTTACTCTAACATATACTTGTGACTATTAGGTATTTTTTTGCCGATTAAGCCCTTTTACTCGTTTTCACTCAAAACCGAGTAGCACAAGTTGTCTAACATAATTTAAAACCCCATATTCTATCATAAAACATCAAAATACACAAATTTCACCTATGGGTATTTTTCCTATAAACCCTAGGTTGAATTATTGCTAACATAAGCTTAATCGAGCTAGGGATTCCAAAAGCGTAAAGAACATTAAAAACGGGGCTTGGAATCACTTACTATGGAGCTTGGAAGCTTGAAACAAACCCTAACTATGGAGAACCCTTGAAATTTCGGCCTAATGAAGAAGATGGACAAAAATTGGCTTTTAATTTTATTTTTAATTCATTTTAATAACTAAATGACCAAAATGCCCTTACTACTAAACTTTCCAAAAATTCCATCCATGTCCAATTTTTGTCCATAGACTTAGAAATTGGTCAAATTTCTATTTAAGACCTCCTAATTAATATTTCAATGCAATTTCATACTAAAAACTTCTAGAATGCAAATTTTGCAACTTATTCGACTTAGTCCCTACTTTCAATTTAAACACTTTAGGCATAGAATTTCATCACGAAATTTTCACACAATCATGCAATCATATCATATTCATCAAAATAATTATAAAATAATTATTTCTATCTCGGATTTGTGGTTACAAAACCACTATTCTGATTAAGCCCTAATTTAGGATATTACAACTCTCCCCCCTTTTTAAGGATTTTCGTCCTCGAAAATCTTACCGGTAAATTGGTGTGGGTATTGGTTTTTCATAGTTTATTCAGGTTCCCATGTAGTCTCTTCTACCCCATGCTTTTGCCACAACACTTTCACAAGTGCAACACTTTTATTTCTTAGTTGTTTGACTTCTCGAGCTAAAATCTTAATCGGTTTTTCTTCATAAGTCATATCCGGTCGTAGTTCAACTTCTGTCGGTGAAATTATATGTGAAGGATCCGAACGATACCGACGTAACATAGATACGTGGAACACATCATGAATCTTCTCTAATTCAGGTGGTAGCGCTAGCCGATATGCTACCGGTCCAACTTTTTCAATTATTTCATACGGTCCAATAAAACACAGACTTAACTTGCCCTTTAGTCCAAATCTAAGGATTTTCTTCCATGGAGACACTTTCAAAAATACCTTATCACCAACTTGAAACTCCATTTCTTTTCGTTTCAAATCCGCATAAGATTTCTGTCTATCTGAAGCATCTTTCAAACAATCTCGAATCACTTTCACCTTTTCTTCGGTTTCTTTTATTAAATCAATTCCATAAATCTGATTTTCCTTGAGTTCAGCCCAATACAATGGCGTCCGACATTTACGACCATATAATGCTTCATAAGGTGCCATCTTCAAACTCGTCTGATAACTATTATTATAAGCAAATTCTACCAATGGTAAGTACCTTTCCCAACTATCTTGAAATTCCAATACGCAACATCTGAGCATGTCTTCAAGAATCTGAATTACTCTCTCTGATTGTCCATCAGTTTGTGGATGAAAGACAGTGCTGAAATTTAAATTTGTACCTAATGCCTCTTGCAACTTTTGCCAAAACCGTGAGGTAAACCTCGGATCTCTATCCGAAATGATTGACAAAGGTATCCCATGAAGTCTAACAATCTCTCAGATATACAATTCAGCCAACTTATTAAGAGAATAATCATGCGTGCGAATAAAATGAGTGATTTAGTCGATCATCAACTATTGCCCAGATGGCATTTTTCTTCCCTAACTGGAGGCAAACCCAATAATTCTTCTGGAAATACATCTGCAAATTCACACACAACCGGCACTGATTCAACTTTCTTTTCAACTTCTTTTGTATTAATTACATACGCCAAATAAGCTTCATAACCGTTTCTCAAATATCTCTGAGCCGACATTGAAGAAATCACACTAGACAATGCCTCTGATTTATCTGATTTAACCCGTAGAGTTTCACCGTTTTCACACTTTAATTCTATAACCTTTTCTTTGCAATTTACTATAGCATCATGCAATGTCAACCAATCCATACCCAAAATAACGTCAAATTCATCAAACGGCAACAACATCAAGTTGGCCGGAAAGTAATGACCCCAAATCATTAAAGGGCATTTCTTGCATAGTTTATCAACTATCACACATTTGCCTAGTGGATTCGACACTCTAATCATAAATTCTGTGTTCTCAACAGGTATATTCATACTAGACACCAGTTTCATGCATACATATGAATGAGTAGAACCGGGATCAATCAAAGCAATAACATTAGTATCATAAAGAGAAAATGTACCGGTAATCACATCGGGTGAGGAAGCATCTTCACGCGCTTTAATAGCATAAGTTCTAGCCGGAGCTCTTCCTTCAGATCTAACTGCTGCATCTCTAGCTACATTCTTACTGCTTGTTTCACTTCCAACTTTTCTCGGATACCTTCCCCTCGAGTCTACACCACTAGCTTTTACATTCTGAAATTTTTCTTTCTCAGCTCTCTCTGGGCAGTCTCTAATAAAATAATCCGGAGAACCATATCGAAAACATTCATTTGCTCTGCACGGACCAAAATGATTTCTACCACACCGCTGGCACTCGGGTTTAACAAATCTTGTATTTCCTACACTAGCCGTAGAAGTAGTCTGAGATTTAGGACCCACATTTCGCTTCTTAAAATTTCCATATGATTGCCCAGCTGAAACTTGGGAATGAGGATTCATATTTCTTGACTTTCCGGTTTGCTGTGAGGGTGCATTACTCATTAGTCTTTTCTTCCAATTTTGTGTTTGATTCTACCTTTTCTTTTCCTTGATGAATTCTTCACCTTGCAAGCTCGATCGACAAGTACCACCATTTCTTTTAGTTCAAGGATCCCAACAAATACCTTAATGTCTTCGTTAAGCGGTCTTCAAATCGTCGGCACATCTTAGCTTCAGAGGAACATATTCCCGCATACTTACTCAATCGAACAAACTCTCTTTCATATTCTAAGACTGTCATATTACCTTGCTTCAGCTCAAGAAACTCTTTACATTTCTGATCAATAAATCTTTCACTAATATGTTTCTTAGAAACTCTTCTTGAAAGAATTCCAGTTACCCTCTCTTTCGGTACCACCGAAATCAAAGTCTTCCACCAATTATAGGCTGAATCTCTCAACAAAGATGTAGCACATTTCAAACATTCTTCAGGTGTACAAGATAATTCATCAAATACCCGGATAGAATTTTCAAGCCAGAACTCTGCTTTCTCTGCATCATCATCAATATTTGCTCTAAATTCTTCAGCCCTTGTTTACGAATTCTAGTCAACGAGGGTTCTGTGAAATTTTATCATATCCACTCCACGAGGCATCGGAGGCATAGGTTGAGGAATTGGGGAGGTGGGGAGGTCGTACATTTGGGTTCGTCTGAGCGAACTCGGTGTACCATTCACTCATCGTTTGGAGAAAGGCTTCCGATCCCTTTCTCCTCCTCCACGACCAACAATAGGAGGTGGGTTTTCATGGCGCTGCTGCCCTTCAAATGAGTGGCATATTACTCTCTACTTCATCTGCCACAGCTAGATTGGGATCCATTTACTATATAAAAATCATTTAAAAAGGTCAGAAGTCGTCACACTATCACAATCCATACATATGGCATGTATAGCAAAATCCGTACATAAAACACGTAGTCCGAGAACCGACTAAACCTGCTCTGATACCACCAATGTAACGTCCCCACGCCCGAAACCGTCGCCGGAGTCGAGCTTGAGGGGTTACCGAGCATAATTTATCAAATTAAGAACTTCAAATTATTTGTTTCTACATTCACAGCTTTCTAGCTATCCGCGTCACAGTTACAAGAAAAATCATATCTTGAGTTACAAAACTCAAAATCAGGATCCGTAAATTTTTGATAAATCTAGACGGATATAAATATTTACTAATTTTTTTCTAGAATTTTTAGTATGGCCAATTAGTACAGTTTATTTGTTAAAGTCTCCCCTGTTTCAGGGTTCGACTACTCTAACCTCTGTGTATTACGAATCAGATATCTCTCTATAAAGAACTTCAATGACTATGAGGTTTCTTTCCCTTACAACTAGACTCAATAAGGAATCTGTACATCTAAATAAAAACGTATAATTATTTTTTTAAAATTTATTATTAATTTTTAAACTTAGAATAGGGGATCTAGAAATCACTCTGGCCCTGTTGCACAAAAGTTTAAATATCTCATAAAATATAATTTATATTCTTCTTTTGTTCAATCCACATGAAAATAGACTCATTAAGCTTCAATTTCATAACTTACTCATCATTTAGTTCCATTTATACTATTTTTAGTGATTTTTCAAATTCATGTCATTGCTGCAGCAATATTCTATTTTAAGGCAAATTTCATCTTTTCATGAGTTGTTATGAACTAGATAACCTATTAAACTTCCATGATATCAAACATGATCTAAATTTAACCATCACCATGACTTATCAATATCAAACATTTTCTCAACCACTCATGGCCATATCATAAAATTATTTACACAAAATAAGTATATTGCTATACATGCCATACTGAAGTTTTACAAGCCATTTACCCAAATGAAAGTCCTTTGGATAGTGTGATCGAACCTTAGACCCATCCCGATTCCCGAGCTGGCTTGTTCAAAACTACAGTAAATAAAGAGGAGGGAGTAAGCATAAATGCTTAGTAAGTTCATATGTAAATAACAAGTAACATAAGAATACAAATATACCAAACAGCTTTAGCATGGTATCACCAAAACATATATCACATTTCTAAACATCATTCATCATCTTACCACCTTATTGTTGTTGTATCTATTTTCAACCTGAGGGTTAAGAACATACCTGTCCAAAGTGTCCATTTCACAACACTTACCAAAACGTCGCTTGCATCTTAAGTGTTCTTCCATTTCACTAGAAATATCACCCGTTGAACACATCGGAATACAACTCGGATACACGGATAATTTGCACATAAGTGCCTCATATGTAATCAAGAAATCATGTAACCCGCCCCTAAGTGAACTCGGACTCAACTCAACGAGCTCGAGCGTTCGCATCCATAAGTGAACTCGAACTCAACTCAACGAGTTCGGATGCCTAGTTACATTTCACGAACTCGGACTCAACTCAACGAGTTCGGATGCTCAACCATCCTAGTGACATGTCACTTGTATCCTAATCTATTCCTAAGGTTCAAACGGGCGTTTTCCCTCAATCTCACATTTGCCGTCTTCCATGGAATATCGGAACCGATACTCGGTAACAATTCATATTTATCAAGTAGTAAACATAAATTGCATATTACTCAATATTAACCACAAAGCATAATATTTCACGATTAAAAATCAGCATATCATATAATTAACATTAATAACTTAAAAATAACATTTATGCTACATTATTTACACATGAACTTACCTTGGTACCAAAATATAAAGATTTTGCAATTTAGTCCACAATCTTTTCTTTTCCGCGATCGCGACTTGAATCTCGTTTCTCTTGATCTATAATGCCAAATTAATCTTATTCAATACATACATTCATCAAAACAGCATTTAATACGAACTTTGGAAATATTACACTTTTGCCCCTAAACTTTTGCATAATTACACTTTTGCCCATAGGCTCGAGAATTAAACTTTATTCCTTATTCTTATGTTTTATAACATGCTGATCATTTTTCCCTTCTATGGCAACATCAAATTTTTACTCTAACATATACTTGTGACTATTAGGTATTTTTGCCGATTAAGCCCTTTTACTCAAAACCGAGTAGCACAAGTTCTCTAACATAATTTAAAACCCCATATTCTATCATAAAACATCAAAATACACAAATTTCACCTACGGGTATTTTTCCAAATATAAACCCTAGGTTGAATTATTGTTAACATAAGCTTAATCGAGCTACCGGGATTCCAAAAACGTAAAGAACATTAAACAGGACTTGGAATCACTTACTATGGAGCTTGGAAGATTGAAACAAACCCTAACTATGGAGAACCCTTGAAATTTCGGCCTAATGAAGAAGATGGACAAAAATTGGCTTTTAATTTTATTTTTAATTCATTTTAATAACTAAATGACCAAAATGCCGTTACTACTAAACTTTCCAAAAATTCCATCCATGTCCAATTTTTGTCCATAGACTTAGAAATTGGTCAAATTGCTATTTAAGACCTCCTAATTAATATTTCAATGCAATTTCATACTAAAAACTTCTAGAATGCAAATTTTGCAACTTATTCGATTTAGTCTCTACTTTCAATTTAAACACTTTAGGCATAGAATTTCATCACGAAATTTTCACACAATCATGCAATCATATCATATTCATCAAAATAATTATAAAATAATTATTTCTATCTCGGATTTGTGGTTACGAAACCACTATTTCGATTAAGCCCTAATTCAGGATATTACAATTACTATGGATTTTATGACATGTTTGCCTTTAACTCCGAGAAAGAAAGATGCCATATGGGTTATTATCGACAGATTGACTAAATCGGCTCACTTTATCCTGATACATACCGATTAACCACTTGATAAGCTAGTTGAATTGTACATTGGTGAAATTGTTAGACTCCATGGAGTACCTATATCGATTGTATTGGATAGAGATTCGAGGTTTACATCATGGTTTTGGAAAAGGTTACAAGAAGCTTTGGGTATGATGCTGAATTTTAGCACTGCTTTCCATCCGCAGACTGATGGTCAGTCTGAGTGAGTAACTTATATCTTGGAAGACATGATTTGATGTTGTATATTGGAATTCCAAGGTAGTTGGGAAAAGTACTTACCATTAGCGGAGTTTGCCTACAACAACAACTATCTGTCGAGTTTGAAAATGACGCCTTATGAGGCATTGTACGGACGTAAGTGCCGAACACCTTTGTATTGGACTGAACTTAGAGAAAATTAGATTCATGTGATCGATTTGGTTAAGGAAACCGAATAAGTGGTCAAAGTGATTCGAGATTGTTTGAAATCTGCTTTGGATAGACAAAAATCCTATACAGATTTAAAAAGAAAAGAAATTAAGTATCAAGTCGGTGATAAGGTATTTTTAAAAGTATCTTCATGGAAAAAGGGTTTGAGATTTGGTACAAAACGTAAATTAAGTCCTCATTTTATAGGACCGTATAAGATCACAGAGAGAATAAGGCCGGTTGCCTATTGATTTGCTTTACCATCCGAGTTGGGAAAGATTCACAATGTGTTTCATGTGTCTATGTTGCACCGTTATAGATCTGATCCTTCACATGTCATTTCACCCACCGAGGTTGACATTCGACCGAATATGACTTATGGTGAGGAACCGGTTAAGATTTTGGTTCGAGAAGTTAAACAGTTGAGAAACAAAAGCATTGCCTTGGTGAAAGTGTTATGGCAAAGACATGGGGTGAAGAGGCTACATGGGAGCCCGAGGAGGCCATGAGAAAACAATACCTAAACCTTTTTCCTGGTAAGATTTTCGGGGACTAAAATCCTTAAAGGGGGAGATTTGTAACATCCTAAATTAGGGTCTAGTTGAAATAGTGGTTTCGAGACCACAAATCCAAAATAGAAATAATTATTTTATGATTAATTGATGGTCCATGATATGATTGCATGTTTGTGTGAAATTTTCATGAAGCAATTCTATGCCTAAAGTGTCCAATTTAAAGTTAGAGACTAAATTCAATAAGTTGTAAAATATGTGTTTTAAAAGCTTCAAGCATGAAATTGCATTGGATTATAAATTAAAAGGTATTAAATAGAAATTTTCCCAATTTCTATAATTATAGACAAAAATGGGCATGAATAGGAAAAATTTGAAAGAAAGGCCAAAAGCGCATTTTAGTCATTTGGTTAATAAAAGAATAAAATGGGAAAATCAAGTCAAAAATGGTGTCCATCTTCTCCAAGGGGTGCCAAAAATTTCATGCTCTTCGTAGCTAGAATTTTGAACAGTTCAAGCTTGATTGTAAGTGTTCCTGAGCCCTGTCTTTAATGTTCTTTATGTTTTTTGAGATCCTTAAAGCATGATCTACCTGTTTCTACCATAATTTTAAGCTAGGGTTCATGTTCAAAAACTTACCCATGTGTGACATGCATGTATTTTGATGTTTAATGGAGGAATATGAGAGTCTGATGTGTAATAAACATATCTTTACTAAGTGACTTTTCATGGAAACCCTAAAAAAGACTTGATTGTAAAAGGTGTAAAAATAAAGAGTAAAAATGTGAAATAAAGGAAAATGTGGCCTGATATGAGCATGGTGTACATTCGGCTAGGCTTGGGTAACCAAGAAAATGCATGCATTTCATTTTACGAGCCTAGGGACTAAAGTGTAAAGAAGTGAAAAGTTAGGAATAAAAAGGTAATTTTATCAAAGTGTGTGTTATGGGTCGATTTGAATAATGTATGTACTAAATAAGTTAAATTTGGCAGTATAGATCGAGAAAAATGTGATTCGGGTCTTGATCAGGGGGAAAAACAAAGTTTAAGAGGATTAGGCTCGTTTCTATCATTTTGTACCGAGATAAGTTCATTTGCAAATTATACAACATGTACCATACTCTAAATGCTTTAATATTGCATGTATAGTAAGTATATATAATTAATATGGTGTTGTACCATGTGTTAATGCTTAAATTTTATTATGAATTATGCTTTGATTATTCCATGAGTATGTGATTGGTGCTATGGATATTGAAATCGACATTACGAGCAAGCTCAACAGAAATGTGGTATTGAAGAATCCCGTTTGAACCTTAGGAATAGTTTAGGATACAAGTGACATGTAAAACCCCTTACTCGAGTTTGACGCCAAAACAGGATACGAGGTGTTACCGAACTTAAACACATACAAACATACATTTCCTAGTTATGAAATTTCACTTCAAATTAAAACTTTTCGCAATACCTTAGTGTCCCTACCCTGGGCCTACAAGGCCCCAAACATGCCTTGGAATTGATTCAGGGCTAATCTGTATAGTCTAAAAATCTTTGTAGAATTTCAGGTAGATAGGGGCACACGCCTGTGTGGAAGGGCGACACGCTCGTGTGCCTAATTAACATGGACATATTGAAGGCTCGTGTGACTCACACAGCCTGAGCATATCGGGACTCACACAACATGTATGACATTTTATGATGATTGATTTAGTGTTATAAAGGTGAATTCCACTAGAAAGGACTTAGTAGTGAACTTTGAAAGTACGATAGGGAAATGTGTGATGACTAAGTAGAGCATGCATGCAAAATAATGGACTTGCATGTCAAATTCCCCTTTTTACAAGTGATGGCCGGCCATGACAAAGAGATATGGGCTAAACATGTCATGAAACATGTTTTGTTGGGCATTAGGGAGAAATAATAAACAAATAAGCATGGGTAAGAAAAGAATGAAAAAAAAATGTGTGTGAGAGAGTAGCATTCCCCCAATTGCCGTGCAACCAAGAAGAGAAAACAAAAAATTGTTCATCCTTGTTCTCTCCTTTTGGCCAAAAATACTAAGAGGAAGAGGGATTTTGCTTCATTTCCTTTGTTTAGAAGAGATCTAGAAGGTGATTTGGCTAAATTTGCATCAAGAGTAAGGTATGTATGAGGTTGTGTTGGGAGTTTCATGCATGTTTTGGTTGCTAATTTGATGTGCATGTTAGCCATGGCTCAAATCTTTGTTATGCCATGGAAATGGCATTTGGCCAAAGTTGTTATGGTGATAAAGCCATTGCATGCTAAGTGTGAAACTTGATGATGATGCATGCAATGATGGATTGTCTACTCATGAGTAAGATTTTGAGCTTTCTTTTGTTTTATCATGATTGAAGTTGAAAAGAAGCATGATTGTCATATTCGCCATGATGCATTCTTGAGCATGATTCATGCTTCTTGCATGTTAGTTAAAATTTGTGTTTTGGATGGCTATGGACACCTTGAAATTGCCATGCTCATATATGCATATATATGATTGCACATTATGTTTTGGTTATGAACTAAGTGATGAATATATTGGTTTAAAGAAGAAGATGTGGAAGAATGCTTGTGAAATTGCAAGCACAATTGACCTAGCACACATGTAGGTGCTTGATGCTATATTATAAGTTTTGGGCCACAATGTGCAAAGCATTAATTAGTAAATTGCATGCTGTTTTTGTGAGGTATTAAGTGCAAAATTGACCTCAACATGTACATGAATATTCGCCTTGGGTAGCCTATTGAAGGCCTTAGCATTTCCTTGATGATCGAATAAATTGTATTGAATTGCTTGATGTAGTATAAAATGTGCATGACCATTGTGTATTCAAGCTAAAGGGTGGCCATATGACCATTTAAACTCCTTGTCATATTCGGCCAAAAACTAGCACAATGAGGTTTTAATAAATTGAATTTGTTTGAATTAGCTCAAGAGCTTAGAAGACCACAATTGGACAAGGGGAAGGAAAAGGTGATCGAATAGCCGAAAAAGCCGTTCGACAACATCCGAGGTAAGTCCTCAAGAAGTGACCGTACTTGAATTGTGTGAAATAAAGTATGGATGTGTATTGATTATTGATTGTGTATGCATGAGTATTTGAATTCTACCCGGGCCAAGTCCCGAAGGCGAATATGCTTGTGACTATAATTGCGTTTGAGCCTTAGTAACGAAAATGAATTATGTATGTCCAATGATAATTGATGTATGTGTTCATGGGAAATTGAATGATATCCGGGCTAAATCCCGAAGACAATTATGCTGGAAATTATATCCGGTTAAGACCAAGGCAATTGCGCTAGTGGCTACATCCGGCTAAGACCAAGGCATTCGTGCGAGACATTTTATCCGAGCTAAGACCGAAGGCATTTGTGCACGTGATTATATCCGGTTATATTCGAAGAATCTTGGGCTGGAGGTGAGTGTTGGTTGCTGTAATGAATTCAATTAGCACACTCGAAAAGCCCAAAGGATAAGGTACGTTATATGTGCATTGGAAAGTCGACATGTTTGAGCAACATTCGCTCAATCGACTAATGAATTTCAGTTATTGAATTGATTGATACTTTGTGAAATTATATAATGATGAAGTGTGAAGTAGGAATGTGTACAAATGAAATGATGCATTTGGCTATGTGAATGTATTGCTGTAATTAGAGTTGATTATATTCCTTGAGACTTACTAAGCATAAAATGCTTACCCGTTGCTTTGGCTCTCAGTTTTCTAGATTTCGCTCGAGGCAATCGGATTTGGGATCGTTGAAGTCGAAGTCATCCACACTATCAAGCCTCCATTTTGGTATAAATTTTTGGTTGAACTTGAGATGGCATGTATAGGACTACCCCTTGTTTGTTAAATATGTTGTAATGTAAGTATGTACGGCCATGCGAAAATGGCTCGAAAGGGAAGCATGAACTTAGACTAATTGTGGGTTGTATGTATATATTTGGTGTCATGATGTGGCTATGGCTTGGAAATGGGAATGTTGGTCATATGATCAGCCATTGGCATGGTTAAAATGATCATATATGAACCTATGTATGGCAAGACTAGTTGAATCATGGAGACTACCAAATAGGTAAGTCCTACCTTAAAACAGATGCTGCCAGCTGCAGTGGCGTGAATGTGAAAACTCACCAAAATTCATAGGAATGGAATTAAATAGTGAATAAGCTATGTAAATGAACCTTGATGAGTTTATTTTCATATGGAAGAAACGAAATGGTCATAGGAGTTACAGGTTAAGAGATATTAAAGCTATTGTGAGACAGGGCCAGAATGGTTTCTGGGTTCCCTGTCGCAACTTTAAAATTCACTATAAATTATCCAAAAGAATTAGGAGACATACCTTATATTTACAGATTCCATTTTGAGTCTAGTTTCATTAGAAACAAACGACACCAGCATTAAAGCCCTGTACAGAGAGATATTCAAGTTATACCGCGCGAAGGTCAGAGCAGTCGATCCCTGTAACATGGGTAACTTTAACTAATAAACTGTACCAATTGGCCCGACCAAAAATCCTAGAAATAAAACCATGGATGTATATATGAGTCTAAATTCAGGGAAAATTTACGAAACCAGTTTCTGAGTTTTGAAACTCGAGATATGATTTTTAAGGCGACAGTGACGCAGTTTTCCAGCCTGACTGGAAATGTCAAATTGGTGGGCAAAAACATGTGAACTTGGCTTGTTAACCCCTCGGGTCCGATTAACTGGCGATGGTCTCGGGTTTGGGGTGTTACAATTTTATTGGTATCAGAGCCAGGTTTAGTCGATTCTAGGACTACCGTGATGTGTTTGGGGTCTAGCTATACATGCCATTAAATGATGAATCGATAGTGTGATGATTACGACAATTCGACTTTGTGTTTGTTGTAGCAATGGATCCCGATCCCAACCGAGCGATAGTGATGATGTGGAGAGTGTGGCGCCTTGCCAGCGCAAGGGACAGCGCGGCGGACTCTCAACCTATGGCCAGCAATCCTAATGACGAGGCTAGGCAAGCCTTTTATAGTGTGATGAGCGAATGGTTTAATCAATACATTCGAACCAACACTACTGTTCCACAACCTCCATTCCCGACAAATGCAACCCCGCACCTACAATACCTCCGGTGACTGACCAAATAAGGTCAAGTAAGCCCCAATCGATAGGATTCGAAAACATGGGGCCACTGAATTTAAGGCTACGGATGATGATGATGCCGAAAGCGCTGAATTTTGGTTAGATAACACTATCCGGGTGCTTGATGAGCTATCCCTGTACACCGATGAGTGCTTAAAGTGTACCATCTCCTTGCTACGCGAGTCCGCCTACTATTGGTGGAGTACTCGACTGTGGTGCCTAGAGAGCAAGTGACTTGGGAATTCTTTCAAACCGAGTTCAAAAAAGTATATCATCGAGATTCATCGACCAAAAGCGGAGGGAATTTCTTGATCTTAAGCAAGGTTCTATGTCCGTTACCGACTACGAATGAAAGTTTGTGAGGCTTAGCAGATGCAGCGAGAATGCATTTCGTCCGAAGCTATTATGTAAACGCAACGAGGATGGGCTGAATGATGATATAAGGATGTTTGTTGGCATTCTCGAGATACGAGAGTTCGTAGTACTTGTTGAGCGAGCTTGTAAAGCCGAAGAGCTTAGAAAGGAGAAACAAAAAGCTGATGTGGGATTGGAGAATTCGAAGAGGTCCTCGGAAAGTCTCTTCAAAAAGCATCGAAGAGATTTCGAGATGATGCGAGCCGGTCTAGAGGCGTTTGGGCTTTTCTAGACGAGGACGCGATCGACCCCTGTGACCACACGAGTCACTTGATCGCCGATGGTGGAAATGATCGCGAGAGAGGGCGGAGTGTCCACATTGTGGCAAATGGCATTGGGAGCTGTTGGTTTCGTGATCGCTCTGCTATAAGTGTGGATCGGCCGACCACTTTATGAAGGATTGCCCGAGGATGCATGAGCAGAATGTAAGTCGAGTGCAAACCGGGTGCTACCATCGCCGAGGTAGGCCACCTAGAAATATGGGCAATGTCGTTGGCGGTCGAGAGGATCTAGAGATGCTACCATCAGATCGAGGCTCGTGCTCTGCTAGGACTTATGCCATACGCGCACGCGAGGATCTTGCCTCTCCGGATGTTATTACCGGTACTTTCACTCTTTTCAATACAAATGTGATTGCTTTGATTGACCCCGGTTCTACTCATTCATAAATATGTGAAACCTTAGCATCCAAAGAAGACTTTGCCTATTGAGTCTCTCGAGTTTGTAATTCGGTGTCAAACCCCTTGGGTCATTCGTGCTTGTTAACAAAGTGTGCAAGAAAAGTCCCTAGTGTTCCGAGGTTCTTGTTTTCCGCGGACTTAATGCTTTTGCCGTTCGATGAGTTCGATGTTATTCTTGGTTTGGATTGGTTGACCATGCACGATGCGGTTGTAAATTGCAAGAGCAAGACTATCGATTTGAGGTGCGCGAATAATGAAATAATTCGGGTTGAGTCCACGGACTTAAAGGGGTTGCCAGCTGTAATATCAGCGATGTTGGCCCAGAAATATGTAAGAAAAGGGTGCGGCGTACCTTGCGTCGTACTCGATGACAAGGAATCGAGAAGAAACCCGAATCTGTGCCCGTGGTTTGTGAATACCCGGATGTTTTCCCCGAAGAATTGCCGGGTTTACCACCTGTTCGAGAAATAGAATTTGGCATCGAATTGGTACCTGGTACCACTCCAATTTCGATAGCTCCGTATCGTATGGCAACCGACGGAATTAAAGGAGTTAAGCTCGGTTGCAAGAATTGGTGGATAGAGGTTTTGCTCGCTTGAGTTTTTCGCCTTGGGGTGCGCCGGTGTTGTTCGTGAAAAGAAGGATGGAACCATGCGATTGTGCATCGACTATCGTCGACTTAATAAAGCGACGATAAAGAACAAATATCCGTTGCCACGTATTGATGACTTGTTCGATCAAGCGAAGGAGCCTCGGTGTTCTCGAAAATAGATTTGAGATCGGGCTACTATCAATTGCGAATCCGAGATTGAGACGTGCCCAAGGCGCCTTGAGCGAGATATGGTCACTATGAGTTCCTAGTGATGCCGTTTGGGCTCACTAATGCCCTCGCGGTATTTATGGATTTAATGAATCGGATCTTTCGACCATATTTGGATCGATTAGTAGTCGTGTTCATTGATGACATCTTGGTCTATTCAAGAAATGAGACCGAACATCTTGAACACCGCGGTTAGTCTGCAAATTTTACGGGACAAGCAATTATATGCTAAGTTCAGCAAGTGTGAGTTCGGTTAGAGAGGTTAGCTTCTTGGGTCATGTGGTATCTGCATCGGGTATTCGAGTCGACCGAATAAAATTTCAGCCATACTAAATTGGAAGCCTCAGAAATATTCTTGAGGTTGAAGCTTTTGGGGCTTGCTTGGTTATTACCGACGATTTGTAAAGGCTTCTCAACGATAGCTACGCCGATGACGGTTACTCCAAAAGGACGTTAAGTTGAATGGACGGAGAAATGCCAAAAAGTTTCGATCAACTGAAAACTTATTTGATGAAGCCCCAATTCTAGTGCAACCCGAGTCCGCAAAGAGTTTGTCATCTATAGCGACGCCTCTCTACTTGGGTTAGGTTGCGTATTAATGCAAGAAGGTCGAGTTGTGGCCTATCGTCGAGGCAATTAAAGCCACATGAGAAAAATTATCCGACTCATGATCTCGAATTGGCGCCATCGTATTCGCCTTAAAGATTTGGCGACATTACTTATTTTGTGAAAGGTGCCATGTATACTCGGATCACAAAAGTCTCAAGTATTTGATGACCCAAAGAGACTTAAATCTGCGACAAAGACGTTGGCTTGAGTGTTAAAGGATTATGAGTGATCATTGACTATCACGGGAAAGGCGAATGTGGTTGCGGATGCCTTGAGTCGTAAATCGTTATTCACATTACGAGCGATGAATGTGCACTTGTCTATCCGATCCGACAGTGTGTTAGTGGCTGAATTGAAAGCCAAACCATTATTGACACACCAAATTCGAGAAGCTCAGAAAGTCGATGACGAGTTGGTTGCAAACCGGCTGCGTGTGTTCCGAACAAGGACTCGGAGTTTCAAATCGACGATGACGATTGTTTGAGGTTCAAAAGTCGTCTGTGTCCCAAAGAATTCGAACTCATTTCGATAATTCTGAATGAAGCCCATTGTAGCCGAATGGCAATCCACCCGGGGAGTACGAAGATGTACAATGATTTGAAACGTCGGTTTTGGTGGCATGGTATGAAGCGAGACATCTCCGACTTTGTTTCGAGATGTTTAATATGTCAACAAGTGAAAGCGGAACATCGGTGCCTTGAGATTACTTCACCAATCACGATACCCAGTGGAAATGGGATCGAGTCACAATGGACTTTGTATCCGGACCGCCATTGTCACGAGTAAGAAGGATGCGGTTTGGGTCGTGGTAGATCGATTGACTAAGTCGGCCCACTTTGTCCCGTCGTCTGGATTTTTCAATGGACAAATTAGCGGAATTGTACGTTTCTCGAGTTGTGAAATTACACGGGTGCCTATTTCTATCGTGTCGGATAGAGATCCGAGATTTACCTCGCGATTTTGGAAAAACTTGCAAGAAGCTTTGGGTACCAAGTTGCATTTCAAGACCGCCTTTCACCCCCAAACCGATGGTCAATCCGGCGGGTAATTCAGATACTTGAGGATATGTTAAGATGTTGCGTCCTCGAGTTTAGTGGTTCATGGGAAGCGGTATTTGCCGTTAATTGAATTTGCTTACAACAACGCTTTCAATCAAGTATTAAGATGGCACCTACGAGGCCTTGTGCGATTCGTAAATGCCGACGCCATTGTTTTGGACTGAGCTCGGTGAAAGCAAGATTTACGGGGTGGATTTGATTAGGGATGCTGAACAGAAAGTGAAAGTAATCCGTGAAAGTCTGAAGATAGCCTCCGATCGTCAGAAGTCGTACGCGGATCTGAAGCGTAAGGATGTCGAGTATCAGGTGGGTGATAAAGTGTTTCTCAAGGTATCGCCTTGGAAAAAGATACTCAGGTTCGGCCGTAAGGGCAAGTTGAGCCCGAGGTTCATTGGACCATATGAGATATCAGAGCGAGTCGGTCCGGTGGCATATCGCTTGATTTTGCCCCTGAACTCAAAAGGTTCACGATGTCTTTCATGTTTCGATGCTTGACGCTATAGATCCGGTCCATCGCACGTGATTAGTCCATCGAAATTGAAATTCAAGCCAATATGAGTTATGAGGAAGAACCGATTCGTATCCTATCACGGAAGTGAAAGAGTTGCGAAACAAGCGGGTTCCACTAGTGAAAGTGTTATGGCTCAAGCACGGATAGAAGAAGCTACTTGGGAGACCGAGAACTCTATGAAAGAGCGATATCCAAACCTATTTCTTGGTAAGATTTTCGGGACGAAAATTTCTTAAGTGGGGAGAGTTGTGACAGCCCAAAATTGACCCTAGTCGGAATGTGGTTTCGGGACCACAAAACCGAGGCATAAAAATAATTAAAAATTTATTTTGATGCCTATAATATGTGTGTGCTCATGTATGACATTTTATGATGATTGATTTAGTGTTATAAAGGTGAATTCCACTAGAAAGGACTTAGTAGTGAACTTTAAAAGTACGATAGGGAAATGTGTGATGACTAAGTAGAGCATGCATGCAAAATAATGGACTTGCATGTCAAATTCCCCTTTTTACAAGTGATGGCCGGCCATGACAAAGAGATATGGGCTAAACATGTCATGAAACATGTTTTGTTGGGCATTAGGGAGAAATAATAAACAAATAAGCATGGGTAAGAAAAGAATGAAAAAAAAAATGTGTGAGAGAGTAGCATTCCCCCAATTGCCGTGCAACCAAGAAGAGAAAACAAAAAAAATTGTTCATCCTTGTTCTCTCCTTTTTGGCCAAAAATACTAAGAGGAAGAGGGGATTTTTGCTTCATTTCCTTTGTTTAGAAGAGATCTAGAAGGTGATTTGGCTAAATTTGCATCAAGAGTAAGGTATGTATGAGGTTGTGTTGGGAGTTTCATGCATGTTTTGGTTGCTAATTTGATGTGCATGTTAGCCATGGCTCAAATCTTTGTTATGCCATGGAAATGGCATTTGGCCAAAGTTGTTATGGTGATAAAGCCATTGCATGCTAAGTGTGAAACTTGATGATGATGCATGCAATGATGGATTGTCTACTCATGAGTAAGATTTTGAGCTTTCTTTTGTTTTATCATGATTGAAGTTGAAAAGAAGCATGATTGTCATATTCGCCATGATGCATTCTTGAGCATGATTCATGCTTCTTGCATGTTAGTTAAAATTTGTGTTTTGGATGGCTATGGACACCTTGAAATTGCCATGCTCATATATGCATATATATGATTGCACATTATGTTTTGGTTATGAACTAAGTGATGAATATATTGGTTTAAAGAAGAAGATGTGGAAGAATGCTTGTGAAATTGCAAGCACAATTCGCCTAGCACACATGTAGGTGCTTGATGCTATATTATAAGTTTTGGGCCACAATGTGCAAAGCATTAATTAGTAAATTGCATGCTGTTTTTGTGAGGTATTAAGTGCAAAATTGACCTCAACATGTACATGAATATTCGCCTTGGGTAGCCTATTGAAGGCCTTAGCATTTCCTTGATGATCGAATAAATTGTATTGAATTGCTTGATGTAGTATAAAATGTGCATGACCATTGTGTATTCAAGCTAAAGGGTGGCCATATGACCATTTAAACTCCTTGTCATATTCGCCAAAAACTAGCACAATGAGGTTTTAATAAATTGAATTTGTTTGAATTAGCTCAAGAGCTTAGAAGACCACAATTGGACAAGGGAAGGAAAAGGTGATCGAATAGCCGAAAAAGCCGTTCGACAACATCCGAGGTAAGTCCTCAAGAAGTGACCGTACTTGAATTGTGTGAAATAAAGTATGGATGTGTATTGATTATTGATTGTGTATGCATGAGTATTTGAATTCTACCGGGCCAAGTCCCGAAGGAATATGCTTGTGACTATAATTGCGTTTGAGCCTTAGTAACGAAAATGAATTATGTATGTCCAATGATAATTGATGTATGTGTTCATGGGAAATTGAATGATATCCGGCTAAATCAAGACAATTATGCTGGAAATTATATCCGGGTTAAGACCCGAAGGCAATTGCGCTAGTGGCTACATCCGGGCTAAGACCCGAAGGCATTCGTGCGAGACATTTTATCCGAGCTAAGACCCGAAGGCATTTGTGCACGTGATTATATCCGGTTATATTCCGAAGAATCTTGGGCTGGAGGTGAGTGTTGGTTGCTGTAATGAATTCAATTAGCACACTCGAAAAGCCCAAAGGATAAGGTACGTTATATGTGCATTGGAAAGTCGACATGTTTGAGCAACATTCGCTCAATCGACTAATGAATTTCAGTTATTGAATTGATTGATACTTTGTGAAATTATATAATGATGAAGTGTGAAGTAGGAATGTGTACAAATGAAATGATGCATTTGGCTATGTGAATGTATTGCTGTAATTAGAGTTGATTATATTCCTTGAGACTTACTAAGCATAAAAATGCTTACCCGTTGCTTTGGCTCTCGTTTTCTAGATTTCGCTCGAGGCAATCGGATTTGGGATCGTTGAAGTCGAAGTCATCCACACTATCAAGCCTCCATTTTGGTATAAATTTTGGTTGAACTTGAGATGGCATGTATAGGACTACCCTTGTTTGTTAAATATGTTGTAATGTAAGTATGTACGGCCATGCGAAAATGGCTCAAAAGCGAAGCATGAACTTAGACTAATTGTGGGTTGTATGTATATATTTGGTGTCATGATGTGGCTATGGCTTGGAAATGGGAATGTTGGTCATATGATCAGCCATTGGCATGGTTAAAATGATCATATATGAACCTATGTATGGCAAGACTAGTTGAATCATGGAGACTACCAAATAGGTAAGTCCTACCTTAAAACAGATGCTGCCAGCTGCAGTGGCGTGAATGTGAAAATCACAAAAATTCATAGGAATGGAATTAAATAGTGAATAAGCTATGTAAATGAACCTTGATGAGTCTATTTTCATATGGAAGAAACGAAATGGTCATAGGAGTTACAGGTTAAGAGATATTAAAGCTATTGTGAGACAGGGCCAGAATGGTTTCTGGGTTCCCTGTCGCAACTTTAAAAATTCACTATAAATTATCCAAAAAGAATTAGGAGACATACCTTATATTTACAGATTCAATTTTGAGTCTAGTTTCATTAGAAACAAACGACACCAGCATTAAAGCCCTGTACAGAGAGATATTCAAGTTATACCGCGCGAAGGTCAGAGCAGTCGATCCCTGTAACATGGGTAACTTTAACTAATAAACTGTACCAATTGGCCCGACCAAAAATCCTAGAAATAAAACCATGGATGTATATATGAGTCTAAATTCAGGAAAAATTTACAAAACCAGTTTCCGAGTTTTGAAACTCGAGATATGATTTTTAAGGCGACAGTGACGCAGTTTTCCAGCCTGACTGGAAATGTCAAATTGGTGGGCAAAAACATGTGAACTTGGCTTGTTAACCCCTCGGGTCCGACACCGGCGATGGTCTCGGGTTTGGGGTGTTACAAAAGAAATGGAGAGGATGGGTAAGCTTTACGCTTAGTAAGGTCATATGAAATTAATAAGCAATTACTAACATGCTTTTCAAAGATAAAGCACTATAATTGTACAATTACACATGTTTAGGTTAAGCTATTTTATCAAGTTATAGTTACTAAATCATTCATATCTGGAGCTACAAAACTCAAATTTAGTTTCGTTAATTTTCCTTGAAACTAAACTCATATATCTTTCTCCCATAAAATTTTCCCCTGTTTCGCTGTCCAACAGTTCTGACCTCTCTTCACTAAAAATTATTTATCTCATATTTCGGGACTCGGATGATGTTTCTATCCATTACTCCTGAAAGTAGACTCATTAAGGATTCTATTCATATAAATTATAACTCATAATTATTTTTTTACAATTTTTAACGATTTTTCCAAGTCAGAACAGGGGATCTCAAATTCATTCTGACATTGTCTCACAAAAATTAGAATATCACATAATATAGAACTCTTTTGCTCCCTCTGTTTCTTTTATATGAAAATATACTCATTAATATTTAATTCCATAATTTTTTTGAAATTTAATTCAACTTACACAATTTTTGGTGAATTTTCAAAGTCATGCAACTGCTGCTGTCCAACACTATTTTACTACTAAAATTCACTCTTACATAATTTCACTTAATCCATTTTGTCTTATCGAAGTTCACTCAAATATCAAGCACATTGCTCATAATTTTCATAAACATATACCTGCACTTATTCATCATGTAATCATGTTCACGTGTATTTTTACTTAATCGATTTTCCTGTTGAACTCTTTGGAATAATAACTGATACTTAGTTGCCTGCACATATTTTCACACTTGTAGACAAGGCTATCTGGTATGCATAGTAGCCTGCACTTAGTACTACACACTTGACCTAACCATCTAATACACGTAGTAGCCTGCACTTAGTACTACACACGTGATCGAATTTATCGGGTACGCATAGTAGCCTGCACTTAGTACTACACATGCGACCAATTATCCGATACACGTAGTAGCCTGCACTTAGTACTACACAAGTCACCTCACCATAGACCATTCGTATCATTTCTATTCCGAACGCTCAATCGAGAAATTCTTCACTTTCCAACATGTTACAAATTTATTCATAGCCCTTTTTCAATTCACAATTTACAACAAATAATCATTCTATAGGCAGCCACATTTCATATGATAACAAAATATAATAAAATAAAAAGAATCCATAAATTATTTACGTACAAAATTTTCAGAACCTCATCAGGTACAACCGTGTAGCTTTTCATACAACCCATGTAATAGTAATTTAACATTCAATTCATGTAACAATAATTTGCCATTCAATTTCACATGACACAACAAGCATCACAATTTCCATATCATACATACCATCCATCAACTTCTCCTAAACAAATTAAATTATACAATTTATGCCATAACAATAGAAAATTACAATTAAAGTATGGTATTGCATTATTATTAACACATGAACTTACCTCGTATACGAAAATTGTCATTTTTACCATTTTGTCCACAACTTGGTATCTTGCCGATTTTAGCCCGAATTTCAATTTTCCTTGCTCCATCATTACAAATATAGCCTAATTAGGACTCAAATTATTCAAGTTGACCAAAAATCATATTTTGGAAAAATTACAATTTTTCCCCTAAACTTTGTCAAAATTACATTTTTTCCCCTAGGCTCGTAAATTAAACTTCATCCTATTTTCTTATGTTTTATGAGATGCTGGTCATTTTTCCCTTCTATAGCAACTTCAAATTCACATTCTAACATGTACTTATGAACATTAGGTATTTTATCGATTATGTCGTTTTACTCGTTTTCACGTAAAATCGCTTAGTAAAAGTTGTTTAACACAATTTCAAGCATCATATTCTACCATAAAACATCAAAATAAAAACATTTCACCTATGGATATTTTTCCAAATATAAACCCTAGGTTAAATTATTGCTAGAATAAGCTTAACCAAGTTACCGGGATTTCAAATATGTAAAGAACTTTAAAAACGGGATAAGGAGCACTTACAATCAAGCTTGGGAGTTTGAAAAAACCTTAACCATGGCTGTTGTTGGTAGAAACGGTTGAATGAAGAAGATGATAGCTAATTTGGCTTATTTCCCTTTTTAATTCTTTTAATTATTAGTTTACCAAAATACCCCTAACTTAAAAATATTTTATTACACCCATTTCATGTCTATTTTTGTCCAGCAATTAACCAATGGTCTAATTACCATTTAAGGACCCTCAATTTAAAATTTCATAACAATTTGACACCTCTAGTATGTAGAACTCAACTTTTGCACTTTTTACGATTTAGTCCTTTTGACTAAATTAAGTGCCCGAATGTCAAAATTTTCGAACAAAATTTTCACGAAATTATTTTGTGAAATCGTAAACCATAAAAATATAATAAAAAATAAAATTTTCATCGTCGGATTTGTGGTCCCGAAACCACTATTCTGACTAGGCTTAAAATCAGGGTGTTACATGACCTGTGTCCCACACACGGCTAGGATACGCCCATGTTTCAGCCTGTGTGCAAGAACCTTGACATTTTTTTTCTAATGTCAGCAACTCCCTAAGGGCACACGGTGATGGTACACGCCCGTGTACTAGGCCGTGTCCTCTACACGGTTGGGACACACGACCGTGTCTTCGCCCGTGTGGTTACTACTGGGCATTCTGTTTTCCCAAATTTTAGGTGCAGGGGACACACGGGCTTACCACACGCCCATGGGACAAGCCGTGTGTCACACACGGTCTAGACACACGCCCGTGTGTCTTCCCGTGTGGACAAAAACAAGGCTATCTACCAAGCATTTTTGCCACCCATACTTGCACCAACCTACACAACATCAAATATAACCAATCCAAGCATAAATACACATAACCAAATAGCCAAAACCATGAGAATCTTCATCAAATGCATTTAATAAAAATCAGTATTAGCCAATATTAATGGCCTATACAAAATGAAAATCACATCCATCATATGAGCCAATACTTGTGGCTAAACTAACAAGACACTAAACAAAGATTCAAGTCCCTATACATGCCACAATCAAAACATTTAAACTAGCTATACCAAAAGCTTCAGGTGATAGTGTGATATATGCCTCTGACGTTCCTTGATCCTTGATACTAGCTTGGCGGCACTATAAGAAGATGGAAAATAGAAGGAGTAAGCATAAAGCTTAGTAAGTTGCATATAAATAAGTAACAACATCAACCATGCATATTATAATTCAACACAACCTTCTTGATTGAACAAAGGTAAATATCATTACATGCTTATATATCACAAGTATAAGCCAACGATTACAATATCGTCCCAAAATCATTTTCATAGCTAGAACTTACTCATGTCATTCTTACCATCAAGGCAACATAACTAGACTCATATCTCATGAGTTTTGAATAAGAACCTGTACCGCTCACAAGATGATTATATCATTCCATATCATTGTCATAAGCTTTAAAATAACCTATGAAACCATTTGGAATACTAAAGGATATCTTACAAGCTTTACACAAGAGGGTGAATTGCTGATGCCATGTTCCAAACATGGTTATACACTGGCTCACTTGTCGAGGCCGATGCCATGTCCCAGACATGGTCTGACACTAGCTCTCATCTCATTGCTGATTCTATGTCCTAGACATGGTCTTACACCGGCTCTCGTAATGTGGCTAATGCCATGTCCCAGACATGGTCTCACACTAGCGCACATATCAATGCTGATGCCATGTCCTAGACATGGTCGTACACTGGCTCTCATATCGTGGCTAATGTCATGTCGCAGACATGGTCTTACACTGGCACACATAATGTGGCCGATGCCATGTCCCAGACATGGTCTTATACTAGCACACATATCACCCAACTGTCATGGGATGGATATCCAATCTATTCCTAGGTTCAATTGAGACTCTACTACATTAAATTTCATCATGCATTATTCATAAGTAATTTCAACCATATTACATAAAATTAATCACTCAACACATAATAACGATAAAGTTGCCTTACTTACATACAACTTACCTCGGTAAACAAAAAATGGGCGACTACTAAGATTTAGTCTACTTGCTTGGCCTTCCCCCGGTCTAGGCCCAGATTTTGTATTTCTTAATCTAAAATGATAAAAATTTGCTAATTTAAACATCATATTAATCAATACATTTCATAATTCATATTTTGGCAAAATAACCATTTTGCCCCTAAACTTTCACAAAATTACGATTTTACCCCTAGGCTCGTAAATTGATTTTTATCGAATTTCCTCATTAACCAAGCTTAGCCAAAACTACTTTAAGCCTATAGCATCTCACAATTTCAATTATTTCACATATTTACCACATGATTTATAACTTATGCAAAATGGTCCCTAGTTAGGGTTTTCATGAAAACTACTTCATAAAAGTTGTTTATTTAACAACCATAACTCATTTTATTCTGTAAAATTTTAGCAACCAACATGAGTACACTCATGGAAAAACTCTAGACTCTTAACCATTTTGCAAAATAGTCCCCTTATTATATAGCTTATGCTACAAGGGCCCTAAAAGTATAAAAATTATCAAGAAAAGTCATCAAAATCACTTACTTATGAGAGAAATTAATGGCTGAAAATTTGAAGCTTTCAAAACCCTTTTCTTTCTGAAATTTCAGTGGAGAAGAGAAGAAGAGAAAAAGATGATAGCTAGCCTTTAGGTTTATTATTTCTTTATCAATTAATTCACCTACCCTTTGACCATCCCATGAATTAAGGCTCCATGTCCAGCCACTAACATTTTATTGGTCTATTTACTCAATAAGGACCTCTAATTTAATGCTCCATAGCTATTTGGCAACTG
This sequence comes from Gossypium arboreum, assembly GCF_025698485.1. Classification (NCBI taxonomy): domain Eukaryota; kingdom Viridiplantae; phylum Streptophyta; class Magnoliopsida; order Malvales; family Malvaceae; genus Gossypium; species Gossypium arboreum. The sequence goes on along the minus strand of NC_069082.1, from coordinate 76,207,578 downwards.
TAGTTAGTAGAACAAAACTTTCACACTTTATACGATTTAGTCCTTTTTTCACAATTAGGCATGCAATCGCTAAAATTATTTCACCAAAATTTTTATGCATTAATATAATCATGCTATAACAAATAAAATAATATTAAAAATAATTTCTCTGACCTTGGGTTAGTGGTTCTGAAACCACTATTTCGACTAGGCCCAAAATCGGGCTGTTACATGACATGTCACTAGGAATTATGTGATCTAAGCTCATGAGTTGTGCTCTAAGTTCATGATTTCTATGACACATGTTTTGGCATTTCGGGTATTGGTCTTGTATGTCTACCGGTGCCTGGATAGTCCGACATGTGTTATGGATACCCGACAGCTTGTGTGAGTAGCCCATGTGGCTACATCCTGATCGACATTTACGGAACTTTGCCTTAGGTTAATTGTATGATTTATGTTGCTTATTGTTTGCAAGTGAACTTACTCCCTTCCTTTCTTTTTATAGTGTCGCCAAGCTAGCTCGGCGATCGAAGGACGTCGTAATTTTTAATTACACTATCAATTGAATATCCGGTATAGCTAGATTTAACATTTTGAGTATGGCACGTATAGGGACTTGGTCTTTTTGTTGTGTGTCATATTGATTAGCCAAATGTGTTGGCTCATGATGGTATTGTGATTCATTTTGTATTTGGCCATGGGAGGTGGCTCATATTGATTATTTGGGTTGTAACCCTAATTAGTTATGCATGCATGCAAATGTGATTATGCTTGCTGTGATTGTTTGTGATAATGAGTGGTGGATGGCATGTATGTTTAATGGATGAAGTACGATTAATGTGTATGGAAATAAATGTGGTATAAATGTATAACTTGGAGGTAGAATAGCAAAGATGATTATCCATGAAATTGGTGTGGAATACCTTAGGTAAACCTATTAACTTGAATATGTTATACATTGACTTATTAAGAACATAAAATGTTTGTGCTTCGTATGATAAAAGTGTCATGTTGTATGCTATGAAGTGGGTTTAAGTGTGTGAGTGCTTAAGGGTGGAAAATGGCTTGGAAAATAGCCTAGTAGTTTTCGACACGGGTAGACACATGGGTATGTGTCTAGGCCATGTGTGACACACGGTCTGCCCTATGGGCGTGTGATCTGGCCTTGTGTCCCTTGCACGCTAATTAATGCAAAATAGAATGCCTAGTAGTAAACACACGGGTAGAGACATGGCCATGTGTCTCAGCCGTGTGGAGTACCTGGCCTTAGGACATGGGCGTGTCCCTAGGCCATGTGAAGTGTGCACTTAAATTTGAGAATTTAATTCGCCACACGGCCTAAACACACGGGCATGTGCTATAGTCGTGTGACCTCATTTTTCTGATGATGTCATAGTTAGAGAGTTACACGAGCTGAGGACACAGGCGTGTGTGACCACTCGGCCTACCCATATGGGCTTGTGATTCTCCAAAACAAGAAAATTCTCTAATTGTCAAAAACAAAGTTCTCGGTTTTGTCCCAAACCGTTTTTGATATATGTTTTGGGCCTCGTAAGCCTTTATAAGGGGCAATTTGCATGTGATGAAACAAAAAAATTTTAAATTTGGATGAAATTTTATTGCTTGCCTTTGTATGTTTGTTTACGTTTAAGTCCGATAATGCCTCAAACCCTATCCCGGCGTCAAATACGAGTAAGGGATGTTACAGTAATTATACCATTTGTAATAGCCAAAAATTGGGTCTAGTTGGAACAGAGGTTTTGGGACCACAAAATCCGAGATAGAAATAATTATTTTATGATTATTTTGAGGTCTATGATATGATTGCATGATTGTGTGAAAATTTCGTGAAGAAATTCTATGCATAAAGTGCTCAATTTTAAGTTAGGGACTAAATTGAATAAGTTGCAAAACCTGCATTTTAGAAGTTTCTAGTATGAAATTGCTTTGAAATATTAATTAGGAGGTCTTAAATAGAAATTTGACAAATTTCTAAGTGATGGAAAAAAATTGGACATGGATGGAATTTTTGAAAGTTTAGTAAGGAAGGGCATTTTGGTCATTTGGTAATTAAAAGAAATAAAAAGGGAAAATAAAGCCAAAATTGACTCATCTTTTTCATGGAGGCCGAAATTAGCATGGGGGAAGCCATGGCTAGGGTTTTCAAGCTTTCCAAGCTCAATAGTAAGTCCGTTCTAACCCTGTTTTTCAAGTTCTTTACATTTTTGGAATCCCGGTAATTTGATTAAGCTTATTCTAGCAATAATTTAAGCTAAGGTTCATATTTGGAAAAATACCCATAGTTGAAATGTGTTTATTTTTCTGTTTTATGATAGAATATGAGGTTTTAAATTATGTTAGACAACTTGTGCTACTCGGTTTTGAGTGAAAATGAGTAAAAGGGCTTAATCGGTAAAAATACCTAATAGTCATAAGTATATGTTAGAGTGAGAATTTGATGTTGCCATTGAAGGGAAAAGTGACCAGCATGTCATAAAACATAAGAATAAGGGATGAAGTTTAATTCCCGAGCCTAGGGGCAAAAGTGTAAATATGCAAAAGTTTAGGGGCAAAATTGTAATTTTTCCAAAGTTTGAGTTAAGGACTGTTTTGAGTAGTACATTAATTAAATAAGTAGAATATGATGTTTTAGATCCCGAAAAACGAGATTTGAACCTAGAATGAGAGAAAAATCGAAAATTGGGAAAGTTGGTAAAATGGTCGTTTTAGTATCTGAGGTAAGTTCATATGTATAATAAGCATTAATTTATGCATGTTTCAATGTAAAATTGATATATTTATTATAATTTCGAGGTGTTGAAAGTATGTAAGTTGGTATGATAATAATACTGACAATAATGCTATAATTTATATTTGAAAGTTAAATTTAGTGAATTAATTGAATTATGTTAAATTAAATGATTATGGTGCCAAGTTTATGAATTGATTTAAAAATATGTCTATGGTACATGAAGTGCATTGAATTATCATACATAAATGTGATTTCTATGATTATGGATATTATGGGAAATTGTAAGTTCATAAGATTTTAATAAGGTAATGTGTAATTTAATGTTATTGCCTTGATATTAAATGAGATGTAAGTTTATATGTAAGTAATACATCAATATTACTTGTATTATGATATTTTATAATAATATTGGAAATATGTTTTTGGATAATTACTTGATTAGTGAAATTGTTGGAAAAGAGAGAGAAATCCCGGTTGAACCTTCGAAAAGATTGGATGATACAGATAGTATGTAGCTAGGTCACATGTATGGTGCTGGGTGCACATCATGTGTACAATAGAGCTACAAGACATTATTATGTAGCTAGATCGCATTGGTGATACTATGTGTACACCATGTAGACAAGAGAGCTACGGGATATATGTAGCTAGGTCGCATGCGTGGTTCCAGGTGAAGGACACCATGTAGACAAGAGAGCTATGAGATAAATTGGCTAGGTCACATGGGTGGTACTGAGTGTTCACCATGTGTACAAGAGAGCCGAACTATATGACGGGTGGAGCTATGTGCTAAAACCACCAAGTATCGAGGATAGATCCGAAGTGTTCAACGGGAGACTCTATATGTATTGCTTTGTGAGTTTTGTGATGAATAAGTGCAGGAACTTGGTTATGTGAATGATGTGTTCATTAAGTGACCAGGATGTGGTAAGGTTATAAACAAGTAAGTTATACATGAGGATGATTTCATGGTCACCTTGTGATCATGGGCCTATACTTGTGATGTATGAAATGTGGTGAAACTGATTCCTGGTATGTATGTTAAAATGAGGTTAATACAAAGAAAGTGTGAAAGAGTGAATTAGCAATAAAACTGTTTTGGACAGTAGCAGTGACGTGATTTTGAAAAATCACCAAATATAATAGAAATTGAATAAGAGACACAATGATATATCAAATTAAAGCTTAATGCGTCTATTTTCATATAAAAGAAGCAGAACAAGAAAAGGAGTTCTATATTTTGTGATATTTATGTTTTTGTGAGACTGGTTCAGAATGATTACGTGATCCCCTGTTATGACTTTGGAAAATCAAAACAATTTGGATAAAAATAATTAGAGGATTAAACTTATATTTTTAAAATCCGTAATGAGTCTATTTTCAAGATAAATCAACAAGAACATTATCCGAGTTCTGTACTGTGAGATAATTAATTTTTAGTAAAGAGAGGTCAGAACTGTCAGAAAGTGAAACAGGGGAAATTTTAATGAATAAACTGTACTAATTGGCTTAACCAAAAATTATGAAAATTTTATGGTGGACAGATATGTGAGTTTAGTTTTAGGGGAAATTTACGGATCTTAATTTAGAGCTCTGTAGCTGGAATTATAAATAAGTATGTGACTATGAGTCGTGTGGACAGTTTGATGTTAGCATTTATTAGTAAATTGTGAAATCGTACTTACAAGAATAATATATACATTAAGAATGAGGAATGGAGAGGAGGAGGAGGAAAATAAATATATGTGGAATACATGGAAACTATGGTATATGAAATATTGGTATAATGAAATAAACGATATGTGTTTATAAGAAAACAGAAAGAGAATGATATGTATCATGACATGTATATATATATATATATATGACTAGTCTCAATGTAATGCTTGTTGGGTATGGAGTTGAATTGAAATGTTTCAGGGAAACATGTTATTTTGCGCATCTAAGTTGTAGTATTTTATAAAGATATGATCTAGTTTTAAATATGAATGCTTGATGATTAAGCTGAAGATATTTGGTAAGATGATAATCTTGGTATAAATGTATAAGTGGTACTACAATAAACAAGGTAAAATGAGTATGAGAGATCCATGTATGATGACATACAAATGCTATGTTTGTGGTTTAATTGAGAATATTTAATCATTAAATGAATACCATGTTATATGCTTTTGATTTTGTATAAGTGTGTAAGAGATTAAGGTTGACCAAAGCTTGGAAAATAGCCTAGGTATATTCCACACAGGCAGAAACACGACCATGTGTCTCAGCCTTGTATAGAACACGACTTTGGCACACGGGCGTGTGGAGACTTAAAGCATGAAATTTCCAAGATTTTCGTAAGTTCTCGGTTTAGTCTCGAACCCTTTCTAAAGTATGTTTTGGGCTTTATAGACTCAAATAAGGGACTATGTGTAAGTGAATGAACGTTTTGAAATATGAATGAAATTTTATGGCCCGTATTTTAGTTTAATGTTTGTATGTTTGTCCGGTAATGCCTCGTACCCTATCCCGGCCTCGAGTACGGGTAAGGGGTGTTACACCATTATTAAAGTAAGTGGATAATTATGGACAACCATTATGTGATTTTTATATTTTAATATTATGGTTAATTTGGTAATTGGTAAATAATTGTTAATTACATAAAACAAATCAAGATTATAATGCTTCATCTCTTCTAGTCGAAAATATTGAAACAAAATCACCATGGAAGTGGCTTAAAGCATTCAACCATTTATCCTTTTGAATGTAAGTCCAATTTTGTCCTATTTTTAATGATTTCTATGTTTTTCAGATCGTTGCAACTAGATCTAACTAGCCCAGGAAATAATTTGCAAAATGTTAAAGATTTTGAATGTTTCCTTTGATGAATAAGCATGCATTTTGAAGTTTCTTGACATATTATGAATGCTTGTTGATAGATATACAAGTTATGTTAAATGATTTTCAATGAAAATGCAAATTAGGGTTAAATTGTGAAATTTGTAAATTTAGGGGTTAAAATGTGAAATAAATGAGAATTTTGGGCTGCTATAAGCATGATAAATATTCAGTTAGGCTTGGGTTGTGACGAAATTGAATGAAATTTGTTTTTCGAGCCTAGGGACTAAATTGTAAAATTGTTGAAATATTAAGGGAAAAAGTGTAAATATGCTTTAATGAGTGTTTTGGATTTAATTGAATAGAGATATAATTGAATAAGTTGAATTTGATATTGTTTAGATCAAGAAAAGTGATATACAGACTTAGATTAGGGAAAGAACAAAGTTTCAGATTAGTTGACCCCTGTCGTCGTTTTTTCATCTGAGGTAAGTTCGTATGTAATAAGCAGTGATATAATTATGTTTTAAAATGATTTGATATTGTATGAATTGTGAATTTGACTCTACAGATACGTTCGAAGATGATTCAGCATTGAAAATTCTGGTTGAACCTTAGGAATAGATTAGGATTCTAGTGACATGTCATTACAGGATACATTCTTTTGGCTTCAGCCTATGATATCGGCACTTCGGGTGCGAGGTTCACAGATTTGGCTTTGGGCCATGATATTAGCACTTTGGGTGCGAGTTATATTGAGTTGGCTTCGGGCCATGATATTGGCACTTAGAGTGCGAGACTCTTGAATATCTGGCTTCTATTCTAAATGGTTTGACGGGTATAATGTTAATTGGAGAGAAATAGATAAGTAACGGTACAGGTATATACTAAAAACTATACGAGCATTGAATCAATGGAAGTTATGAGTTTATAATCAAGTATATGGTTAAGTTCATGTAAGCTTGGGATTAATGCATTGTTTTATGTTATGTCATTTAATTTGATTGGTAATTGAGTGGTGAAGCTTGATTATTATTTTTATATGAGCTTACTGAGCTATATAGCTTACTTTCTTTAATTTTTCATGTTCTATAGTGACTTTAAAGCTAGCTCAGACTCGGGGTTCGTTGGAGACATCATCACACTATCCAGCTATCAGTTTGGTACTTTTGAGCTTATGTTTTGTAACATCCCGAATTAGGGTCTAGTTGGAACAGTAATTTGAGACAAAAAATCTGAAATAGAAATAATTATTTTATGATTATTTGATGATCCATGATAAGATTGCATGTTTGTGTGAAATTTCCATTAACAAATTCTATGCCTAAGGTGTCTAATTTGACTTTAGGGACTAAATTGAATAAGTTACAAAACTCGTGTTCTAGAAGCCTCAAGCATGAAATTGCATTGGATTATTAATTAGAGGTCCTTAAATAGCAATTAGACCAAGTTTTAAAATTTTGGACAAAAATGGGCATGAATAGGAAAAATTTTAAAGAAAGGCTTATAGGGAATTTTTGTCATTTGGTAAATAAAAGAATAAAAAGGGAAACTAAGTAAAAAATTTGCTCATCTTTTCTAAGTGCTAGCCAAAATTTCCAAGAGCCATAGCTAGGGTTTTGTTCAACTTCTCGAGATTGATTGTAAGTGATCCCAAGCCTCGTTTTTTATGTTCTTTGCATTTTTGAAGTCTTTGTAGCATGATCTATCCATTTCTAGCCTTATTTTGAGCTAGGGTTCAAGTATGAAATTTGAACCATGTGTGATGAACATCTTTTACTAAGTGATTTTTAGTGAAAACACCTAAAAAGGACTTGTTTGTAAAAGGTGTAAAAATGAGTAGTAAGAATGTGAAATAAAGTAAAAATATGGGCTAATATGAGCATGGTGTAGGTTCGGCTAGGCTTGGGTAACCAAGAAAATGCATGCATTTCATTTTACGAGCCTAGGGACTAAAGTACAAATAAGTGAAAAGTTAGGGGTAAAAAGGTAATTTTACCAAAAGTATGTGTTATGGGTCGATTTGAATAATGTTTGTATTAAATAAGTTAAATTTGAAATTATAGGTTAAGAAAAATGCGATCCGGGTTTTGATCGGGGGAAAAATATTGTTTACGAGGTTCGTTTCTATCATTTTGTGCCGAGGTAAGTTCATTTGCAAATTATGCAACATGTACCATACTCTAAGTGCTTTAATATTGCATGTATGGTAAGTATATATAATTAATGTGATGTTGTACCATGTGTTAATGCTTAAATTTTATTATGAATTATGCTTTGATTATTCAATGATATGTGATTGGTGCTATGGATATTGAAATCGACATTACAAGCAAGCTCAACAGAAATGTGGTATCGAAGAATCCCGTTTGAACCTTAGGAATAGTTTAGGATACAAGTGACATGTCACTAGGAACTATGTGATCTGAACTCATGAGTTGTGATATGAGTTCATGACATATGAGACACATGTTTTGACATTCCAGGTACTGGTCTTATATGTTCTATCAGTGGCTGTGTAGTTCGACATATGTTGCGGATACCTGACAGCTTGTGTGAGTAACACGTGTAGTTACATCCTGACTGATAGCTTATGTGAGTAGACTCGTGAGTAGCTCCGAAGCGAGCAACATGTGATATGTGATATGAGGTAGCGTTGGCTACATGTGGGGCACTTAGGTGCGAGATTCCGATAAGTCCAATGGTATTCCAAGTCTTCAATGGGTATTTTGAAGAGAAGTTCCATGAGTAATCTTAATGAACACGTCAAAAGTGAGAACGTAAGTATTATGTGCAAGTTGGTACAGGAATGTACATAAACTCGTCATCAAAGATCTCAGTATGCTATGAACATATGGTAAGATTGCATATGAGGAAGTTATGCTTATGAGGCTTGATGACATTTATGATACCGTAACACCCCAAAAATCTAAGTAATTATTTTTGTGTGTTTGTGACATGAAAGTATGTCTGGTTGAGTGGTTGTGTTCTCTAGAAGTGTCTGGGAAGTCATGGGTTTAAGCCTTGACTTCCACAAAAATTTTGCTTTTTAAGGATGAAACTCATATCTTTGGCCAACAGGGTTTTAAAGAATGGTAGGGAAAACATGTCATAAAATGACTTCTGGTCTAGTGGTTGGTGGCTTGTTGATGAGGCTAGAGGACAGAGGTTCAAATCCATGTGGGGGTGGTAGAGTGTTTTTATTTTGCTGCAAGCGTGGGAGAGGTGTTCTAGGTTGGCCAAAACTCTAAAATGTTTGTGTGGGATTCAAATTGGCAAGGTGGGAGATTGTAGGAGGGTTTTGGGGAGTAGATCGTGGGATGGTGGAGTGATAGTGCCAAAATAGGATTCCTCTCAAGCCATTCGGTTGCCTTGGGAGTCTCTAGCCTTATGGTCAATCCCCATTTGTAGAATTCATTGAAGTCATTTACCGAATTTGTTTTACTACTTTTTCTCCCTTCGGTCCCCTCTGTTCAGTTTTTTCTCTTGGATTGATCAACAATATCTTTTCTCTGCCTTTTCACATGCTTTGGCCAAATATTGTAAGGCTTATTTCGAGTTGCTTCTCTTCAAGTCTTTCTCTTCTTCCACTGCCGTTCTCTTTCCCTTTTTCTTCTTCTGCTCATCTTCTCTAAAGCCGAACATTTCTTTACCGATTTCATTCTTCTGTTCTCTGTTGGGCCGAATACCATACTCTCTCTCTCTCTCAAATCCTTTCTGGTTCTTCTTGCTTTTGCCGAACCTCTTTGACTGTCTGTTGCCGAAAGTCATCTGAGTTATTGGTAAGCGTATCTTTCAATCAGTTTATTGTTTCTTTTCTAGTCGAATTTCTGTTAGCTCTACTGCCAAGTTTTGGTTTTCCCTTTTCTTTATCTTTAGGGTCGAATATATGTTTCTTTCTTCTAATAACATATGATCTGCCTAATCCTGCTAAGGGTGTGGATTCTATTGTGGAAGTTTAGGCCGATTACTCTTCTCTTTGCTAGTGGTATATTCACTTTTGGGGTAAGTGCTTTAAGTGAGATGTTTTTTTATTGAACTTTAAACACTTATGAGTCAATCGAATGTTTCTTGTAAAGGTTAAAGTTTTGAAGTGGTACGTGGGTGTTAAGCCAGTAAGGATCTGCGATTGTTGGTTTGGTAAGTGATAGTGAATCGAACGAATCCTCAATATTGTGGTATGGATTAACGATGGTTTTAGGCTAATGAGGGATTGTTGTTATTCATAGGTGCTTGGATCTCGGAAGCATTTCGGCTACCACCCTATATCAGGTGTGTGTAACACTACCATTTGATGTGAAACTGCAAAGGTTCAAAAGCTGAAAAGCAAAAAAGTTGAAAAGCCAGAAAGTGGATTGTCGGGATCACATAGGCGTGGGGGCACTTGTGTGGCAGGCCGTGTGCCAAAACATGGTCGTGTGATCAACGAGATGTCCATGAGCATTTTTATGGGACAAAATGATATTGGGCCATTTTGGGCCAAATTGGGCCATGTAAGCCCAATAGGCCTACGGGCCCTACACGGAGAGAATCACGCATAAGTGAGGTTAGCTATGGGCGAGGCAGTGTGAGCCACATGGCTAAAGGACATTTTGGGCTTTGTGGCCCATATGAGTGTGTGGGCCCACATGGGCTCACAATATGGGTCATGGGCCCATTATCACCGATTGACTGTTAAGGTTGCACATGTCACCTAAGACGACTGTGGACCTAATTTTGGGCCAGTAAGTGTACTCAAGCCCTTATTTTTGAAATGATTGATATACATTATGTGACGTATGACTGTTTGAGCTTGCCATCTTTTACTTTTTATACATCTGTATTATGCTACATTGCATGGGGTGGGATATATGCTTTTTAAGGAAGTGTACTGAAAGACTATAAGCCTATTACTGGTAGCTCTACTGCAATTATACTGTTTTAGTGCTGTAACCGGTACTACTTGGAGGGTAGGGATGGGTGGGTCGATTTTATCCCCACATGGTGTGTAGGGTTGGTATAGAGATGGTGTGTACAGGTAGGATTAGGTAGGACTCTCTGATTGCATACTGCACTGATACTGTATTGGGCTCAGGCCCCACTGATACTGTTACAAAGATGGGGTCAGGCCCAGACTTCTTCTATTACTGATAAAGGCTAAGGCCCTAATTGAGATTGAAAGGGCTTGGGCCCAAATTGTGTATTCTTTACTTGATTGCTATTGTGGGATTTCATGCACTGAGTTTTTGTAAACTCACCCATCTGTTTACTGTGCAGGAAATCCACAGACTTAGGCAGTTCGATGCGATGGAGGACTTAGTGGTGGCCACTGGACTTGGTAATTTTTAATATTATAATTTAAGTTTATTTTGGGTATTTTTATGTAATAAGGCCGCTTTAAGTTTATTTTTAATTTGTGGATTTAAATATATTGGTTTATACCTGCTAGCAGTAGGGCTCAAGTTTCCAAAAGATAAATGATTTTCAGCTTCATGCGTACGCAACTTGTTTTAAAAGCTTCTGCCTTAAACACTGTCTTTCTCAAAAATAATCTAAGACAACTTATGTTTTGCTAAACCAACCGAAGTTTTATCAATGAATAGGATATCTTGACTTGTTAGAATCATAACGAGGTTTTATCATAAAACAAATTTTTCCAATGGAACTACGCTTTTCAAAACACACTCCAATGTGACATCAAAGATTCGGTCATAACGTCTAGGCCGAGTTTGGGGGTTACATTTAATGGTATCAAAGCAAGGTTGCAAAACTTATTTGTGGTTTTAGGATTTCGCAAAAACATATAAATTTTAATAGAATCGTTTCAAATGGTTTAAGCGATGAATATAATTTGGGAGTGGTACACCGAGTCTCTGCATCGGGCCTGTAAGTCTTTTAACTGTTTATACTGAAAATATTATGCTGAAATGTTATTATTGAGACTACTTTAGGTAGTAAGACTATACTAAAACTCTCTAGTTAGAGTAGGCTACAAACTATAGTAAAACTATGATCTGCGAAAACAAAACTCTGAATTACTGATAATATTTCCATAAAATATCCTGTAATCAACACTGGAACAATAAACTAACTGGCATAAAACTGTTAATATGGACTAAGCACATTTGATAATGAGCACCAAAGGTACTCGTGGAAGAAGCGATGGCAGAGGCCGTGGAGGTGCTCGGGCTGGGTCTGGGTCTTCATCTGTTGGACACCAGCCTAATGAGGAAGCTAGAGAGGCACCAATTTCACCTATGACTATGACAGGGTCTCAAAATCGAGTGGCTGGGGATGACGTACTGTCCTAAGTGAGGTCAACGATGCTAGAAAGGGTCGTTGGGCCCAATACTGGTACTGTGGGCCTTGGGTTGGTTACGGAATGACTCAGGTCTAATAGGGCTGAGATATTTAGGGGTATTACTGGAGTGGCCCCTAATGTGGCTGAATATTGGATCGAGTCCTCAGAGAGGATCACGGATGACCTCGATTGCACCCCCAAACAAAAACTAAAGGGTACAGTATCATTGTTGATAGATGAGGCCTACCAGTGGTGGCCTACTGTCAAAAAGGGCACTCAAGCCGATCGGTTGACCTAGGAGTTTTTCAAGACTACTTTCTAGGCTATGTATGTGGGTACCAGCTATGTGGATGCCCGTAGGAGGGAATTTTTACGATTGAGCCGCTATGCACGTAGGATGGTGGCAACTGAATACGAGTAGTGTTTTCGATTTGAGGATGGCCTCAGAGATGGTCTAAGGGTTCTGATAGCTCCTTAGAGGGAGTGGGATTTTACCGTACTGATTGACAAGGGAAAAATTACTGAGGAGGTGAAGCGCGCTGAGCGCCAGAGTAGAGAAAAAGGAAAAGGTAAGAGGGAAGCTGAGCCGTCAAATTCATTTCAGAGGCCTAAGAAAATGGCCAGAGCTAATGGGTCGAACAGATTTAGGGCCCCTACTGCTGCTATTGGGCCACAGTTTTGTACTGATTGCGAGAAACGCCATCAGAGCGAGTGCTGGAAACAGATTGGAGCATGTTTGAGGTGTGGTTCTATGGAGCACCGTATTAGGGATTGTCTGCAGAGGACCGATTAGATGCCAGCTACTAGTTTTGGTGGGGGTAATACACCTCAAAGGGTTGTTCAGTAGCCACCGAGAGGCCGTGGGTAGGCCAAAGGTGTAAATAGTATGGGCCATGGTCGTGAAGCATAGGGTAGAGGTGCTGGTCACACTGAGGCGAGGCAGCTGGCACTGGTGTCTGTTGCTTGTCATTGAGAGGACGGAGATGCTCCAGATGTTATTACGGGTATGTTTATAAGTTTCAATGTACCTTATACTGCATTGATAGATGTAGAATCTATTCGTATGTTACCTGTTCTGTTACTGAGAATTTGGGGATTCCGGCTAAGAATACTTCAAGTGGAATTATTGTGTTAAGCCCATTGGGGTAGTCCGTCAGAGTTAATAAATTGTTTAGAGACGTTCCTTTGGAGGTACAACGGGTTATCTTTCTGGCAGATCTAATGGAACTTCCTTTTGGAGAATTTGATTTGATACTCGGCATGGATTGGTTAGTTAAGCACCGAGTGAGCCTAGACTTTGCCACAAAATGTGTGGCATTGAGAACTGAGGAGGATGAGGAAGGAGTGATAATTGTGGAACGTTGGAACTACATGAGTAATGTAATTTCTGCATTAAAGGTTGAGAAATTGGTTCGTAAGGGTTGTAAGGCGTATTTAGCCTATATCAGTGTTTCAAGATTTGAGGGTTCTTCTGTTAAGGATATCAGAACAATTAATGATTTTCCTGATGTTTTTCCCGATGAACTGCCTGGGTTACCTCCTAACCTTGAAGTTGTGTTTGGGATAGAGCTCCTGCCTAGTACAGCTCCTGTGTCCATTGTCCCTTATAGAATGGCACCGAAGGAGCTAGTGAAGCTTAAAGCTCAAATTCAAGAGTTACTGGATAGAGGGTTCATCTGCCCTAGTGTGTCTTCGTGGGAAGCACCAGTCTTATTTGTGAAAAAATAAGGATGGAACCATGCATATGTGCATCAATTACCGGTAATTGAACAAATTGACTATTAAAAATAAGTACCCCCTACTGAGGATTAGCGATCTATTTGACCAGTTTCGATGAGCTTCAGTTTTCTCTAAGATAGATATTCAATCTAGGTACCATCAACTGAGAATCAAAGAGATTGATGTGCATAAGACGGCATTTCAGACTAGCTATGGTCACTATGAGTTCTTGGTAATGCCGTTTGGACTGACGAATGCACCAGTAGCTTTTATGGATCTGATAAACCATGTGTTCCAACCCTCTCTAGACTAGTTCGTAGTAGTGTTTATTGATGATATTCTGGTGTATTCGAAGACTAAGGTGGAGCATGATGAACATCTCCAAGTGGTTTTGCAGATTTTGAGAGAGAAGTAATTAGACGCCAAGTTTAGCAAGTGTGAATTCTGGTTACGTGAGGTAACGTTTCTTGGTCATGTGGTATCTACTGAAGGGATTAGGGTTGATCCTCCAAAAATTAAAGCTGTTTTGGATTGGAAGCAGCCTAAGTTGGTATCGAAAGTTTGAAGGTTTCTAGGTCTGGCAAGGTATTATAGACGTATTGTGGAGGGGTTCTCACTGATTGCCACCCCTTAACTAAGCTGCTACGTAAGGGTGTACCACTTAACTAGACTAATGTGCAGCAAGAGAGCTTTGAGAAGCTTAAGAAAGTATTGACTGAAGCCCCTGTCTTAATATAGCCAAAGCCTGAGAAAGAATTTACTGTGTACAGTGACGCATCACATATCAGTTTCGGATATGTGTTGATACAAGAAGGAAAAGTGGTAGCGTACACGTCATCTCAGCGTAAGACACATAAGGTGAATTATCCGACTCATGACTTGGAGTTGGCCGCGATGGTATTCGCACTGAAGCTTTGGAGGCATTACATGTACGACGAGAAGTGTATCATTTACACGGACCACAAGAGCCTCAAGTATCTCCTCACTCAAAAGGAGCTAAACCTTAGGCAGAAAAGATGGGTTGAGATGCTTAAGGATTATGATTGCTCGATTGAATACCATCCTGGTAAGGTTAACGTGATAGCCAACGCACTGAGCTGTAGGGCTATAGTGGATCTGAGGGCAATGTTTGCTTGACTCATCCTATTTGATGATGGTAGTTTGTTGGCCAAACTTCAAGTTAAACCGAGGTGGATTGAATAGATTGAGGGTAAACAATTGGAGGATGGATCACTGGATCCTAGATTCTAATAGATAGAGAGTGGGGAAACATCAGATTTTGGACTGAATAACAAAAGGGTGTTGCGTTTCCATGGAAGAGTCTTGGTACCGAGGGATATTGATCTAAGGCAGGCTATACCATGAAAGGTGCATAGTAGTCCTTATGCTATGCATCCCAGTGAGAACAAGATGTACCGAGAGTGAGTTATACTGGTGGCCAGGACTTAAATGTGAGGTTACTGACTTTGTGAGTAAGTGTCTAACTTGCCAACAGGTGAAGGCTGAACATCAGTTACCTTCAGGGTTGCTTTAACCAATTAAGATTCCATTGTGGAAGTGAGAGAGAGTGACTATGGATTTCGTTAGTGGGTTACCCTTAATGTCTACTAAGAAGGATTCGGAATGGGTCATCATGGATCGGTTGACCAAGTCTGCCCATTTCATACTGGTTCGCACTGATTATTCGTTACAGAAACTAGCTAAGTTGTACGTATCCAAGATTGTGAAACTGCATGGGGTACCAGTTTCCATAATATCTGATAGAGATCCTCGCTTCACGTCTCAATTTTTGAAGAAGTTGCAAAAGGCTTTGGGTACATGATTGGACTTCCGTACTGTCTTCCATCCTCAGGCAGACAGTCAGTCCGAGAGGGTGATTCAGATACTAGAGGACATGTTGAAGGGTTGTGTAATTGAGTTCTGAGGCAGTTGGGAGGATTACGTACTGTTAGCAGAGTTTGCATATGACAATAGCTATCACTATAGCATATAGATGGCACCGTACGAGGCATTATATGGTTGTAGGTGACGTACTCCTTAGTCTTGGACTGAGTTGAGTGAGCGGCATGTTCTGGGTCCTGAATTGATTTCTGATACTGAGGAAAAAATTAGACTAATTCGAGATCAACTGAAGGCAACATCAGACAGACAGAAGTCGTATGTAGATCTAAAATGTAAGGAGATTGAGTATTTTGTGGGGGATATGATATTTCTCAAAGTCTCGCCTTTGAAGAAGGTACTGAGGTTTGGTCAGAAGGGCAAGCTAAGCCTTAGATTTATTGGGCCTTACTGAATACTGAAGCGTGTGGAACTGGTTGCCTATCAACTTAAGTTACCTCTAAAGTTGGACAGGATCCATGATGTGTTCCACGTCTCCACCCTGAGGCGATATCACTCTGATTCTACGTATGTTTAATCGACTAAGGAAATTGAGGTTAGACCGAATCTGACCTTCGAGGAGGAGTCGGTTCGAATTTTTAACCGTGATGTGAAAGTTTTGAGGCGAAAGATTGTGCAACTGGTTAAAGTACTATGGAGTAATCACAATTCTGAAGAAGCCGCATGGGAACCCGATGAGGCCATGCGACAACAATACCCTTATCTATTTTGATCAGGTAAATTTCGAGGCCGAGATTTTCTCTTAGGGGGTAGAGTTGTAATGATCGAAAAATCAAAGTAATTATTTTTGTGTGTTTGTGATGTGAAAGTATGTCTGGTTGAGTGGTTGTGTGCTCTGGAAGTGTCTAGGAAGTCTTGGGTTCAAGCCTTGACTTCCACAAAAAAATTATCTTTTTAAGAATGAAACTCCTATCTTTAGCCAGTGAGGTTTTAAAGAATGGTAGGGAAAACATGTCATAAAATAACTTCAAGTCGAGTGGTTGGTGGCCTGTTGATGAGGCCAGAGGACAGAGGTTCAAATCCATGTAGGGATGGTGGAGTATTTTTATTTTGTTGCAAGCGTGGCGGAGGTGTTCTAGGTTGTCCGAAACTCTAAGGAGTTTGTGTGGGATTCAAATTGGCAAGGTGAGAGATTGTAGGAGGATTCTAGGGAGTGGATCATGGGATAGGGGAGTGGTACTGCCGAAACAGGATTCCTCTTAAGCAATTCGGTTGCCTTGGGAGTCTATAGCCATTCAGTCAACCCCCTTTTGCCGAATTCATTGAAGTCCTTTCCCGAATTTGGTTTACTACTTTTTCTCCCTTTGATCCCCTCTGTTGTTTGATTTTTGCTCTTGGATTGATCGAAAATTTCTATTCTCTTCCTTTACACATACATTGGTCGAATATTGTAAGGCTTATTTTGAGTTGCCTCTCTTCAAGTATTTCTCTTCTCCCACCACAATTCTCTTTCCCTTTTTCTTCATCTCCTCCTCTTCTCTGAAGTCGAATATTTCTTTCTTGATTTCATTCTTCTGTTCTCTGTTGGGCTGAATGCCATACTCTCTCTCTCTCTCAAATCCTTTTTGGTTCTTCTTGCTTTGGCCAAACCTCTTTGATTGTCTATTTGTGACAGCCTTAAAACGACCCTAGTCGAAATGTGGTTTCGGGACCACAAAACCAAGGCATAAAAATAATTTAATATTTATTTTATTGCCTATAATGTGTGTTAACTCATGTGTGATATTTTTTATGCTTTGATTTAGAATTATAGATGTGAATTTCACTAGAAAGGACCTAGTAATAAACTTTGAAAGTATGAGGGAAATGTGTGATGACTAATTAAAGGATGCATGCAAAACAATGGACTTGCATGTCAAATTTCCCCATAGCTAGTGGCCGGCCATGACAAGGATTTATGGGCAAAAATCATGTCATGAAACATGTTTAGTAAATGGGTTATGATGGAAAGAATAAAATAAGGGTTATGGAATAAACAATTAATGTTAGTAGATGAGAAACAAAAAAAAGTGTCCATCTTCCTCCATAGCTTGGCCGAATGTCCTAAAGGAAGAAAGAAAAATTTTGTTCATCTCTTTTCACTCTCTTGTTGGCCGAAAATACTAAGGTTAAGGAAGGAGTTTTGCTTCATACTTGGTTTGGAAGAGGATTAGGAAGAGGTTGGCTAAACTTGCATCAAGATTAAGGTATGTTTGAGGTTCATGCATGTTTTAGTTGCTAGCTTAATGTTCTTGTTAGCCCATGGTTCAAATCCTTGTTATGTCATGGGAATGAAATTCGCCAAAGTGAATGTGGTGTTAATGCCATTGCATGTTAAATAACAAGCTTGAAAGTGATACATGTGATGGAGGATTGAAGATTCTTAGATTTTCTTTTAGCATTTTTTTGAATGAGATACTAAGTTCTTTGTTTCACCATGACCAAATTGAAATGGTGTGGTGTTGTGGTATTCGCCATGATATATCCATAAGTATAATTCATGCATGTTGCATGGTAAGTAAGATTTAAGCTTTGGAAATGTGTATATATTTGGATATAAGCCACTTGAGAATTCGGCCCTTGCACCTACATGAATATATGTTTGCACATGATGGATTGGTATGACATATATACTAATTCAAAGTGTATATTTGCTTGTGATGATGTGTTGATTATGAAGTAAATAAGAGATGTGCAATGAATTACGATATGTAATGTGTTAGTAGTAAAATGTATGCTGTTTTTTTGTGTGGTATTAAGTGTATATTCGCCACATGAGGGGTAATTAGTGTGCATGCATTCGGTTTGAGGCAAGCATATTGATGCCTATTCTTGGCTTAGAAAATTCGCTAAGAGGAATATTAACTAATGTGTTGAGTTCGATTTATGATTTCGTACATATACAACTTTGATGCCTAATGTATATAAGGGCCAAGTACTTTGAACTTCACGTTGATGTTTGAATGTATTGAATTGCTTGTTGTGATGTAAAATGTGCATGACCATTGTGTATTTGAGCTAAAGGATGGCCATATGACCATTTACACTCCTTGTCATATTCGCCATAAGCTATCATGATGAGATTTTAATAAGTTAAATTTGTGTAAATTAGCTCAAGAGCAAAGGGAGCTAAATCCGATAAAGGGAAGGAAAAAGTAGTTGAATAGCCGTCGAAATCGCTCGACAACATCCAAGGTAAGTCTTCGAGTGATGACCCTACTTGAATTATATCAAAATTATGCTCCTTGTTTGTGTGGCCATTGAGCCGAAATAGTAAAGGTTGATAGATATTTTGTGTTAGAGCTTTAGTAACGAAAATGAACTATGGACGTGTCTTGAATATTGATATATATGTAAGTGAACATTGGAAATATATCCGGGCTAAGACCAAGGCATTAAATGCGAGTTGATATATCCGGGCTAAGACCAAGGCATTCGTATGCGAGTTGATATATCCGGGCTAAGACCAAGGCATTCGTGCGAGTTGATATATCCGGGCTAAGACCGAAGGCCTTTGTGCAAGTCACCAAATCCGGTTATGACCAAGGCAATCGTCTGAGTCGCTATATCCGGTTAAATCGAAAGTATGTGATTCGAAGTGAGCAATCTTGCTGTGAAAATTTCAGCTTATACACTTGTGAAAATTCCAGCAATGAGGTATGTTTGTATGTGCTTGTACTAATTGAATTCTTACAAGTAAGTATGCGCTAAGTTGATAAACGAGCTACCGGCCTTGGGCTAAGTTGTTCTTTTGTGTATGAACATAAGGGTCGGTGATGTGAAATAAGTATGAGTATGGGAATGTGAATTAGTAAAGTGGTTTAATTAGCCATGTGAATAAAATACCTTAGTCAAAGCTGATTTCATTGCTTGAGACTTACTAAGCATTAAAATGCTTACCCGTTGCTTTGGCTCTCTGTTTTATAGGTTTCGCTCGTTAGCTATCGGATTCGGGATCAAAGAAGTCAAGTCATCCACACTATCGAAGCCCCATTTTGGTACAAATTTTGGTTGAACTTTGAAATGGCATGTATAGGACCATCCTTTGTTGAAGGTCATGTACCTTCCGGTTTGTGTAAACTTGGATAGCCATGCGAAAATGGCTTATATATCGTTTTAGCATAGAACTATAATCGTTTGTATGTTGACCCTTATGAGGTATGGAATTATTTTGAAACGATTAGCCATTGGAATGGTTAATCATGATCACGCTTTGTGCTATGTATGTAAAAAGGGCCAATTGAATCATGGAAAGTATGAAATAGGTAAAGCCTACTAAAGGCAGATGCTGACAGCAGCAGTGACGTGGATGTGAAAAATCACTAAAAATAGTAGGAATGGTATTAAATAGCAAATAAATTATGTAAGTGTACCTTGATGAATCTACTTTCATATGGAAGAAACGAAATGGTCATATGAGTTATAAGTTAACAGATTTTAAAGTTCTTGTGAAATAGGGCCAGAACGGTTTCTGGATCCCCTGTTCCAACTTTGGAAAATCATTGTAAATTAACCAGAGATAATTAGGAGTCATTCCATATATGTGTAGATTCCTCTCTGAGTCTAGTTTCTATAGAAACAAACGGCATTAGTATTGAAGCCCTGTACAGGAGATATCCAATTCGTAACACACAAAGGTCAGTGTAGTCGATCCCTACAACAGGCGAGACTTTAACTAATAAACTGTACTAATTGGCTCGACCAAAATTCTAGAAAAAATATGTAGATGGACATATGAGTCTAGTTTCAGGAAAAATTTACGGAACTGATTTTCGAGTTGTAAAACTCAAGTTATGAATTTTAGAGCGACTAGTACTCAGATTGGCAGCTTGTCTGAAAATTGTCAATAAGTGGGTTGAAGTGCATTAACACCTCGCGTTCGACTCGTGACGGTCTCGGGTTCGGGTGTTACAATTTTATTGGTATCGAGCTACGGTTTAGTCGATTCTAGGACTACCGTAATGCGTTTGGGTCTAGCTATACATGCCATTTTATGTGATTATATGATAGTGTGGTGATTTCGACGCTTGAACTTGTGTTTATTTATAGTAATGGATCCCGATCCCAACCGAGCGATAGCTGATGATGTGGAGAGTGTGGCGCTGCTCCCGACAAGGGACAGCGCGGCGGACTCTCAACCTGTTGCTAGCAATCCGAATGACGAGGCTAGACAAGCCTTTTATAGCGTGATGAATGATTGGTTCAACCAATACATTCGAACTAATACTACTGTTCCACAACCTCCATTCCCAACAAACACACCCCAAGACCTACAATGCCTCCGTAATTGACCAAATAAGGTCGAATAAGCCCCAGTTGATAGAATCCAAAACATGGGGCTACTGAATTTAAAGCTACGGATAGTGATGATGCCGAGCAAGCCAATTTTGGTTGGACAACACGATCCGGGTACTCGATGAGCTATCTTGTACACCGATGAATGCCTAAAGTGTACCATCTCCTTGCTACGTGATTTCGCCTACTATTGGTGGAGTACTCGACTTCACAGTGCCCATGAACAAGTAACTTGGGAGTTCTTCCAAACCGAGTTTGGAAAAAGTATATCATCGAGATTTATGGACCAAAAACGAAAGGAATTTCTCGAACTTAAACAAGGTTCCATGTCGGTTATCGACTATGAACGAAAATTCGTGAGGCTTAGCCGATCTGTAGCGAGAATGCATTTCTTCGAAGTCGTGATGTAAACGCTCAAGATGGATGAATGATGAGATAAAGTCTGTATGTTGGCATTTTGGAAATCTGAGAGTTTGTGACTCTCGTCGAGCGAGCGATGCAAAGCCGAGGAGTTTAGTATGGAGAAAAGGAAAGCGGAAGCGGGAGCAAGGGAGTTTCAGAAGAGGTATTCGGGAAGCCCTTCCAATCATCAAAGAAACTTAGAGATGGCTTAGGCCGATCTAGAGACACCGGGCTTTTCTAGACGAGATCGCGATCGACCCCGTGACCACGAATCACTTCGATCGCCGATGAGTGGGAATGATCGACGAGAGAGGACGGAGTGCCGAGATCGTGGCAAATGGCATTTTGAAGTCTGAGATTCCGTGACCGCTCTGTTACAAGTGTGGATCAGTTGACCACTTCATTAAAGATTGCCCGAGGTTGTCCGAGCAGAATGTAGATCGGAGTGGGAAACCGGTACTACCACCGCCGAGGTAGACCATCTGGAAATACGGGCAAGGCTAGTGGTGGTCGAGAGGATCTAGAGATGTTGCGACCAGATCCGAGGCTCGCGCTCCAGCTAGGACTTATGCTACGCGCGACGCGAGGATGCCTCCTCGCCAGACGCGTTATTACTGGTACTTTCACTCTCTTTGATACTAATGTGATTGCTTTGATTGACCCTGGTTCTACTCATTCTTATATATGCGAAACCTTAGCATCCAAGAAGACTTTACCTATTGAGTCTCTTGAGTTCGTAATTCGGTGTCAAATCCTTTGGGTCGTTATGTGCTGGTCGACAAAGTGTGTAAGAAATGCCCCTAGTAATTGAGGTATTGTTTTCGGCGGACTTGATGCTTTTGCCGTTCGATGAATTTGATGTTATTCTTGGGTTGGATTGGTTGACCGTGCATGATGCGGTTGTGAATTGCAAAAGCAAGACTATTGATTTGAGATGCATAAACAACGAGATGATCCGAGTTGAGTCTACGAACTTGAAGGGGTTGCCACCGTAATATCATCAATGTTGGCCCGAAATATGTAAGAAAAGGTGTGAAGCATACCTTGCGTATATACTTGATGATAAGGAGTTAGAATAGAACCCAAATCTGTGCGGTGGTTTGTGAATACCGGACGTTTTCCGAAGAATTGGGTTTGCCACTGTTCGGAGATAGAGTTTGGCATTGAGCTTGTACCTAGGACCACACCGATTTCGATAGCTCCATATCGTATGGCACCAACGGAATTAAAGGAGTTGAAAGCTCAGTTGCAAGAGTTGATGGATAGAGGTTTTGCTCGCCCGAGTTTTTCACCTTGGGGTGCACCAGTGTTGTTTGTGAAAAAGAAGGACGGAACCATGAGGTTGTGCATCGACTATCGTCAGCTTAATAAAGTGACAATAAAGAACAAGTATCCGTTACCACGTATCGATGATTTGTTCGATCAACTGAAGGGAGCCTCAGTGTTCTCAAAAATAGATTTGAGATCGGGCTATTATCAGTTGCGAATCCGAGATTCGGACATACCCAAAACCGCCTTCAGAACGAGATATGGTCACTACGAGTTCTTAGTGATGCCGTTGGGCTCACTAATGCCCTGCGGTATTTATGGATTTGATGAATCGGATCTTGGATCATATTTGGATCGGTTCAGTAGTTGTGTTCATCGGCGACATCTTGGTCTATTCAAGAGATGAGACCGAACATGCGGAGCACCGAGATTAGTGTTGCAAATTTTACGGGATAAGCGGTTATATGCTAAGTTTAGCAAGTGTGAGTTCGGTTAGAGAGGTTAGCTTCTTGGGTCACGTGGTATCTGCGATCGGTATTCGAGTCGACCCAAGCAAAATTTCAGCCATACTCAACTGAAACCTCCAAGAAATATTACCGAGGTTCGACTTTTGGGACTTGCCGGTTACTACCGACGGTTTGTAAAAGGATTCTCGATGATAGCCACACCCATGATAAACCGCTTGAGAAAGATGTCAAGTTTGAATGGACGGAAAAGTGTCGGAAAAGTTTTGACCAATTGAAAACTCATTTGACTGGAAGCTCAAGACTAGTACTGACCGAATCGGCAAAGAGTTTGTCATCTATAGTGACGCCTCCCTACTTGGGTTAGGTTGCGTATTGATGCAAGAAGGTCGAGTTGTGGCCTATGCGTCGAGACAATTAAAGCCACATGAGAAAATTATCCGACCCATGATCTCGAATTGGTCGCCATCGTATTCGCCTTAAAGATATGGCGACATTACTTATTTGGTGAGAAGTGCCATGTATTCGGATCACAAAAGTCTCAAATATTTGATGACTCAAAGAGACTTAAATCTGCGACAAAGACGTTGGCTCATTTGTTAAAGGATTATGAGCTGGTCATTGACTATCACCGGGAAAGGCTAATGTGGTTGCGGATGCCTTAAGCCGAAATCACCGCTTGCTTTTCTGACGATGAATGTACACTTGTCTATCCTACCCGACAATGTGTTAGTAGCGAATTAAAGGCCAAACCATTGTTGACTCATCAAATTCGTGAAGCTCGGAAAATTGATGAGGAGTTGCGTGCAAAACGAAATTTGAGTGTGTTACGAACAAGGAATCGGAGTTTCAAATTGATGATGACGATTGTTTGAGGTTCGAAGTCGTTTGTGTGTTCCAAAGAATTGAACTTATTTCGATAATTCGAACGAAGCTCATTGTAGCGAATGGCAATCCACCCGGGAGTACGAAGATGTACAATGAGTTGAAACGTCGGTTTTGGTGGCATGGTATGAAACGAGACATCTCGACTTTGTTGCAAGATGTTTAATATGTCAACAAGTGAAAGCGAGCATCAAGTGCCTTGAGGTTACTTCATAGATCACGATACCCGAGTGGAAATGGGATCGAGTCACAATGGACTTTGTGTCCGGATTGCCGTTGTCAACAAGTAAGAAGGATGCAATTTGGGTTATTATTGATAGACCGACTAAGTCGGCTCACTTTATCCCTCGTGCGTATGGATTTTCATTGGATAAACTAGCTGAATTGTGCGTTTCTCAGTTGTGAGATTACACGGTACCGATTTACATTGTGTCGGATAGAGATCCGAGGTTCACCTCGCGATTTTGGAAGAAATTACAAGAAGCATTGGGCACCAAGTTGCATTTCAGACCGCCTTTCACCCCAAACCGATGGTCAATCCGAGCGTATAATTCAGATACTTGAGGATATGTTGAGATGTTGCATCCTCGAGTTCGATGGTTCGTGGGAGCGGTACCTACCTTTGATTGAATTCGCCACAACAATAGTTTTCAATCAAGTATTAAGATGGCGCCTTACGAGGCTTTGTACGGGCGTAAATGCCGTACACCATTGTTTTGGACCGAGCTCGGTGAGAACAAAATTTTGGAGTGGATTTGATTAAAGATCTTTGAGCAGAAAGTAAAAGTAATCCGTGAAAATCAAGATAGCCTCCGATCGTCGAAATCGTATGCGGATTTGAAACGAAAGGACATTGAGTATCGGTGGGAGATAAAGTGTTTCTTAAAGTTTCGTAGTGGAAAAGATACTCGATTCTACCGTAAGGGCAAGTTGAGCCGAGATTCATTGGGCGTCTGAAATCTCCGAACGAGTTGGCCCGATTGCGTATCGTTTGATCTTGCCCCTGAACTTGGAAAGATTCACAACGTCTTCCATGTTTCAATGCTTGACGCTATAGATCTGATCCGTCGCACGTAATTAGTCCATCGAGGTTGAAATTCAAGCCGATATGAGTTATGAAGAAGAACCGATTCGTATCCTAGCTCGTGAAATGAAAGAGTTTGAAACAAAAGGGTTCCGCTAGTGAAAGTGTTATGGCTCAAACACGGGATAGAAGAAGCTACTTGGGAACCCGAGAACTCTATGAAAGAGCAATATCCAAACCTATTTACGGTAAGATTTTCGGGACGAAAATTTCTAAAGTGGGGAGAGTTGTGATGACCTTAAAACGACCCTAGTCGAAATGTGGTTTGGGACCACAAAACCAAGGCATAAAAATAATTTAATATTTATTTTATTGCCTATAATGTGTGTTAACTCATGTGTGATATTTTTATGCTTTGATTTAGAATTATAGATGTGAATTTCACTAGAAAGGACCTAGTAATAAACTTTGAAAGTATGAGGGAAATGTGTGATGACTAATTAAAGGATGCATGCAAAACAATGGACTTGCATGTCAAATTTCCCCATAGCTAGTGGCCGCCATGACAAGGATTTATGGGCAAAAATCATGTCATGAAACATGTTTGGTAAATGGGTTATGATGGAAAGAATAAAATAAGGGTTATGGAATAAACAATTAATGTTAGTAGATGAGAAACAAAAAAAAGTGTCCATCTTCCTCCATAGCTTGGCGAATGTCCTAAAGGAAGAAAGAAAAATTTTGTTCATCTCTTTTCACTCTCTTGTTGGCGAAAATACTAAGGTTAAGGAAGGAGTTTTGCTTCATACTTGGTTTGGAAGAGGATTAGGAAGAGGTTGGCTAAACTTGCATCAAGATTAAGGTATGTTTGAGGTTCATGCATGTTTTTAGTTGCTAGCTTAATGTTCTTGTTAGCCCATGGTTCAAATCCTTGTTATGTCATGGGAATGAAATTCGCCAAAGTGAATGTGGTGTTAATGCCATTGCATGTTAAATAACAAGCTTGAAAGTGATACATGTGATGGAGGATTGAAGATTCTTAGATTTTCTTTTAGCATTTTTTTGAATGAGATACTAAGTTCTTTGTTTCACCATGACCAAATTGAAATGGTGTGGTGTTGTGGTATTCGCCATGATATATCCATAAGTATAATTCATGCATGTTGCATGGTAAGTAAGATTTAAGCTTTGGAAATGTGTATATATTTGGATATAAGCCACTTGAGAATTCGCCCTTGCACCTACATGAATATATGTTTGCACATGATGGATTGGTATGACATATATACTAATTCAAAGTGTATATTTGCTTGTGATGATGTGTTGATTATGAAGTAAATAAGAGATGTGCAATGAATTACGATATGTAATGTGTTAGTAGTAAAATGTATGCTGTTTTTTTTTGTGTGGTATTAAGTGTATATTCGCCACATGAGGGTAATTAGTGTGCATGCATTCGGTTTGAGGCAAGCATATTGATGCCTATTCTTGGCTTAGAAAATTGGCTAAGAGGAATATTAACTAATGTGTTGAGTTCGATTTATGATTTCGTACATATACAACTTTGATGCCTAATGTATATAAGGGCCAAGTACTTTGAACTTCACGTTGATGTTTGAATGTATTGAATTGCTTGTTGTGATGTAAAATGTGCATGACCATTGTGTATTTGAGCTAAAGGATGGCCATATGACCATTTACACTCCTTGTCATATTCGCCATAAGCTATCATGATGGGATTTTAATAAGTTAAATTTGTGTAAATTAGCTCAAGAGCAAAGGGAGCTAAATCCGATAAAGGGAAGGAAAAAGTAGTTGAATAGCCGTCGAAATCGCTCGACAACATCCAAGGTAAGTCTTGAGTGATGACCCTACTTGAATTATATCAAAATTATGCTCCTTGTTTGTGTGGCCATTGAGCCGAAATAGTAAAGGTTGATAGATATTTTGTGTTAGAGCTTTAGTAACGAAAATGAACTATGGACGTGTCTTGAATATTGATATATATGTAAGTGAACATTGGAAATATATCCGGCTAAGACCCAAGGCATTCGTGCGAGTTGATATATCCGGGCTAAGACCGAAGGCATTCGTATGCGAGTTGATATATCCGGGCTAAGACCAAGGCATTCGTGCGAGTTGATATATCCGGGCTAAGACCAAGGCCTTTGTGCAAGTCACCAAATCCGGGTTATGACCAAGGCAATCGTCTTGAGTCGCTATATCCGGTTAAATCCGAAAGTATGTGATTCGAAGTGAGCAATCTTGCTGTGAAAATTTCAGCTTATACACTTGTGAAAATTCCAGCAATGAGGTATGTTTGTATGTGCTTGTACTAATTGAATTCTTACAAGTAAGTATCGCTAAGTTGATAAACGAGCTACCGCCTTGGGCTAAGTTGTTCTTTTGTGTATGAACATAAGGGTCGGTGATGTGAAATAAGTATGAGTATGGGAATGTGAATTAGTAAAGTGGTTTAATTAGCCATGTGAATAAAATACCTTAGTCAAAGCTGATTTCATTGCTTGAGACTTACTAAGCATTAAAATGCTTACCCGTTGCTTTGGCTCTCTGTTTTATAGGTTTCGCTCGTTAGCTATCGGATTCGGGATCAAAGAAGTCAAGTCATCCACACTATCGAAGCCCCATTTTGGTACAAATTTTGGTTGAACTTTGAAATGGCATGTATAGGACCATCCTTTGTTGAAGGTCATGTACCTTCCGGTTTGTGTAAACTTGGATAGCCATGCGAAAATGGCTTATATCGTTTTAGCATAGAACTATAATCGTTTGTATGTTGACCCTTATGAGGTATGGAATTATTTTGAAACGATTAGCCATTGGAATGGTTAATCATGATCACGCTTTGTGCTATGTATGTAAAAAGGGCCAATTGAATCATGGAAAGTATGAAATAGGTAAAGCCTACTAAAGGCAGATGCTGACAGCAGCAGTGACGTGGATGTGAAAAATCACTAAAAATAGTAGGAATGGTATTAAATAGCAAATAAATTATGTAAGTGTACCTTGATGAATCTACTTTCATATGGAAGAAACGAAATGGTCATATGAGTTATAAGTTAACAGATTTTAAAGTTCTTGTGAAATAGGGCCAGAACGGTTTCTGGATCCCTGTTCCAACTTTGGAAAATCATTGTAAATTAACCAGAGATAATTAGGAGTCATTCCATATATGTGTAGATTCCTCTCTGAGTCTAGTTTCTATAGAAACAAACGGCATTAGTATTGAAGCCCTGTACAGGAGATATCCAATTCGTAACGCACAAAGGTCAGTGTAGTCGATCCCTACAACAGGCGAGACTTTAACTAATAAACTGTACTAATTGGCTCGACCAAAAATTCTAGAAAAAAATATGTAGATGGACATATGAGTCTAGTTTCAGGAAAAATTTACGGAACTGATTTTCGAGTTGTAAAACTCAAGTTATGAATTTTAGAGCGACTAGTACTCAGATTGGCAGCTTGTCTGAAAATTGTCAATAAGTGGGTTGAAGTCTGTTAACACCTCGCGTTCGACTCCGGCGACGGTCTCGGGTTCGGGGTGTTACACTATTGCCGAAAGTCATATGAGTTATTGGTAAGCGTATCTTTCAATCAGTTTATTATTCTTTTGTAGCCAAATTTCTGTTGGCTCTTCTACCAAGTTCCGGCTTTCCCTTTTCTTTATCCTTGGGGCCGAATATATGTTTCTTTGTTCTAATAACATATGATCTGCCGAATCTTGCTAGGGGTGTGGATTCTATTATGTAAGTTTAGGCCGATTACTCTTCTCTTTGCTAGTGGTCTATTCACTTTTGGGGTAAGTGTTTTAAGTGAGATGTGTTTTTATTGGACTTTAAATACTTATGAGTCAATCGAATGTTTCTTGTGAAGGTCGAAGTTTTGAAGTGGTACGTGGGTGTTAAGCCAGTAAGGATCTGCGATTGTTGGTTTGGTAAGTGACAGTGAATCAAACGAATCCTTTTCGATATTGTGGTATAGATTAACGATGGTTTTAGACTAATGAGGGATTGTTGTTAATCATAGGTGCTTGGATCTCAAAAGCATTTCGGCTACAACCCCATCCATATCAGGTGTGTGTAACACTGCAATTAGATGTGAAACTGCAAAGGTTGAAAAGCCAAAAAGCTGAAAAGCAAAAAAGTGGGTTGTCGGCACCACACGGGAGTGGGGGCGCCCGTGTGGCAGGCCGTGTGAAAAAACATGGACGTGTCGTCAATGAGATGGCCATGAGCTTTTTCATAGGCCGAAACGATACTGGGCCATTTTGGGTCTAACTGGGCCATGGAGGCCCAATGGGCCTGCAGGCCTCACATGAAGAGAATCACGCATAAGTGTGGTTAGCTATGGGCGAGGATGTGTGAGCCACACGGCTATGGCCATTTTGGGCTTTGTGGCCCATACGAGCATGGGCCCGCAAAATTAGTCGTGGGCCCATTATCATCGATTTACTGTTAAGGTTGCACGGGTCACCCAAGATGACTGTGGACCTACTGTTGGGCCGATAAGTGTAGCGAGACCCTTATTTTTTAAAATTTCTGATATACCCCTATGTGACTTATGATTGTTTGAGCATGCCATCTTTTACTTTTTATACATCTGTATTATGTTGCATTGCATGGAGTGGGATATATACTTTTGGAGGAAGTGTACTGAAAGGCTATAAGCCTATTACTGGCAGCTCTGCTATAATTATACTCTTTTAGTGCCATAACTGGTACTACTTGTAGTGTAGGAATGGGTGGGTCGATTTTATCCCTACATGGTGTGTAGGGTTGGTACAGAGATGGTGTGTAGAGGTTGGATTAGGTAGGACTCTCTGATTGCATACTGTACTAATAATGTATTGGGCTCAAGCCCCACTGATACTATTACTGAGATGGGCTGAGGCCAAGACTACTTCTGTTACTGATAAGGGCTAAGGCCTTAATTGAGACTGAAAGGGCTTAGTCCCAAATTGTGTATTCTCTACTTGATTGCTATTGTGGGATTTCAAACACTGAGTTTTTCTAAACTCACCCATCTGTTTATTGTGCAGGAAATCCCCAGACTTAGGCGGTTCGATGCGACAGAGGACTCAGTGGTGGCCACTCGACTTAGTAATTTTTAATGTTATAATTTAAGTTTATTTTGGGTAATTTTATGTAATAAGGCCTCTTTAAGTTTATTTTTAATTTGTGGATTTAAATATATTGGTTTATACCTGTTACCAGTATGACTCAAGTTTTCAAAAAATAAATGATTTTCAGCTGTCATGCTTACGCAACTTGTTTTAAAAGCTTACACAAAAAACACTGTCTTTCTTAAAAAAATCTAAGATGAATTACGTTTTGCTTAAGCAACTGGAGTTTTAACAATGAACATGATATCTTGACTTGTCAGAATCATAACGAGGTTTTATCATAAAACAAATTTTTCCAACAGAACTACACTTTTCAAAACACACTCCAATGTGACATCACAGATTCGGCCATAACGTCTAGGCCGGGTTTGGGATGTTACAGATATTTTGCCTTATGTTAATAGTATGATTTGTGTTACTTATTATTATTTGCATGTGAACTTACTAAGCTTAGAAGCTTACCACCCTTTCTTTCTTTTTCTAGTGTCGCCAAGCAAGCTCGGGGATCGAAGGGCGTCAGAGTTTTCGATCACACTATTAATTCAATATTTGGGTATAGTTAGTCTCAACATTTTGAGTATGGAATGTACAAGGACTTGGTCTTTTTGTTATGTGTCATTTTGATTAGCCAAATGTGTTGGCTCAAAATAGTATTGTGATTCATTTTGTATATGGCCATGAGAGGTGGCTTACACATAATGCCAACATCCCAATTTTACACATAATACCACACAAAAAAAACAGCATACATTTTACTAACTAACGCATTACATATTGTAGCTCAATACACATCTCTCATTTACTACATAACCGAAACATCATCACAAGCAAATATACACCTTGAAATAGTATATATGTCATACCAATTCATCATGTGCAAACACATATTCATGTAGGTGCAAGGATGAATCTCAAGTTGTTTATATCCAAATATAAACACATATCCAAAGCTCAAATCTTACCTACCATGCAACATGCATGAATCATACTTATGGATATACCATGACCGAATACATCACAACACCATAATTTTGGTCATGATTAAGCAAAGAACTTAATGTCTTACTCAAAATACTAAAAAGAAAGTCCAAGAGCCATCAATCCCCATCACATATACCATTAACAAGCTTCATATTTAACATGCAATGGCATTAACACAAAATCCACCTTGGCCAAATACCATCCCCATGATATAACAAAGATTTGAACCATGGGCTAATAAGAACATCAAGCTAGTAACTAAAAACATGCATGAATCTCATGGCACAACCTCAAACATACCTTAATCTTGATGCAAGTATAGCCAAACCCCTTCCTAATCCTCTTCCAAACCAAACATGAAGCAAAAATCCCTCTTCTTCCTTAGGATTTTCGGTCAAGAGAGAATGAAAGGATGATCAATTTTTTTCTTTTCTTTTCTTCAATACACGGCAATAGGGGGGTTCACTCACACACATTTTTTTTTTCATTCTTTATTACCCATGCTTATTTGTTTATTTCTTTTCTCCCTAATGCACCAACAAAACATGTCTATGACATGTTTTGCCCATCCCTCATTGTCATGGCCGGCCACCTCTTATAAAAAGAGGGATATTTGACATGCAAGGCCATTGTTTTGCATGCATGCTTTAATTAGTCATTACACATTCCCCCATCATACTTCCAAAGTTTTCTACTAGGTCATTTCTAGTGAAATTCACATTTATAACTCTAAATCAAAACATCAAAAATGTCACACATGAGTTAACACATATTATAGGCAATAAAATAAATATTAAATTATTTTTACGCCTCGGTTTTGTGGTCCCGAAACCACATTCTGACTAGGGTCATTTTAAGGCTGTCACAACTCTCCCCCACTTATGAAATTTTCGTCCCCGAAAATCTTACCGGTAAATAGATTTGGGTATCGCTCTTTCATAGAGTTCTCGGGTTCCCAAGTAGCTTCTTTTATCCTGTGTTTGAGCCATAACACCTTCACCAGCGGAACCCTTTTTGTTTCGCAACTTCTTCACTTCACGAGCTAGGATACGAATCGGTTCTTCTTCATAACTCATATCGGCTTGAATTTCAACCTTTGATGGACTAATTACGTGCGACGGATCGGATCTATAGCGTCGAAGCATCGAAACATGAAAGACGTCGTGAATCTTTTCAAGTTCAGGGGGCAAAATCGACGATCATAAGCTGGACCGACTCGTTTGGATATCTCACATGGCCCGATGAACCTCGGACTCAATTTGCCCTTGCGCCCAAATCTGAGTATCTTTTTCCAAGGCGAAACTTTAAGAAACACTTTATCTCCCACCTAATACTCAATGTCTTTTCGTTTCAGATCCGCGTACGACTTCTGACGATCGGAGGCTATCTTCAGATTTTCACGGATTACTCTTACTTTCTGTTCAGCATCTTTAATCAAATCCACTCCGAAAATTTTGCTCTCACCGTGCTCGGTCCAAAACAATGGTGTACGGCATTTACGCCCGTACAAGGCCTCGTAAGGCGCCATCTTAATACTTGATTGAAAACTATTGTTGTAGCGAATTCAATCAAAGGTAAATATCGTTCCCATGAACCACTTGAACTCGAGGATGCAACATCTCAACATATCCTCAAGTATCTGAATTATTCGCTCAGATTGACCATCGGTTTGGGGGTGAAAGGCGGTCTTTGAAATGCAACTTGGTACCCAAAGCTTCTTGCAATTTCTTCCAAAATCGCGAGGTGAACCTCGGATCTCTATCCGACACAATGTAAATCGGTACCCGTGTAATCTCACAATCGAGAAACGTACAATTCAGCTAGTTTATCCAATGAAAATCCGTGCGCACAGGATAAAGTGAGCCGACTTAGTCGGTCTATCAACAACAACCCAAATCGCATCCTTCTTACTAGTCGACAATGGCGGCCGGACACAAAGTCCATTGTGACTCGATCCCATTTCCACTCGGGTATCATGATCGGTTGAAGTAACCACAAGGCACTTGATGTTCCGCTTTCACTTGTTGACATATTAAACATCTCGAAACAAAGTCGGAGATGTCTCGTTTCATACCATGCCACCAAAATCGACATTTCAAATCGTTGTACATCTTCGTACTCCCCGGGTGAATTGACATTCGGCTACAATGAGCTTCGTTCAGAATCATCGAAATGAGTTACGAATTTCTTGGAACACACAAACGATTTCTGAACCCCAAACAATCGTCATCATCAATTTGAAACTCCGATTCCTTGTTCAGAACACACTCAGCCCGTTTTGCAACCAACTCATCGTCAACTTTCTGAGCTTCGCGAATTTGATGAGTCAATAATGGTTTGGCCTTTAATTTGGCTATTAACACATTGTCGGGTAGGATAGACAAGTGTACATTCATTGCTCGTAAAGCAAACAGTGATTTTCGGCTTAAGGCGTCCGCAACCACATTAGCCTTTCCCGGGTGATAATCAATGACCAGCTCATAATCTTTCAACAACTCAAGCCAACGTCTTTGTCTCAGATTTAAGTCTCTTTGAGTCATCAAATATTTGAGACTTTTGTGATCCGAAAATACATGGCACTTCTCACCAAATAAGTAATGTCGCCATATTTTCAAGGCGAATACGATGGCAGCTAATTCGAGATCATGGCTCGGATAATTTTTCTCATGTGGCTTTAATTGTCTCGACGCATAGGCCACAACTCGACCTTCTTGCATCAATACGCAACCTAACCCAAGTAGGGAGGCATCACTATAGATGACAAACTCTTTGTCGATTCGGCAGTATGTACTAATCTTGGAGCTTCCGTCAAATGAGTTTTCAATTGGTGAAACTTTTTCGACACTTTTCCATCCATTCAAACTTGACATCTTTACAAGCGGTTTCGTCATGGGTGTGGCTATCATCGAGAATCATTTTACAAACCGTCGGTAGTAAAGCAAGTCCCAAAAAGCTCCGAACCTCGTAATATTTCTTGGAGGCTTCAAGTTAAGTATGGCTGAAATTTTGCTCGGGTCGATTGAATACCCGGCGGATACCACATGACCCAAGAAGCTAACCTCTTAACCGAACTCACACTTGCTGAACTTAGCATATAACTGCTTATCCCGTAAAATTTGCAACACTAATCTCAGGTGCTCCACATGTTCGGTCTCATCTCTTGAATAGACCAAGATGTCATCAATGAACACAACTACGAACCGATCCAAATACGGTCTGAAGATCCGATTCATCAAATCCATAAATACCGCAGGGGCATTAGTGAGCCCAAACGGCATCACTAAGAACTCGTAGTGACCATATCTCGCTCTGAAGGCAGTTTTGGGTATGTCCGAATCCCGAATTCGCAACTGATAATAGCCCGATCTCAAATCTATTTTTGAGAACACTGAGGCTCCCTTCAGTTGATCGAACAAATCATCGATACGCGGTAATGGATATTTGTTCTTTATTGTCACTTTATTAAGCTGACGATAGTCGATGCACAACCTCATGGTTTCGTCCTTCTTTTTCACAAACAACACTGGTGCACCCCAAGGTGAAACACTTGGTCGAGCGAAACCTCTATCCGTCAACTCTTGCAACTGAGCTTTCAACTCCTTCAACTCGGTTGGTGCCATACGATACGGAGCTATCGAAATTGGCGTAGTCCCAGGTACAAGCTCATTACCAAACTCTACTTCCCGAACAGGTGGTAAACCCGGTAATTCTTCAGGAAAAACATCCGGGTATTCACAAACCACCGGCACCGACTCGGGTTTCTTTTCCAATTCCTTATCATCAAGTACATACGCAAGGTATGCTTCGCACCCCTTTCTTACATGTTTCTGGGCCAACATTATTGATATTACATTTGGCAACCCTTTAAGTCCGTAGACTCAACTCGGATTATCTCGTTATTCGCACCTCAAATCAATAGTCTTGCTTTTGCAATTCACAACCGCATCATGCACGGTCAACCAATCCAAACCAAGAATAACATCAAATTCATCAAACGGCAAATGCATCAGTCCGCGGAAAGCGGGACCCTCGGATTACTAGGGGACATTTCTTGCACACTTTGTCGACAAGCACGTAACGACCCAAGGATTTGACACCGAATTACGAACTCGAGAGACTCAATAGGTAAAGTCTTCTTTGGATGCTAAGGTTTCGCATATATAAGAATGAGTAGAACCGGGGTCAATCAAAGCAATCACATTAGTATCAAAGAGAGTGAAAGTACCGGTGATAACATCGGGGAGGATGCTTCCTCTCGTGCACGGATGGCATATGCCCTAGCAGGAGGATCGGTCTCGGATCGAACAACCGTGTCGGTGGCCCCTCTCGACTACCACCCCTACCTCCTGAAATTCTTGGTGGTCTACCTCTAGTTGTCATTCCACTAGGTCTTGCACCTTGCATCCTATTCTTCTCATCAAGCTCGTGCAATCTCTAATGAAGTGGTCCTTGAACCGCATCCGTAACAAGCCCTATTGGTAGACTTACCCCAACATTCACCTATGTGTCTTCTCCCACATTGGGGGCATTCGAGTTTCTCTTGACGGTTATTGCCCACACTAGCTACCAAGTAGCTCTAGAGTCCGTCAATGGTCGTGCTCTAATGGAAATTCCCGATGCGTCCTCGATTTATTGGTGTCCTCCACGAACTTCTTTACACCGAGAAGCGGAGCTTTACCCGTCGATCTTTTGCGATAGTCTCTAGCTTCAAATTCAGCCTTCTTCTTCTCCTTTCCAAGTTCCTCCACCTTGCGTGCTCGTTCAACTAGTGTTACGAATTCTTTTATCTCCAAAATACCCACTAGTAGCTTTAGATCTTCATTCAATCCTTCTTCAAACCTCTTGCACATAGCAACCTCATCACCACAACTCCGGGCATACCGATCGAGTCTTACGAACTCATGTTCAGATTGAGATCTTGTCATACGGCCTTGCTTGAGTTCCAAGAATTCCTTATGCTTTTGATCGATGAACCGTTGACTAATATATTTCTTTGAAACTCCGTTTGAAGGAAATCCCAAGTAACTCGTTCGTTTGGAACTATGGAAATCAAGGTCCTCCACCAATAGTAGGTGAGTCTCGCAACAAGGATATAGCACACTTTAGACATTCATCGGTGTGCATGAGTTCATCAAACACCGAATGGTGTTATCAAGCGAACTTCGGCCTTTCGGCATCATCAATAACTATGGCCTGAACTCTTCATTGGCGCTTCCTAATCAAGTCTGGTGGCTTACTCGGCCTCACAGGTCGAATCGATGGCATTACGGGCTCTTGGGGTGGATTATTCAAATTCGGAATTGTTGGACAGCCGGATTGGTTCGGGCATATTATGCGACCCACTCATTCATCATGGTAAAGAAGGCTTGTCTAGCTCCCTCACCCGATTATTCGCAGATGACCGAGGTTCAACAGCGGCGTCCCTTGTGCAGAGCAGCCGCTACACTTTCAACGTCATCCGCCAAGGTTCTCTACACCGGATCCATTTACTAATCAAAACAATAATATTAACCGTCGAAGTCATCACACATTTAAACATTAACATTAAGGCATGTATAGCTAGACTCATACGTGCTATGGTAGTCTTAGAACCGACTAAACCATAGCTCTGAAACCAATAAAATTGTAACACCCGAACCCGAGACCGTCACGAGTCGAACACGAGGTGTTAATAGACTTCAAACCACTTATTGAGAATTTCCCGGATAAGTCGCCAATCTGTGTACTAGACGCTTCAAAAATAATAACTTGAGTTTTACAACTCGAAAATCAGTTTCGTAATTTTTCCCTGAAACTAGACTCACATGTCCATCTACAGATTTTTTCTAGAATTTTTGGTCAATCCAATTAGTATGGTTTATTAGTTAAAGTCTCCCATGTTACGGGGGTCGACTACACTGACCTTTGTGCATTACAACTCGAATAACTCCCTGTGCAGGGCTTCAATACTGATGCCGTTTGTTTCTATAGAAACTAGACTCAAAGAGGAATTTATAAATATATGGTATGACTCCTAATTATCTCTGGTTAATTTATAATGAATTTTCAAAGTCAGAACAGGGAATCCAGAAACCGTTCTGGACCTGTTTCACGAAAACCCAAATATCTTTTAACATACAACTCATATGACCGTTTCGTTTCTTCCATATGAAAATGGATTCATCAAGGTTAATTTACATAATTTATTCACTATTTAATTCCATTCCTACTATTTTTAGTGATTTTTCACATCCACGTCACTGTTGCTGCCAGCATCTATTTCTAGGGTAGACTTTCTCTAACACATAGTTTCTATGATTCAACCACCCCTTTTTCATATATAGTCCAAAATATAATCATGATGACCCATTCTAATGGCTGGTCATTGCCAAACATTTCCGTGCTTCTTAATGAGCATATACATACCAAATGATTATAACATTATGCTCAAAACATTTATACGCCATTTTCGCATGGCTATTCAAAATTTTACATACCAAGTTCAAACAAAACATAATAGCCTATACATGCCGTAATGTACTCCAAGACCAACTACGAAGAAAATACCAAAAGTTGTTAGCGGTGTGATGACTTCGATGACGGTCCCGATACGCATAAAAAGTCGAGTCCAAGAAACCTAAAATAGGTGACAAGCAAACACCGAATGAGTATATAACTCGAAGAAGTCATAAGCAATGCACTAACAACCATTAATAACATTATCGCAAGAGGAAACAAAATGGAACGAGGCTAATTACTCCATTCAAACCGAACTATACCATAGTTCCTTAGACCTTCGATTCAATCATACATCTACATGACCTTTCACTCATTCGCGATAATTCTTATGTACGTGACTTCAATTTACATTGTCACATAGGTTCAAACTTACCAAGCTCAACTCCAAATATAAACATAGCGCCTATTAGCCATGAACTCGAGGTACTTACCCGACCAGCGTCCGTGGTCAACTCAATAATGTCGCACACTCAGTGTCAATAGTGATTCAGAGGCATATAGTGAGTCCGCACACTCAGTGCTATATAATCAACTCGCACACTTAGTGCTATATGATCAAACTCGCACACTTAGTGCTGTACAAATTTTAAACCCGCACACTTAGTGCCATTCTCATGATCACAAATGTTTATACCCGCACACTTAGTCTTGAAATCAACAACTCAATACTTCTCACCTCTTTTCTTTTCATTCAATACTTTCATCACCACATACATACATGTATATAAATTTATCATTCCTTTCGGCATAATTACATAGACATTATGTCTATTTAAATCAATACAAAATATATGCTTAGTGACCTACCTTGTGTTGGGTAAAATAGTCCAAGTCGGCTACTCGATGACCTTCGTCTTTCCCTTGCTTGATTCTCCTTCTTTAACTCCTTGAGCTTAATCAATAAATCAACTAGTTTAACCAACTTGCTAAACATTCATAATTCAATTACACATGCATATGTATGTTTGTATATTCGGCAACCATCCTCACTTATTACCCATTTAGTCAATTATCTAAGCCAAGATAAGGCTTCAATACGGTTGCCTCTAACCGAATACATGCACACCAATCTACTTCATTTGGCCGAATATGCATGTCTATGTTGAGGCCAATTTTACACATAATACCACACAAAAAAAACAGCATATATTTTACTAACTAACGCATTACATATTGTAGCTCAATACACATCTCTCATTTACTACATAACCGAAACATCATCACAAGA
Source organism: Gossypium arboreum (assembly GCF_025698485.1). Classification (NCBI taxonomy): domain Eukaryota; kingdom Viridiplantae; phylum Streptophyta; class Magnoliopsida; order Malvales; family Malvaceae; genus Gossypium; species Gossypium arboreum. The sequence goes on along the minus strand of NC_069082.1, from coordinate 76,168,958 downwards.
AAATATACACCTTGAAATAGTATATATGTCATACCAATTCATCATGTGCAAACACATATTCATGTAGGTGCAAGGGCCGAATCTCAAGTTGTTTATATCCAAATATAAACACATATCCAAAGCTCAAATCTTACCTACCATGCAACATGCATGAATCATACTTATGGATATACCATGACCGAATACATCACAACACCATAATTTTGGTCATGATTAAGCAAAGAACTTAATGCCTTACTCAAAAATACTAAAAAGAAAGTCCAAGAGCCATCAATCCCCCATCACATATACCATTAACAAGCTTCATATTTAACATGCAATGGCATTAACACAAAATCCACCTTAGCCAAATACCATCCCCATGATATAACAAAGATTTGAACCATGGGCTAATAAGAACATCAAGCTAGTAACTAAAACATGCATGAATCTCATGGCACAACCTCAAACATACCTTAATCTTGATGCAAGTATAGCCAAACCCTTCCTAATCCTCTTCCAAACCAAACATGAAGCAAAAATTCCTCTTCTTCCTTAGGATTTTCGGTCAAGAGAGAATGAAAGGATGATCAATTTTTTTCTTTTCTTTTCTTCAATACACGGCAATGGGGGTTCACTCACACACATTTTTTTTCATTCTTTATTACCCATGCTTATTTGTTTATTTCTTTTCTCCCTAATGCACCAACAAAACATGTCTATGACATGTTTTGCCCATCCTCATTGTCATGGCGGCCACCTCTTATAAAAGAGGGATATTTGACATGCAAGGCCATTGTTTTGCATGCATGCTTTAATTAGTCATTACACATTCCCCCATCATACTTCCAAAGTTTTCTACTAGGTCCTTCCTAGTGAAATTCACATTTATAACTCTAAATCAAAAAATCAAAAATGTCACACATGAGTTAACACATATTATAGGCAATAAAATAAATATTAAATTATTTTTATGCCTCGGTTTTGTGGTCCCGAAACCACATTCCGACTAGGGTCGTTTTAAGGCTGTCACAATAGACATGCATAATCTACCATAATTCATCAAAATACACAGTTATTCAACATGGGTCAATTTTTAAAATCAAACTCTAACTTAGAGTAATGGTAGAAATAGCTAAATCGAGTTACCGGAATTTCAAAAATACGATGAACATTAAAAACGGGGCTCAAATGCACTTACAATTGAGCTTTGAAAAGCTTGAAACCCTAACCATGGCTTCTTAAAAATTTCGACAGCATGGGGAAGAGAATGAGCAGATTTTTGGGTTTTAAATTTTGTCCTTTATGCCTTAAAACACCAAAATGACCAAAATACCCCTTTTTACTAAACCTTTAATTTTACCCTTGCATGTCTAATTTTGTCCTTACCAAAATATGATGATCTATTTGCCATTTAAAGACTTCTAGTTTAAACCCCCATTTCAAACAAGTACTTATATTTTAGAACTCAAATTTTGCAATTAATGCAATTTAATCCAAATAATAAAATTGGACATTTTATCGATAAAATTACTAAACAAAATTTGCACAGAATCACTCAAACATATCATGGACTCTAAAATAATCATAAAACAAATATTTCTACCTTGGATTTGTGGCGTCGTAACCACTGTTCCGACTAGGCCCTATTTCAAGCTATTACAATTCTCCCCCCTTAGGGATTTTCATCCCCGAAAATCTTACCAGAAGATAAACTTAAAATTGATTTCGTAAAGTACTGCCAAATACTTGTATAGCCTCAACATCCTCAATGTCTCACTCCTTAGACTATGATTCTAAACTATACTTTCTTATCCTGGACATAAGAACCACATCACCGAATTTTCTCAAGTTCTGACGAAATACACACTGATAACTAACTGGCCTCATTTTATCAATAGTCGTATACTCTTTGATGAACTGTAATTCACTTTCCTTCAATTACCAAAATAAAGGATATTCTGTCACAAAGATACTTTCAGCAGCACCTGCCACTATTCTATAAACAAATAATTCTGCCAATTCTGTCAAACCAAGAGTTGATACATACTGAGATAATTATGCGAATTTTGTTAAACAATTGGGAACAATCCAGCTAGCATTTTCTCTCATTCAAAATGTGAGGGAAAATCTGATACAAAATTTATAGTAGCCCTCTTCATCATTATTTCAGTAACATCACTAATGGTATGAACCCTGAATGCACTTGACATTCAACTTAATCCTGTGTCAAATCGACTTTCGAACACTAAATCAGAAATACCGTGTTCATATCTGTAGACCGGAACATTTTCTTCAAATCTCTGTACTTTTTATTACTATTTGAATGGATGGACATCTATAAGTTCTGTACAAAATTCTTTGCATAAACATCTGAGTATTGTAATACATGAGGTCTATCTCGGAATAGTAGTAACAGTAATTAAACTCAATCTGAGGTTCAGAACCAGAAGTTGACCCTTACTGTACTCATTTAACCTATCTCTTATTAATACATTTCTAGTTTATTAAACTTGTAGAGTAAACATCACTTTAGCTTTTTAATTAGCTAAAATCAATCCATCATCAAATAAGATCAATAGAGTAACCCAATCACACAAGATAAGCAGGGATTTTCCTTATAAGGATTTATAACTACACTTCCCTCCCTACAGGTCAATCAATAATTATTCACAATCTTTCAATAGTTCAAGTCATCAATACTGTCTTAATCTCAGATTTTTCTATGCTACTAGATACCTTCAACTCTTGAGATCGGGGAACATATGACAATCTTCGTCAAACAAACAATGTCATCAGATTCTCAATATAGACATAATAGCAACCATCTCTAAATCACTAGCCGAACAATTCCCTTTTAAGGTAATATTTACTGTCTGAAAACATAAACCATCACCTTACATTCTAGTAATAAAATGCATTCAAATCAGTTCATTTGTGCATCACTGAAAAATTATAAATTCATTACTTAATTCAAATTAAACTCAAAACTGAAGCTTCGGTTAATACTACCTTCAACCTTGCTAACATGTCCAGACCATTCAAATTTCATAATTGGGATAACATTATCAACAAAACAACTTTAATTCAGAATAACATCACTCATTTTAAACAAATCCAATAGGTATTTACTTGAACGAAATGTAACATCTTGCTTGAGCTCACTAAAAAAAATATCAAAATTACCCGAGGAAACAAAATCAATATATCATTTGAATTTGACTGTCCCAAATCCCACTTTTGTCAATCTCGATTCAATGATAAGTCACACTTGATAAGTTAAACAATAAGGATGATGAGAAAACTGAGATAATTAAATCCAAAACACAAAACCATTTTAATTGTATGAAGACACCACTCATACGAAATAATAGAAATCCTGACAATTTCATAAAGAAAACTAAAAGAAAAAGAAATACGGATCATACGTTCTGAAGTCGATTATAACAGAGACAAAGCATACTCCTTACAGATATAAGCAGAACAATAACCAGAAAAAACATAAGAACAATTTCATGTAAGCTCACTATCAACTTTTATCTCAGAGATAACAGAATTGAATTATAATAGAAGATAGTGGAATGTCAATCATATATCAATCAGACTAACGATACTTTCCTCAGAAAACAAATAATCATAGTTGTCTCTGAAAATATATGAACACATACAATACCCAGAAGAGATAGCCGTAAATTGCTCAATTGTGACTGTCATTCTTAAACATCTTTACATTTCAAACATCATTCTTCTGACTAATTCTGCCCTCACTAATTTCCACATTATTCCTTTCACTAAAGAAAATCAGTTGAGAAAAATTTCAGTTAATACTTCCTTTCAATATCTTATCTGAATAAGTCGATTTATCAAAGTTAACTTCTTCACTAATTATGATATTGTATAAACCAAATAATTCTATGGTCAATCTAATATCTTTCTAACTCTGTCCTTCACTTGTCAACCATTCACAGTCTCTGATCATATCTACAGTTATTCTATCACTGAACTCTTTAATTCCACACTTAGGAATTTAATCAACATGATTCTCATGAATTTCTGTTATAAACACCTCATCGATAAGGAGGTGAGGTCGTACAACCTCTAACTCGATTCTCACATATATGCACATATATGACATAACGCTAATCAGAATCATATATCATCGTAGTTTTACTATTCACTTAAGACAATTTGACATTCAAATTTTGGTACACGAAATTTTTGATTACTTCATTCAAACATGTACACTCATTCATACATTCTATGCATTTTATATACCCTTACTTATCACATTTACTAAATCTTTTTTGTCAAGCATGCAAAATCATATGAAAGCCAAACAAATACGTATGAGCATATCATCAAATAAACTTTCATATCACACATCATTACATATAATTTACAAATTCTTATTCATACCTTTTCGAATTTTGACTTATTATAACTACACTTTCTTCAAATACTTTAGTATCACTATCAAATAGTCGGATATAGCTCGGTTGGAGAGTACTTTTGTTTTAACAAGTTGGTCTTCAATCGCGCCGGAAGACATCACACTATCACATAGTGGTGGCATGTATAACTAGACTCTCAAACTTGCTATATTAGTCCCAGAACTGACTAAACGATAGCTCTGATACCACTAAACGTAACAACCCTTACCTCTAACCTCCTCCAGATCAGCGTATGAGGCATTACTACACTCTTATACACTTTTCCGATACATACATTTCAATTATATATTAAAACCTTTCATAAGTACCATCTATGTCCCTATTATGGGCTTTATGAGACCCAAAACAATCATTGAAGTTGGTTCGAAACCAAACCAGAACTTTTCAAACACTTATACATTTTTCACTAAAACAAGGGTCGTTCACCCATGTGACATGGGCCACGCTCGTGTGGGCAGGCCGCGTGGTCACACACGCCCGTGTTAAAAACATCGAGCATTCTGTTTATGCACAACTGCCAAACCACACGCGTGGTGGTGGTGGTCTAATCTAACTATTTGAGACACCGGCCGCGTGCCTCTAGCGTATTTTCCATGCCTTTTTTGTGTTCTTAAATCTTTGTACTAATATACGATATATCGACCTTTGTCATACTCTTAGTTATATTTATCTTAACCACATCAAGACATTACTCATGTATACATAAAATAGTTTACTTACTTATAGCCATTATGAGCCATACATCATGGCTTTATACAATGGGACAGTATAATCCTATACATTTGGCTAAATCATAATATTACATAATACCAAAAACTAAATCTCTATACATGCCACTCGCTTATGGATAAATAAGAATTTTCGTTATTCCAACCTGATAAATTGATAGTGTGACGATACCTCTAACGATCTCCAACCCTGAGCCAATCATGAAAAACACTAAGAGAAATGGGAAAGTAATGTAAGTTTTATAACTTAGTAAGTTGGCATATAATAATAAGCAATTTAATTAACAATATTAACCCATTCCTCAATAAGTATGCTCAAGAAAATAGAATCAATATTCACATGATTTCACCTTTTTACTCAAATTCAATTTAAACTGTTTTCCCGAGTCACAGTCACTAATTTAATTATTTCATAAGCTACAGAACACGAAATTAAGTTTTATAAATTTTCCCGAAAATAAGACTCATATACCTTCTTGCCATAAAATTTCTACAATTTTTGGCTTAGCCAATTAATCAATTTTATTCATTAAATTTTCCCTATTTCACTATTTGACGGTTCAAATAAAAACAAATATATTTCATTATAAAGAATTCAAATAATGTTATCATTTATTCCAATATAAAATAGACTCAATAATTATTCTAAGCATCTAAACCATGCACCATAATTATTTTTATACAATTTATAAGGAGTTTTCCAAGTCAGAACAGGGGATCACGTAATCATTCTAAACTAGTCTCAGAAGAATTTAAATATATCATAAAGTATAATTCATTTGCTCACACCTTTTTCTTTATATGAAAATAGACTCAATGACCTTTAATTTCATATCTCATTCAATTATTAATTCAATTCCTGCCATTTTTGGTGGTTTTTCAAATATACATGACTCGTACTGTCCAAATCTGCTTTACTTTTAAACTATTTCATGCTTTCTCTATAGTTGCATTAATGGTAACACTTACCTCTTATCAACCTTACCAAAGTAAAATCATAAAACGAGCTTATTGCTCATAGTTTACACATATATACTTGCACTTATTCACAAGATTCATATTCACACTTACACATATAAATGCCTCAAACACAATGTTCACTTACATGTTATTATCACATGATTAAAACCTTTTCACATTTAATCACTTTTCATTATATCAATTCAATACCCGTTGAACCCTATGGAATACTAAAGGATACACGAAATACGGCACAAAGTGCCACACTGTAATATAGCCGAAGCTATCATTGTAACGTAGCTGAAGCTACCACTGTATTGTAGCCAAAGCTACCACTGTATTGTAGCTGAAGCTACCACTGAGATGTAGCCGAAGCTACCACTGTATTGTAGCCGAAGCTACCACTAAGATGTAGCTGAAGCTACCACTATATTGTAGCTGAAGCTACCACTGTATTGTAGCCGAAACTACCACTGAGATGTAGCCAAAGCTACCACTATATTGTAGCTTATAGATTCCTAAGGTCCAATCGGGATTTGTTTCAGTTTAACTCATTAACACTTATTCAACATTCACTTAATCACTTGTCTTGTAACAACACTAATTCACAATTTTTTTTATAATATGCATAATCATAGAAATCACATTTAAATACAATATTTTAATGCACTTTCATGTACCATAGACATATTTTTAAATCGATTTATAAACTTGGCATATTAAACATTTAATTCAACAAAATTCAATTAATTTGAACTTTCAAATATAAATTACAATGTTATTACATTATTATTGTCACACCATCTTACCTCGAATGTCGAAACGACTAATTTCCCGACTTAGCCCACAACTTCGTTCTTCCCCGATCTTAGTCCAAATTTCATGTTTTCTTGATCTAACATGTCAAATACCACTCATTTAACACCTTTTATCAACACACTAATCAATTCAATTCACATATCAAATTTTTGAAAATTTACAATTTTACCCCTAACTTTTCAAAAATTACACTTTTACCCCTACACTCATAGAACAATTTTTATCAAATTTTATTATGTTTCATGACATGCTGAACATTTTTCTCTTCTATGAAAGCTTCAAATTCTCACTAATTCACACACCTATGACCAATTTATAACTTTTACAATTTAACCCCTTTAATACGTTTTCATAAAAAATCATCTAATAAAACTCGTTTCTCTAATCATAGACATGCATAATCTACCATAATTCATCAAATACACAGTTATTCAACATGGGTCAATTTTTAAAATCAAACTCTAACTCAGAATAATTGTAGAAATAGCTAAACCTAATTACTGGAATTTCAAAAATACGAAGAACATTAAAAACGGGGCTCAAATGCACTTACAATTGAGCTTTGAAAAGCTTGAAACCCTAACCATGGCTTCTTGAAAATTTCGGCATCATGGAGAAGAGAATAAGCAGATTTTTGGGCTTTAAATTTTGTCTTTTATGCCTTAAAACACCGAAATGACCAAAATGCCCCTTTTTACTAAACCTTTAATTTTACCCTTCCATGTCTAATTTTTTTCATACCAAAATATGATGATCTATTTTCCATTTAAAGACTTCTAGTTTAAACCCCCATTTCAAACAAGTACTTATATTTTAGAACTCATATTTTGCAATTAATGCAATTTAATCCCAATAATAAAATTGGGCATTTTATCGATAAAATTACTTAACAAAATTTGCACAGAATCACTCAAACATGTCATGGACTGTAAAATAATCATAAAATAAATATTTCTACCTTGGATTTGTGGTGTCGTAACCACTGTTCCGACTAGGCCCTATTTCAAGCTGTTACATGTGTTATTATGATTTGGCTAAATGTATTGGCCTATATCGAGCTATTGTATATGGCCATGAGAGGTGGCTGATATTGATTATGGTTTGTAACTCTAGCTAATCATGTTACGTTTTAATGCATATGATGTGATGATATGAATATGTTTGTTTGCCATGCATGGTTGGTAATATGTCATGTGTGTTGATTGCATGTTTTATGACCAATCCAGGTGGTCATTGTAACACCCCGTACCCGAGTCCATTGCCGGAGTCGAACACGAGGTGCTAACAGACATAATACATTTATTTCCACAGTCCATTAAAAAAAATTTCCAGACAAACGGGTTACTGCATCACTGTTGCCTTAAAAATCATATCTTGAGTTTCAAAACTCGAAAACCAGTTTTGTAAATTTTTCCTGAAACTAGACTTATATATCAATATACAAATTTTTTTCTATAATTTTTGGTCGAGCCAATTAGTACAGTTTATTAGTTAAAGTCTCCCCTGTTTCAGGGTTTGACTACTCTGACCTTCACACATTACGACTTGGATATCTCCCTGTACAGGGATTCAATACTGATGCCGTTTGTTTCTGTAGAAGCTAGACTCGAAAAGGAATCTATACATGTATGGCATGACTTCTAATTATCTCTGGTTAATTTATAATGAATTTCCAAAGTCGGAACAGGGAATCCAGAAACCGTTCTGGCCCTGTTTCACGAAAACTTAAATATCTCTTAACATACGACTCATATGATCGTTTCGTTTCTTCCAAATGAAAATAGATTCATCAAGGCTCGATTACATAATTTATTCACTATTTAATTCCATTCCTACTATTGTTAGTGATTTTTCAAATCCACACCAGTGCTGCTATCAGCATCTGTTTTTAAGGTAAACTTTTCCTATTTCATGGTTTTCCATGAATCAACTAGAGGTTGTCATACATAGCACCAAAATGATCATGATTAACCATTCCAATGGCTAATCGTTACCAAACATTTCCATACCTCTCAAAGAACAACATACAAAACGATTATAATGTTATGATCAAAGTATATTTAAGCCATTTTCGCATGGCTATCCAAATTTATACAAAACCCAAGGGTACATGACCAACAACAAAAAGGGTAGTCCTATACATGCCATTTCAAAGTTCAACCAAAAGTGTACCAAAAGGGGCTTTGATAGTGTGGGCTACTTCGACTTCAATAATCCCGAGTCCGATAGCTGACGAACCAAAATCTATAAAACAGAGGTTCAAAGAAGCAGAGTAAGCATTTAATGCTTAGTAAGTTTTGAGCCATAAAATTAGACACAACTAAAATGTAGCATTCATATGGCTAAACGGATAATTTCATATGCACAAATTCTCAATATCATACTTACTTCACATTACCAACCCTTATATTCACACACAAAAGATCAACTTAGCCAAAGGCCGGAAGTTCATTAATCGACTGAGCGAATACTACTTAAAAGGATTCAATTAATCCAATGCATGTACAAAACATACCTCATTGTTGGGATTTTACGGCGTATTAATTGAAATTATTACAGCAAGATCGCTCATTCCCAACCCAAGTATCTTGATTTAGCGGATATAACCACTCGCACAAGGCATTCGGGTCTTAGCCCGGATATGGTCACTAGCATAAATGCCTTCGGGACTTAGCCCGGATATAGTCGCTAGCACAAATGCCTTCGGGTTTTGGCCCGGATATAGTAACTCTCACAAATGCCTTCGGATCTTAGTCCGGATATAGTCACTTAGCACAAAAGCCTTGGGACTTAGCCGGATATCATTGAATAACCATGCACATATATCAATAAATCATGACACATCCATATTTCATTTTCATTACCAAAGCTCAAACACAAGACACTTATCACACTTACAAATTTCGGCTTAATAGCCACATACAAAGAGCATGATTTTGATTTGCTTGTGACATAATCTAATCGAATCATAATCTAAGTTCCATTACTCGAAAACTTACCTCGGAGGTGGTCGAACAATTTCGGCGGCTATTCGATCACTTTTTCCTTTCCCTTATCCAACTGTGGTCCTCTAAGCTCTTGAGCTAATTCAAACAAATTTAACTTATTAAAGTCTCATTATGCTTGCTTATGGCCGAATTTGACAAGGAGTTTGATAGGTCATATGGCCACCTTTAGCTCAAATACAAAATGGTCATAGGCATTTTTAATCACATTGAGCAATTTAGTACAATTAATCAAACATTTCCTCATGTGCACCTTTATGACCAAATACACACATCATTAACCTAATATCAATTAACTAAGCACTTAACAAATTCTCCTTGAGCCGATTGTCTAAGTCAAGATAGGATCATCATTATGCTTACCTATAGCCGAATGTACAATATCAATCTATGCATTCATTCGTGTGGCCGTGTGACATCCCTAAATTGACCCTAGTCGGAAAGTGGTTTCGGGACCACTAAACCGAATCATAATAATAATTAACCATCATAATTGATGCTCATTATATGCATATATGCATGTGTGAAAATTTCATGTTTGGATTTTGTTAATTGTAAGTGAATTTTTATCAAATAGGACTTATGTGAGAAAATTTAGAAATGTGCTAGGCAAATGTAAGGTGGCCTATTAATACATGTGGGAAAGTGTTGTCCTTGCATGTCAAATTAGCCAAAATGAAGCATGATGGCGGCCATGCTATGAGTGGAAACATGTTGCCAACATGTTTAGTTAGTGGATTATGTAGGAAGAATAAAGAAATGAAAAAAAAAAGAGAATATGAAGAAAACAAAGAAAAGAAAAAAAAGTGTTCATTCTCTCATTTTCTCCTTGCTTGGCGAATGTACTAAGAAGAAAGGGGAAAGCTTGAGAAAATCAGCCATGGGAGTTTGCTAGACTAAGGTATGTTGATGTTATCCATGAGATTCATGCATGTTTTAGTTGATAGTTTGAGTTCCACCTAACCCATGGTCTAAACCTTTACCATGAAATGGGGATGATATTCGACCATGGGTGTTGTCTTCTTGGTATCATTGATGTTTGATGTTTGATGTTGTGGTGGTGAGGCATGAAGATGAGTTAAGTTTCGCTAAGGTGGGTTTGTGTGGATGTCATTTGCATGCTAAGTGTCAAGCTTTGTAATGATATATGTGTATGGTGTCTTTGATGTTGTGAATGGAAGTAGAAGAAAAGTAAAAGAAATTTATGTAGAAATATGATGTATGTGGATTCATAGGATGTTACAAATAGATGTGAAGCTATGCTAGAAGAGAAAAGAAATTCGCCAAGTGTTCATGGGAGGAAAACTATGTGTTTGAAAGAATAAAAATGATGCCATAATTGATAGTATAGGTATTCGCCATTTAATCAAGTGTGTAGGTGATGTTAGATCAATTTTAGCACATTCGGCTATAGATAGGCATGTTGATAATCTCATTTAGACAATTAGACATAAAAGGGTAGTAATGAGGTTGAAAATTGTTGAATGGCTAGTTGGGTAATGAATGAAGCATTCGGCCATATGGGGTAAAATGGGTCATATGCTCATGAGATAAAATTTTGTGAATTGATGTATTAATGATGATAGTATAGTTGATGTCATGTATATATGTATAAATATTTGGCAAGACGGTTAAACTAGTTAATTTATTGACTAAGCTCAAGAAGCTCGAGGTGGAGAAACAAGCAAAGGCAAAGGAAAGAACATCGAGTAACCGAGTTGGAACCATTTTGCCCAACACAAGGTAAGTCATTAAGCACATATGTTTGATATTGCTTAAATGATTGTAAAATCTATGCAATTGTATTTAATGGGATGCTATATATATATATATATATAAATGAAATTGTATGTGTATGGAGTGATGACAATTGTTGAATGTAAAAGAAATAGTGAAATGTGTAGAAAGTTTGCTTTCGGCACTAAGTGTGGGCAATACGTGTGTACGGTGATTGAGATTGGCACTAAGTGTGCATGCTGGAAATATATGGCACTAAGTGTGCATGCTGGAAAAATACTGACTTTGGGTGTGCGAGCTCGAACAGTATGGCACTATGTGTGCGGGCTTAAATTGCGTGGCACTAAGTGTGCGAAATCGAGTATTAAGCACTGTGTGTGCATACTCTATATATATGGAGGGTGTGTCTCCATCGAGTTGAGTATGGACAGCGGATCGGGTAAGTACCTCGAGCTCATGACGAATAGAAAATACGTTCATGCTCGGGGTTGAATTTGGTAAGCCTTAAATCTATGTGATGATTGAAATTGTATGATTGTGGTGGAAATGAGTTAGTGTGTGAAAATGCTTCAAATATCTTGTTGTGTAGAATATGAAATGTGGATGTATGACTTGGTATGAGATTGGACCAAAAGGTCCGAGGAATTATGGTATAGATTCGATATGGATGAGTACCTAACCTCGTTTATTGTTCATGTTGTAGTAACTTTATCGGTGGATTGATGAATGCTTATGACTTCTCGAGTTATAAACTCACTCGGTGTTTTCTTGTCACCCATTTTAGGTCTCTCGGACTCGTATTGTTTGCGTGATCGAACCGTCATTGAAGTCATCACACCGGCTGAAATATTTTGGTATTGTCTTCGTTGTTGAAGAACATTTGGCATGTATAGGCTATTATATTTTGTTGAACTGTGGGTTGTAAACTTTAAGCCATGTGAAAATGGCCTATGTGGTCGTCGAGTGGGATGCTAGAACCTATAGCCACGAGTCTTAGAAACTTTAATTTTGATAAGGTGGCCATAATTTGTGTCATGTATGATGGATGATTAAGGCCAAGGAAAGATTCATGAAATTGGCATAGTCTCTGCAGTAACTGTTGCGGACAGCAGCAGTGAGGTGAGATTGAAAATCACTAAAAATAGTAGAAGTAGAATTAAATAGTGAATAAATTATGCAATTGAACCTTGATGAATCTAGTTTAATATGGATGGAACGAAATGACCATATGAGCAGTATACTGAGAGATATTAAAGTTCTCGTGAGACAGGGCCAGAACGGTTTCTGGGTCCCCTGTCGTGACTTTGAAAATTTACTATAAATTATCCAGAAAGAATTAGAAGTTATGCCTTATATGTGCAGATTCCATTTTTAGTCTAGTTTCATTAGAAACAAACGGCACCAGTATTAAAGCCCTGTACAGAGAGATATTCAAATTTTAACACGCGAAGATCAGTGTAGTCGACTCCTGTAACATTGGTGACTTTAACTAATAAAATGTACCAATTGGCCCGACCAAAAATTCTAGAAATAAATCCATGGATAGATATATGAGTCTAAATTCAGGAAAAATTTACGGAATCAGTTTCTGAGTTTTGAAACTCGAGATATGATTTTTAAGGGGACAGTGACGCAGTTAGCTAGCCTGCCTAGAACAGCAATCAGATTTTACAAAGAGAGAAATAAGGGAAGTAAGCCCGGTAACACCACGTGTTCAAATCCGGTGACGGTCATGGGTTTGGGGTGTTACAGGCCGAACATGCATGTCTATGTTGAGGCCGATTGCATACTTAATACATTCTACAAGTATGGTCACTTGTATTGACCAAATACCATTGTTTTTCAAGTTCAAAACTTGGCTAATACACATATATGCACTATTAAAGCATCCTCTCCATTCCATCAATTCAACACATGCATTACTCATTAATATACAAAATTATATTCGGCCTTAGCACACATCTTGCTGGCCGAATTTTTCTCCATCTAGCAACATTTTATGTACTATGCCGAACCAAAAAAAAGATCAAACACCTAGCTTAATCATTTCCAAAACACTTAACCGACCTTTGACCAAGACTTTAAACAAAGTCTATGTTCGGCTATCACACATATGGGCATTATTAGTTCAAAGTTTTAACAAGATTAATTTCTTTGATCTTAACCTAAATGACAACCCCCATTGTTCATCTAGATTTAGCATGAAACAAACACCAACCAAGAAAACAACACCCATGGCCGAGTATCATCTTCATCACATAGCAAGATTTAAACCATGGGCTAGGTAGAACTCAAACTAACATCAAAAATATGCATGAATCTCATGGAACAACATCAAACTTACCTTAACCTAGCTACAAGCATGGCCGAATCTCTTCAACATTTCCTCATTTCTTCCCTTTTGAATTTCGGTCAAGAAGAATGAAAAAGGATGGACATTATTTTTTCTTTGTTTTCATCATTTTCCTTTTTCCATTTCTTTATTACTAGCTTTTTATTTTATTGTTTCCTACATACCACATTAGCACACCATGCTTAAAATATGCTATGCCCCATAGCATGGTCGGCCACTAGCTCAAATATTGGGCAATTTGACATGCAAACCCACCATTTCTATAACATGCATTAATAGGCCACTTTACATTTGCCTAACACATTTCTAAATTTTCTCACATAAGTCCTATTTACTAAAATTCACCTACAATTAAACAAAATTCAAATATAAAATTTTCACACATGCATATATACATATAATAAGCATCAAATATGACAGTTAATTATTTTTATGACTCGGTTTTGTGGCCCCGAAACCACTTCCCGACTAGGGTCACATTAGGGCTGTCACAGTCATGGCCATGAATTAAACGTGTAATATGGTAATAAGATAATAGTGCCTTGAACATGGATGTTTGATGTATAAGTTACTAACCATAGTTTAATGGTATAAGTGATTAATGAGATGACAAGGTCAAATGAATGTGTAATAATGTGGCTAGACTAGTTTATCAAGAGTAGGTGGAACATATGTATAATGACGAGCTAATGTTGAATGTTTCTTATAAAGGGTGTTTAATCACTAAAATGATGCCAAGAGTTGTGATTTTGATGTGTATAAGGTTGTAAGGGTTTATGGGAAACATAAAGGCTTGAAAAATAGCCTAAGTATTAGCCACACGGGCAGAGACACAGCCATGTGTCTCAATCGTGTGGAGGACACAGCCTAGCACACGGGCGTGTGGCCTAGCCATGTGGTTCAAATTATTTATCGAAAGTTCTCGGTTTAGTCCCAAACCTCCTCGATGCATGTTTTAGGCCTTGAAGGCCGATATAAGGGACGATATACATGTGTTTGAAAAGTTTTAATTTGGACTAAAATTTTATGGTCTGGTTTTTCATGTTTGTAAATGTTTAAGTCTGGTAACGCCTTGAACCCTGTCCCGACTTCAGATACGGGTAAGGGGTGTTATATTTAGTGGTATCAGAGCTATGGTTTAGTCGATTCTCGAACTAACCTAGCATGTATAAGATTTTAGCTATACATGCCACAAATTCTTGATAGTGTGATGTCTCTCGACGCGAATGAGAACCATCCATTTTGGAAAAATGTGCTTTCCAACCAAGCTATACCGACCATTTTCAATGTGAAACTAAGGTATTCAGGTAAAGTACAGTTATGATGAGCCTAAACTCAGAAAAGTATGAATAAAAGTTCATGATATGTACGTGATAACATGTGAGATGAAAGTTCATGTTGTGATGAGTACCTATGGTTGTTTGATGTTCATATGATGTTGTGCACTTGATTTACTTGATTAAGTGAATGTGACAAATAGAAATTCATGAAGGTATGAATAAAAGGTTCATAATAACATGATATGATAAAATGTCATTGTTCCGATTGAACATTGAATGTTGATGGATTGCAATGATATTTTTAAATGAGATAAAGGAATACACTATGATAAGTTTATCTATGTTTAGTCGATAGTTGTATGATATATATGATCAATTTGCTCTAGTGAATGTATGTGTTTGGGTAACCCACCAACATTATTGATGGAATAAATGTTCATGTATATTTGTTTGGATAATTATAATGGGCACACTCGTACAGTTTAAGTAAATGTGCTAAAATTGATTGAATTGAGTTATATGATGGTAATGATATGTGTAGGATGATGTGCAAGATAAAATTGTTAATTGTGACATACTTGTCCATGTTTGTTTGGCTCTCATAAGATGCTATGTGCATGACTTGTTTGATTGAATGAATGGGATAAGTAAAGTTTTTAGAATCCATAGAATGCATGCATAAATGCACTAGTTTAAATAAGATAATTGGAAGGTTCGTGCCATACAAGTGTGAATAATAATTTGCCAGAAGTGGATGATACGTTTGTGAAAATGTTACTATGATGATGAAATAGTGTTATATGTATATGTGTATGAGAGACGAGTTAGGGACCTTACGACCCTACCCCCTTACCAGAGTGGTGTTTTGTAAAGGATTTTATAAGATCATTGTTGAATAAGCTCACAAGTATGAGACCAAAGAGTTTAGCTATAGAATGTTTATAACTATGATCAGAGATTAATTAGATTGATAAGTAAAGACAGAGCTAGTAAAGTGTGATGTCAAGAAACGTATTAACTGGAATTTCTTCAGAACTGATCTTCTTCAATGAAAATCATAATGTGGGATTTGTAATAACAGAAATAGTTGGAGGAAATAATCTTGAAATGTTAGATATCTGAATTTGGTAATTATAGTAAGCAGATTATGTCTGTCTCTCTTGAGGTACTCTATGATTCATTTACTCTCGGAAGTATTACTGGGGCTATCTATTTTCAGATAAATTGTTATCGTGCAAAAATGTTTTCTAATCTTCGAAGAAGACAAAAGTATTGATAGTTTGACTAGTATATAATATGTATTGCTCTATTTTCCCTCTAGCATTCTATTACGTTCTGTCTGTTGGGATTTATGAGATACTGTATCTAATGTTATGATTATGTTCCTTCTAATGGATGCTCTGTTCGATATATATATATATATATATATATATGGGAAGGTACATTATCCTTGTTGCATTTAATTCCAGTGGCCTTGAATTATGTATTCTTCTGGACTTCTTTCCTCTGGGAAATTATCGAAATCTTCTATATTTTCTTATGAGCTTTGTTCAGGGTCTTTCATTATGATATTGTATCTTGGATTTTTTTATCTTGGATTTCTCTATCTTGGACTTCTTAATCCTGGTTTTCTTGTTATCTATATTTCAGAATTTATCAATCACAGCTCATATTTACAGTGAGTTCTTCAGTTGTGATAATAATGTCAAGTGTGACTATGCTTCTGGTTTGGCCATAGTGATGTGGTAATTCTAGTATCTGGATTTCTCTAAATCTTCGTGAAGCATTTGACATCGGCAAAGGCATAAGTGGTGAAATTGCTAGTATCAACTTGTATGATGGATTTCTATTCTCAAGAAAGTTAATCAAGTTAATGCCTTTGATTGGGAACATTTATACTACCTTGAGCTAATGCAATTGAAATGAACTTTGATTAGTATGATGAGTGAATTTTGCATGATTACATGTTAAATCATTTTGACAACTGAAAGGAAGGATTTCCTGAAACTTTATCAAGTAATAATTAAGACCAACTTGGTTGTTCAGTTTGTTTGGGTTATTGTTTGAAAGATTTAATGGGATATTTATGTCCGAAATTTTTCCCAAGTCTGAGAATAAGATTTTATCTCTCCGGGTAAAAGACAGATAGTCTGAATGAAAATGTATATATCTTAGAAGACTTTGAAAAGATTTAAAGTTGCTTTGAATGATAAAGATTTCGTCTTGTGAAAGTTGAATGGTCTACTACATGCTGGTAACGATTTGAATATACAAGAATATTGTTAACCGAAGCCTTGAAACTAGTTTAGCCTGTATTGAGCAAAGACTTCTCGATTTTCAGTGATGTGTTTTAAGACAAGATGTAACACCCCTATCCCGTAACCGTCGCCGGAATAGGTAAGGGGCATTACCGGACTTGTAACTCATGTCAGAACCGTAAAATTTTGAACTTTTTCTTGAAATAAAGATCATTCATTTAAATAAGTACTAAGCCTGACCGAGGATAAAATTTAAACTTCTCTAAGTAAACATTCAAAAGATGCCATTTTCGCATGGCTTATATACATTAACCAAAATATTCTTCCGCCACTAGTCTATTCTATACATGCCATAAAATAATTCAAAACATAACAGTAACAAGCAGTGGATAGTGATAGTGTGACTAGTTGCTGACGATCCCCGAGCCTGTAGCTTCCAAATGAGATCTATAAAATAGAGGAAACAAAGTAAACGGAGTAAGCATTACAATGCTTAGTAAGTTTTAAGCAGTGTCAACAGATAATAATCAAATTATAACATAGTTGTTCGTATTTTTATTTCACTCTTCCTTCGGGCATACTATCCCTTTACCGAATATGCACATCTCATCGTATACAATAGGCAGATAAACTTTCACATAAAAGTGAGCTCATGTGACATAGATATATTGTATAATTTCACATAACCTCTCACACTGATCCGATGTCACATAATCATAAAAATAGTCTCATAGATTGCTCACGTATGCATCACATAACTGCCTTATGATTTAGTTTAAATCAAGCTCACATATAAACTTGGAGTACATACCTATTTAACCTTTCGCATTGAATATATTTATAAGCAATTCTTATTGCAAAGTCTTATAGCTTTAAACTCTACTCGGATTATCGGCGAGACCTTTAGCTCAGATGAAATCTCCACATGAAGTTAGCGGGTTTTAACCCAGACATAGTCACCTCATATGGTCATCCGGTCTTTAATCCCGGGTTTACATCATAGAGTTTCATACATATTTATTCACATGTTACAACATTCACATCGACTATCATATTTGTAATTCATTTACCTCATCAAATATCTATTAAAACACACCTTCCGCCGTTTGTCATTTGGCCCCAATATATATATATACACATCCACGTTCATCACATTGGCCATTCTGCCTTATCACATATATGCATGTTCACATTTATCACATTGGCCATTCGGCCTTATCACATATATGCATGTTCATATTCTTCACATTGGCCATTCGGCCTTATCACACATATGCATGTTCACATTCATCACATTGGCCATTCGGCCTTATCACATATATACATGTTCACATTCATCACATTGGCCATTCGGCCTTATCACATATATGCATGTTCATATTCTTCACATTGGCCATTCGGCCTTATCACACATATGCATGTTCATATTCATCACATTGGCCATTCGGCCTTATCACATATAAACATGTTCACATTCATCACATTGACCATTCGGCCTTAGCACACAAATGCATGTTCAAATTCATCACATTTTCCATTCGGCCTTAGCACACAAATGCATGTTCACATTCATCACATTTGCCATTCGGCCTTAGCTCATGTATACACATTCACATCCATCACATAAAATCCTAAATCAAAATATAAATTTTCATGTATTCACATCACAATTATCCAAATATACTTCACATACCACATATACTTTCACTTTGTCTTGGCTGAATCTACATCTATCATTTTCCAATGAATAATTCAATTTCAAGCCATACTATCATTTCATATTCGAATACTTATAAACTTACAATTTCACAAATTTTAATATCAAAGATCCATCTAACACTCATATATCATTTTATAATATCACAATTTAGAATTCACGTATGGGTTTAATCAATAGCTTATGATCAACTAAAACAAGTTTTATCCATGTTTACAACATAACCACAAATTCTCTACAAGCTATTTTCCTGAGCAATAGTCGTTAAATTATTTGTAACTGGGGTTACGAAATTCCAAATTATGTGCCGCTAATTTTCCATGAAAATAGACTCGTATATCCTCTATCCACAAAATTTTTAGAATTTTTGGTTTGGCCAATCAATACCAGATTTTTCTCAAAGTTTCCCCTATTTTACTGCTTGACTACTCTGACTACTCTTCACTCAAAATTTAATTTCTCATTGTACAGAATTCAAAATGTGTTTTCGTTTATTTTGTTTGAAATTAGACTCATTAAAGAGTCTAAGCATAAAATTTTATCTTATAATCATTTTTTACGATTTATAATGATTTTCGAATCTTGAGCAGGGATTTGAGCCATTCTGAATTTGTCTCACACAACTTTGAAAATCTCATTATCGGCAACCCTTTACTTACGATTTCTTGTATCTGAAACTAAACGCATCAAGCTTTAATTACATAATTTATTCAACCTTTATCTCAACTCCCACAATTTATGGTAATTTTTCCAAAACACGCCATCTGCTGTCTGTGTCAGTGATTTATACAATTTACTTTGTAAAGTTCTCATTCACATATTTAAAACATAATATCATATTCATCCCGTTTTAAAACTTAAAATTTACAAAGGAATCAAACTCAATTACTTAAGAACTTACCTCGGATGTTGTCTGTGACAGCCTTAAAACGACCCTAGTCGGAATGTGGTTTCGGGACCACAAAATCGAGGCATAAAAATAATTCAATATTTATTTTGATGCCTATAATATGTGTTAACTCATGTGTGACATTTTTGATGTTTTGATTTAGAGTTATAAATATGAATTTCACTAGAAAGGACCTAGTAGAAAACTTTGAAAGTATGATGGGGAAATGTGTGATGACTAGTTGATCATGCATGCAAAAATGAGGGTTTGCATGTCAATTTCCCTTTAATTTGCTAATGGCCGCCATGACAAAGATTATGGGCAAAACATGTCATAGACATGTTTTGTTGGTGCATCATGGGTGGAAAAATAAATTAATGAGAATGGGTAATAAAGAAATGAAAAAAAAGTGTGAGTAGTTGTTTCCTCCCCATTGCCGTGAATGTAAGAAGGAAAAAAAAAAAAAGGTGTCCATCTTTCTCTCATCTTCTTGGCTGAATGAAGAGGAAGAAATAAGGGGAACTTACCAAAAGAAATTCGGCATTCTTCTTTAGCTAGTAAGAGGTAAGTTTTGAATTGTTGATTTAGTTTTATGATAGGTTAAGTTAGTAATTGGAGGCACTCTTAGCAATGTTAAGAAAGTTGGAGCTTTTATGGTTGTTTGGGCATCATGCCGTGAATCTAAGTGCTAACATTGGAGGTCACTTGCATGTTGTTTGGGTTAGAAAGGGATGATAGTATGGAATGAAGATTTTGAATAAGTAAGGTTAAATTTAATTTGGTATAATCGGCCATATAGGTGTATATGTTTGTGAAAATATATTTTCTTTGTTAACTCTTTACAATCGATTGAAGGAGTAATATTGGCTTATAAGGTTGAGTTGATTCATGATATTGTATATTAGGATTAAAAATACTTGAGACTAGGTTAACTTAATAGTGATAATACATTCGACCTTGAAGCATTAATCGAATAATGGTTGAGGTTTTGATATTTTGAACAAGGATAGTTGTGAAATGGGGTGAAAACCATTAAATTATACACATAAGTATCCAGCAAGAAGATTAAACTACTAAATGTATTTATTTTAGATCAAGACATCAAAGAGGGAGAATCAAACAAAGGCAAAGCAAAGATAATCGAGTAGTCGATTGAGAATCATTTCATCCAATATAAGGTAAGTCATTAAGCATATATTTTGTATTAATTTAAATGGTCGTAACGTCTATGTAATGATGCTGAATGGAATGATAAATATATATATATATACATGTATGCATGGGGTGATGAAAGTATTGAATGAAAAGAAAAGAGGTGAGATGTATTGAGTTATTAGTTTGGCACTAAGTGTGCGGGTGTAAACATTTATGATCATGAATTGGCACTAAGTGTGCGGGTTCAAATTGTATAGCACTAAGTGTGCGAGTTTGATTATATAGCACTAAGTGTGCGAGTTCGACTATTAAGCACTAAGTGTGCGGGCTTATTATACATTCTCTAATAAATATACATGCTCTAAGTGTGCGGCCTTATCGAGTCAATCATGGACAGTGATGCGAGTAAACACCTTGAGCTCATGAGGAATAGACATTTTATTTATATTTGGGATTGAGCTTGGTAAGTCTTGAACCTATGTGGTGATTATACTTGAAGATAAATGCATCCAATGTCATATGGTGTAATGTATGAAATATCAAAGTAGGGCTTGGTATGAGATTAAACCGAAATGCCTAAGGAATTATAGAACAGTTTGGGTGTGGATGGAGGATTTTAATCCCGCATTATTTATTTTCTCTTATGATATATTATTACTGAACGGCAATGTAATGCTTATGACTTACTGAGTTATATACTCACTCGGTGTTTGCTTGTCACCTACTTTAGGTTTCTTGGACTCGTCTTTTTGCGTGCTCGGGATTGTCATCGAAGTCATCACACCGGCTAGCAACTTTTGGTATCTTCTTTTAGTCGGTCTAGGAGAACATTTCGGCATGTATAGGCTAATATGTTTTGTTGAAATTTGGTATGTAAACTTTTAGCCATGCGAAAATGGCATAAATGTTCGGTTGGATTTGGTTCTATAATGTTAGGTCGCAAGTCTTGGTAATTCGATTTTTATGCCATATGTTATGGTTGATTATTTTGGTGTTAAAATTCATGATATGGCAATAGTGTAGTAGGAGATATTTGACAATGATTAGCCTTTGGTATGGCTAGTCATGATCATAATTTGTGATATGTATGATGAATTACTAGTTAGATCAAGGGAAATCACGAAATAGGCATAGTTGCTTTAGTAATGAGATCTTTGGCAAAGCGATGACGTGAGAATGAAAAATCACTAAAAATAGTGAGAATGGAATTAAATAATGAATAAATTATGAAATCGAAGCTCGATGAGTCTATTTTAATATAGAAGAAACGAAACGACCATGTGAGCCGTATGTTAAGAGATATTTAAGTTTTCGTGAGATAGGGCGAGCAGTTCTTGGAGTCCCTGTCGACTTTAGAAATCCATCGTGAATGGACCAGAGATAATTAGAAGCCATGCCATATATGTACAGATTCCTTTTCGAGTTTAGTTTCAGAGAAACAAACGAGCATCGATATTGAAGCCCATGCAGGAGATATCCAAGTCGTAATACGCAAGGGTCGATGTAGTCGATCCCTATAACATGAGGGACTTTAACTAATAAACTGTACTAATTGGCCTGACCAAAAATTCTAGAAAAAAATTTGTATATGAGTCTAGTTTCGGGAAAAATTTACAGAAATGGATTTCGAGTTTCAGAACTCAAGATATGATTTTTAATGCAACTCATATGCAGATTGGCAGCTTGTCTGGGAAATTTCTAATAAGTAGTTTGAAGTCTGTTAACACCTCGTGTTCGACTCCGGCGACGGTCTCGGGTTCGGGGTGTTACAATTTAAATTGGTATCAGAGCTATGGTTTAGTCGGTTCTAGGACTACCATAGCACGTATGAGTCTAGCTATACATGCCTTAATGTTAATGTTTAAATGTGTGGTGACTTCTGACGGTTAAAACTTTTGCTTTGATTAGTAAATGGATCCCGGTGTAGAGAGAACCTTGGCGGATGGCGTTGAAAGTGTAGCGGCTGCTCTGCACAAGGGACGCCGCTGTTGAACCTCGGTCATCTGCGAATAATCAAGGTGAGGGGCTAAACAAGCCTTCTTTACCATGATGAATGAGTGGGTCGCATAATATGCCCGAACCAATCCGGTGTCCAACACTTCCAATTTGAATAATCCACCCAAGAGCCGTAATGCCATCGATTCTCGATCCTGTGAATTTGAGTAAGCCTGTAATGCATATGGTATTTCAGTTTTTTAAGTGATGAAGAAGATGACGATTTGAGGCTATAACTTTGAAGTAATGTTGCCAACAGATACTAAGGGTTTAGAGAAGATAAAAGTTGATCAAAAAGAACAAAAATAACTGAAGGATTTTGGCTTGGAGAAATCGGCACAAGAAGTGAGTTTTCAGGATTTCGGCTTTTATGGCAATTGGCTATGGAGGTTTTGTGGAGGATGAGATTGACAGAGGAGGTGAGTAAGGTGATCAAAAGGTTTCGGCTAGAAGAACAAGAAAAAGAGAAGTAAGAAAATGGAGGAAAAATAGAGGAAGAAGAAATCGGCACCAAGGAGAAGGAATTTGCGTTTTCGGCTTTTGTGAGAACTCAGAAAAGATGAATGACAGTGAAAGCTTTTAGGTGGCTAACCCTAATTCTCTAAGACAGGAAAAGAAAAGAACCTAACCCTAATATCAACTAAAATAATCGGCCCAACCTTCCTAAGGCCCTTGCTGAAATTCACTTAAGTGATTACATTCCCGGCACATGCCTAAAATTAAAAAGTAACAATATGCTTACCTTGCAACTTGAACCCTGGATCTTTAATTCCTTACCAGACACCATTTTTTTAGGAACTTAGTGGCGCCACCTTGCCACTTTACCAAGGCCTTATTTGTGTCGTAATTTACGAAGTTCTTCTTAAAGGCCCACTTAACCAAGTCTCCTATTCACTTAAAATCCAGCCTTGATATTTTACCGTGTTTACTTAGACTTGGGCCTTCTAAAAGCCCACTAACACATTTAAACACAATTCCAATATTCAGTACACCAAAATTTCAAAATTTACCAAAAATCATAGAACCCCGAAAAATCCCGAAAATCACGGCATTACAACTCTACCCCCTTAAAGAAATTTCGGCCTTGAAATTTACCTGATCCAAATAATTGAGGGTATTGTTGACGCATAGTCTCTTCTGACTCCCAAGTAGCCTTTTCCCTTCCATGATTACGCCACAGTACTCTCACCAACGGATCCTTCTTAAAACTTTAACCTCTCGATCTAAAATTTGCACGCGTTCCTCCTCAAAGGTCAAATCAGTCTTTACTTCAATCTTTTCTTCTGGCACAATATGTGAAGGATCCGATCGATATCGTCTCAACATGGACACATGAAAGATGTCATGGATTCTGTCCAGCTCCGGTGGTAACTCTAACTGATATGCTACTGGCCCTACCCGTTTAAGAACCCGATAAGGCCCTATAAACCGCGGACTCAGTTTACCTTTCTTGCCGAACATCAAGATCTTCTTCCAAGGTGAAACCTTTAATAAAACCATATCCCCAACAACGAACTCAATCTCTTTATGCTTTAGATATGGATACAACTTCTGTCTATCAGATGCCTCCTTTAATCGATCTCTTATCAACTTAACCTTACTTTCAGTATCTACCACTAATTCCGGTCCAAGCACTTGTCGTTCACCCAACTCTGTCCAACACGTAGGCATACGACATCTTCGCCCATAAAGTGCCTCATATGGAGCCATCTGAATACTTGCTTAGTAGCTGTTGTTGTACGCAAACTCCGCCAATGGCAAGTAGTCCTCCCAAATACCACGAAAATCAATGATACAACCTCTTAACATATCCTCCAAACCTTGAATAACCCTTTCTGACTGTCCATCTGTCTGAGGGTAAAAAACAGTACTGAAATCCAATCGTGTACCCAATGCCTCCTACAACTTCTACCAAAACCGAGATGTAAACCTAGGGTCTCAATCAGAAATAATCGACACTGGCACCCTATGCAGTCGCAGTATCTCTGCCACATACAACTTGGCCAACTTTTGTAGTGAGTAATCAGTATGAACAGGTATGAAATGGGCAGATTTCATTAACCTATCCACAATTACCCACACAGAATCTTTCTTGGTGGGTGTCAAAGGTAGCCCACTCACGAAGTCCATAGTTACTCTCTCCCACTTCCATAGTGGAATTTTCACCGGTTGCAGTAATCCAAAAGGCAATTGATGCTCGGCCTTAACTAGCTGGCACGTCAGACATTTCCCAACCAATTCAGTCACCTCTCGTTTTAGTCCAGGCCACCAGTACACCTCTCGCAGGTCTCGATATAACTTATTTCCTCCAGGATGCATAGCACAAGGTCCACCATGAGCCTCTTTTAGAATTGACCGCCTCAATTCAGGGTCTTTCAGAATACAAACTCTTCCACGAAAGCACAGAACTCCATCAGTATTCAGTCTAAAATCCCATTCTCACCATTCTTAACTTACCGAAACCGAAGAAATAACGAACCATCCTTCAACTATTTTTCTTTAATCTGTTCAGTCCAAGTAGGCCTCACTTGCAATTTTGCCAACAGACTTCCTTCGTCGAACAGACTCAAACGTGCAAACAAGGCTCTCAAATCAGCAACAACCCTTCGACTCAAAGCATCAGCCACCACATTAGCCTTACCTGGGTGGTACTCAATCAAGCAGTCGTAATCCTTAAGCAACTCTATCCATCTTCGTTGCCTAAGGTTTAACTCCTTCTGAGTCAACAGATACTTTAGGCTCTTATGGTCTGTGTATATAATACACTTTTCTCCATGTAAGTAATGTCTCCAGATTTTCAACGTGAAGATCACTGCTGGTAACTCTAAATCATGCGTAGGGTAGTTCGCTTCATGAAGCTTAAGCTGTTGCGAAGCATAAGCGACCACCTTACCCCCTTGCATCAGTACGCATCTTAACCCCACATGCGACGCATCATTGTACACAGTGAAGTCCTTCCCAGACTCTGGTTGAATCAACACTGGCACCTCAGTCAATACCTTTTTCAACTGGTCAAAAGGTTTTTGCTGTTTTTCAGTCTAGACAAATGCTACTCCTTTCCTTAAAAGTTTCCTCAAAGTGTACATCCAATGGCCCAGAAATGTCACATGCAACATACGAATGAGTTGACCCCACATCTATCAGAGCAGTATAAGGTACGCCAGAGTTCAAAAACGTACCAGTTATGACATCAGGTGTGTCACCCTCCTCGCGGCAACGAGCAGCATATACCAAAGCTGGGTGATGAGCCTCAGCATTAACAGCACCCCTGCCAGGTGCCCCACGTCCACGGCCATTGCCACCGCGACCTTGTCCACGACCTCTCGACGGAGGTGGTCCACCTTGTGCTGGTTGCACAGCTTGCACAGGTTGCACAGCCCCTTATTCAGCCACTTGAGTCTGGGCTAGCCTCCTAGGACAATCCCTGATCCTATGTTCCTTTGACCCACAATGAAGACAAGCCCGAGTACGCTTCCAACATTCCCCTAGATGCACTCTGCCACAATCTCCACAAGCTTGTGGTCTAACTGTGTTCACTGGAACTACTCGAACTGGTTCCTCCATCGTAGCTCTCTTAACATTTCAGTTTACAGCACCAGCTGGTCCAGTATCCCTCCTGAATCAGTTTTGATCCCTATCGCGGTTCTTTCATTCGGCTTGCTTCACCTCTTCGGCTATCTTAGCCTTCTCTACTAGTGCAGCAAAATCATGCTCTCTTTGCGGAGCTATCAGCACCCTTAACTCATCCCTGAGGCCATCCTCAAAACGAACATTGCGCTCATATTCAGTGGAGACAATGCCACTAGTGTACCGGCTCAATCGCAGAAACTCTACCTCATATTCAGCAACGGTCTTACTACCCAGGGTCAGATTCAGGAATTCCTTTCTTCGTGCATCCACATAGTTAGCTCTGACATATTTCGCCTTGAAGAACTGCTTGAACAACTCCCATGTTACCCTCTCCGCTGGGGTACCCTGTCTCTCAGTGATCCACCACTGATACGCCTCGTCCCGCAGCAACGACACCGCTCCTTTTAACTTTTGCTCCACTGAGCAGTCCAGGTCATCCATAATCCGCTCCGTGGCTTTCAGCCAGTACTCAGACACATTTGGGGCTACTCCAGATACGCCCCTAAAAACCTCCGCTCTGTTGGCCCGAAGTCGCTCAGAAATGGACCCCCTATTCATGGGCCCGACATTAGCTCCGGCCACCCTTTCCAAAACTCTCAACATGGCCTGAGACAGAGCGTCGTCCCTTGCGGCCCGATCATACGGCCCATTATCATCCACCAGTGGTGGTCGTGCCTCATAAACTGGCATGTGTTCAGAAGACGAAGATCCAGCTTGAGTACTACCTCAGCCTCGACCACGGCCTCTTCCTCGAGCAGCTCTTGTACTCATATCGATTTATCTGATTACGAATTTTATGACATTAGTTTACTGTTTCAATTGTTTATTACAGAATATCTTATGAACAGATAAAATTTCAGAGTTGTTCTCGTGCAATCGCAATTTAGCTACTGTCTTAGTTTCCTAGGGCTTAGTTTTCCCTACAGTCTCAGTTTTGTAGCCTTAATACTACCTTATCTATAATACTATATCTAAGGCTCAGTACTATCTACAGTATTATTTTTAGTACAGTACAGTATATATATAGAGCAAAAAGATACTTACAGACTTGGTGTCGGGGATTTAGTGTGCCACCTTATCAGATTTCAGACAAACGTAAAAGATTTAGGCCTTTTTAAAATCCATTTCTCAAACATTTGATTTAAAGAAACCAAGTTTGAAAATTTATCTACTTTAACCAGAAAATTTGTTTTCAAAAGTTAGATATTTCCAAAAATACCCTCTTTGGGCTTAAAATTTTGAAAACCCTTTTGGACCCGATCCACAGTTGAGTTGTTATAATCAGGCTCTGATACCACTAAATGTAACACCACAAACCCGGCCTAGACATTACGGCCGAATCCAGTGTGTCACATTACCTACCACTAGCCAAGTTACCTAGTTTACTAAAGTTTGGGTGAGCTTTGCAAAAACCATTACTGAAGTTTTAAGAGAAATGTTCCGATTCACCAGTGTGAGTTCTACCCATTATCGATTGTTAAGGGTTTAGAAAAATGTGACTTTTGTTGTACTTTGAAATTTTTTGTTTTGAAGATATTTGATTGTCGTGTCCGTTTGAAACAAGTAATTTTTGATAAACCCAGAGTTAACCAATTTCAAGGAATCAATTTAAGTAAAGTGAATCTCAAGTCGAAAACGATTTAAGTAATTTAAAAACCCAAGATAAAAAAATAGAGCGGGCTTATTACAAATTTAACCAAAATAGAAATAATCAAAAATAAATGCGAAAATTAAAAAGGAAGCTACTTGAAACTTATTTAAAACCAGAAATTTAATCTTCATGGCCACTCTGAATCCCGCCCAGCTCCAAGTCCACCAACTAGGGCTCACCTGCAAGGATGGAAGAGAAAGGGGGTAAGTTTGGAAAACTCAGTGCATATGGAAAACCCATCCAAAGCCTAAGTCAGCTCAAGCCCATTGGGCCTAAGCCCTATTCAGATAACTATGGGTACTGGGCCGAAGCCCTTTTCAAAATACGATAAACTAGGCCTTAGCCCTTTTTCAAATAACAGTATGGCCCGTAGGCCCATTCCAGAACAGAACAGACATATTCGTGTATGCAAGCCCAACCCAGCTTATAACCAATTGCTACACTCCACCCGTACCAGCCCTCCACTCAATGTGGGGAATAGCTCAACCCACCTAGCCCTACACTCCACAGTTGCAGCATAGCTGCTCAGATATCAGTAAGTTGAGGCAAAGCCTCTAGTACGTGGTCAAGCCTCTTTTAGTACTTCCTCCATCAATAACCCAGTCCCATGCATCAAATAATAATAACATGGCATGCAGTAAATAGTAACAATCAAACATGCATTCAGGTCAACCTTAACCCTAGGGGTATATCAGTAATTTTGGTCCTTGGAGTGTAACTGTAAACTTTCAACCTATAAAGGTATTTCAGTAATTTTATCAGTTTTAAAGGTTCTCATGAATGTTACGGTCCTTACTAGCCCATTTGTCACCGCAGTAATTTATTTATCTCAATTTTCCAATCTTAGCCATTTGGCCCTAAAACCCCTAATGGGCCCTACAGTGTCCATTAGCAATTTAAGCCCATTTAATTCAAGTTTTATGACCAGTTTTTACCGGTTTAAGCAGTTTCAATTCTACAGTCTAACAGAACATACTTATTGCCTATTTTTTATATTATATATTATTATTATTATTATTATTTATTAACCCGTATGAGCCCATAAGCCCATTGGGCCCAGTTTTAGCCTATCGAAGCCCAATTACCGAAGTACATGAAATTTCACACATGACTAACTTACCACTCTGCGGTTTCAGATCTAATGATTTCTAAACGTCTTGCGAGCACTCGCACACTCACAAGCCCACGAAATGCCAAAATTTCGGCATTTTGGCTTTTCCCGAATTGAACTATGAGAGGGTGTTTGATACACACCAGTTTCGCGACGACTGGTACTGAGATCCCTTACGATGTCCTACAATTGATTACCACAATTCTTAGATTGCAACCCACAACAACCAATCCCAATATTCAGCAACCCATATTCGAACCATGCCCACAAAGCCTTTAGAATCTTACCTTTTTACCGAAACCCGATGACTAGATCTAAGTCTAGTTGTTCCAAAGATCCAAGCCTCCGATCAAACCTCTAGAAGATACTAATCACCAAAAGAAATCATCGGTTAAAGACCCTTAAAGCCCAATGCCCAAATCGACAGCTTTTCTAGATTTTAGGGACTTCGACTTTTCTAAATTGTAAAATAAGACTAGATCTGAGGTGATGAGCACTTACCACTTATTCTTCTTTGATTTCTATGTAGATCTGATGCAGATCTATCCTCCAAACGATAGTAGAACTTGAATCCAGGAGATCTGAAGTTTCTGCTATAAGTCCCTAAATCTATGGTATTTCGGCTTTTTAAGTGATGAAGAAGATGACGATTTGACGCTATAACTTTGAAGTAATGTTGCCGACAGGTACTAAGGGTTTAGAGAAGATGAAAGTTGATCAAAAAGAACAAAAATAACTGAAGGATTTTGGCTTGGAGAAATCGGCACAAGAGGTGAGTTTCGGGATTTCGGCTTTTATGGTAATCGGCTATGGAGGTTTTGTAGAGGATGAGATTGACAGAGGAGGTGAGTAAGGTGATCAGAAGGTTTCGACTAGAAGAAAAAGAAAAAAGGAAGTAAGAAAATGGAGGAGAAAGAGAGGAAGAAGAAATCGGCACCAAGGAGAAGGAATTTGCGTTTTCGGCTTTTGTGAGAACTCAGAAAGGATGGATGACAGTGAAAGCTTTCAGGTGGCTAACTCTAATTCTCCAAGACAGAAAATGAAAAGACCCTAACCCTAATATCAACTAAAACAATCGGCCCAACCTCCCTAAGGCCCTTGCCGAAATTCACTTAAGTGATCACATGCCCAGGACATGCCTAAAATTAAAAAGTAGCAATATGCTTACCTTTCAACTTGAACCCTGCACCTTTAATTCATTTCCAGGCGCCATTTTTTTAAGAACTTAGTGGCACCACCTTGCCACTTTACCAAGGCCTTATTTGTGTCGTAATTTACGAAGTTCTTCTTAAAAGCTCACTTAACCAAGTCTCCTATTCACTTAAAATCCAACCTTGATATTTTACCGTGTCAAACTTAGGCTTGGGCCTTCTAAAGGCCCACTAACACATTTAAACACAATTCCAATATTCAGAACACCAAAATTTCAAAATTTACCAAAAATCACAGAAACCCAAAAAATCCCGAAAATCAGGGCATTACAGTAGTGTTGTTTAAAAACAGTTACAAATCAAAGTAATTAAAACCCAAAGTTAAAATCCAGAAACTTTTAGAGGCCTTATTTCAAAATTTGAAAACCCAAAATGGAATCTAAAACATAAACAAAGTCCGAAGGCAATCGTGTGGCCATCTTCGAGTCCCTCGCATCACCGATCCTCCTAATGTAGGGGATATCCTGCACAATTAATAAACGAGGTGAGTTTATGAAAACTCAGTGTGCAATCCCTACACTAGAGTAGCGATCAAGATCGTAAATAGAAACGAGCGATGCCGGGCCAAAGCCCTTTTAACAGTAACAATATAGTCCAGTTCAGAGCATACGTGGGCCGAAGCCCACTACAATATCATTTAGGTCATAGCCCATAATAGAATCAATTAGGCCTAGCCCCAAACCAATAACAGAACAAGTGGGCCTAAGCTCAATACAGTGACAGATCTCTTAAACAGATATTCAACGGTATGAGGATGCATCCCACCCTGATCCAGTCAACACACCACCCGTACCAACCCTACACTTACGAGGTGATAAAATCAAACGACCCAGCTAGCACACCAATGTTAGCACCGGTTGTGGCACTAACCAAAATTGCAGCAAGGCTGCTAGTATATATGCGGATCTAAGCCTTCAGTATCAATATTATAATTGGCACAAAGCCATCGGTAATACAGATGTTTGGCACATAGCCATCAGCGACGGTAATATAATCGGCACATAGCCTTGGGTAAATATGATCAACACAGAGTCATCAATAAGTATGTTAGGCACATAGCCACGGGTAAATTCGTTTGGCACAAAGCCAAAGTCAAGATGGCACAGAGCCATTTTTAGGTTGACACAGAGCCATAATCAGATTACGCGGCTTTAAGTCGTCTGTCAGTCCACAGTTGTCTTGTGTGACCCATGCAACCTTAACAGATCAATACTGGATCCACAGTCATCTCGTGTGACTAATGCAACCCTATCAGAACAGTACTTCCTCCATATCAATGTCCCAACCCCATGCAATATGTTGTGTATGTCATGCTCAACCATCACACGTGTATGCAGAATGGCCATGCTCAGTAACAGTCATTTAAACATATATTAAAAGCATATCAGTTTTACAACCACGGTCAAGTTAGTTAAAATAGAATCATACAATCCCAGTCAAATCAGTCAAATTGATAGTCTAAGCCGGTCATTTACCCACAAGGGAAAAGTAGTCATTTTACCCTACAAGGGTATTTCGGTAATTTTAAACTAAAGGATATTTTAGTAATTTTACAAACTAGGGGTATTTTAGTAATTTTACAAACTGGGGGTATTTTGGTAATTTACAAACTGGGAGTATTTCGGTAAT
Source organism: Gossypium arboreum (assembly GCF_025698485.1). NCBI lineage: Eukaryota > Viridiplantae > Streptophyta > Magnoliopsida > Malvales > Malvaceae > Gossypium > Gossypium arboreum. The sequence continues at coordinate 76,136,400 of NC_069082.1, read as the reverse complement.
TTTACAAATAGGGGATATTTAGGTAATTTACAAACTTGGGTATTTCAGTAATTTTACAAACTGGGAGTATTTCGGTAATTTTACAAACCGAGGTCTTAACGACCCAACAGATGGTCCACTGTCACCTCAAGCGACTTAAGTAACCTAAACAACATAATGGTGCAAGTGGGCCTAAGGCCCATTACTCGACCCAAATGGTCCCACACGCTCGTGTGGCCCATTTAGCCCAAATTTAGATACGGCTATGTGTACACCATAGCTCGATTCATTAATAGTCACTTACCGTAGATTTTATCCGTATGGGCCCACGAGCCCATTGGGTCCACACGGCCCATTTCGGCCCAAAATAACCTAAGTCATCTACGCGACATGACAAGTGTATCTACTTCCCGCTTAACAGCGAAATTTACCCACGCAGGCCCACGAGCCCATTGGGCCCATACTGTGACAGCCTTAAAACGACCCTAGTCGGAATGTGGTTTCGGGACCACAAAACCGAGGCATAAAAATAATTGGATATTTATTTTGATGCCTATAATATGTGTTAACTCATGTGTGACATTTTTGATGCTTTAATTTAGAGTTATAAATGTGAATTTCACTAGAAAGGACCTAGTAGAGAACTTTGAAAGTATGATGGGGGAATGTGTGATGACTAATTAAAGCATGCATGCAAAACAATGGCCTTGCATGTCAAATATCCCTCTTTTTATAGGAGGTGGCCGGCCATGACAAGGGAGTATGGGCTAAACATGTCATGAAACATGTTTTGTTGGTGCATTAGGGAGAAACAATAAACAAATAAGTATGGGTAATAAAGAAAGAAAAAAAATGTGTGAGTGAGTGAACCCCCCATTGCTTAGTGTATTGAGGAAGAGAAAAGAAAAAATTGTTCATCCATTTTCATTCTCTCTTGACCGAAAATACTAGAGGGAAGGAGGAATTTTGCTTCATGCTTGGTTTGGAAGAGGATTAGGAAGAGGTTTGGCTATACTTGCATCAAGATTAAGGTATGTTTGAGGTTGTGCCATGAGATTCATGCATGTTTTTAGTGGATAGCTTGATGCTCTTGTTAGCCCATGGTTCAAACCTTTGTTATATCATGGGGATGGTATTTGGCCAAGGTGGATTTTGTGTTAATGCCATTGCATGTTAAATATGAAGCTTGCTAATGATATATGTGATGGTGGATTGATGGCTCTTGGACTTTCTTTTTAGTATTTTTGAGTAAGACATCAAGTTCTTTGTTTAATCATGACCAAAATTATGGTGTTGTGATGTATTCGGCCATGGTACATCCAAAAGTGTGATTTATTGTAACACCCCAAACCCGTGACCGTCACCGGATTTGACCACGTGGTGTTACCGGGCTTACTTCCCTTATTTCTCTCTTTGAAATAATTGATTTCTGTTCCAGGCAGGCTAGCTAACTGCGTCACTGTCACCTTAGAAATCATATCTCGAGTTCCAGAACTCGAAAATCAGTTCTGTAAATTTTCCCTGAAACTAGACTCATATATCCATCCCTGTATTTATTTCTAGAATTTTTGGTCAGGCCAATTGGTACAGTTTATTAGTTAAAGTCGCCCATGTTACAGGGGTCGACTACACTGACCTTCGCGCATTACGACCTGGATATCTTCTCGTACAGGGATTCAATGCTCATGTAGTTTGTTTCTAATGAAACTAGACTCAAAGGGGAATCTGCACATATAAGGCACGACTTCTAATTCCTTCTGGATAATTTATGGTAAATTTTCAAAGTCGAGACAGGGATCCAGAAACTGTTCTGGCCCTATTTCACGAGAACTTTAATATCTCTCAGTATACTGCTCATATGGTCGTTTCGTTTCGTCCATATGAAAATAGATTCATCAAGGTTCAATTTCATAATTTATTCACTATTTAATTCTACTTCTACTATTTTTAGTGATTTTTCAATCTCATATCACTGCTGCTGTCCGCAACAGTTACTGCAGTAGACTATGCCAATTTCATGAATCTTTCCTTGGCCTTACTAATCATCCATCATACATGACACAAATTATGGCCACCTTATCAAAATTAAAGTTTCTAAGACTCGTGGCTATAGGTTCTAGCATCCCACTCAACGACCACATAGGCCATTTTCACATGGCTTAAAGTTTACAACCCACAATTCAACAAAACATAATAGCCTATACATGCCAAATGTTCTCCTAGTTCAACTACGAAGACAATACCAAAAGATTTCCAGCGGTGTGATGACTTCAACGACGGTTCCGAAAGCACATAACAATACGAGTCCAAGAGACCTAAAATGGGTGACAAGAAAACACCGAGTGAGTTTATAACTCAGTAAGTCATAAGCATTCATCAACCATCCATTAATAAAATTTTCACAACATCAAACAATAAGCGAGGCTAGGTACTTCATCCATATCGAAACTATACCATAATTCCTCGGACCTTTCGGTTCAATCTCATACCAAGTCATACATCCACATTTCATATTCTATACAATAAGATATTTGAGGCATTTTACACACCAACTCATTCACACCACAATCATACAATTGCAATCATCACATAGATTTAAAGCTTACCAAGCTCACCCCGAGCATGAACGTATTTCCTATTCGTCATGAGCTCAAGGTACTTATCCGATCCGCTGTCCGGATTAACTCGATAATGTCGCACACTCAAGTGCCAATTGTAATGCAAGAGCATATAGTGAATCCGCACACTTAGTGCTATATATTTTCAGCTCGCACACTTAGTGCTATATAATTTTCAGCTCGCACACTTAGTGCTATATAATCAAACTCGCACACTTAGTGTTGTACAATTTTAAACCCGCACACTTAGTGCCAATCTTGTCACCGTGTCCATTTATACCCGCACACTTAGTGCCGAGACCAATACCTTATGCATTTTGCTGCCTTTATACATTCAACAATGGCATCATTCCATACACATACATTTTCATTTACACATCAACTCATTTAAACACAATTGCGTATATACTATGGTCATTTACATCAACACCAAATATATGCTTAATGACTTACATTATGTAGGGTAGAACGGTTCCAATTGCTACTCGTTTGCTTTCTCCTTTCCTTTGTCCGATTTAGTCCCCTTTGCTCGGAGCTAAATCAAACAATTCACCTCTCCATCAAACACAAACATACGGCATTCATATACATTATTATGATTATTGCGAATACTTAACACAACTAAGCTAAAATTTACTCAATCTCATCTTAATTTATTGCTACTTATTCATCAAATTCCCAATACAGGTATTTAACACCTATGCAACAAAACCGGATTAGCAAACACCCATAGCCCATGGCCGATTACAACTTAAACACAAGTCAACAAGATCTCATGATTTCAAATCAAACTCTTCTCAAGAATGCACCATGCCGAACCCTTAGATGATTAAACATCTAATTTAGACAATCTTAGAACATCTAAACGACACTTGTTCAAGGCATTAAACCACTACATGTTCGGCTATTACCTTAGGTGCATTAGAAATTTATACTATCAATAAGCTCAACTTCTTGCAACAACAATTTCTTCCTCAAGGTTTAAAGGCTAAAATCAAATTATTCTCCCATTAACCATAAACGAATGTACCATACCTCCATCAAGATTTCAAGATTCTTTTGGCTTGGGTTAAGTAAGAAGCAAGATGATTAACCTAAAACAAGCTTGAATTTCAAAACAAATCTAACACTTTTTACTAACCTTTCTTCTCCTTCCATGACCGAAAGTCTTTCTCCCCTCTTCCTCTTTACATTCGGCCAAGAAGAGCTTAAGTTCCAAGCTTTGTTTTCATGACCCTCTTGCTAGCTAAAGAAGAATGCCGATTTGCTTTAGGGAGATTTCCCCTATTCCTTCATCTTTTCAAGTCATGGCAATTGTAACAAAAATGAGGAAGGATGAACAACCAATTTTCTTCCCCTTTTTTTTTTTCTTTGTTTTGTCACGGCACAAGAGTATCCATACACACATCTTTCTTCATCATTTTCCCTTCTTTTTTTTTCATTTCTTTATTTCCCTTCCATAATGCACTAGGCCAACATGTCTAGGACATGTTTTCTTTGCCCATCATCATGTCATGGCCGGCCACTAACCTTAAGAAATGGGTTATTTGACATGCAACTCCACCTTTGTGTTAACATGCACTAATAAGCCATTTAAAATTAGCCTATCATATTTCACCATGTTTCACATTGATCCCTATTTAATAATTTCTCACAAAATTGGTAAAATTAGAGAATGAAACTTCCACATATGCATGCACACATATAGTAAGCATAGAATATAACAATTAATTATTTTTATGACTCGGTTTAGTGGTCCCGAAACCACTTTCCGACTAGGGTCAATTTAGGGCTGTCACATTTATGCTCAATGCATAGAAAGTAAGATTTGTGTTTTGAAATTATGTTCATGATTAGTTACAATCAACTTGAGATTCGGCTCTAGCATATATATATGTATATATGTTTGTACATGATGTATTGGTATGACATATATACTATTTCAAGGTGTATATTTGCTTGTGATGATGTTTCGGTTATGAAGTAGATGAGAGATGTGTGTTGAGCTACGATATGTACTGCGTTAGTTAGTAAAATGTATGTTGTTTTGTGTGGTATTAAGTGTATAATTGGCCTCAACATGGACATGCATATTCGCCACATGAGGGGAAATTGGTGTGCATGCATTCGGTTAGAGGCAAGCATATTGATGCCTATTCTTGGCTTAGAAAATTGCTAATGAGAATATTAACTAATGTGTTGAGTTCGATTCATGATTTCGTACATATGCGACTTTGATGCCTAATGAGTATATATATTGACTAAGTACCTTGAATTCCTCTTCGATACTCAAATGATTAAATCGATTTATTTGTTAAATTAAGCTCAAGAGCAAAGGGAACTAGATCCGACAAAGGGAAGGAAAAAGTGGTCGAATAGCCATTGAAATCGTTCGACGACATCCTAGGTAAGTTCTTGAGTAATAGAGCTTAAATTTGAATTGATTAGATCATGTTTAAAGCAAATTAAAATCATGCTCTTTGTGTGTGGCTATTGAGCGAAATTGCAAGTGTGAAAAGTGCCTTGTGTTTGAGTTTTGCTATTGAAAATGAAATACGAATGTGTCATAATTGATTGATAATTGTGCTCGGTTATTCGAATGATGTCCGGGCTAAGTCCCGAAGGCTTTGTGCTAAGTGACTATATCCAGACTAGGATCCGAAGGCATTCGTGCGAATTAATAAATCCGGGCTAAGCCCGAAGGCATTTGTGCACATATGTTCGTATGTGCTTGAATTAGTTGATTCCCTTCGAATAATATTCGCTCAGTCGAGTAACGAGTTTCCGGTATTTGGTTAAGATGATCCCTTATGTATGAAAATAGGGGTTGGAATGTGAAATGAGTAGGATATTGAGAATTTGTGCATATGAAATTATCCGTTAGCTTCTGAATGCTATGCTTTTGTTGTGTGGAATTTCTTGCTCAAACTTACTAAGCATAAATTGCTTACTCCGTTTTCTCTGTTTCTTTGTTTATAGATTTTGGCTCGTCACCATCGGACTCGGGATTTTGGAAGTCGAAGTCTCCCACACTATCAAAGCCCCCATTTTGGTACAATTTTGGTTGAACTTTGAAATGGCATGTATAGGACTACCCTTTTGTTGAAGGTCATGTACCTTTCGGTTTTGTGTAAACTTGGATGGCCATGCGAAAATGGCTTATATCGTTTTAGCATAGTACCATAATCGTTTGTATGTTGATCATTATGAGGTATGGAATTGTTTTGAAACGATTAGCCATTGGAATGGTTAATCATGATCACACTTTGTGCTATGTATGCAAAAGGGCCAATTGAATCATGGAAATCATGAAATAGGTAAAGCCTACCTTAAAGGCGAATCTTGATAAGAAGCGATGATGTGGATGTGAAAATCACTAAAAATAGTAGAAATGGTATTAAATAGTGAATAAATTATGTAAATGAAATTTATGAATCTACTTTCATATGAAGAAACGAAACGGTCATATGAGTTATATGTTAAGAGATATTAAAGTTCTCGTGAAACAGGGCCAGAACGGTTTCTGGATTCCCTGTTCCGATTTTGAAAATTCATTATAAATTAACCAGAGATAATTAGGATTCATACCATATATGTATAAATTCCTATTTTAGTCTAGTTTCTATAGAAACAAACGGCATCAGTATTGAAGCCCTGCACAGGGAGTTATTCGAGTTGTAACGTACGAAGGTCAGTGTAGTCGACCCCTGTAACATAGGAGACTTTAACTAATAAACTATACTAATTGGCTTGATCAAAAATTCTAGAAAAAAATCTGTAGATGGACATATGAGTCTAGTTTCAGGAAAAAATTACGAAACTGATTTTTCAGTTGTAAAACTCAAGTTATGATTTTTGAAGCTACTAGTACACAGATTGGCAGCTTGTCTGGGAAATTCTCAATAAGTGGTTTGAAGCCTGTTAACACCTCGTGTTCGACTCCGGCGACGGTCTCGGGTTCGGGGTGTTCCAATTTTATTGGTATCAGAGCTACGGTTTAGTCGATTCTAGGACTACCGTAATGCGTTTGGGTATAGCTATACATGCCATTTTATGTGATTATTTGATAGTCTGGTGATTTCTTACGTTCGAATTTGTGTTTATTTATAGTAATGGATCCCGATCCCAACCGAGCGATAGCTGATGATGTGAAGAGTGTGGCGCTGCTCAAGACAAGGGACAACAATGGCGAACTCTCAACCGGTTGCTAGCAATCCGAATGATGAGGCTAGGCAAGCTTTCTATAGCGTGATGAATGATTAGTTTAACCAATACATTCTAACTAACACTACTGTTCGCAACCTCCATTCCGCTAATCGACCCCGCACCTACAATGCCTCCGATGGAATCGACCAAATAAGGTCCAATAAGCCCCAGTTGATGTGAATCCGAAAACATGGGGCTCTTGAATTTAAAGCTACGGATAGCGGACGATGCCGAGCAAGCTGAATTTTGGTTGGACAATACTATCCGGCACTCGATGAGCTATCTTGTACACCCGATGAATGCCTAAAGTGTGCTATCTCCTTGCTACATGATTCTGCCTACTATTGGTGGAGTACTCTGACTTCTGTTGTGCCCCGAGAGCAAGTAACTTGGGAGTTTTTCCAAACGGAGTTTTAGAAAAAGTATATCAGTCAGAGATTTGTTGATCAAAAACGGAAGGAATTTCTTGAGCTTAAGCAAGGTTCTATGTCAGTTATTGATTACGAGTGAAAATTTGTTAGACTTAGTAGATACGCTCGGGAATGTGTTTCGTCCGAGGCTGTTATGTGCAAATGCTTCGAGGATGGGCTGAATGAGGACATAAAAATGTTCGTTGGCATTCTTGAAATACGAGAGTTCGTAGTACTTGTCGAGCGAGCTTGTAAAGCCGAAGAGCTTAGAAAAGAAAAACAAAAAGTTGATGTGGGAACTGGAGAGTTTCGTAAAAGATCCTCGGGAAAGTCTCTTCAACATGCATCGAAGAAATTTAGAGATGATGTGGGCCGGTCTAGAGGCGCCGGGCCTTTTAGGCGAGATCGTGATCGACCCACAATGGGTACACGAGGCACTTTGGCGCATGATGTTGGGAATGAATGTCGAGACAGAGCGAGTGTCGACATTGTGGCAAATGGAATTAGGAAGTCGAGGTTCGTGGATCGCTCTGTTACAAGTGCGGATCGGTCGACCACTTTATTAAAGATTGCCCGAGGTTGCTGAGCAGAATACAAATCGAGGCGGAAAACCGGGTGCTATCACTGCTCGAGGTAGACCATCTGGAAATACGGGCAATGCGAGTGGTGGTCGAGAGGATCTAGAGATGCTACAACCAGATCCGAGGCTCGCGCTCTGCTAGGGCTTATGCTATCTACGCCAGACGCGAGGATGCTTCCTCGCCGGATGTTATTCTGGTACTTTCACTCTTTTGATACTAATGTGATTGCTTTGATTGACCTGGTTCTACTCATTCTTATATATGCGAAACCTTAGCATCCAGTAAGACTTTACCTATTGAGTCTCTTGAGTTTGTAATTCGGTGTCAAATCCCTTGGGTGAATTCGTGCTCGTCGACAAAGTGTGTAAGAAATGCCCCTAGTAATTCGAGGTTCTTGTTTTTTACGGACTTGATGTTGTTGCCGTTTGACTAATTTGATGTTATCCTCGGTTTAGATTGGTTGACCGTGCATGATGCGGTTGTGAATTGCAAAAGCAAGACTATTGATTTGAGGTGCATAAATAACGAGATGATTGAATTGAGTCTACGGACTTGAAGGGTTGCCAACTATAATATCATCAATGTTGGCCCGAAATATGTAAGAAAAGGGTGCGAAGCATACCTTGCGTATGTACTTGATGATAAGGAATTAGAAATAAAACCGAATCTGTCTTTGGTGGTTTGTGATTACCGGATGTTTTTCGAAGAATTACGGGTTTGCCACTGTTCGGAGATAGAATTTGGTATTGAGCTTGTACAGGACCACACCGATTTTGATAGCTCCGTATCGTATGGCACCAACGAATTAAAGGAGTTGAAAGCTCGATTGCAAGAGTTGGTGGATAGAGGTTTTGCTCTTTGAGTTTTTCACCTTGGGGTGCACCGGTGTTGTTTGTGAAAAGAAAAGCGGAACCATGAGGTTGTGCATCGACTATCGTCGACTTAATAAAGTGACGATAAAGAACAAATATCCGCTATCAGCAGATCGATGATTTGTTCGATCAACTGAAGGACCTCGGTGTTCTCAAAAATAGATTTGAGATCGGGCTATTATCGATTCTTGAATCCGAGATTCGGATATACCCAAAGCGCCTTGAGCGAGATATGTCACTACGAGTTCTTAGTGATGCCGTTTGGGCTCACTAATGCCGGCGGTATTTATGGATTTGATGAATCGGATCTTGGACCGTACTTGGATCGGTTCGTAGTTGCGTTCATTGACGACATCTTGGTCTATTCAGAGATGAGACCGAACATGCGAGCACCGAGATTAGTGTTGCAAATTTTACGGGATAGCGGTTATATGCTAAGTTCACAAGTGTGAGTTACGGTTAAGAGAGGTTAGCTTCTTGGGTCATGTGGTATCTGCATCGGGTATTCGAGTCTAATTCGAGTAAAATTTTAGCCATACTTAGCTGGAAGCCTCAGAAATATTCTGAGGTTGAGCTTTTTGGGACTTGCCGGTTACTACCGACGGTTTGTAAAAGGATTCTCGATGATAGCCACACCCATGACGAAACTGCTTCAGAAAGATGTCAAGTTTGAATGGACGGAAAAGTGTCATAAAAGTTTCGATCAATTGAAAACTCATTTGACAGAAGCTCCAGTACTAGTACAGCCCGAATCTGGCAAAGAGTTTGTCATCTATAGTGACGCCTCCCTACTTGGGTTAGGTTGCGTATTGATGCAAGAAGGTCGAGTTGTGGCCTATGCGTTGAGACAATTAAAGCCACATGAGAAAAATTATCCGACCCATGATCTCGAATTGGCTGCTATCGTATTCGCCTTAAAGATATGGCGACATTACTTATTTGGTGAGAAGTGCCATGTGTATTCGGATCACAAAAGTCTCAAATATTTGATGACTCAAAGAGACTTAAATCTGCGGCAAAGACGTTGGCTCGAGTTGTTAAAAGATTATGAGCTTGTCATTGATTATCACCCGGGAAAGACTAATGTGGTTGTGGACGCCTTAAGCCGAAAATCACTGTTTACTTTACGAGCTATGAATGTACACTTGTCTATTCTACCCGACAATGTGTTAATAGCCGAATTAAAGGCCAAACCGTTATTGACTCATTAAATTCGTGAAGCTCAGAAAGTTGACGATGAGTTTGTTGCAAAACGGGCTGAGTGTGTTCCGAACGAGGAATCGGAGTTTCAAATTGATGATGACGATTGTTTGAGGTTCAGAAGTCGTCTGTGTGTTCCAAAGAATTGAACTTATTTCGATAATCTGACGAAGCCCATTGTAGCCAAATGGCAATCCACCGGAGTACGAAGATGTACAACGATTTGAAACGTCGGTTTTGGTGGCATGGTATGAAGCGAGACATCTCCGACTTTGTTTGAGATGTTTAATATGTCAACAAGTGAAAGCGGAACATCAAGTGCCTTGAGGTTACTTGACCAATCACGATACCCGAGTGGAAATGGGATCGAGTCACAATGGACTTTGTGTCCGGACCGCCATTGTCGACAAGTAAGAAGGATGCGATTTGGGTTGTTGTTGATAGACCGACTAAGTCGGCTTATCCTGTCGTCTTGATTTTTCATTGGATAAACTAGCTGAATTGTGCGTTTCTCAGATTGTGAGATTACACGGTACCGATTTACATTGTGTCGGATAGAGATCGAGGTTTACCTCGCGATTTTGGAAGAAATTGCAAGAAGCTTTGGGTACCAAGTTGCATTTCAAAGACCGCCTTTCACCCTCAAACCGATGGTCAATCTCGTGGATAATTCGGATACTTGAGGATATGTTGAGATGTTGCATTCTCGAGTTCGGTGGTTCATGGGAGCGGTATTTACCTTTGATTGAATTCGCTTACAACAATAGTTTTCAATCAAGTATTAAGATGGCGCCTTACGAGGCTTTGTGCGGCGTAAATGCCGTACACCATTGTTTTGGACCGAGCTCGGTGAAAACAAAATTTTCGAGTGGATTTGATTAAAGATCTTTGAATGAAGGTAAAGGTAATCCGTGAAAGTCTAAAAGCGCCACAGATCATCGTAAATCGTGCGCGGATTTGAAACGAAAGGACATTGAGTATCGGTGGGAGATAAAGTGTTTCTTAAAGTTTCGCCTTGGAAAAAGATACTCAGATTCTACCGTAAGGGCAAGTTGAGCCGAGATTCATTGGGCGTCTGAAATCTCGAACGAGTTGGCCCGATTGCGTGATCGTTTGATTTTGCCCCCGAACTCGAAAAGATTCACAACGTCTTCCATGTTTCAATGCTTCGACGCTATAGATCCGATCCGTCGCACGTAATTAGTCCATCAGAGGTTGACATTCAAGCCGATATGAGTTATGAAGAAGAATCGATTCGTATCCTAGCTCGTGAAGTAAAAGAGTTGCGAAACAAAAGGGTTCCGCTAGTGAAAGTGTTATGGTTCAAACACGGAATAGAAGAAGCTACTTGGGAACCCGAGAACTCTATGAAAGAGCGATACCCAAATCTATTTACCGGTAAGATTTTCGGGGACGAAAATTTCTTAAGTGGGGGAGAGTTGTGACAGCCTTAAAACGACCCTAGTCGGAATGTGGTTTCGGGACCACAAAACCGAGGCATAAAAATAATTGGATATTTATTTTGATGCCTATAATATGTGTTAACTCATGTGTGACATTTTTGATGCTTTAATTTAGAGTTATAAATGTGAATTTCACTAGAAAGGACCTAGTAGAGAACTTTGAAAGTATGATGGGGGAATGTGTGATGACTAATTAAAGCATGCATGCAAAACAATGGCCTTGCATGTCAAATATCCCTCTTTTATAGGAGGTGGCGGCCATGACAAGGAGTATGGGCTAAACATGTCATGAAACATGTTTTGTTGGTGCATTAGGGAGAAACAATAAACAAATAAGTATGGGTAATAAAGAAAGAAAAAAAAATGTGTGTGTGAGTGAACCCCCTATTGCAGTGTATTGAGGAAGAGAAAAGAAAAAAATTGTTCATCCATTTTTCATTCTCTCTTGACCGAAAATACTAGAGGAAGGAGGAATTTTGCTTCATGCTTGGTTTGGAAGAGGATTAGGAAGAGGTTTGGCTATACTTGCATCAAGATTAAGGTATGTTTGAGGTTGTGCCATGAGATTCATGCATGTTTTTAATGGATAGCTTGATGCTCTTGTTAGCCCATGGTTCAAACCTTTGTTATATCATGGGGATGGTATTTGGCCAAGGTGGATTTTGTGTTAATGCCATTGCATGTTAAATATGAAGCTTGCTAATGATATATGTGATGGTGGATTGATGGCTCTTGGACTTTCTTTTTAGTATTTTTGAGTAAGACATCAAGTTCTTTGTTTAATCATGACCAAAATTATGGTGTTGTGATGTATTCGGCCATGGTACATCCAAAAGTGTGATTTATGCTCATTGCATAGAAAGTAAGATTTGTGTTTTGAAATTATGTTCATGATTAGTTACAATCAACTTGAGATTCGGCTCTAGCATATATATATGTATATATGTTTGTACATGATGTATTGGTATGACATATATACTATTTCAAGGTGTATATTTGCTTGTGATGATGTTTCGGTTATGAAGTAGATGAGAAATGTGGGTTGAGCTACGATATGTAATGCGTTAGTTAGTAAAATGTATGCTGTTTTTGTGTGGTATTAAGTGTATAATTGGCCTCAACATGGACATGCATATTCGCCACATGAGGGAAATTGGTGTGCATGCATTCGGTTAGAGGCAAGCATATTGATGCCTATTCACGGCTTAGAAAATTGGCTAAGAGGAATATTAACTAATGTGTTGAGTTCGATTCATGATTTCGTACATATGCGACTTTGATGCCTAATGAGTATATATATTGACTAAGTACCTTGAATTCCACTTTCGATACTCAAATGATTAAATCGATTTATTTGTTAAATTAAGCTCAAGAGCAAAGGGGAACTAGATCCGACAAAGGGAAGGAAAAAGTGGTCGAATAGCCATTGAAATCGTTCGACGACATCCTAGGTAAGTTCTTGAGTAATAGAGCTTAAATTCTGAATTGATTAGATCATGTTTAAAGCAAATTAAAATCATGCTCTTTGTGTGTGGCTATTGAGTCGAAATTGCAAGTGTGAAAAGTGCCTTGTGTTTGAGTTTTGCTATTGAAAATGAAATACTGAATGTGTCATAATTGATTGATAATTGTGCTCGGTTATTGAATGATGTCCGGGCTAAGTCCCAAGGCTTTGTGCTAAGTGACTATATCCGGACTAGGATCCGAAGGCATTCGTATGCGAATTAATAAATCCGGGCTAAGCGAAGGCATTTGTGCAAGTTACTAAACCTGTGTTAAGTCCCGAAGGCATTAAATGCGAGTCACTATAACCGGGCTTCGTCCGAAGGCATTTGAGCGAGTCGTTATATCCGGTTAAATTCAAGGTGCGTGATTCGAGAATGAGCGATCTTGCTGTAAAATTTTCAGTTAATACGCTTGAAAAATTCCAGCAATGAGGTATGTTCGTATGTGCTTGAAATATTCGCTCAGTCGAGTAACGAGTTTCCGGTATTTGGTTAAGATGATCCCTTATGTATGAACATAGGGGTTGGAATGTGAAATGAGTAGGATATTGAGAATTTGTGCATATGAAATTATCCGTTAGCTTTACGAATGCTATGCTTTTGTTGTCTGGAATTTCTTGCTCAAACTTACTAAGCATAAATTGCTTACTCCGTTTTCTCTGTTTCTTTGTTTATAGATTTTGGCTCGTCACCATCGGACTCGGGATTTTTGGAAGTCGAAGTCTCCCACACTATCAAAGCCCCCATTTTGGTACAATTTTGGTTGAACTTTGAAATGGCATGTATAGGACTACCCTTTTGTTGAAGGTCATGTACCTTTCGGTTTGTGTAAACTTGGATGGCCATGCGAAAATGGCTTATATATCGTTTTAGCATAGTACCATAATCGTTTGTATGTTGATCATTATGAGGTATGGAATTGTTTTGAAACGATTAGCCATTAGAATGGTTAATCATGATCACACTTTGTGCTATGTATGCAAAAAGGGCCAATTGAATCATGGAAATCATGAAATAGGTAAAGCCTACCTTAAAGGCAGATGCTGACAGCAGCAGTGATGTGGATGTGAAAAATCACTAAAAATAGTAGGAATGGTATTAAATAGTGAATAAATTATGTAAATGAACTTTATGAATCTACTTTCATATGGAAGAAACGAAACAGTCATATGAGTTATATGTTAAGAGATATTAAAGTTCTCGTCAAACAGGGCCAGAACGGTTTCTAGATTCCCTGTTCCGACTTTGAAAATTCATTATAAATTAACCAGAGATAATTAGGAGTCATACCATATATGTATAAATTCCACTTTGAGTCTAGTTTCTGTAGAAACAAACGGTATTAGTATTGAAGCCTTTCACAGGGAGTTATTCGAGTTGTAACGCACGAAGGTCAGTGTAGTCGACCCCTGTAACATGGGAGACTTTAACTAATAAACTGTACTAATTGGCTCGACCAAAAATTCTAGAAAAAAATCTGTAGATGGACATATGAGTCTAGTTTTAGGGAACAATTACGAAACTTATTTTTGAGTTTTAAAACTCAAGTTATGATTTTTGAAGCGACTAGTACATAGATTGGCAGCTTGTCTGGGAAATTCTCAATAAGTGGTTTGAAGCCTGTTAACACCTAGTGTTCGACTCCGGCGACGGTCTCGGGTTCGGGGTGTTACACATACGGCCCATTTAACCCAGAACTATTCACAGCTATACGAATGACGTAGCCTAGTCCAAAACTTACAACATAACATACATTTTATCCGTGTGGGCCCATAAGCCCATTGGGCCCACACGACCCAGTCCAGCCCAACGTGGCCCAGAACGGCCTATGCCATGTACGCAACATGACATGCCCAACCATATTCCACTTTGCAGCGGATTTGACACAAGCAGGCCCATGAGCCCATTGGATATATTCGGCCCATTTCGTGGCCCAAGTGGCCCACTACGGCCTAAGCCCACGAATTCGTTCATGATGGTCTTCCTCATCGTATGCCTACGTTATGTGAGCTCGGTCAACACACACGCGATCGCATGCTCATGTGGCATCATACGCCATATTTTTGGCTTTTCAGCATTTTGTCGATCTACATCATAGCAGAGTAAACAACACACACATTTTTGGCTTTCAGCCGATTATCAAAACAAGGCATACAGTTACACACCTCTTCGTGAAGTCGAGGGAACTGCTCACACCTAAAGCGTTAACCGTAAGGAGTGTGGCTAACTACACCTAGATTGGTTAAAGCCGATCACACGTACCGTGACACTTAACTGAACACATAAGAGATTAATAGATAGAACCCGTTAAGAAATAGCCTAAAACCCATAAAGATAATACTTAAAGAACTAAGAGTAATCGACCTATACCCAAACCAACAAGGTATCAGAATTACCTTAACCCAATATTGGAAGATTGGGTTTCGATGCTTCGAGAACATTTTGTGCCCTTTACTCCTTAGTAATACCAATTTGTTAGAATGCTTGTAGATCGAAACATTTGATCGATAGAAAAGGGAAAAAAAGAATGAAGGCAGAGAAAGAGAGGTTGAATTCGGCTCACAGTAAGAAGAATAGGAAACAAGGAGAAGAGAATAAAGAAAACCAATGGGAAGAAATTGGTTTAGCTAAAGGAAGAAGAAGAAGAAGAAATGCACGAAAAGAAAGACAATTTGACTAGGTAAGAATAAAGTAACGAGAGAAGCAATATTGAGAACAAAGAGGAAAGGAAATTGGCACCTTATGACTTGGGTTTCGGCAAAGTGACCAATGGAAATTTGAAGATTACTAACCAGACAAGGAGAAAGACCTGAATGGTCAAAATGGAAAACACACAATAACTAGAATGACCAAACTCCAAAAGAAACGCTCCCGAAACAAAATGGAAAACTACTTAATGACCTATAATAATTCGATACCCCAACACCCCCAAATTGCCAAAAAATGCACCATAATGGACCCTTAGCTGAATTTTCCTAAACAAACTCCCCCAATCGGCCCTAACTTCTCCCATTTAAAAATCCTTCAAAAACTCCACCAATCCCTCTACTGAATTTTCTCCATGATTTACTCCAACTCCCCATTTAAATTCAATTCAAATTCTTATGACCAATTCAACCACAAAGTTCCAATCTAGCTCTAACACCTCCCTAGCTCAAGCAGCAAAATAAACATACAATTGCGCACGCCATGCTCGAACCTCAGACCCCTTGCCACACATATAATGCCATCTTGCCACTAGATCTCTTCTCTTTTTGTGTCATAAAACAAACACTAATTATTATAAGTCCTATAAGCTAACATCCAGGTTCACTTAATAGCCCAAAAATTAAAATTTTGCAAACACCCAGACTTGAACCCAGGCTTCTCAAGCACTCCCAAATATGCCCAAATATTTAGCCACTAAAACTACACATAATTTGTGATATTTCTCTCACAACTGAACTTTTATTGTTCCTACACTCAAGGCCCATTCCTTCTAGGCCCAAATTCAGTGCGTTACATTTCGTTTGCAGTTCACAACAGCATCATGCAAAGTTAACCAGTCTATACCCAGAATTATATCAAATTCATCAAAAAGTAACAGCATCAGATCAGCCAGAAAACAAATGTCTCAAAACATTAACAAACAATTCTTGCAGACTTTATCAACCAAAATAAATCTACCTAGGGGGTTCGAAACTCTAATTACAAATTTAGTAGACTTTATAGGCAAAGTCTTACTGTTCATTAAGTTCATGCATATATACGAATGTATCAATCCAGGATCTATCAAAGCAATCACAGAAGTATCATAAAGAGTAAGTGTACCCGTAATCACATCTAGCGATGCAGCTTCCTCACGAGCTCGGATAGCATAGGCTCTGGCAGGTGCACGAGCCTCGGATCTAACAGCTGTATCTTTCACCCCTCTCTGTCTACCACTTACATTTCTCGTATTTCTGAGAGGTCTACCACAAAAAGCATTGCCAATCAATCTTGAATTTTTCACACTTTCTTGCTCGACAAATTCAGAGAAATCACAGATAAAATGGTCTAACGATCCACATCTAAAACAAGCCTAATTATACAGTCTACAACTACCAGGATGTCTTTTACCATAATGCTTACACTTAGGGCGATCAAATTTAACATTTTCGACACTGGCAACGGATGTAGCTGGAGCTTTGGAGTTCAACTACAATCTAACACGATATCTATTCGAATGCCCCATATTAGCCTTTGAACGGCTATTATCATATCTAAATTTCTTTGATGCAGACTAAAATGATTTACCCGATGATCTCTTTCGTACCTCTCTAGCTTCAAAATCAGCTTTTCTTTTCTCTTTCCTGAGATATTCAACTTTACATGCTCCTTCAACAAGAACAACAAATTCTTTAATTTCAAGAATCTCGATTAACAAACGAATATCCTCATTTAAGTCATCCTCAAATCTTTTGCACATTATTTCCTCAGAAGATACACATTCACGAGCATACTGATGCAGCCTTACAAATTCCCGCTCGTATTCTGTGACAGACATACGGTATTGTTTAAGCTCAAGAAACTCTTTACGTTTCTGATCGATGAATCTCTGATTGATGTATTTCTTTCAAAATTTAGCTTGCAAGAAGTCCCAGGTGACTCGTTCACTCGGAACTACCGATATCAAAGTTTTCCACCAGTGTTACGTTGTATCTCTTAGAAGTGAAACAGCAAATTTTATACATTCCTTAGGACTCAAAGACAATTCATCAAACACCCTTATCGTGTTTTCTAACCAGAACTCGGCTTTTTTAGCATCATTGTTCATTGTAGCTCAGAACTCTTCAGCCTCATACTCTCTAATCTTATCTACGGGAGGCTTATATATCAGAACCAGGTTCACTGATGGCATAACAGGAGCTTGTGGCGAATTAACCGGTGGTGGAGGTTGTTGTACAGCCGGATTGGTTCAAATATATTGGGTGAACCAATCATTCATCATCTGATAGAAGGCTTATCTAGCCTCACCATCACAGCTACTCGTAGCAGGTCTAAAATTGGATGGTGCCGTCCCTTGCACGAGAGCAGACACACTGCTTTTGACATCGTCCGCTACGGCTCGACCGGGATCTATTTGCTATATAAAAGCACATTTCAATATCAAGATTCATTACACTATCGTAGTTCATAAATATGACTTGTATAGTTAGACTCACATACGCTATGGTAGTCCTAGAACCGACTAAACCATAGCTCTAATACTAATAAACTGTAACACCCCTAACCCGTAATCGTCGCCGAAATAGGTTAAGAGGCATTACCTGACTTATAATAACATTCAGAACAATCATTATCAAATAATCATATCATTACAGTAAATGTCATTCATTCACATTCAATAAGAACTTAAATCGAGCATACAAAGCCTAAGTCATGCATTCGAGACCAATCTTATAACATATAAAAGTTTTGGAAATTTAGAAAATTTTTAACTTTTAAAAGGTCACACGCCGTGAACAGGCCGTGTGCCTCACATGCCTTAGACCCGCCCGTGTGTCTAACCCGTGGTAAAACAGGGCATACATACTGACTTATCCACATGGCCACAAGACACGCCCATGTTTCAGGCCGTGTGATAATTAAGGAGGCTACTGATAAACCATAATTTATCCATATTTTTACCCCATGTTTAACGCATTTTATGGATGATTTCCCATTAGAATTGGTGAATTTAATGCTCCTAATGCTTTAATTTCATGTTTTATACTTAGGAGAGAATATGAGAGCGAAAGGAACGAGAAACGGGCCAAAAACGGAGAAAATAGGCCCAAGTATGAAATCAACACGGCCTGGACCTCCTCACACGGGCAAACCACACGGCCATGTCAATTTGGCAGGCTCCAGCACGGCCTGAAGTAATCGCACACGGGCGTGTCCCTACTAAGCCCAAGTCGAGTCCAATTCGGAAAAGGCTAATTTTAAGGGCTCTTAGGCATTCCAAAGCCTATAAATACACCCTAGAGGAGGAAGAAAGAGGCACACACAAGGAGGGAGTAAGAAAATACTCCAAGGAAGCCGATTGATCCGTCTCAGAAGCCAGATTCATCATCAAGACTGAAGATCTCTCCTCAATTTTCCCTTCAGGACTTTTGGGTTTTCTTTATGTTTTGTATTCTTTATTATTCTGAGATGTTTTCTTATTTAGTTATGAACTAAAACCCCTAAATACCTAAGAGGAATGAAACCTAAAACGAATCTTGTTATTATTTTCTGAATTGTATGATAAATATTTAACTTGTTCTTAATTATGTGTTCTTAATTCTTGTTTTAATATCCTAGGATACTGATTCAAGATAAGCTCTTATTCAGAGGAGGAATAGACCCTGTCTCAGAGTACATTTGTCATAATTAAGCAGAGTTGTTTGCGCGCCTAGACATAGGGTGACAAGATTTTACCGGATTAGGGTGAAACCTAATAAGGGGATCCATAGATCGAGTTAATGCAACCCTAGGGTGTTAATTAGAGAAAAGTCTCAATTATTCAATCTAATGATTAGACATTATTAGTCTTGAATAGGGATAATAACATAACTTAAGGATCTCCACGGAACAAGTTAAATGAATAAATCGTTCGATTCAGAGCCAGGATAACAAGTACAGTCTAGGTGGAATTTTCCTTAGGTATTGTCTGAATTCAATCGATTTTCCCAAAAGCAATTCCCCAATTCCATTCTCTGTGAATTCTTATATTAGTTAATTAGTTAGTAAAAACAAAACCCCCTTATTCTTAGGTTAGATAATAAAGAGACAGTCATTACTAGTACTTTTAGTTCCTATGGGTTTAACAATCCGGTCTTGCTAAAACTATACTACTGTTCGATAGGTATACTTGCCTACATCACGATAATAGTTAGTTTTAAGAACGATTAATTATAATTATTTAAAACCTATCACACAAAATCGAGCGATCAAGTTTTTGGCGCTGTTGCTGGGGAACTAAGATATTAGGAACGCTCAATTTTTATTACTTTAGCCATTTATTTTTCTTGCAATTTAATTTAATTTATTATTATTATTTATTAATTTACTTTTCCTTTCTCTTGGAAGGTTTTTATATTTTATGACTAGAAGAAACCCGTTAGGACCATTACTTTTTGACGAAGAAATTGATCGCATAGTTCGCCGAAACCAGAGAGAAATAAGGCGAAGCTTAAGACACACAGAGAACGAGTAAGAGGACGATACTCAACCACCTACCGAAGAGATGGCTAAAAACCAAGACAATCAGCTACCTCCTGTAATTGCGGTTATTCAAAATCCTGCTCCACGCACTATGTATGATTATGCTAAACCTTCTTTAACAGGAACTAAATCGAGCATAGTTAGACCTGCTGTAGCTGCAAATACTTTTGAACTAAAACCTAACACTATTCAAATGATACAGCAATTTGATCAGTTTGATGGTTTGCAGGATGAGGATCCCAACACTCACTTATCAAACTTCTTGGAACTATGCGATACATTTAAAATTAATGGTGTTTTTGATGATGCCATTTGTCTTCGGTTATTCTTTTTTTCATTGAGAAACAAAGCTAAATAGTGGTTGACTTATTACCACGAGGGTCAATCACTACTTGGGAACAAATGACTGAAAAATTTCTATTAAAATATTTCCCGCCGGCTAAAACGGTCAAATTACGTAATGATATCTCTTTGTTTGTGCAGATGGACTTAGAAACTATTTACGATGCATGGGAGAGATACAATAACTTACTGAGAAGGTGCCCTCACTATGGGTTCTCGCTTTGGCTTCAGGTTTAAACGTTCCATAATAGCCTGAATCCTTGGACTCGGCAAATGGTTGATGCAGCTGCTGGCGAAACCATCAATAATAAAACATCTGAAGATGCTTATGAGTTTATAGAAGAAATTTCACTGAATAACTATCAGTGGCAAGTCATGAGGACAAAACCAACAAAAGCATCTGGTGTTTATAACATCGATTCGATCAACATGCTCTCTAATCAGGTAGAACTCTTGAATAAGAAAATTGATGGTTTTCTTAGTTCTTCACAGGTTCACCCAGTAATGTAGAGCAAAGCAAGTGAAGGTGGAACAAGCCATTCGGAATACCAACCTTATGGCCACAACATGGATAACGAACAGTTAAATTACATGGGTAATAATTCTCGATCTCAAAACAATCCATATAGTAACAATTACAATGCAGGTTGGAGGAACCACCCAAATTTCTCATGGGGAGGCCAAGGAAATTAGAGACCACCTCTAGGCTACCAACAACCACCCCACCAACAAGAAAAGAAGCCGAACCTTGAAGAGATGCTTTCAAAGTTTATATCAATGTCAGAAACTTGTTTTCAGAACACTGAAACAGCACTTAAAAATCAACAAGCGTCAATCCAAGGGCTCGAAACTCAGATAGGCCAGTTTTCTAAACTAATCTCCGAACGACAACAAGGTAGCTTGCCAAGTAATACTGAATCCAACCCAAGGGAATAGCTCAATGCAATTAATATTCAAGATGACGAAGGAGTCGTTGAGCCTGAACCAGAACCGAGGAAAAAAACTGTGGTAAGAAAAGATCAAGGTGAGGTAGGTCATAATAAAAACAAATCAGTGAATGTCAAATATAAACCTCGTGTGCCATACCCCATGCGACAAGCAAAGTCTGCTCAGATGAACAATTTGGTAAATTCCTTAAACTCTTAAAAAAATTACAAATTAACTTACCGTTTATTGAAGCTCTATCACAGATGTCAAACGTAATGAAATTTTTAAAGGAGCTTTTAGTAAATAAGCGGAAGTTGGACGAGGCGTCACATGTGGACCTAAACGTAGTGTGCTCAACTATTCTACAAAATAAGCTACCGAACAAATTAAAAGATCCAGAGAGTTTTACAATTCCTTACTTAATTGGTAGTTTAGATGTTAATAATGCATTAGCTGATTTAGGGGCTAGTATTAATGTCATGCCCTACAAAATGTTCAAACAATTACGTCTTAGGAAACCCAAACAGAATAGGATGAGCATTCAATTAGTAGATAAAACTATTAGATTTCCTAGGGTTATTATTGAAGATGTGCTAGTTAAAATCGATAAATTTATATTTCCCGTAGACTTCATTGTTCTAGACATAGAAGAGGATAGCAACACTCCTTTAATTCTAGGAAGGCCTTTTTTAGCAACTGCTAAAACGATTATTATGTTGGCACAGGTGAACTCACACTCAGTGTGGGAAACGAAACAATCACCCTTCAAGCTCACAATTCTGGCAACACATCAGAAATTGAAGGTGGTCGTTTAACCCATTCTACTAAAACTGACAATATGATACAACCTACTTTGCAGGAAATGAGTCTAAAGAAAGTACATGAGCCATTCTCAAGCAATGGTAGAGGACCTATTCATGAAGAACGAAGGCTACAAATTGAGGAGCTAGATGAATGGCGGACGCATAAACCAAGAACGCATGATAAACCAGAACTATGCCAGAACGAGCTCAACACCTTCCCACATCAAATTAAGGTTGGAAATAAAGTCTTATTAGATGCCGCAGATCCTCACATTGTCACTACCACACCGAATGAAGAAATCCCTCTTAGGTACTTGGCATTTTTCCATTCGGTACAGTCCAGGTAAGTCATCCCAAGTTCGACACTTTTAAGGTAAACAACACCCATCTGAAACCTTATTTTGATGAGAATGATAGCAGAAATGAGGAGTATAAACTCCTCGAACCACCATGACCATTCAATGCAGAGGTAAGTCGAGCTTAGACTATAAATAAGCGCTTTTCGGGAGGTAACCTGAGCACTAACTGTATTAACTTCTTTAAAATTTAGTCTTCAACACCTAACTTACTAACGGAGCTCTTGAATATAGGTTTTCCATAGAGACACAGCCAAGTACACGGGCGTGCTTAGGGCCGTGTAAAACAGGGCAACAATTTTCCCAAACATGTGCTACGATAAAATGCCACGGCCGTGCGACATGGCCGTGGTCGAGCCTGCCAAAACAACACGGGCATGTGACACGCCCGTGTGAAAGAACCGTGGGTGAACCTATTAAAACAGTACGGGCGTGGGTCTACCTACACGGGCGTTTTGGGTTCCATCTCAGAAGCCGATTGATCCATCTCAAAAGCCAGATTCATCATCAAGACTAAAGATCTCTCCTCAATTTCCCCTTCAAGAGTTTTGGGTTTTCTTTATGTTTTGTATTCTTTATTATTCTGAGATGTTTTCTTATTTAGTTATGAACTAAAATCCCTAAATACCTAAGGGGAATGAAACCTAAGATGAATCTTGTTATTATTTTCTGAATTGTATGATAAATATTTAACTTGTTCTTAATTATGTGTTCTTAATTCTTGTTTGAATATCCCAGGATACTAATTCAAGATAAGCTCTTATTCAGAAGAGGAATAGACCCTGTCTAAGAGTACATTTGTCATAATTAAGCAAAGTTGTTTACGGGCCTAGACATAGGATGACAAGAGTTTGCCGGATTAGGGTGAAACCTAATAAGGGGATCCATAGATCGAGTTAATGCAACCCTAGGGTATTAATTAGAGAAAAGTCACAATTATTCAATCTAGGGATTAGACATAATTAGTCTTGACTAGGGATAATAACATAACTTAGGGATCTCCACGGAACTAGTTAAATGAATAAATTGTCCGATTTGGAGCCAGAATAACAAGTATAGTCTAGGTGGATTTTTCCTTAGGTATTGTCTTAATTCAATCGATTTTCCCAAAAGCAATTCCCTAATTCCATTCTCTATGAATTCTTAGATAATTAGTTAGTTAAAACAAAACCCCGTTATTCTTAGGTTAGATAATAATGATACAGTCATTACTAGTACTTTTAGTTCCTTTGGGTTCGATAATCCGGTCTTGCTAAAACTATACTACTGTTCGATAGGTACACTTGCCTACATCGCGATAATAGTTAGTTTCATGAACCATTAATTATAAATATTTAAAACCTATCACACAAAACCGTGTGATTAGCTACTGACTTGGCCACACAGCTAGCCACACATCAGTGTGCCAGCTCGTGTGCCTCACACGGCCAGTAGACACACCTGTGTGTCTAGTCTTGTCAACACTTAAGGGTATATTGACTTTAATTTGTATGGTGCCCCAAAGGACACACGGCCATGTAACATGACTGTGTGTCGCACGCGGCTAAGACACACGCCCATGTGGACAAAAGTAGGCCATTTGAATAGCCAATTTGCCACCCCAATTTGGGTTAACCTACAAGCACCAAACGAAGCATATATGCACAACCATTTCAGCCAATATCTATAGCAAACCATACATTATTTATGCTATAACATTACCATACATTATTTGTGTGTCTAGCCTTGTCAACACTTGAGGGTATATTGACTTTAATTTGTATGGTGCCCCAAAGGACACACGGCCGTGTAACATGACTGTGTGTCGAACGCGGCTAAGACACACGCGCATGTGGACAAAAGTAGGCCATTTGAATAGCCAATTTGCCACCCCAATTTGGGTTAACCTACAAGCACCAAACGAAGCATATATGCACAACCATTTCAGCCAATATCTATACCAAACCATACATTATTTATGCTACAATATTACCAATCATTTTAAAACTCAATTCATCAATCAATTCATACCAAAACTTAAACTAAAATCATACCTAAACATATGATCAATACATTATTCAATCAAATGCTCAAAACTTACCAAAACTTCTCAACATTGACCAATTCTTTTGGCCACCCAAAACATACCACAATTTCACATTAGCATCACATATCATATACCATTATCAAACTATAAGTTCAAACAGAAACTAGCCATATCACGTGGCAAAAAATATACATCACAAAACATAATCCGACAACTTCTAGCCTATACATGCCATACTTTAATATATACATTTTCAAAGTACCAAAATAAGGTTTGATATTATGGTGACGATCCTCGACGATCCCCGAGCTCACAATAGCTTCAATATCTATAAAACAATACAAAGCACACACAAAGTAAGCTTTCAAAAACTTAGTAAGCCATATACAAATAAACATATCATTCAAAGCAAATAAGTATCATCAAATCATTTATACTTTGTATGCCAGTGCTAACACAAATCTCATATACAAATACTTACCTTTCATTCTCAAATAGGATATACAAAGTAAACATGCCTGAATCTGATATGATTTCACAAAGTTATTCATTTTCTCGGAATGCCCGTTTAAACCATTTGGAAACATAAGGAAATGCGGATAGCTCAGAGAACATATACAATGCCAACATCCCAGACGTGGTCTTACATGTAATCAAACATCGATGCCACTGTCCCAGATAGGGTCTTATACAAAATCAGATATGATGCTAATGTCCCAGACATGGTCTTACATGCAAAAAAAAATTCGATGCTAACATCATAGACGTGGTCTTACACGCATAACAGATATCAGAAATCCTATGTCATTACATATGTATCCTAACTATTCCTAAGGTTCGTACTTTTCAAATGTCGAAACTTTGTTGATACTTTCTCGGATAGAATATACTTAGCTCGAATATTCATTCATCACAATTCAATATTAAATGAATAATAATAATTCAATTTAAACAAAGCTTATTTGTATGTCGACTTCCCTTGTAGGGATTCAGATAGATGGAATCAGTTACTCGACAACTTTCGACATTTCCCGATCTAATTATGTATTCTTTAGTTCTCGATCTAAATCAATTCAAATATAACTTATTCAATCACACATTCATTCAAAACAATCCATATACACACAATTAGGGCATTTTGCAAACTAGCCCTTACTTTTTTACATTTTGACACTTTGGTCCCTAATTCACAAAATCACAAAATACACATAATTTGCTTGTACACAAGCTTAGCCAAATTTTCATAGCTCTCATACAAGTCCATACATTTCATTTATTTCACATTTTAGTCCCTCAATTTACAAATTTCACAATTTAGCCCATTTTACTCAAAACCATCAAAAATCAAAAGACAAAACATATAAAGCCAACATCAAACTTTCATATTTCATCCTATAACAACATAAAGCTCATGAATTAATCCATGGCACATTTCAAAATCATCAAAAAAATCAAAAATTTAGACATGGGCTTGATAGTGTACAAAGCAACGATATCAAAAACCGAACAAAATACCTACCTCAATCAAGTCCTTCAATGGTTGAACCCTAGGTAGTCTTTTTCTTTTATTTTCTTGTGATTTTCGATTGAAGAACATGAATAATGGCTTATTTTCATACCTTATTTTAATTATAATTCATTTTATAATTAGTTTACCATTTTGCCCTTTATTATAAAACTAATAAATCAATTAACACAAGGCCATTAGTGTCCATTAACCATATAAATGGCATATTAACCACATAAGGACCTCTTAAATAATAAGTCAAATCAGATAGGCACTTTTAACAAATAGTAGGCAACTTTTATCTTTTACGAGATTAGGTTCTTTTTCAAAATTAAGCACACAAACATTCAAATTTGCATACGAGATTTTCACACTTGCTTATTCACATATCATAAACACAAAAAATAATATTTAAATATTTTTTGACTCAAATATGTGGTCCCAAACCACTGTTCCGAATAAGGTCTAAACCGGACTGTTACAGGCATTTGAAATTTATTTCTTTAGCTTACTTAGTTTAAAATCTTAGTTTTTAATCACCCTCTTCAAACAAGATATTTTTCTTCACCAAAGTGTTTTAAATAGCATTCATAAATAATTCTTTTCGCAGTCCCTGTGGGTACGATAACTCGACATTTACTTATCACTTTATTACTTGTTGCGATTGTGTACACTTGCACATTTTCGTCGTTCTAAGTTTTTGGCACCATTGCCGAGGAAGGTTTTAAAAAGTCATTATTTGTGAATTTTTTAGTTTTGTATTCTGGTTTAATTTTTTATCTTTTAACTTAATTATTTTTTTTGTGATTATTTCAGGTGTTTATGAGTATTGACCGAATTATTGACCTACTCCCTGTAAACCCTGAGATAGAAAGAACTTTTCAATAGCGAAGAAGACAAGCAAATTAGAGAATGACCAAAGAAATGAACTTTGAAAATCCAAATTAAGAAAATGGAGCAAACCCTGCTCAAAATCCTATCCTTACTACTGATGATAGCAATAGAGCTTTAAGACAATATGTCGTGCCAATATTTAATGATCTTAATCTGGGTATTAGGAGACCTGAAATTCAGGCACAACAGTTCGAGCTGAAGCAAGTCATGTTCCAGATTCTTCAGACAGTGGGCCAGTTCAGTGGAATGCCTACTGAAGATCCTCACCTACACTTAAGACTATTTATGGAGTTGAGCGATTCTTTCAAGTTAGCCGTAGTACCTGGAGATGCATTACGATTGAAGCTGTTCCCATATTCGCTAAGGGACAGAGCTCAAGCCTGGTTGAACTTATTGCCACTAAACTCAATTTCCACATGGCAAGAGTAAGCGTAAAGATTCCTTATGAAGTATTTTCTTCCTAGCATGAATGCTAAGTTGAGGAACGAGATCACTGCTTTCCAACAAATGGATGATGAGTACTTGTATGAGGCATGGGAAAGGTAAAAAGAGTTATTACGAAAGTGCCCTCATCACAGAATCGCACATTGCATCCAACTTGAGACATTTTATAATGGTCTCAATGCTCACACAAGGATGGTAGTGGACACTTCTAGCGGTGCTCTCCTTTCTAAGTCTTATAATGAGGCTTATGAAATCATTGAGAGGATTGCCAGCAACAATTATCAATGGCCAACCAATCGAGTAGTGTCAGGAGGACAAGTTGCTGGAATACATGAAGTAGATACTCTTACTTCACTTGCATATCAGGTATCACAACCACCAAATCAATTTAAAAATATAGCCTGTGTCTATTATGGGGAAGGACATTTGTTTGAAGAATGTCTATCAAACCCAAAATCCATGTACTACACAGGTAACCAGAACCACAATTGAGGAAGGCAAGGACTACAATCTAATTTCTATAACCCATCGTGGCAAAACCACTCAAACTTTTCTTAGAGTAACCAAGGGGTTGGAATCAATAACACCTACGCCCAACCGAGACCAACTCAGCCGCCTAGTTTCCCTCAACAAGTTTAGAAACCAACCCAAGCTGAACCATCCAATGGCTTAGAAAATTTATTGAAGGCATACATGGTCAAGAATGATGTTTTAATCCAAAGCCAAGCAGCTACATTGAAAAACCTAGAAAATCAAATGGGCCAGCTTGTAACTTAACTTAAAAACCAACCAGAAAGTGTTTTACCTAGTGATACAGAAAATTTGAGGAATCCGAGGAAGGAGCATTGCAAAGCGTTGATATTGAGCAGTGGAAAAACAGTAGAGCTCAACACCATTGAAGCTAAAAAGGAGCAAGTTGACACTCAAGATCCAGAGGAAGTTCAACCAAGTGTTGAAATTCCAGTTTCACAAGAACTAAACTCTGCAAAACCTGACAAGGTAATTTCAGAACCAGCTAATTCTGATCAACTAAGAACTCCGTTGGATGCACAATTGCCATAGAAGACGAATCAACCAGTTCCAGTGAAGAAACCGCCACCACCCTACCCTCAAAGACTTCAAAAGTAGAAGCAGGAGATTTAATTTAATAAGTTCTTAGACGTACTCAAGCAACTTCATATCAATATCCTGTTCGTGAAGCACTTGAGCAAATGCCGAACTACGACAAATTCATGAAGGATATCCTGTACAAAAAATAAAGACTTCAAGAATTTAAGACGGTAGCTCTAACGAAGGAATGCAATAGATATCTTCAAGACAAACTACCCCCAAAGTTGAAGGGTCCTGGATGTTTTACCATACCTTACAACATTGGAGCAACATATTGTGGTAAGACATTATGTGACTTAGGTGCGAGTATTAACTTGATGCCTATGTCAATATTTAGGAAGTTAGGGAGAGGTAAAGTTTGACCTACTACCTTACACTTCAATTAGCAGATCAATCCTTAGCACATCCAGAAGGAAAAATCGAGGATGTATTGGTACGTGTAAATAAATTTATCTTCCCTGCTGATTTTGTTATTCTAGACTTTATACAGACAAAGAAGTGTCAATTATCTTAGGAAGACCATTCTTAGCAACTGAAAAGACCCTTATTGATATGCAGAAGGGCGAGCTTACTATGCGTGTTTACGATAATCAGGTAACATTTAACGCTTTTAAGTCGATGTAATTTCCTAACTTAATTGATGATTATTCTGCAATATTCGATTTAGAGAATTTAATAGTGGACAAGGAGCTCAACTATGTTGAGGATTCGTTTGAACAAATTTTGACATCAAATCCTCCAAATGATGAAGAGGAGGATGAATACTTAGCATTGTTAGAAGCTAATCAAAAGGGATCTAATTCGCAATCCCATTTTGAATCTTTGGAATTGGAGAAAAGGAATCATGCACAACCACAAGCGTCAATTGAGGAGCCACCTAAATTAGAACTAAAGGTACTGCCCTTACTTTTAATGATTTTTTTTTTAGTAATGCTTCTACTCTACATGTGATTGTTTCAGCAGAATTAACTAGTGAGCAAGAAGAGAAACCCATCCTGGTGTTGAAACAATTCAAGAAGGCTATTGAATGGACTATAGTCAATATTCGCCGAATTAGTCCATCTGTATGCATGCACAATATTATCCTGGAAGATGGCGAAAAAGGGATGATTGATGGACAATGAAGGCTGAACCACATCATGAATGATGTAGTCAAGAAAGAAATCATCAAGTGGCTAAATTCGGGTATAATCTACCCATCTTAGACAGTTCATGGATAAGTCTGGTCTAATGCATGCCAAAGAAAGGAGGTATCATGGTCATTGAAAATGAGAATAACGAGTTGATACCAACTAGAACGGTCACGGGATGGAGAATTTGCATCGATTACCAAAAGCTGAACAAGGCGACGACAAAAGATCACTTTCCTATTACTATTTTGCATCGATTACCAAAAGCTGAACAAGCTGAACAAGGAGAATTTGCATCGTTTTTAGACTAGATGCTGGATAGACTCGCAGGGAGAGACTATTACTATTTTCTCGATGGATACTTGCGGTATTATCAGATTACAGTAGCACCAGAAGATCAACACAAGACAACATTCGCTTGCCCGTACGGTACATTTGTATTTAGACATATGCCATTTGGTTTATGTAATGCACCTACTACATTTCAAAGATGTATGATGTTTTACTGATATGGTTGAGAAGTATTTGTAAGTTTTTATGGATGATTTTTCAGTATTTGGAGATACTTATGATGATTGCTTAGCCAATCTAGCGAAGGTATTAAGGCGATGCGAAGAAACAAACCTGATATTCAACTGGGAAAAGTGTCATTTCATGGTATGAGAAGGGATTGTTCTAGGGCATCAGGTAACAAGACATGGAATAGAGGTTGATAAAGCAAAGGTTGATGTTATTGAGGAACTCCCACCTCCAACATCTATAAAGGGTTTTAGAAGCTTTTTGGGCCACATCAGTTTCTATCAAAGATTGATCAAGGACTTCTCCAAAATTGCTAAACCCTTAGGCAAATTATTAGAGAAGGACACGACGTTCAAATTTGACGAAGAGTGCTTAAGTGCTTTCAACGATTTGAAGAGTCAACTAGTTTCGACACCCATAATCGTCACACCAAACTGGAATTTGTCATTTGAATTGATGTGTGACGCAAGTGACTTCGCGATAAGAGCTGTCATGGGTCAGCGAAGGAACAAAGTTTTTTATCCCATCTACTACGTAAGTCGAACTTTGATAGGAGCTCAACTGAATTATATGGTAACAGAGAAAGAGTTACTTGCTATTGTGTTTGCTTTTGACAAGTTTTGATCTTATCTTGTAGATACCAAGGTGACTGTCTATACAGACCACTCGGCAATTAAGTACTTACTTTCCAAGAAAGATGCTAAGTCGAGGTTGATCCGATGGGTACTTCTACTTCAAGAGTTTGATCTAGAAATTCAAGATTGAAAGGGAGTAGAAAATCAAGTAGCTAACCACTTATCTAGATTGGAGTCGCAAGAAGGGACTCTCCTCTTATACCAATTCGAGAGACTATTCTAGATGAACACATACTGAAGGTAAATCATGTCCATGATACTCCTTGGTTTTCTGATATTGCTAACTTTTTAGCTTGTGGTTTGATGCCTATTGATAAGACGTATCATCAAAGGAAAAAGTTTCTTGTGAAGTACTATTTCTGGGAAGAACCATAATTGTTTAAAAAGCGTGCAGATCAAATGATCAGGAGATGCATGGTAGAAGAAGAAGTACAAAAGATTCTATACCATTGTCACTCAGCTCCGAGTGGGGGACACTTCAAAGCCAAAGTATTGCAAGCCAGATTCTTTTGGCCAACACTATTCAAGGGCGCATATGCTTACATAAAGAGTTGTGATAGATGTCAAAGTGTTGGAAATGTCACCAACAGAAATGAGATGCCTCGAACAAACATCATTGAGATAGAATTGTTTGATGTTTGGGGTATTCATTTTCTTGTTCCTTTCCCCCAGTCCTTTGGTCACATGTATTTATTGGTAGTAGTAGACTATGTGTCTAAATGGGTCAAGGATGAGGCTTATCCGATAAATGATGCTAGGGTTGTGATGAAGTTTTTGTAGAAACACATGTTCACAAGGTTTGGAACCCCAAGAGCCATCATCAGCGATGAAGGGTCCCGTTTTGTGAATAAGTGGTTGAAATGGTTATTAGATAAACATGGAGTGAAACACATGGTCGCTACAGCTTACCATCCGTAAACGAATAGGCAAGCTGAACTGGCAAACAAGGAGATCAAAGGCATGCTTGAGAAGGCAGTTTGCCCGAACCGACAAGATTGGTCCAAAAGACTGGATGATGCTTTATGGGCTTATAGAATAACAAACAAGACACCTTTAGGGTTGTCACCCTACAGGTTGGTCTTTGGGAAAGCTTGTCATCTAGCATTGGAGTTAGAGCACAAAGCTTACTGGGCTCTTCGACAACTCAACTTGGATCTTAAGCTTACTAAAGAGAAATGGATGCTCCAACTCAATGAGCTAGAGGAATTCTGAATGTTCTCGTACGAAAATGCCAAATTACTCAATGAGAGACTTAAGAAATGGCATGACAAGCACATTTGAGTTCGAGAATTTGAAGTAGGTTAGCAAGTTTTCTTATTTAATTCCAGATTAAGGTTCTTTCCAAGTAAACTAAAATCACTTTGGTCAGGTCCATTTACTGTAACACCCGTACCCGAGACCGTTTCCGGAGTCGAACACGAGGTGTTAACGGACTTACTTCATTACTTACCCAGCTCACACAATTCATTTTTAAATTTTTCCAGACAAGCTGGCTAACTGCATCACAGTCACTTAAAAAATCATATCTCGAGTTCCAAAACTTGAAATTCAGTTCTGTAAATTTTTCCTGAAACTAGACTCATATATCTATCTACAAATTTTTTTCTAGAATTTTTGGTCAGGCCAATTAGTACAGTTTATTAGTTAAAGTCTCCCCTGTTTCGGGGTTTGACAACTCTGACCTATGTGTATTACGAATTAGATATCTCCCTATACAGAGCTTCAATGACTATTTGTTTGTCTCTAATAAAGCTAGAGTCAATAATGAATCTGTACATATAAATCATGACTTATAATTATCTTTGTAAAATTTATGGTGAATTTTCAAAATTATAACAGGGGATCCAGAAATCGTTCTTGCCCTGTTTCACAAAAATTTAAACATCTCATAAAATATAGCTCATATATCTGTTTTGTTTCTTCCATATGAAAATAGACTCATCAAGCTTCGATTCCATAACTTATTCATTATTTAATTCCATTTCGCTATTTTTAGTAATTTTTCGACTCACTTCACTCTTGTTGTCCGAAAAATATTTTGTGGTAAATTTTACCTATTTCATGGTTTCCATGGATTAGCTAGCAATTTGACATACATAGCACCAATTATGATCATGATTAGCCATTCCAATGGCTAATCATTCTAAGCATTTCCATACCACTCAATAACCATATCATAAGACCATATATATACAAAATGATCATAATGCCATACTCAACATATACAAGCCATTTTCGCATGGCTATACGAATATACATTACCAAAAGATACTTAATTAACAACAAAGGTCAGTCCTATACATGCCATTATCAAAGTTCGACTCAAAGAGTACCAAAAGGGCTTAGATAGTGTGGATGACTTGACTTTGACACTTCCAAGACCGTGGTGACGAACAAAATCTACAAAATAGAGAATTAAGGTAGCAGAGTAAGCATTACTATGCTTAGTAAGTTTTAAGCAATGCAAACCATTAATTTACTTATAGATCAATTATTGAAATTAAAAATAAGATCATAAGAATTGAAAAGCATCTCATGTAACCTTTCACCATAATCGAATACACATATGAGATTTTTACATATACTTCTCATTTGACATTTATGATTCAATTACGATCAATCTAACATATACGGTATATAATACATACCGAACAACTTAATGCATTGAACAATTTCAATGGTGGTTTCCTCGAACATTCAAATCACAATCTTACTCAAATCACCGGCATTAAGCCTGCTAGGTTTTTGTAAAACCCATTTCCAATTTCTAGCACAAAGCCTGCGGGATTTAACCCGGATATCTATTACTAGCACTAGGCCTGCAGACTATAAGTCCGGATAAAATACCAGCATTAAGCCTGTGGGATTTAACTCGGATATAATACCACATAAATTTTGCCTATTTAATTATATACTCACACATCCCATTCAACTTACTACATTAGCAGTCATTTACTACATTCAGATACAAGCTCCATATGAATATGACCATTTTCATTTCGGTTCAAAAATCCCACACAGATAATAATATATACATATATATATAACCATATCACCATTTAATCTTAACTTATAGTGATCACTCATCTATATGGCATACATATAAATCATTTATCACATTATTTACTACAAGTGGGACCAAAGATTACGATTCAACTAATGTATTCATACTAAGACATTATCATTTATATATTTTAAAGGTGACCACTTAAAACTTACCTCGGATGCTTGAACCGTTGCGGACTATCTACTCGACTGCTTTCTCCTTTCCCTTTTCTGATTTAAACCCCTTTTGCTCTTGAGCTTAATTAAAACAAATAGATTTATTTAAATTATTTACTCAGCTTTACTTCTTAGTTTAGTAGTCACAATAAACAATCATATAACTTCGAAACATAATATGTTTTATAGAATAGGCTACGATTGTTGTTATTATTTTATGCCTATTACACCGACATCTATTTCGCATACACAAACCAAAATTTACATAACTTACCATGCTTTATATACACAAGTTTAACTATATGTATCCAAACGGCTCTACAACTCAAGGTACATACACAAGGCATTCGTATATCTATGCCTATGTCTGACTATCACAATTGAATGATTACTTGTCTTATGCACAACCTCGGATTCACATAAATAAATATTTAACATGTCATTACTTTATAAACCCCATTCGGCCCTAATCAAACAAATTTAACTTCTATAAAAAGATTTTCATCCCATGATCAATGTAACCTTTTCATATTGGTTTTATCTATGCCACACAATGACCGATTCACTCCATTACTTAAATAATCGATTCTATCTTGCTCCTATAGGATTACAACTTACTTACTATAATTTCTAATCTTATACCTATTATTATAGGAAATGCCGAATGCTTCAACATAGCTAACTAAAATTTCCTAACAACATCTTATTAGCCATTTATTAGCCTTCAAAAAGCATACAATACAAGACAATTAATAACTATACAATATACTAAATTTGCTAGCACCCATATTACTTAACCGAATGTTATAACCTCAATTACACATTTTTTTTTTAAACATTCGGCACCTCCCTCTAAACATACACTAATCTCAACCTTCAAGTTAACAACAATTTATCACTCTTCATATCCTAATATACCATCCCTTTTAATGACATAAAGAAAGAAAGAAAAATATTTACCAAGAGTTTCAAACTACTTGGCCGAATATCAAACCTCTAAACAACCAAAAATTTAACTCATGGAATGAATAGAATTTGAACAAATCACCAAAATTATACATAAATTTTCAAGAATTTCAAAGTACTTACCTCTTTCTAAATACTCTCCAAGCCGAAATCAAACAAAGAAATTTTTTTCTTCTTTCTAATCTCAAGTTACGGCAATGGTGGAGTGAGGATGAACCAACTTTGGTTTCTCCTCCCACTCACCCAAATATTTTATTAATCTTTATTCATTATTTCATTTTGTAATATTAATTATTAGCAAAAATAATTATTTTATACATAAATCCATAACATGGCGGCCACTAACAAAAATTTTGACTAATTGACATGCAAGTACATTTTTTAACCTCATGCACAATTAGATCCTTTTATAATTACCTATCCTATTTCACAAAAGTCTCACCTAAGTCCCTTCTTCAAAATTTCACATACTGATGACAAAATTAATGCATGAAACTTTCACACATTCATATTCACATAAAATAAACATAGAATATGATGGTTAATTATTTTTATGACTCGGTTTGGTGGTCCCGAAACCATTTCCCAACTAGGGTCAAATTAGGGCTGTTACAACTCTCCCCCACTTAAGAAATTTTCGTCCCCGAAAATCTTACCTGTAAACAGATTTGGGTATCGTTCTTTCATAGAGTTCTCGGTTTCCCAAGTAGCTTATTCGATCCCGTGTTTGAACCATAACACCTTTGCTAACGGAACCCTTTTGTTTTGCAACTCTTTCACCTCGCGAGCTAGGATATGAATCGGTTCTTCTTCATAACTCAAATCAGATTGAATTTCAACCTCTGATGGATTAATTATGTGCGATGGATCGGATCTATATCGTCAAGCATCGAGACATGAAAACGTTGTGAATCTTTTCAAGTTCGGGGTAGAATCAATCATGTCGATGGCCCAATTCGTTCGGATATTTCATATGGCCCGATGAACCTCGGACTCAATTTGCCTTTACGGCCAAATCTAAGCACTTTTTTTCCAAGGTGAAACTTTAAGAAGCACTTTGTCTCCGACCTGATATTCAATGTCTTTTCATTTTGAATCCACATACGACTTCTGACGATCTGAAGCTGCTTTCAGACTTTCACGGATTACTTTTACTTTCTGCTCAGCATCTTTAATCAAATCAACCCCGAAGATTTTATTTTCACTAAGCTCGGTCCAAAACAACGATGTACGGCATTTACGACCATACAAAGCCTCGTAAGGTGCCATCTTAATGCTTGACTGAAAACTATTGTTGTAAGCGAATTCAATCAAAGGTAAATATCGTTCCCATGAACCACTAAACTCAAGGATGCTACATCTCAACATATCCTCGAGTATCTGAATTATCCGCTCGGATTGACCATCAGTCTGGGGATGAAAAGTGGTGCTAAAATGCAACTTGGTACCCAAAGCTTCTTGCAATTTCTTCCAAAATCGTGAGGTGAACCTCGGATCTCTATCCGACACAATAGAAATAGGTACCCCGTGTAATCTTACAATCTGAGAAACATACAATTCAGCTAGTTTATCCAGTGAATAATCCGTACGTACAGGAATAAAATGAGTCGACTTAGTCAGTCTATCAACAACAACCCAAATCGCATCTTTCTTGCTTGCCGACAATGGCAACCCAGATACCAAATCCATCGTGACTCGATCCCATTCCATTCAGGTATCATGATCGGCTAAAGTAAACCTGTAGGCACTTGATGTTCCGCTTTCACTTGTTGACATATTAAACACTTCGAAACAAAATCGAAAATGTCTCGTTTCATACCATGCCACCAAAACTAACGTCTCAGATCGTTGTACATTTTCGTACTCCCCGGGTGAATTGACATTCGGCTACAATGAGCTTCATTCAGAATCATCGAAATAAGTTCTGAATTTCTTGGAACACACAAACGACTTCTGAACCTCAAACAATCGTCATCATCGATTTGAAACTCTGATTCCATATTCGAAACACATTCAGCCCGTTTTGCAACCAATTCATCATCGACTTTCTGAGCTTCACGAATTTGATGAATCAACAATGGTTTGGCCTTTAATTCTGCTACTAACACATTATCGGATAGAATAGACAAATGTACGTTCATCGCTTGTAAAGCAAACAGTGATTTACGACTTAAAGCATCCGCAACCACATTAGCCTTTCCCGGGTGATAGTCAATGACAAGCTCATAATCTTTTAACAACTCAAGACAACGTCTTTGTCGCAGATTCAAATCTCTTTGAGTCATCAAATATTTGAGACTTTTGTGATCCAAAAATACATGGCACTTCTCACCAAATAAGTAATGTCGCCATATTTTCAAAGCGAATACGATGGCAGCTAATTCGAGATCATGCGTTGGATAATTTTTCTCATGTGACTTCAATTGCCTCGATGCATAAGCTACAACTCGACCTTCTTGCATCAATACACAACCCAACCCAAGTAAGGATGCATCACTGTAAATGACAAACTCTTTGCCTGATTCGGGCTGCACTAGTACTGGAGCTTCAGTCAAATAAGTTTTTAGTTGATCGAAACTTTTCTGACATTTTTCGTCCATTCAAACTTAACATCTTTTCAAGTAGTTTCGTCATTGGTGTGGCTATCATCGAAACCCTTTACAAACCGTTTGTAATAACCGCAAGTCCCAAAAGCTCGAACCTCAGTAATATTTCTCGGAGGCTTCCAGTTAAGTATGGCTGAAATTTTGTTTGGATCAACTCGAATACCGTCTGAGATACCACATGACCCAAAAAGCTAACTTCTCTCAACCAGAACTCACATTTACTGAACTTAGCATATAACTGCTTATCCCGTAAAATCTACAACAATAATCTCAGGTGCTCATCATGTTCGGTTTCATCTCTCGAATAGACCAAAATGTCATCAATAAACACAACTACAAACCGATCCAAAATCATGCTCAAGATCCGATTCATCAAATCCATAAATCTGTAGGGCATTAGTGAATCAAACGGCATCACTAAGAACTCGTAGTGACAGTATCTCGTTCTAAAAGCAGTTTTGGGTATATCTGAATTTCGAACTCACAACTGATAATAACCCGATCTCAAATCTATCTTTGAAAACACTGAGGCTCCCTTTAGTTGATCAAACAAATCATCAATACGCAAAGAACGGATATTTATTCTTTATTGTCACTTTATTCGGTGACGATAGTCGATGCATAACCTCATGGTTCCGTCCTTCTTTTTCACAAGCAATACTGGTGCACCCCAAGGTGAGAAACTCGGTCGAGCGAAACCTCTATCCATCAACTCTTGCAACTAAGCTTTCAATTCCTTTAATTCCTTTGGTGCCATACGATCTGAGCTATCGAAATCGGTGTAGTCCTGTACAAGTTTGATGCCAAACTCTACCTCCCGAGCAGTGGTAACCCCGGTAATTCTTGGGAAAAACATCCGGATATTCACAAACCAACGATACCGATTCAAGTTTCTTTTTCTTTCTTTATTATCAAACGTATGCAAGATACGCTTCACACCCCTTTTTACATATTTTGAGCTAACATCGAGGATATTATTGTTGGCAATCCATTCAAAAGAGTAGACTCAACTCGGATTATCTCATTATTTGCACACCTCAAATCAATAGTCTTACTTTTGCAATTCACAAGCGCATCATGTACGGTCAACCAATCCAAACCGAGAATAACATCAAATTCATCAAGCGGTAAAAGCATCAAGTCGGTAGGAAAACAGAGCCTCGGATTATTAAGGGCATTTCTTACACACCTTGTCGACAAGCACATAACGACCTAAGGGATTCGACACTCTAATAACGAACTCAGTAGACTCAACAGGTAAAGTCTTACTGGATGCTAAAGTCTCACATACATAAGAATGAGTAGATCCAGGGTCAATCAAAGCAATCACATTAGTATCAAAGAGAGTGAAAATACTGGTAATAACATCAGGCGAAGAAGCATCCTCGCGTGCACGTATAGCATAAGCTCTAGCAGGAGCACGAGCCTCAGATCTGGTGGTAACATCTTTAGACCCTCTTTGACCGCCGCTAGCATTCCCTGTATTTCTAGATGGTCTACCTCGAGCAGTAGTAGCACCTGATTTCCTATTCTGATTTACATTTTGTTCAGACAGTCTCGGGCAATCCTTGATAAAGTGGTCAGCTGATCCGCACTTAAAACAGGAGCGGTCATGGAATCTACAACTCCCCGAATGCCATTTACCGTAATACTGGCACTCTGTCCTGTCCTGACGATCATTTCCAACACTGGCAACCGAAGTGACTCGCGTACTCACAGGGGGTCGATCACGATCTCGTCTGGAAAAGCCCGAGGTGTCTTTAGATCGGCCTGGTTCATTTCTAAATTTCTTCGATGATTGTTGAAAGGGCTTTCCCGAAGATCTCTTATGAAACTCTCTTGCTTCCACTTCAGCTTTTCTTTTCTCCTTACTAAGCTCTTCGGCTTTGCAAGCTCGTTCGACAAGTACTACAAATTCTCTAATTTAAAGAATGCCAACATACAGTTTTATATCTTCGTTCAACCCGTCCTCGAAGCGTTTACACATGATAGCCTCGGACGAAACACATTCTCGAGCGTATCTACTAAGTCTGACAAACTTTCGTTCATAATCAGTAACTGACATAGAACCCTGCTTAAGCTTAAGAAATTCTTTCCGTTTCTGATCGATGAATCTTTGACTGATATATTTCTTGCGGAACTCGGTTTGAAAGTATTCCCAAGTAACCCGTTCTCTCGGCACGACAGAAACCAAAGTATTCCACCAATAGTAGGCAGAATCACGTAACAGAGATATAACACATTTTAAACATTCACCAGGTGTGCACGATAATTCATCGAACACACGAATGATATTATCAAGCCAAAACTCAGCCTGTTCAGCATCATCACTGTCAGTAGCCTTGAACTCAGTAGCCCCATGCTTCCGAATTTTATCAACCGGGGGCTTGTTCAACCTCGACGGGTCAACTACAGGAGATATTACCGGTGCAAGGTTTGTATTAGTTCGAACATATTGGGTAAACCAGTCGTTCATCATAGCATAGAAGGCTTGTTTTGCCTCATCATTTTGATTACTTGCATTTAATTGAGAGTCAATCGGCGCTGTCCCGTGCGTGGGAGCAGGCGCTACACTCTCAATATCGTCAGCTACTGCTCGATCAGGATCAGAATCCATTTCTATACGAAAACATATTTTTATTCGTCAGAAATCACCACACTATCATATTAACGCATAATGGCATGTATAGCTAGACCCATACTTATTACGGTAGTCCTAAAATCGACTAAACCTGGCTCTGATACCAAATAAAATGTAACACCCCGTACCCGAGACCGTTTCCGGAGTTGAACACGAGGTGTTAACGGACTTACTTCATTACTTACCCAGCTCACACAATTCATTTTTTAACTTTTTCCAGACAAGTTGGTTAACTACATCACAGTCACTTAAAAAATCATATCTCGATTTCCAAAACTTGAAATTCAGTTTCGTAAATTTTTCCTGAAACTAGACTCATATATCTATCTACAAATTTTTTTCTAGAATTTTTGGTCGAGCCAATTAGTCCAGTTTATTCGTTAAAGTCTCCCCTATTTCGGGGTTCGACTACTCTGACCTCTGTGTATTACGAATTAGATATCTCCCTGTACAGAGCTTCAATGACTATGTCGTTTGTCTCTAATAAAACTAGACTCAATAATGAATCTGTACATATAAATCATGACTTATAATTATTTTGTAAAATTTATGGTGAATTTTCAAAGTTATAACAGGGGATCCAGAAATCGTTCTGGCCCAGTTTCACAAAAATTTAAACATCTCATAAAATATAGCTCATATATCTGTTTTGTTTCTTCCATATGAAAATAGACTCATCAAGCTTCGATTCCATAACTTATTCATTATTTAATTCCATTTCTGCTATTTTTAGTGATTTTTCAGACTCACTTCACTAGTGCTATCTGAAAAATATTTTGTGGTAAATTTTACCTATTTCATGGTTTCCATGGATTAGCTAGCAATTTGACATACATAGCACCAATTATGATCATGATTAGCCATTCCAATGGCTAATCATTACCAAGCATTTCCATACTACTCAATAACCATATCATAAGACCATATATATACAAAATGATTATAATGCCATACTCAACATATACAAGCCATTTTCGCATGGCTATACGAATATACATTACCAAAAGATACTTAATTAACAACAAAGGTCAGTCCTATACATGCCATTATCAAAGTTCGACTCAAAGAGTACCAAAAAGGGGCTTAGATAGTGTGGATGACTTCGACTTTGACACTTCCAAGACCGTAGCTGACGAACAAAATCTACAAAATAGAGAATTAAGGTAACGGAGTAAGCATTACTATGCTTAGTAAGTTTTAAGCAATGCAAACCATTAATTTACTTATAGATCGATTATTGAAATTAAAAATAAGATCACAAGAATTCGAAAAGCATCTCATGTAACCTCTCACCATAATCGAATACACATATGAGATTTTTACATATACTTCTCATTTGACATTCATGATTCAATTCGATCAATCTAACATATACGGTATATAATACATACGAACAACTTAATGCATTGAACAATTTCAATGGTGGTTTCCTCTGAACATTCAAATCACAATCTTACTCAAATCAAGCATTAAGCACGTTAGGTTTTTAAAACCCGTTTCCAATTTCTAGCACAAAGCCTGCGGGATTTAACCCGGATATCTATTACCAGCACTAGGCCTGCGGACTATAAGTCATGATATAATACCAGCATTAAGCCTGCGGGATTTAACCCGGATATAATACCAGCATTCGTATATCTATGCCTATGTGTGACTATCACAATTGAATGATTACTAGTCTTATGCACAACCTCGGATTCACATAAATAAATATTTAACATGTCATTACTTTATAAACCCCATTCGGCCCTAATCAAACAAATTTAACTTCTATAAAAAGATTTTCATCCCATGATCAATGTAACCTTTTCATATTGGTTTTATCTATGCCACACAATGACCGATTCACTCCATTACTTAAATAACCGATTCTATCTTGCTCCTATAGGATTACAACTTACTTACTATAATTTCTAATCTTATACCTATTATTATAGGAAATACCGAATGCTTCAACATAGCTAACTAAAATTTCCTAACAACATCTTATTAGCCATTTATTAGCCTTCAAAAAGAATCTAATACAAGACAATTAATCACTGTACAATATACTAAATTTGCTAGCACCCATATTACTTAACCGAATGTTATAACCTCAATTACACATTTTTTTTAAAAACATTCGGCACCTCCCTCTAAACATACACTAATCTCAACCTTCAAGTTAACAACAATTTATCACTCTTTATATCCTAATATACCATCCCTTTTAATGACATAAAGAAAGAAAGAAAGAAAAATATTTACCAAGAGTTTCAAACTACTTGGCCGAATATCAAACCTCCAAACAACCAAAAATTTAACTCATGGAATGAATAGAATTTGAACAAATCACCAAAATTATACATAAATTTTCAAGAATTTCAAAGTACTTACCTCTTTCTAAATATTCTCCAAGCCGAAATCAAACAAAGAAATTTTTTTCTTCTTTCTAATCTCAAGTTACGGTAGTGGTGGAGTGAGGATGAACCAACTTTGGTTTCTCCTCCCACTCACCCAAATATTTTAGTAATCTTTATTCATTATTTCATTTTTGTAATATTAATTATTAGCAAAAATAATTATTTTATACATAAATCCATAACATGGCCGGCCACTAACAAAAATTTTGAGTAATTGACATGCAAGTACATTTTTTTAACCTCATCCACAATTAGATCCTTTTATAATTACCTATCCTATTTCACAAAAGTCTCACCTAAGTCCCTTCTTCAAAATTTCACATACTGATGACAAAATTAATGCATGAAACTTTCACACATTCATATTCACATAAAATAAACATAGAATATGACGGTTAATTATTTTTATGACTCGATTTTGTGGTCCCGAAACCACTTCCCAACTAGGGTCAAATTAGGGCTGTTACATTTACGATTCATCGCATCTATCCATACGGAGTTATTGAACTCTAACTGTGTGAATTCGTGATAGGTTTTAAATATTTATAACTAATCGTTCTTAAAACTAACTATTATCACGATGTAGGTAAGTGTACCTATCGAACAGTAGTATAATTTTAGCAAGACCAGATTGTCGAACCCAAAGGAACTAATAGTACTAGTAATTACTATCTTTTTTATTATCTAGCCTAAGAATAAGGGGGTTTTGTTTTATCTAGCTAATTATCTAAACTAAGAATTCATAGAGAATTGAATTGGGGAATTTCTTTTGGCAAAATCGATTGAATTAAGACAATACCTAAGGAAAAATCCACCTAGACTGTACTTGTTATTCTGGCTCCGAATCGGACGATTTATTCATTTAACTTGTTCCGTAGAGATCCCTAAGTTATGCTATTATCCCTATTCAAGACTAATGACGTCTAATCCCTAGATTGAATAATTGATACCTTTCTCTAATTAACACTCTAAGGTTGCATTAACTCGATCTATGGATCCCCTTATTAGGTTTCACCCTAATCCGAAAAAATCTTGTCACCCTATGTCTAGGCGCGCAAACAACTCTGCTTAATTATGACGAATGTACTCTTAGACAGGGTGTATTTCTCCTCTGAATAAGAGCTTATCTTGAATCAGTATCCTGGGATATCAAAAAAAGAATTCAAAACACATAATTAAGAACAAGTTAAATATTTATCATACAATTCAAAAAATAATAACAAGATTCGTCTTAGGTTTCATTCCCCTTAGATATTTAGGGGTTTTAGTTCATAACTAAATAAGAAAACATCTCAGAATAATAAAGAATACAAAACATAAAGAAAACCCAAGACTCCTGAAGGGGAAATTGAGGGGAGATCTTCAGTTTTGATGATGAATCCTGCTTCTGAGATGGATCAATCGGCTTCCTTAATTCCTTACTCCCTATTCTCTGTCTCCCTTTCTTCCTCCTCTAGGGTGTATTTATAGGCTTTGAAATTCCTAAGAGCCCTCAAAATTAGCCTTTTCTGAATTGGACTCAACTTGGGCTCGTCAAGGACACGCCCGTGTGACACGCCCATGTGCGATTACTTCAGGCCATGCTCGAGCTTGCCAAATTGACATGGCCGTGTGGACTACCCGTGTGAGGAGGTCTAGGCCGCGTTGATTTCGTACTTTGGCCCATTTTCTCTGTTTTTGGTCCGTTTCTCATTCCTTTCGCTCTTTTATGTTCTCTTAACTATAAAACATGAAATTAAAGCATTAGGAGTATCGAATTCACCAATTATAATAGAAAATCATCCATAAAATACGTTAAAAATGGGGTAAAAATATGTATAAATTACAATTTATCAAATACCCTCACACTTAAGCATTTGCTTGTCCTCAAGCAAAATTCTCAACTCATAATCAAAATAAATTCTTCTCAACTTATAATTTCTATCGATAATATCTTAAAATAATCCATAGGTACTTATACATTTGAGAATTCAACTAAAAGAACATAAAAGTTTCAAACATTTAAAGTTGAGTATTTAATCATGCAAACATAGGTGTCTCCC
Organism: Gossypium arboreum; assembly: GCF_025698485.1. NCBI lineage: Eukaryota > Viridiplantae > Streptophyta > Magnoliopsida > Malvales > Malvaceae > Gossypium > Gossypium arboreum. Next base: position 76,091,785 of record NC_069082.1, on the reverse strand, counting down.
CTCATCTAAGTAATTACCTTTAATTCAGAATATCATAGAGTTTCACATCCTCACTAAAGATTCACTCAAATCACTCGAGGTGTTTAAGGACAATAAATGAAGCACTCAATAGTTAATAATGAAAAGTTGTCACCATAGGCTTGCATGAAAATCAAATCTCCACCACTATAATTTAAGATGATACATAAATCAAAAGGTCTTTAGAGGGTTGCAATGAGGCTTGGTTAGGGGGTGTGGTCACAAGCTGAAAGAAAGGGTTAGAATCGAGATTGAGTTGAAAAATTTTCCTAACTAGAAAAATAGCTAGTCATCAATTGCGTACAATAGAGCTTTTCTCAGACTATGGAACTTAAATACTGAAGCTTACAAACAGAAGATCACTACTAATATGTATACATGTTTTTTTATTTAAGAACAAGTTAAATAACATAGACTAACTATTAAAAAGAAGACATAGCTAAGCAATTTATTCAACTCAAATCTCGACAAAAATAGGGATTAATTTAGAGGATTTGAACAATAATGGGATAAGGGTCAATATTAAGGGGAATACAAGAAATGGCTTGTTAGGCTCAAGGGGGTTTACTTGGGGTTAATCGTGGAGGTAGGCTTTTCATCCCATGAGCAGGTTAATCCTAAGTGCCTTAATCATTTTGACATATCAAATCAAATAGTGTGGTCTCGACATGCATAATCAAGCAAGTTCTAAAATAACAGTTCAATACTGACGCACTCAAAGAAATAATAAAAGTGAGCATGAAAGAATTAATAGATGCTCAAAAGGCTCAAAAATCTCACAAAAATTATGGCTTTTGATGTTTAAAACTTGTGAATTTCAACTCAAAGTAATACCTAAACTTTGGGGAAACAACCTAAAATTTTAAATTCTTAAAAATCAACTTATCATGCTTGATTCTCTAATATCTTGAGGTTTAAACAATCAATGCATAAATGCCTATGTTTTAATTCAAGATATATCAATCAAAATCATAAATTAATCAAAATTTATCCTGAACATGGTATGAGGGCTTTTCAAGAGAATAAGTCAAACATTCATGGATTTTTCTGATATAAAAATGAATACCCCCCACACTTAAGATGTACATTGCCCTCAATGTACAAAGATAGATATATAGAAGAGAATATAAAAATAAGATAGGGAGAGAAATGAAACTTCCTGAGTGATGAAAGAATTTCCTTGAACTGGAGGTTTGGAGAATAATCGGCTTGGGGTGGAGGAGGATACTCCAGTAGTGGCCGAGGTTCATTAGTCCATAAGTCCTTTCCTGGTGGAGTTTTTAGTTCCTATGCGAGGATGAGCTTTGAAGCTCTTTCTGACTATGATAACATCAGGAACTCGTTAAAAGTTACACTGGAGCATAATTACACATAATGAAATAGCTGAAGAATAAAAATTGTAAAAAAAAAAAACTCAGGATGAAATAGTATTAAAAGGAAATTAAAATAAAATATAGAGATAAAAATAAAATGAAATAAATAAAAGGTGTTTATAGGAAGATTGGGGCACATGGTTATGGGACACGCCTGTGTGCTCTAGGCTCAGCCCGTGTGTGTCGTAATTTTTTATTTTAGGCGCATTGGCATACACGGCCATGTGGCACAGCCGTGTCGATCCTCGTTTGCTTCTCCCACACTCGTGTATTAATGTGCACGCCTGTGTTAAATTGACAGGTTTACCCAAGGTTTCCAAGCACGGGCATGTCGCACGCCCATGTTGTTTTGGCAGGTTTGCCCACGGCCATGTTGCACGACCGTGGCTATTTATCGTAGCCTGTGTTTGGGGAAATTTTTTCCCTATTTCCATACGGCCTAAGGCACGCCCATGTACTAGGCCGTGTCTGTGTGGGAAACCTGTATTCAAGAGCTCCGTTAGTAAGTTAGGTGTTTAAACAATAAATTTGAAGAAGTTAATACAGTTAGTGCTCGGGTTGCCTCCCAAAAAGCGCTTATTTATAGTCTAAGCTCGACTTACCTCTCCATTGAATGGTCATGGTGGTTCGAGGAGTTTATCCTCCTTATTCCTGCTGCGAATCTCATCAAAATAAGGTTTTAGGCGAGTATTGTTTACCTTAAAAGTGCAAAACTTGGGATGACTCACCTTGACTGTACCGAATGGGAAAATGCTAAATACCGTAAGAGGGATTTCTGCATTCGGTGTGGTAGTGACGATGTGAGGATTTGCGGCATCTAATAAAACTTTATCTCCAACCTTAAGTTGATTTGGAAAGGTATCGAGCTCGTTCTGATGTAAATTCAATTTTTCAGGTGTTCTCGGTTTATGCGTCCGCCATTCATCTAACTCCTTGATTTGTAGCCTTCATTCTTCATGAATAGGTCCTCTACTACTATTTGAGAATGGCTCATGTATTTCCTTCAGACTTATCTCCTGCAAAGTGGGTTGTATCATATGGTCAGTTTTAATAGAATGGTTTAGATGATCACCTTCAGTTTTTGATGTGTTGTCAGAATTGCGAGCTTGAAAGGTGATTGTTTCGTCTCCCACACAAAGTGTGAGCTCACCTGTGCCAACATCAATAATTTTTTTAGCAATTGCTAGAAAAAGCCTTCCTAGAATTAAAGGAGTATTGCTGTCCTCCTCTATGTCTAGAATAATGAAGTCAACGGGAAACATAAATTTATCTATTTTAACTAGCATATCTTCAATAATACCCCTAGAAAATATTATAGTTTTATCTGCTAATTGAATGCTCATCCTAGTCTGTTTGGGTTTTCCAAGACCTAATTGTTTAAACATTTTGTAGGGCATGACGTTAATATTAGCCCCCAAATCAGCTAATGCATTATTAACATCTAAACTATCAATTAAACAAGGAATTGTAAAACTCCCTGGATCTTTTAGTTTGTCGGGTAGTTTATTTTGGAGAATAGCTGAGCACATTGCGTTTAGCTCCACATGTGACGCCTCGTCCAACTTCCGCTTATTTTCTAAAAGCTCCTTTAAAAATTTAATTGCATTTGGCATCTGCGATAGAGCTTCAATAAACGGTAAGTTAATGTGTAATTTTTTTAAGAGTTTAAGGAATTTACCAAATTGTTCATCTGAGCGGTCTTTCCTTGTCGCGTTGGGGTATGGCACACAAGATTTATATTCGACATTCACTAATTTGTTTTTTATTATTTCCTACCTCACCTTGACCTTTGCTTATCACAGTTTCTTGCCTCGGTTCTGGCTCAAGCTCAATGACTCCTTCGTTATCTTGAATATCAATTGCGTTGAGCTATTCTCTTGGGTTGGGTTTAGTATTACTTGGCAAGCTACCTTGTGGTCGTTCGAAGATTAGTTTAGAAAGCTGGCTTATCTGAGTTTCAAGCCCTTGGATCAACGCTTATTGATTTTTAGGTGCTGTCTCAGTGTTCTGAAAACGGGTTTCTAACACCAATGTAAACTTTGAGAGCATCTCTTCAAGGTTCAGCTTCTTTTCCTGTTGCCAGGGTGGTTGTTGGTAGCCTGGAGGTGGTCTCTAATTTCCTTGGCCTCCCCATAAGAAATTTGGGTGGTTCCTCCAACCTGCATTGTAAGTGTTACTATATGGGTTATTTTGGGATCGAGAGTTATTGTTACCCATATATTGGACTTGTTCCTCCTCGATGCTAGGGTTGAAGGGTTGATGCTCTGTGCATGCTCCTCCTCCATTCGTCTCGCACCTCATTACTGGATGTACGTTATAAATGCCTGCTATTTTAATTGGCTTAATCCTCATGACTTGCCACTGATAGTTATTCAGTGACATCTCCTCTATAAACTCATAGGCATATTCAAATGTTTTATTATGGATGGTTTCGCCAGCAGCTGCGTCAACCAATTGTCGAGTCGAAAGATTCAGGCCATTATGGAATGTTTAAACCTGTAGCCAAAGTGGTAGCCCATGGTGAGGGCACCTTCTTAGTAAGTCTTTGTATCTCTCTCATGCATTGTAAAGAGTTTCTAAGTCCATCTGCACAAACGAAGAGAGATCATTACGTAATTTAACCGTTTTAGCCGACAGAAAATATTTTAATAGAAATTTTTTGGTCATTTGTTCCCAAGTAGTGATTGACCCTCATGGTAATGAGTTCAAGCACTATTTAGATTTGTTTCTCAATGAAAAAGGGAATAACCAAAGATGAATGGCATCATCAGAAACACCATTAATTTTAAATGTATCGCATAGTTCTAAAAAGTTTGCTACGTGAGCGTTGGGATCCTCATCCCGCAAACCATCAAACTGAACAAATTGCTGTATCATTTGAATAGTGTTAGGTTTTAGTTCAAAAATATTTGCAGCTACAGCAGGTCTAACTATGCTCAATTCAGTTCCTGTTAAAGAAGGTTTAGCATAATCATACATAGTGCGTGGAGCAGGATTTTGATTAACCGCAATTGCAGGAGGTAGCTGATTGTCTTGGTTTTCAGCCATCTCTTTGGTTGGGGTTTGAGTGTTGTCCTCTTGCTCATTCTCTTTGTATTTTCATCTTTGTCTTATTTCTCTTTGATGTCTGCCAACTGTGCAATCAATTTCTTCATCAAAAAGTAATGGTCCTGACGGGTTTCGTCTAGTCATAAACTATAAAAACCTGCCAAGAGAAAGAAAAAAGTAAATTAATAAATAATAATAATAATAAATTAAATTAAATTAAATTTCAAGAAAAATAAATGGCTAAAGTAATAAAAATTGAGCGTACCTAATACCTTAGTTCCCTGGAAACGGCGCCAAAAACTTGATCGCGTGAATTCATGATAGGTTTTAAATATTTATAATTAATCGTTCTTAAAACTAACTATTATCACAATGTAGGCAAGTATACCTATCGAACAGTAGTATAGTTTTAGCAAGACCAGATTATCGAACACAAAAGAACTAAAAGTACTAGTAATGACTGTCTTTTTTATTATCTAGCCTAAAAATAAGGGGGTTTTGTTTTAACAAACTTATTATCTAAACTAAGAATTCACAGAGAATCAAATTGCGGAATTTCTTTTGGGAAAATCGATTGAATTAAGACAATACCTAAGGAAAAATCCACCTAGACTGTACTTGTTATTCTGGCTCCGAATCAGATGATTTATTCATTTAACTTGTTCCCTAGAGATCCCTAAGTTATGTTATTATCCCTATTCAAGACTAATAACGTCTAATCCCTAAATTGAATAATTGAGACCTTCTCTAAGTAACACCCTAGGGTTGCATTAACTCGATCTATGGATCCCCTTATTAGGTTTCACCCTAATCTGGCAAAATCTTGTCACCCTGTGTCTAGGTGCGCAAACAACTCCACTTAATTATGACAAATGTACTCTTAGATAGGGTCTATTCCTCCTCTGAATAAGAGCTTACCTTGAATCAGTATCCTGGGATATCAAAACAAGTATTAAGAACACATAATTAAGAATAAGTTAGATATTTATCATACAATTCAGAAAATAATAACAAGATTCATCTTAGGTTTCATTCCCCTCAAATATTTAGGGGTTTTAGTTCATAACTAAATAAGAAAACATCTCAGAATAATAAAGAATACAAAACATAAAGAAAACCCAAAACTCCTGAAGGGGAAATTGAGGAGAGATCTTCAGTCTTAATGATGAATATGGCTTCTGAGATGGATCAATCGGCTTCCTTGGAGTAATTCCTTACTCCCTATTCTCTGTCTCCCTTTCTTCTTCCTCTATGGTGTATTTATAGGCTTTGGAATGCCTAAGAGCCCTCAAAATTAGCCTTTTCCAAATTGGACTCAACTTGGGCTCGTCAAGGACACGCCCGTGTGTGATTACTTTAGGCCATGCTCGAGCCTACCAAATTGACACGGTCGTGTGGTCTACCCGTGTGAGAGGGTCCAGGCCGTGTTGATTTCATACTTTGGCCCACTTTCTCTGTTTTTGGCCCGTTTCACATTCCTTTCGCTCTCCTATGCACTCCTAAGTATAAGACATGAAATTAAAGCATTAGGAGCATCGAATTCACCAATTCTAATAGGGAATCATCCATAAAATGCGTTAAACATGAAGTAAAAATATGTATAAATTACGGTTTATCAAACTCCAAGGTAAGGGAGGTAATTTTCAAGTTAATGCTTAGCGTCTAAAACATTACTGGGGAGATAAGACTGAACGGAATCAAATTTCGTTCATTTCATCAAATGTTTAAATTTTCTTATTTTCCTTTTTAATAAATGATTTAGGATATAATTTCGGGATTAATATGTTTAACTAAATTCTGTCTTGGAGATTGGAACTTAAGCGAGACCGCTTGTGACCCCTCCAATATTTCCTGGGAATTGATTTTAACATAATTTTTCGAGAAATTATTCCCTAAATAGAAAATTAAATTTTTGGTTTTTCAAATAAAAGGGTCAATTTTGATCCAAGTTTTAAATTGCAACTCAATTTCAAATTTTCATTAAGTCTAGGAACTTAATTGAATTATTTTTAAAATTTGGTTGCTATTTTTGTAAATAATAAAAATTAGATGCCTCTTTTGTAAATATTTTCAAAAGGCTTCTAGAATAGATGTTTTAGTTTAATAAAGAAGATGATAATTATTAATATATAATTATATCCATTATAATATATATTAATTATTATCAACTTTATATAGAGTTAGGATTAGTGTTAATTTAATCATATTTTATTTGATAAAGTTTTTTCCAAATAATAATAATAAGATGGTAATCTTTAATATATAATTATATCTATTAATTTTTATCAATTTAGCATAGAATTAGGATTAGTTTTAATCATATTTCATTTTTGTTTAAATAAATTAATAGCATTAATAAATTAATATGCATATATTTAATTATTAATTGTTGTTAACTTTGTATAAGATTAGAACTTAGAATTCTTTATTGATTAAATTGTTCTAAGAATTCTACTCCAATTCCTATTCTTTCCTCTATAAATTCCACCTATCTTCCCATTCATCCATCACTCAAACCCCCAAAACACCAAGTATCGCAAGCTCCTAGTCGCACATTGCTCCGCCAACAGCCCCAATTCCATTGCACACCACACGTCCAAGCCACAGCAGCTACTCCTAGGTGCCTCACTGCAGACATCCGACCTGCAAGCATGCCAGCCTGCGCTGTCAAGGTCTCGACACCTGCTCACACACTGCTGCTAGCTTCCAGGTCAACTTGCGCGCTGCTGCCTGCTCCTGTGCCTATCCACCCCAAGACTCCAAAGAACCCTCCAAAGACTGTGCAAAGACACACCTACACCAAGCCCTTTAGCTGAAATCTTCCAAACTAAGCTAAATTGATCTCTTTTATTCATTAATTATTTTTAGGAGTTGTTAATTTTTATAGAAATGGTGGTAAGACAAATTTTTTCTCCTAAATTTTAATTTTATTTAATTATTTAAATTTTCAATTTCTTGAATCATTAATAATTTTTAAATTTTTGAGAAAATAATTTTTCCCATCTTTTGTTCAGGTTAATCATGCCTCGCAAGAGAACTCGTGCCTGCGCCCAAATTGATGAAACACAAAACAAGTTCCATTGTGAAGAAGCCAAAGCAAGAGATGAGAGTATCTTAACAAATCAACAGATGTATCCAGAGAAAGGCTTTACATTGAAAGAGAGCAACTACAAAGACTTTATGGTACGTATTCACCAAGTTGCTGAAACCCTCAATTGGGACTTGTTTTGTGATAAGAGACCTAGTGTGGATAAGGAACTAGATCGTGAATTCTATGCGAATTTAACCTCAAGCGAGTTGACAGAAGTTCCAATTCGCGGAATCAAAGTACCAATAACTTCAAACGCTATTAATGAGTTCTTTCAATTGCCTAATTTCAAAAACGATGATTATTCTTCCTTGATGAGCAATATAAAGCCTGAAAATTTGCAAGAAATTCTCGAGGAACTTACAGTTCCAAGTTCTAAGTGGATTGTGTCAAAGCAAGGAATCCACACTTGTCGAAGAGAATATTTGACACCACTCGCAAAGGTATGGTTCTATTTCATCCAATTCAGCCTTATGCCTAGTTCACATGGAAATATAATTTCATTAAAGCGAATGGTCTTATTATACTTGATTTTAAATGGAAAGAACATTGATGTGGGAAAAATCATCCTGAGAGAAATGTGGAATTCTACTGTTAGACATTCTGGTCTAGCCTACTTTCCTTTTACGATAAAATTCTATGCTTGAAAGCTAAAATTCTTGCAAACGTAAAGAAGACAGGCTATAGCCAGGGCACAATCACAGATTTTGACCTCTACCGAATAGTAGGAGATTTTGTTCTACAGCAGCGAATTGAAGAAAGTGAGGTTCCTAAAGAAGAGGAAGAAGATCCCACAGAGATCGAACCAATGCAATCGGCTGAAGTCCCTGATAAGGTGGAACCACTAGAACTAGAAGTAGAACCTGATGACGAAACTTCAATGTTCAGAGCTCAACCACCTAGCCCAGATCTTCGAGATGAGCTGTCAAAGTTGATGGACATAATGTAGCATATACAATGGCAGCAACAGGCTTACTGGAGATACTCAAAAATAAGGGATGACTCGATGAGAAGTGCTCTTAAGAAAATTTACAATGACTCATTTATTTTTGTGCCTGAATTTCTAGATTTTATATTTGAACCATGGAGTCCATTACTGAAGAAGGAGTGAAGCGATTGATGCAAAGGAAATAATTATGAAACAAAAGATGAGTCAAATTTGGAAGGGTCTGCAAATAAATAAAAGGGGGGGATCTTGACCTTATTTTATTTCTGTTCTGAGGTCATGTTAGGATTAAGTTTAATTAGGAATTTTTATCTTTTACATAATAAAGCAAGAGATGGAAATCATGAGTAATGAACAAGTTGCAAAGTATATAGTGTGGCAATAGGTATATACATGTCTAGGATTTGATCTAGAGAGAGCTTGGTTGTGACAGCCTTAAAACGACCCTAGTCAGAATGTGGTTTCGGGACCACAAAACCGAGGCATAAAAATAATTTAATATTCATTTTGATGCCTATGATATGTGTTAATTTGTGTGTGACATTTTTGATGATTTGATTTAGGGTTATAAATGTGAATTTCACTAAAAAGGACCTAGTAGTAAACTTTGAAAGTAGGATAGGGAAATGTGTGATGACTAATTGAAGCATGCATGCAAAACAATGGTCTTGCATGTTAAATACCCTTCTTTTTATAAGTGGTGGCCGGCCATGACAAGGGAGGATGGGCAAAACATGCCATAGACATGTTTTGTTGGTGCAATATGGGAGGAAAAATTAAACTAAGGTAAGGAATAAAGAAATGAAAAAAAAAAAAGAAGAGAAGGTGTGTGATTCCCCCGCCCCCATTGCCGTGAGTTGAAGGAAAAGAAAGAAAAAAAAAATTGTTCATCCTTTCTTTGAGCCAAAACTAGGAAGAAAATACAAAGAGAAAAGAAAAGCTTCATCCTTTGGTTCTTCTTGGCCGGTTTGAAAGGAGAAAAGTTGAAGATATTCGGCCATATTTGCATCTAAGTTAAGGTAAGTTTGATGTTGTGCCATGAGATTCAAGCATGTTTTAGTATTTAGCTTGAGTTCTAACTAGCCCATGGTTCAAATCTTCACTATGTCATGGAGATAATGTTCGGCTAAGGTGGATTTGTGGATGTCATTTGCATGCTAAAAGTAAAGCTTGTGATGATGCATGGTATGGTGTTGTATGGCATTCGGCCATGGTAGGAAGTAAAAAAAAACTATGGTCGTTGTTCATGTTATTTGAATGAGAAGTGCTAATAAGGTGAAGTACAAATGTTAGTGTTTGATTTACTAGTGTATATGTGCGTATTAGCCTAGTTTTGAACTTGAAACAAAGTGGTGTTTAGTCGATACAAGCGACCATACTTGTAGAATGTATCAAGTGTTGAAATCGGCCTCAACATAGATGTGTATGTTCGGCCACATGAACGAGTACATATGTTGATGTGTATATTCGGCCTTAGGTAGCCTATTGATGGCTTTAGCTTGACTTAGAAGTTCGGCTAAGGGGGAAATATTAGCTAGTATGTTGAATTCGATTCGTGATTTCGTACACATGTGACTCTAATGTCTAATGGATATATGGGCTAAGTACCTTGAGCTTCTCTTTGATGTTTGAATGAATTGTATTGAATTGCTTGATGTAATTAAAAATGTGCATGACCATTGTGTATTCGAGCTAAAGGGTGGCCATATGACCATTTAAACTCCTTGTCATATTCGGCCATAAGCTAGCATAGTGAGATTTTAATAAGTTAAATTTGTGTGAATTAGCTCAAGAGCTTAGAGGACCACCGTTGGATAAGGGAAAGGAAAAAGTGATCGAATAGCCGTCGAAATCGTTCGGCCACGTTCGAGGTAAGTCTTCGAGTAATGACCCTACTTGAATTATATTGAGTGATTTGTCATATTATGGCGGATAGCCGAATGTGCGTAGGGACTACGTTGTAAAGTCAATTGAAATCATGCTCTTTGTGTGTGGCTATTGAGCCGAAATTGGAAAGGTTTGATAAATGTTTTGTGTTTGAGCCTTAGTAACGAAAGTGAAATATGGATGTGTCGTGATTATTGATATAGGTGTGCATGAGCATTTGAATGATACCCGGGCTAAGCCCCGAAGGCATTTATGCTAGTGATTATATCCGGGCTAAGACCCGAAGGCATTTGTGCGAGTTGTTATATCCGGGCTAAGACCCGAAGGCATTTGTGCGAGTTGCTATACCCGGGTTAAGACCAAGGCAATTGTGCTTGTGGTTATATCCGCTAAATTCCGAAGAAACTTGGTTTGATGGTGAGCGTTTTGTGCTGCAATAAATTCAATTAATACGCTCGAGAAAAACCCAAATGATAAGGTATGTTTGCATGTGCATCGGAAAAGTTGATTCGTTTGAAATAATATTCGTTCAATCGACTAACGAACTTCCGGCTCTTAGATAGGTTGATACCTTGTGTGTGTATATGTTGATGAAGTGTGAAGTAAGTATGATTATGAGAATGTGTATTACTAAAGTGATCTATTTAGCTATGTGAATGTAATACTTTAGTCAAAGCTGATTTCCTTACTTGAGACTTACTAAGCATTAAAATGCTTACCCTGTTGCTTTGGCTCTCTGTTTTATAGATTTTGCTCGTTAGCTATCGGATTCGGGATCATCAAGTCAAGTCATCCACACTATCAAAGCCCTTTTGGTACTCTTTTAGTTGAACTCTGGATATGGCATGTATAGGACTACCCTTTGCTGTTTTTCAAGCACGTTTTGTGATGTATGTGTGTACAACCATGCGAAAATGGCTCGTAGAAGTGGAGTATGGCATTAGACCATTTGTGTTTATGTATGTATATATGGTTTCATGATGTGACTATGGACTGGAATGGAAGTTTTGGGCAATGATCAGCCCTTGGAATGGCTAAACATGATCATAGGTGGACCTATGTATGACAAAACTCTAGTTGGTCCATGGAAACCACGAAATAGGTAAAGTTTACACGAAACAGATCTTGACAGCAGCAGTGGTGTGGATGTGAAAATCACTAAAAATAGCAGGAATGGAATTAAATAGTGAATAAATTATGTAAATTAACATTGATGAATCTACTTTCATATGGAAGAAACGAAACGGTCATATGAGTTGTATGTTAAGAGATATTTAGGTTTTCGTGAAACAGGGCCAGAACGGTTTCTGGATTCCCTGTTCCAACTTTGGAAATTCATTGTAAATTAACCAGAGATAATTAGGAGTCATTCCATATATGTATAGATTTCTCCTTGAGTCTAGTTTCTATAGAAACAAACGGCATCAGTATTGAAGCCCTGTACAGGGAGATATCCAATTCATAATGCATGAAGGTCAGTGTAGTCGAACCCTGGATTAGGGGAGACTTTAACTAATAAACTGTACTAATTGGCCCGACCAAAAATTCTAGAAAAAATATGATGATGGTCATATGAGTCTAGTTTCAGGGAAAAATTACGAAACTGATTTTCGAGCTGTAAAACTCAAGATATGATTTTTAAGGCTGAAGTGACGCAAATAACCAGCTAGTCTGGAAATTTTTTTATGGACTGTGAAAACAATTAAGTTAAGTCTGTGTGCACCTTGTGTTCGACTCCGGTAACGGACTCGGGTATGGGGTGTTACATTGGTACTTAAGCAGTCAATTTGACTCACCTCCTCCTTTTTAGAATCCTACCTGGTGTATAGTATCTATTCACTTTAAATAATGAGGACATTGTTCATCTTAAGTAGGGGGGACGAAAAAATTGAATTTGAATTATTTCCACTCATAATAAATTTTTCTTTAATTATGATTAGGATATATTTTGTTCAATAATTTGAAATTTTGTTAAGTATGCTAAACTTCAGTATAAATAAAGTTCTATTATTTCAATAAATTATTATGTTAGCTTAATAATGATATGAATGTATTTCTAATAAAGCATGCAAATCGTACCATAAATTTTTAGTTCCTTACGAAAGTTACGCATGCATGAAAGTTTAAATCTTTAGAATTAACTTAGTAGTTTCTTGAGGCAAAATCCTAGGAAGTATGGAACATTGGAAATTATTTAGGCAACTTTTGTTGGACCATTTGAGCCTTTCAAGCCAACCACGATGAAAGTTTTATCCTTTGAAACCCAACTATTGAGCTCTAAACGCTGGGCCTACGTAGAGAAGTACGGACGCTTACTTGTAGCCATTGCTCAATCTGGCTCCGAAAGAGGAGTCTTAGCGCCTTCAGCCGGTCTTGTATAGAAGGGTCTGGGCCCTAGTCATTGAGACTATATGGCCTAATTTTATTTGAACCTTTGCAAATTTAGACATCACTTCTCTCTTAACTATCTTAAAATTGTCCTAAACACTAGGCTCAATACTATTCGAAGTATTCTTTAAAAATAAGTTTAAAGGAGTTGAAAAGAAGTATCAAATGCTCTAAAATTGTAGTGCATTCAGCAAAATGCTTGAATTCAAAAAAAAAATAGTATGAGTTTTAAAATAAGATGTACAAAAGAGCATGTGAAAGCAAATAAAGTTGATGTATTGAAGGTGATTATTTCGAAGGTCCAATGCAAGCTGAATCTAAGGTTTAAAAGCCTAAACTTATCTATCTTTTACCTACCCTTAAGCCCATCCACGTTACAACCTTGTTAAAGACCTATTGATTCAAAGTTCCAATGCTACCTACATTAGTGGACAAAAATTGCTCCATACAACATATGAAGACATAAGTTAAACTTAATGATTGCAGCTTAATCTTGAATAAAGGGAATAAAATTACATTGGTAAGCTTTAACATGACTTTATTAGGAAGCATTTAGTCTAATTTTTGCTATCATAATAGTTGTTGAGATTAATTTGAACGATATGTATACTTAAGTAGCATAACTATCAAATTTCTTGTCTTTGAGCATAAGTATATTAAATTCATAATTTTGGGAAAAATGTTGTTCTGAAGGAATTCTTTTCAAAGGTGTTTCCGGGAAATTCTTTTCAAAATTTGTGCATTACTCGAGATGAGCAATGAATTAAGTTTGGGGGTGTGGAAACACAAAAATTTACACACTTTTTCATACCCTTTTTAACTTAAATTCATGCGAATTCGGTTAAATTCTTGTCGAAAAATAATTAATTTTCATAAAATAATTAAAGTGTACTTAAAATATGAACATGTTGAAATTTAGTTAATTTTATAATTATTTTTGATGAATTTTGGTTATTTTCAATAGATTTGCACAAAGGGCGAAAAATGGCTCGGCAAACACTACTAGAAGCACAAAACCGAGAACAATTTAAAGTATCGAGGTGAATTAATTTCCTGCCTAGGATGGTCGAATTATGTGTATTAGTTTATAATATAATTAATTTTAATTTATACCCAATTTAATTTGGGCTAAATAAATTATTATTAATTAACTATGGAAAAAGTGGTCTAGTTGAACCGAACCAATTCAACTGAACCGGCCAAGGAATGGGCAGCCCAAAACCGTCCATATGCTGACCCAAATCAGCTTACTAGCTGATTAATTAAGCTTGCAAAGAAGTCCTTAAAGACTTGTCGAAGTTGCATTCAAACCCCTCCACAATTGGTGGCTTTTTAGATTTGCCCTAAGCCATATTTTACAAAGTTGAAGCCATCAGCTTTGCCACATAGATGGCCGGCCAAGTGGTGGCTCTTTGGCTGCTATTTTTAACAAATTTTAGCCGCCACATTCAGCTATAAAAACCCCCTTGGCTGGTCATTCAAGGCATCCCTCGTTCATCCCTCATTCATTCACATCTCTTCTCTCCTCTCTCACTTTCTCCTCTCATCTTCCCATTCCAAGTCCCTTGCTCTTGAGCCGATTTCTCCCCTTGAGAATGGGTTCTTTTTCATCCATTTTGGCGTAGCAATTTAGTTCTTATAGAAGCCTTGGTCAGCGAGGACAACAAAGAAGGAAGAACAGAGCAACCTAGTCAAGCCACAAAAAAACACCGGATTTGATTCTTGTTCCCTATCTCTTTAATTTTTCTTGTTATTATGATGAACATATCTATGAATATTTATGTTGTTGGAATGGTTAATTTAATCAGCTTAGCTTAAATTTAATTCATGTTGGTTTGATTGCATTTCATCTGCTTAAATTATTAAAATTGTGTTTATGCTGTTATAGGCCTCGGTAAAATGGTTGATTAAGTAAAATCATGCCTAAGTTATTCTTGCATTACAATTGTGAGGTAGCTAATGAAATAATTATTTAAACGGATTGAAATTGTAATTAATTAACATAGTACTTAATCAGTGCATGTTTATTTTTCTAAGGTAGCTGAAGGTTAAATTAGCAATGTATTTGGTAATACATTTGCCTTGCATAACTTGCAAGATTATTGTGATTAAACTGTTTCAATGTAAGGATACCTTGTTACCTCACATAGTCTTTTATGTGCTTATTAGATTTAATTAATCGTTTGAATTAACATAGGGATATACAAGAGATTAGTTCAATTTAATGAGTATGTATGTGCCATAACATGTTTGCTTATTAAAATTTGTTTAACCGTTTGAATTAACATAGGGATATGTTAAGAGATGAATGGATTTGTGTAACTGAGTATGTTCATAAGTTAGCAAATTACCGAGTTGTCATGAATTTATTTGTAATAGCATAAGCATGAGTTTAATAATTCTAAGTTAAAGAAATGTAATTAAATCAACACAATTATGTCATCTTAATTAAATCATATATTGAAATCATGCATTTGAGATTTATTTCTTTAGTTTACTTGGTTTAAAATCTTAGTTTTTAATCACCCACTTCAAACAATATATTTTTCTTCACCAAAGTGTTTTAAATAGCATTTATAAATAATTCTTTTCACAGTCCCTGTGGGTACAATAACTCGATATTTACTTGTCACTTTATTACTTGTTGCAATTGTGTACACTTGCACTTTTTCGTCATTCCAACTTTCAAGACCCCTTAACTTGCTGAAAATTTCAGTGGATAAAAGAAGAAGAGAAAAAGATGATAGCTTTTCTTTATTTTATTTTATTCTAGTCAAAATGGTCACCAAATTTCTCCTAATTTTGACCTTTTTGATTTTCTTGTCCCTATGGCTGGCCATGTCAATAATAAAGTCCTATTTTCTCTTTAAAGACCCTTAATTTTGGTTCTCTAGCTATTTGACACCTTTAGCTAATGAAATAAAACTTTAGTCCCCTATCCTTTTTCGCATTGAGCATGCAATCGCTAAAATTATTTCACCAAAATTTTCATGCACTCATATAAACATGCTATAACACATAAAATACTATTGAAAAGAATTTCTCTAACCTCGGGTTAGTGGTTTTGAAACCACTGTTTTGACTAGGCTCAAAATTCGGCTGTTACAAAGCACACGGGCGTTTGACTTGGTCGTATGACCTTATTTTGTTGATGACGTCTTAAATAGAGAGTTACACGGGCTGAGGACATGGGCGTGTCCCTAGTCACACGGGCGCGTATGACCACATGGCCTATCCACATGGGCGTGTGACTCTCTAAAATAAGAAAATTTTCTAAGTGTCAAAAAGGTTCCGAAAGTTCCCGGTTTAGTTCCAAACCGCTTCCGATGTATGTTTTGGGCCTCGTAGGCCCTTATAAGGGACAAATTGCATGTGATTGAAAAGTTTTAAATTTGGAAAATTTTATGGCCTAGTTTGTATGAATGTTCATGTTTAAGTCTGATAATGCCTCGAAACCTATCCCGGTGTCGAATACAGGTAAGGGGTGTTACATGTTTTGTGTATATAGCATGTATAGGTATTTTTAGTCATTTTGATTATGGATTGTTAATGATTTTTGGCCATGTAAAATGGTTTGTAAATGTATATGTTTTGACTTGTAAATATAGCCATGAGAGTTGCCTTAATTTGGTTGTTTTTGTTATGTATAAATATGTGCACATATGTTTTGTATTGTGAGTTTATGGATGAATATATAATGCTTGGGAGTTCTAAAGACTAGGATGTTAAGTGGTTGATTTTAGAATAGTTACAAGCTTGTGGTTTTGATGCAAAATGATGCAAGTTTAGAAGTGTATAATTAGTTTATTTATAAATGTGAATTGGTATAAATGGTATAACATGTATTTGTGATTTGTTTGCATGAAGAATGAAAGAACAAAATGTGCATGAGATATGGATGAATTGGTTTATTAAAATGCCTTTTAATATTATGTTTTGGTTCCATTTGGGTTAATATAGGTGTGCACAAGTTTGGGTGGCAAAATGGCTTGGTAAATAGCATATTTTTTTCCACACGGGTAGAGATATGGGCTTGTGTCTCAGTCGTGTGTGATACACGGTCATGTACACGACTATGTGTCCTCTGATATTGAAATTAAAATCAGGTCAATATGCTCTACACGGCCTCACACACGGGCGTGTGACTTGGCTATGTGGCATAAGTCAGTATATCCTACAGGTTTGGCACGGCCTAGCACACGGCCTGGCACACGGACATTATCGCCATTTTTAGGCACACGAGCGTGTGTGTTGGCCATGTGACCCAAGTTAGAGAGTTACAAGGGGTCAGACACAGGCTAGGACACGACCATGTGCTCCAAATTCGAATGTCCACATGGCTTGTGGCACGGACATGTTTGTTGGCCATGTGCTCCAAATTCGACTGTCCACACGGCCTGTGACACGGGTGTGTATGTTGGCCGTGTGAGATATACAGGAGGGCCACACGGGTGTGTGTCCTCTATTTATGAGAAAATTTCTTAAGTGTTCAAAAAGTTTTCAAAGTTATCAGTTTAGTCTCGAACCATTCCCAATGTATGTTTAGGGCCTCATAGGCTCGTGTTAGGGACACAATGATTATTTGTGAATGAAATGTATATGATTTGATTAATTGTATCTAAAATGTATGTTTGAATGTGTTATAAGTTTGGTAATACTCCGTACCCCTATTCCGGCGTTGAATACGAGTGAGGGGTGTTACATATTGGTTGAATGGAATTTGACCATTTGAAATTGGCCATTTTATGCACGTTTAAACATGTTTTGATGCATTGGTCAAGTTTTCAAATGATATTTAGGTGCATGTTTGATGTGGGTGAAGCAAATGGCTTGATTTTGGCCAATTTCTTGTCCACATGGCCAAAAACATGAGCGTGTATCTTAGCTGTGTATGACATACGACCATGCGACATGACCATGTGTCCCCTGTAAGTTTTAAAGGTTACTTTTCGAAAGTTACACGGCGTAACACACCGGTGTGTGAGGCCATTCCTAATGTTACACGGCTTGGTACACGGTCGTGTGGCTTCGCCGTGGGAACCAAGTTAGAGGTTACACGGGCATGGATATGGGTTGGGACATGGCTGAGTATCCCTATTTCAAATGTCCACATGGCCTGAGACATGGGCATGTGTCTCAGTTGTGTGAGTCACACGGCCGTGTGACCCCTACAGTATGAAATTTTCTATCTTTTTCCCTAATGTTTCACATCTTTTTGATTTAGCCCCAAATCATTTCTGAAGTGTTTATAAGGGATCGAGGGCTCGAATAAGGCCAATATGCATGTGTATGAATGAATTATACTATGGTTAATGAAATATATAAAGATGAATGTTTTAAGTTACCTTTTCATGGTAATGCTTCGTAACCCTGTTCAGTGAAAAATACAGGTTAGGGGTGTTACACCGAATGGTCTAGACCATCTTGACTTTAATTTACCAGGAAATAGTTTAAGTCTGGAAGTGAAAAACAAGACTTGTTGTCCAAGTACAAATTGTCATGGTAAAATTTTCTTGTCATGCCATCGCTTTGTCTTTTCTTTGTACAGTGTTGCATTCTCATAAGCTTGAGCTTAAAATTCATTCATCTCATGAAGCTTCAATAAGTAAAGATTGGCAGCAGCACCCCACTCCATGTTTATTTTCTTGATTGCCCAAAATGCTTTGTGTTCTAGCTCAACTGGAAAATGACATGGTTTACCATAGACAAGCTTGAAAGGTGACATTCCCAATAGTGTCTTGAAAGCTGTGTAATTAGCCCACAAAGCTTCATCAAACCTCGCTGACCAATCCTTGCGGTTGGGATTGACAACTTTCTCCAGAATTTGCTTGATTTCTCCGTTGGAAATTTTATCTTGTTCATTTTTCTATGGGTGGTATGTCGTGGAAATTTTATGTTTAACTCCATATTTGTTTAGAGCGTTGGCAACTAATCTGCAATCAAAATGTGAACCTTCATTACTAATTAAAGCACAAGGGGTACCAAACTTGGTAAAAAATTTTGTATGTAGGATGCTCAGAACTAATTTGGAAACATTTGTAGGTAAAGCCATAGCTTCAACCCATTTAGAGACATAAGCCACAATGACAAAAATGTAGATTTTGCCCCAAGATGGTAGAAATAGACCCATGAAATCAATTCCCCACAGGTCAAATAATTCCACCTCTAGAATATTATGCAACAACATTTCGTGTCTCCTTGATGAGTTACCAGTATTTTAACTGTAATCACAACTTTGAAAGAACTCATGAACATGGTGGGCCAATAGAAATCAAATTGGAAAACCTTTGCAGTAGTTCGCATGCTTCCAAAATGTCCACCATAATGTGCATAATGACAGTGATGCAAGATACTTTGAATTTCATCATCCAGAATACATCTCTGAATTACTTGATCTGCACACTACTTAAACAGAAATGGCTCGTCATAGTAATATTGCTTGGCATCATGAAGGAATTTCCTTTATCCTTGATGACTGAGCTCAAGTGGCAATAACCCACTAACTAGAAAGTTAATAATATCAGCATACCATGACAATAACATTGTCAACAACAACTGCTCATTCGAGAATTCGTCTTTAATCATTTGACTATCACCATAATTATTCTCTGCTTCCAGTTGCGACAAGTGATCAGCCACTTGATTTTTAGTGCCTTTCCATTCTTTGATCTCCAAATCAAATTCTTGCAGCAACAATATCCATCTCAGGAGTTTGGGTTTGACCTTTTTTTTCGTCACTAAGTATTTAATGGCAAAATGGTCTGTATAAATTGCGACTTTAGTGCCCACTAAATAAGTTCTAAATTTTTCAAAGGCAAATACTACCGCCAATAATTCTTTCTCCGTGGTGGTATAATTGAGCTATGCATCTGTCAACATATATAATTGAGCTATGCATCTGTCAACATACGGCTGGCGTAATATATAGCATGAAACATCTTGGCTTTTCTTTGCCCCAAAATTGCTCCTACAACAAAGTCACTTGCATTGCACATCAGTTCAAACGGTAAAATCCTGTCTGGTGTAATGACTATAGGTGTTGTAATTAATCGCTCATTTAACTCTTTGAACGCTTTTGAGCATATCTCATCAAAATGAAATGGTCGGTTTTGCTCTAACAATTGACATAGAGGCATGGATATCTTAAAAAAATAATTGATAAAGTGACTATAAAATCTAGCATGATGAAGGAAGCTTCTTATTCCTTTTACTGAAGTGGGTGGTGAAAACTTTTCGATAACTTCTATTTTTGATTTGTCGATGACAATTCCTTGCTGTTAAATCTTGTGGCCCAAAATAATGCCTTCATAAACCATGAAGTCACATTTTTCCCAATTCAACACAAGATTTGTTTCTTGACATCGACAAAGTACTAACTCCAAATTTTTCAAGCAGTCTTCAAACGTATCACCAAACATCGAGAAATCATCCATGAATACTTCAAGGAATTTATCTACCATGTAGGAAAATATTGCCATCAAGCAACACTGAAATGTTTTCAAGGCATTACATAACCCAAATGGCATTCTTCTAAAAGAGAATATTCCATAAGGACAAGTGAATGTAGTCTTTTCTTAATTAGTAGGAGATATGGAAATTTGGTTGTACCTTGAGTAGCCATCTAAAAAATAGTAGAAGGCTTTCCCGACTAGTCTGTCCAACATCTGATCTATAAAAGGCAGAGGGAACTGGTCCTTTTTCATTTCTTTGTTGAGCTTTTGATAATCCATACAAACTCTCCAACTTGTGATAGTACGTGTGGGAATGAGTTCATTGTTATCATTGCTGACTACTGTGACCCCTCCTTTATTTGGTATACACTGAACAGGGCTCACCCAAGAGCTATAAAAAATCGAGTATATAATTCCAGCATCTAACCATTTGATAATCTCTTTTTTAACTACTTCCTTTATGACAAGATTAAGTCTCCTTTTTTGTTCAATAGATTTTCCATGTCAATCTTCAAGTATTATTTTGTGGATGCAGATTGTTGGGTTAATCCCTTTGATATCCGCAATTGACCATCCTAAAGCTTTCTTTGATTTTTTTAAGACTTTTAGTAATTGCATCTCTTGGTTTATTTGTAAGCTCGGTAAAGATAACCATAGGTAATGTATCATTATCTCCCAAGTAAGCATACGGCAAATGCACTGTTAATGGCTTCAAATCCAGCACAGGTGGATCTTCTACTAACGATCGAGGAGGGTTGATAGATCGACCTGAATCCTTTTCTAGATTGTTAAATGTCTATCAGTTCTCTAGATTCTTCAGTCACTTCTACTTCATTTAATTTAACACAGTCTGCATCAGAATTGTTGTGCATATATCATGCAAATTCTTCTTGAATTACAATGTCAACCAATTCAACAGCATGACATTGTTCACTTGTTTTGCAGCATCAAACGCGTTAAATGTTAACTACTGATCATTAGTTATCATGGTTAATTCACCTTTTTATACATTAATAAATGTTCTACTAGTTGCAAAGAAAGGCCGTCCAAGTATTATGGGTACCTCTTTATCTACTTTACATTCCATAATAATAAAATATGCTGGAAAGATGAACTTGTGACAACCCGAATTAGGGTCTAATCAAAATAGTGGTTTCGTAACCACAAATCTGAGATAGAAATAATCGTTTTATAATTATTTTTGGGTTTATGATATGATTTCATGATTTGATGAAAATTTTGTGATGAAATTCTGTGCATTTCGCGCTTAACTTGAGATTAGGGACTAAATCGAATAAATTATAAAACTCGTGTTTTAGAAGTTTTTAGTATGAAATTGCTTTGGGATATTAACTAGGAGGTCTTAAATAGCAATTTGACCCATTCTTAAGTTATGAACAAAAGTTGGACATGGAGGGAATTTTTTTGAAAGTTTAGTAGTAAGGGCATTTTGGTCATTTGTATATTAAATGAAATAAAATGGGAAAAATAACACAAAATTGGTTATCATCTTCATTAGTTGCTGCCGAAAATTGCTCTCCTCCATAGCTAGGGTTTCTTCAACTTTCAAGCTTCATAATCAAGAAAGGCGTGGAATCGACCTCGAACGGGGAAAGGTGAAAGTTTTGGACTAAATTGCAAAATTCTCATATTTTGCACCGAGGTAAGTTTGTATGTAAATAATACATTAATTTCATTTACATTTTTATATTTCAGCCTATTATATATATATTAGGCGATGTTGAAGCATAAATCGACTATTGAAAGAATGAAATAAGTAAGAGAGAGATCCGGTTGAACATTCGAAAAATCGAATAAAATAGAGGAAGCGTAGCTAGGTCACATGTATGGTGCCGAAAGTGCACATCATGTGTACAAGAAGGCTACGAGATACTATATAGTAGCTAGGTCACATGTGTGATACGGGATGTATCCCATGTAGACAAGAGAGCTACGTGAGAGATAAATGTAGCTAGGTCACATGCGTGATTCCAAGTGAAGGACACCATGTAGACAAGAGAGCTACGAGACAAATCGGCTAGGTCGCATGAGTGGTACTAAGTGTTCACCATGTGTACAAGAGAGCCGAATTAAATGAAATATGATGGTGGGGCTGTGTGCTGAAACCATCAAGTATCGAGGATTAATCCGAATTGTTCAACGGGATGGTTTTGTGGTGAAATTTTGTGGGTTGAAACAGATGAATCAAATAATTTGCCTGTGGTGATTTCGCACATGTCTGCACAGAAATACATGAGGAAAGGGTGTGAAGCTTATCTGGCTTATGTAATGAATACTGAGTTGCCTCAACTGAAGTTTGAATCAGTACCGATAGTCTATGAGTTTACAGATGTATTTCCAGAGGAATTGTCTGGGTTGCCTCCGAACAGAGAGATAGAGTTTGCCATTGATTTGTTGCCTGCATCGCACCGATCTCGATTGCTCCATATAGAATGGCTCCGATGAATTAAAAGAATTGAAGGCTCGATTGCAGGAGTTAATGAGACAAGGGATTTGTGAGACTGAGTTTCTCTCCCTGGGGTGCTCCTGTATTGTTCGTAAAGAAGAAGGATGGTTCAATGAGACTTTGCATTGATTACCGTCAGCTTAATAAGGTGACTATAAAGAACAAGTACCTATTGCTGAGGATTGATGACTTATTCGATCAGTTAAAGGGGGCCACAGTGTTTTCAAAGATCGATTTGAGGTCTGGTTATTACTAGTTGAGAGTTAAGGAGTCGGATGTGCCGAAAACCTCCTTTAGGACAAGCTATGGACATTATGAGTTTCTTGTGATGCCTTTCGACTTAACAAATGCTCCAGCTATATTTATAGACTTAATGAATCGGATCTTTCGGCCATATTTGGATAAGTTTGTAGTAGTGTTTATAGATGACATTCTAATTTATTCTCGGGATGAGTCTGAACATGCCGAACACTTGAGAACCATATTGCAGATCTTGAGAGAAAAGAAACCGTTTTCTAAGTTCAAGAAAAGTGAGTTCGGCTTCGTGAAGTCGATTTTGGGACATATAGTCTCGGTGATGGTATTCGGTGGATCCAAGCAAGATTTTGCGATCGTTGATTGGAAACCGCCAAGAATGTATCCGAGGTTAGAAGCTTTTAGGCTTAGCGGGTATTATAGACATTTTGTTGAGGGATTTTCGATGATTGCCTCTCCTATGACTAAGTTGTTGCAAAAGAATGTTAAGTTTGAATGGATTGATAAATGTTAGTAGAGTTTTGAAAAGTTGAAAGCACGATTGACTGAAGCACCAATTTTAGTACAGCCCGAGGGAAAGGAGTTCGTAATTTATAGTGATGCATCATTGACAGGCCTTGGATGTGTGTTGATGCAAGAGGGTA
The DNA here is from genome assembly GCF_025698485.1 of Gossypium arboreum. NCBI lineage: Eukaryota > Viridiplantae > Streptophyta > Magnoliopsida > Malvales > Malvaceae > Gossypium > Gossypium arboreum. Next base: position 76,068,220 of record NC_069082.1, on the reverse strand, counting down.
AAGTGGTAGCTTATGCTTCGAGACAGTTAAAACCACATGAGAAGAACTATCCTACACATGATTTGAAATTGGCCGCTATTGTCTTTGCCTTGAAGATTTGGCGACATTATTTGTATGGTGAAAAATGCCGAATTTTTACTGATCACAAAAGTTTGAAGTATTTGATGAATCAAAAGGATTTGAATCATGACAGAGGAGATGGCTTGAATTATTAAAGGATTATGATCTAGTGATTGATTATCATCCAGAAAAGCAAATGTGGTTGCTGACGCCTTGAGCAGGAAATTTCTTTTTACTTTGAGAGCCATGAATACGGGGTTAGCGTTGTCTGATGATGGGTCAATCTTAGCAGAGATGAGGGCTAAATTGTTATTTCTCCAGTTGATTTGTGATGCTCAAAAGAACGATAATGAGTTGTGAACCAAGAGAGCTCAATGCGAATCAGGTTACGACTCAGATTTTCGAGTTGGACCAGATGACTGTTTGATGTTTCGAGACAGGATATGTGTACCGAAAAACGATGAATTGATTCAAAAAATATTACATGAGGCGATAGTGTCTGCTTATCGTTCACCCCGGTAGCACAAAAATGTATAATGATTTAAAGAAGTTGTATTGGTGGCTGTGTATGAAAAGGGACATTTCGAATTTGTAACCAAGTGTTTGATCATCAACAAGTAAAAGTGAACATCAAGTGCCTTCAGATTACTTCAACTGGTAATGGTGCCTGAGTGGAAATGAGACAAGATTACCATGGATTTTGTAACCGGTTTGCCTTTAACTCCTAAAAAGAAGGATGTTGTTTGGGTAGTGGTTGATAGATTAACAAAGTCAGCCCACTTTATACCAGTACGTACCGACTACACACTTGATAAATTAGCCAAATTATATATTGCTGAAATTGTGAGGTTACACGGAGTACCTATGTCTATAATATCAGATAGAGATCCGAGATTTACCTCGAGATTTTGGAAAAAGTTACAAGAAGCTTTGGGTACAAAATTGAACTTTAGTACCGCGTTTCATCCACAAACAGATGGTCAGTCGGAAAGAGTAATCCAGGTACTCGAGGATATGCTTAGAATTTGGAGGTAGTTGGGAGAAATATCTATCTTTGATTGAATTTGCCTACAATAACAGTTATCAATCAAGTATACAAATGGCACCGTATGAAGCCTTGTATGGTCATAAGTGTCGGACTCCTTTATATTGGACCGAACTTAGTGAGAAACAGATTCACGGAGTTGATCTAGTTAAAGAAACCGAAGAGAAAATAAAAGTAATTCGGGATTGCTTGAAAGCTGCTTCAGATCGACAAAAGTCATATGCAGATTTAAAAAGAAAAGAGATTGAATTTCAGGTGGGTGATAAAGTGTTCTTGAAGGTGTCACCATGGAAAAAGATTTTGAGATTTAGCCGAAAAGGCAAGTTGAGTCTGCGTTTTATTGGACCGTACGAGATTACTGAGAGGATTGGACCAGTGGCATATCGGTTGGCCTTACCGGCAGAGTTAGAAAGAATTCATAACGTGTTTCATGTATCAATGTTGCGACGTTATCGTTCTGATCCTTCACATGTGATTTCTCCAACAGAAATTGAGATTCGACCGGATATGATCTATGAGGAGGAACCAATAAAGATTTTGGCTCGAGAAATTAAACAGTTAAGAAATAAAAGTATAGCCTTAGTGAAAGTATTGTGGCACAGACATGGGATAGAAAAGGCTACGTGGGAACTCGAGGAAGCTATGAGGAAACAGTACCCGAACCACTTTACCGATAAGATTTTTGGGGACGAAAATCTCTAAAGGGGGGAGAATTGTGACAACCCGAATTAGGGTCTAATCAGAATAGTGGTTTCGTGACCACAAATCCGAGATAGAAATAATCGTTTTATAATTATTTTGGGGTTTATGATATGATTTCATGACTTCATGAAAATTTTGTGATGAAATTCTGTGCATTTCGCGCTTAACTTGAGATTAGGGACTAAATCGAATAAATTGTAAAACTCGTGTTTTAGAAGTTTTTAGTATGAAATTGCTTTGGGATATTAACTAGGAGGTCCTAAATAGCAATTTGACCCATTCTTAAGTTATGGACAAAAGTTGGACATGGAGGGAATTTTTTTGAAAGTGTAGTAGTAAGGGCATTTTGGTCATTTGTATATTAAATGAAATAAAATGGGAAAAATAACACAAAATTGGTTATCATCTTCATTAGTTGCTACCGAAAATTGCTCTCCTCCATAGCTAGGGTTTCTTCAACTTTCAAGCTTCATAATCAAGAAAGGCGTGGAATCGACCTCGAACGGGAAAAGGAGAAAGTTTTGGACTAAATTGCAAAATTCTCATATTTTGCACCGAGGTAAGTTTGTATGTAAATAATACATTTATTTCATTTACATTTTTATATTTCAGCCTATTATATATATATTAGCTGATGTTGAAGCATAAATCGACTATTGAAAGAATGAAATAAGTAATAGAGAGAGAGATCCCGGTTGAACATTCTGAAAAATCGAATAAAATAGAGGAAGCGTAGCTAGGTCACATGTATGGTGCCGAGTGCACATCATGTGTACAAGAAGGCTACGAGATACTATATAGTAGCTAGGTCACATGTGTGATACGGGATGTATCCCATGTAGACAAGAGAGCTACGTGAGAGATAAATGTAGCTAGGTCACATGCGTGATTCCAAGTGAAGGACACCATGTAGACAAGAGAGCTACGAGACAAATCGGCTAGGTCTCATGAGTGGTACTAAGTGTTCACCATGTGTACAAGAGAGCCGAATTAAATGAAATATGATGGTAGGGCTGTGTGCTGAAACCATCAAGTATCGAGGATTAATCCGAATTGTTCAACGGGATGGTTTTGTGGTGACATTGTAGTCATGGACCTACACTTGTGATGTATGAAATGTGGTGAAAATGATTTGTGGTATATATATATATGTAAGTTAAAATGAGGTTAGTATAAAGAATGTGTGAAAGAATGAAATTAGCATTAAAACTGTTTTGGACAGTAGCAGTGATGTGAATTTAAAAATTCTCCAAAAATAGAAAGAATTTAATTAGAGGTTGAATGAGATGTGAAATTAAATCTTAATGAGTCTATTTTCATATAAAAGAAACAGAGCAAGCAAAGGAATTCTATATTTTGAGATATTTACAATTGTGTGAGACTTGCTCAGGATGACTATGTAATCCCCTATTTCAACTTTGAAAAATTATTAAAAATTTTACAAAACGAATTAAGAAATATAGTTTATATGCCTAAATTCCTTATTGAGTCTAGTTTTAAATGAAATAGGTTTCATGGTTATTTGAATTGTATACTGGGAGAAATTTAATTCGTAATGAACAGAGGTCAGATCCGTTGAGCTGTGTAATAGGGGAAACTTTAACTAATAAATTGTACTAATTGGCTAAACCAAAAATTCTAGAAACAAATTAGTAAGAATTTTTATGAGTCTAGATTCAGTGAAATTTTACGGATTTAAATTTCGAGTTTTGTAACTCGAGTTATGATTTATTTAGTGATCATGACACAGGAGGGACAGCTTGATCAAATTGGAGTAAAGAATAAAATTAAAAATATGATATAATTGAGTTATGTTGTAAACATATTAGACTTCTTATTTGTTATTTATATACTTACTTACTAAGCTATAAGCTTACTTTCTTTTCTCTCTTTTGTCTTATAGTGTCATCCACTAGTACGGAGTCGAGATCGTAGAAGATCCGCCGCACTATCAATACTCTTGGTATCTGAACTCAACATTTTGAAATATGGCATGTATAGCAGACTTAGTTATTTTGTTACGTGTCATAATTGTCTAGGTTCAAATTACTACTTATAGTATCAAACTAACCATTTTGTACGAAGCTTTTGAAGTTGGTTTGTATTGTTAATGGCATATGTTATAATGATCAAATTGCACGCCATATTTTTGTTGGGTTTTGTTTAATAGTATATACTATAATTTGTTAATACCTCGTACCCTGTTCTGGCGACGAATACGGGTAAAGGGTGTTACAGAACTTGTCAACTCTTACCAATACATCTTCAATTTTACCTTTTGGATGGATGTATGATCTATCAGCTGTTGTAGTGTGACTGTACTAGGTATTGCCTTTCCTATCCCAAGTTTCCTAAAGATAGATATAGGCATTAGATTGATACTTGCACCTAAATCGCATAATTTTAAAGGATTTCAACAAAACCTAGAAATTGAATACAATTTTAAGAAGATTTGAAGAGCTGGTCAACATTATACCTGATGTAAAGCCCAAATTGGTGAAAAGAGCTGCCAATGTAGCAGATTAGGTTGTTGAACACTTCAAAATGAGATGAGTTGACAGGATGGATTGACCTCCATCTTCTTTAGTTACATATTGGACAAGGATGAACTCCCTATTCCTACTAAATAGCTTTTATTGACATTGACAGTTCACATGATAGTGTTTAGTTATCTTTCTACTCTTGTCTATATGTTCTTTTTGTATTCAATCAATGGTTGTGTTGTCAAGTTTTAGTGCTACTATGAGTTGTAAAGTTTTTTATCTTTTTGTTAATGAAAGTATTGTTATAAAAAAAAAACTCAAGTTGTCTGACTTTTATGGTTAAATTGAATTGAGTTGAATTTAGATTCAAGTTATTCATATAAAATTTTCGAATTTAAATGAAAATTCACAATCTATTCCATTATAATCCATTGCAACACGTAGGAAAAAATGTTTTGTTTTGATATAATTTAATTATTCCATTTGTTTCTTTAAAATGCAAAAGTAATTGTATTAATTTTGAGTTTGATCTTAAAATTAAGTGCAAAACATTCAATTGATTACTAATTTATCATTAAGATGGTCAATCCTTTCCTAAACATAATATTTTTGAATAATCTCATTATAAGTTTTAATCTTTTTTTTTACACAATGATTAGAATTATTCATAACTCCTCTCTAATCTATAAATTAAAAGATAATGCATTTCGACACACTAAAACCCACGTACTCTTAATAATAATGTACATATCAATTAAGTTAAGACTCAATCCACTTCCTCAACATAATTATTAAGCAAAAGAATAATGGAGTTGACAGATATATCAATCTTACATTAAAAGGCAAATGCAGTCTTATAGTATGTTAAATATTATAGAATTATCAAACCATTGAACTTTTAGATCCGACTTTACCTTTCAGTTAAAAATAAAATAATTCTTTTTTATTCTCAATTACAAATTCCATTCAACGTTTTGAGATCAATATATATATTTTTTATGATCAGAAAAACTGAACTGTCCTATATGTAAGAAATATTAATGATTCATCTCAATAATTGACTATTAGTAGCATTTTTATACTCTTAAGTATTGACATGTATAATTAACAATCGGATAAAATCGGATTCGAAGTTCATATTATTATTTTTTAAGTAATAAAATATTTAGAAATTAACAACCCGATCCATGTAAATGTGCAGGACAGTTGATGTGAAGTCTGAACTAAGAAAACCCTTTCCCACCCTAAATTCCCAAAACCAACAAGGCAATAAAAAAAGTTTAATTCTGATTTTAGTCCCTTTACTATGTTAAAATAATCTCTTTGCCTTAGTGTAGTATAGCTTATTTATTTTTATAATAATACCAAGGTTGTTCGAACTAGGTTGAATTAGGAAATGACAAGTAAATTAATTCCGAGAAAGAGGCTGAGCCAGTTAACTAGTAAATTGATACGTATCGATTGAATCAATTTTTTTATAATTTTTTAATAATTTAGTTAATGAAATCTTATCGACTAATTAATCCAAAAATTAGTGATATAATTAATCTGACTGAATATTTTACTAGTAGATCAAATAAATAAACTTTTACTCACACATCATTAAAGTGATGATGTAGAATTTTACAGTTATTTTATCACACTATAAGAACCACATGAAAATTCAGTTAAACTATATTCAGTCAAGGATATTTTCAAAGTAATTTAAGACATTTATCTAAGGGAAGGATGTTAACTTATTAATAACATTATAAAAATAAATGAATCAAATTATGTTAAATTTAAATAAAAGATTAAATATTAAATTTTAGCAATATAAAGGAACTAAACCCAGAATTAAACCGAAATAAAATATTATACCATGCGGCAGGAAAAGCTTAATTGTAAAACATGAAGAAAATGTCCATTTCTTTGCCTCTGTTCTACATTCACACCCGAAATTATTATTATATTTATAATAAGCGCGTTCCAATGAAGAAGCTTGGAAGTATCCCTACAATCAATGTACTCAAATATCCTACCATGCCAGCCAACTCAGAACAACGTAAGATATTAAAAGAATCAATCCTGATAACGTTGGATGCACCAAAACCAGCATACGAACCGGTGGCGAGTAGGCTCACACGCTGCCAGGATTGTGGAGTCCATGGCGTGGCTCAGTGCAGCCGTTGATAAAGCTTGTGGCCCTTTCTCTCCCAACAAGTCCACGCTTCAAATCTTAGCCTTCGAGGCAGCGAAAACAATGTCTCGCCTTGTCGCACTTTATAAGTCTTTGTCTGATGATGAGTTGTTTAAACTCCGGAAAGGTCCCATGAAATCCCTCGGCGTTGCGTTTTTGAACTCCATGGATGAAAGCTATCTTCTTGGCCTTGTATGTAAAGAGAAACTCGAGGATCTGGGTCATGCCGTTGTCGTAGTTTCTCGTCTGAGTAAACAATGCATCGATGACGAACTCAACAGGTTTGAAATCGCTTACCACAACAAGAAACAGGGAATTATTGATGTCGGTAACGTTGATTTTAACTCCAGAAACGTTGGAAAAGCCATCGAAAAGATGGAGAAATACGCGAATGCGACATCTGCACTACACGGATCATTGGTTGCCCTCAACGAATTGGAAGTATCAGAGAAGAAAATGCAGAAACCGAATATCAACATTGATTACTTCAACGAGGAAATCAATTTCCAAAGAAAACAGGTTTTACATTTCAGACAAATTTCTCTCTGGAGCCAAACATTTGATACAAGTGTTGGGTTAATGGCTCGAATCGTCTTCGTGATTTACGCTAGAATATGCACCATTTTTGGACCATTTGTTCCAAGTCTTACATGCATCTATATTCCAAAAAGAAAAGCTTTACACATGAAGGTTTATCCAGAGACCAGTTACTGCCTCCTCGTAGATAAAGAGAAGTACACGGAACATGCCTCAAAATCAGGTCCAATCATGAAAGCTTCGAGGACCAAACAAAGAGCAAGACGTTCCCACAGTGGCCAGCTATGTCTATCAGGTTCAATCATGAAAGCTTCGAGGACCGAACCCAAAAACAAGAGTTTGATACAATCGGCTCCAGGCAACACTGTAGGAGCAGCAGGGCTTGCCCTTCATTATGCAAACATAATCGTTATGGCAGAAAGTTGTTTCCACTCAACAACAAGCATCAGCAACGAATCACGGGAGAACATGTACGAGATGTTGCCAATAAGCTTGAAACACGCTTTGAGAAGGAAGTTGAAAGGCCATTTGAGCAAGGATGTGGAGGGGAGTGATGGAGGACAAGGTTTGGCACAAGGGTGCAAAGAAGCCTTGGGGGAGATAATAGGGTGGTTGGCACCAGTGGCGCATGATACGTTGAGATGGCAGCAAGAGAGGGACTCGCAGCAACAAAAACTGGATTCGGAGCCGACAGCATTGTTGATGCAAACATTGCATTTCTCGGATTTGGAGAAAACAGAGGCGGCAATTGTGGAGGTTTTGGTAGGATTGAGTTGTATATATAGGTACGAGGGTCGACGGGAGAGGAACGATGGCTGATGTTGGTTATAATGAAACCAATATAGGTATTTGTTTATCATTATAATTTCAATTTTTACTAGGTTTGCCTAGGCCTGTTTCCTTTTTGAGTTAATATACTCGATCGGTTAATTCTTTTACAAGCCCTTTTGGAGGAATGGAAAAAGAAGGGACTGAATGACAATTTTTAATTTAATTGAGACTAAAAATGATCTTCTTTTCTTTCAGTTTCTTTACAAAGAATTTGGTAATTGGGCGCGTTTTATGTATTGTCATCTGCACAAGCTTACATCAAAAGAATAGTCTTTCTTTAACCACTCATCAAATCCTTGGCCCGTACTTGGTGTCATATTTCCTGCCCGACTAATAGTTATTTGCCATGTGGCACAATAAACTAAAAGAAATGGTTTTTTTTTTCTCATTTTAACTCATAGTTTATTCTATTCTTTCCTACCTTTGTTTTCATATCTCTAACGTTCAGGTTGTGCAAGTATGCACAGTGATTCAAGAAATAAGTAAGTAAATAAGTTATTGTTTCCACAAGAATTATATATGTTAATCGATTAATTATAAAATTATAAATTAACAATTTGGTGATAAAAACACAATAATTTGAGTGATGATCATTAAACTAGATTAATTTAATTAGATGCAAAATTGATCCCTAATGCAATTCTAATCTAAGTATGCAAATTATCTAAATGTATGAATGAATTTAGCAGCAAAAACACAACTTCAACAATCAATAACTTGAATAGGCTAGGATAACTACATTAATCAACTTGACTCATTTTCATCATGCTTAATAGTGTTAGGAATACATTTCATGGCAACTCGATCTTTCATGAGTTTGGAAACCAAATTAAGTCCTTTCGGAATCTTTTACTTAGTGAAACATCATTTAACTTATCACATTAAACTAAGGGTTTCTTAGTATTTATGTAAAGTAATCGGGACGGGTTAGGTTTGAAATATTTTAGTCACATAAACCTAAAAACTATGCAAGATAATAGAGCTCATTAAGGTTGTTATGAACCTTCAATTTAGTCAAATTAGGATCAAAATTAAAGCATGCACTTTTCAATTATTGCGTCCACTACTCGTCGTCTGGTTAGGATCGCTCAGCTAATTCTAATGCATCCAATCACGTATGAATGAAATACATACTTGAATGTAATTGAAAACATGATCAATTGAGGCACGAACACTATAAACATAAATCAAACAAATCTCATTGAATAAATGCAATTAACTTAGCTAAACAAATTTAAACTACCATTGTTGATGTTAAGATCACAAAACATATTGCAAACATAATTAATTTGAAACAAAAAGTAAGGGAAGAATAAACTCTATTTTAATTCGGCAGTCTTGCGGACTCTGATTGAAGGCATTTTCCTCCGCTCCTCCTATTGCACCTATGCTAACGGCTCTTCAAGGTGGCTGGCCAAGAGATGATCTCTTCAAGGGAAAAATGGAATGATAGGCGTGGTGGATAAAGAGAGCAAGAGAGGTGTAACACCTCAAACCTGGCCTAAATGTTATGGCCGGATCTGGGAGTGTTACAAAGAAGGATTATGAAATTGATGATATTTTGATAAAACGTCCAATTTTAAAAAGCATTCATTTATATAATTATTATTGAAACCGTTACATGTTATCCTTTAAGGTTAACTGAATCATTTAGCAGTGGAATTTAACCAAATCATTTAGCAGTGGAAGTTTGAAAAAATGTTTAAAACAAAACCATGCTTGTATTTTCAAAATTTAACATTTGTTCGCGTGAAATCGGTGTTTTATTGAGTTGATGCAGTTTTAGAAATCATAATGCAACTAAACCAAAAATTTAAACCAAACAGTACAAAAAGGCCGGAGAGTCCAAAAATTACAAAACTCTCATGAAAGCCGAAAATTTTAGTAGAACCATTAAATAATAATAATGAAAATAGTTTTTCGTCAAGTGGTCACCACTAAGCCTCCGTCACATTGACTCGCCTATGTTTGTGGATTACCTGAACAGAACAGACAAATAGATATGAGTTTACAGAAACTCAATGTGCAACCCATCAAAGATAGACATGCAATAAGCACAAAATCTCATATACAGCTAGATACAGATTCGGACCCAAGTCCCTAACAGAAATAGATATCAGATTTAGATGTACAGAACAGATAAATAGAATCCTACTCCGATCCTTTACACACCATCTCCGTCTATCCCATCACAGCATGTGGGGTTAAGAACACCCACCCATCCTTACACATCATATAGTGTCGATGTGACACATAACAGATAGTATGCAGACAAGCTGCCAGAATATAGGCGAAAAGTCGCTAAACAGATCACTTCCTCCATATATGCAATTCCAACTCAATCATAGATATAGAATACAGATACAAAAATATCATGCTTAACATGCTCATATTCAGATAACATATATACTCAAATAGAACAGTTAGACGTACATATTGGTATCCTACTCTGATTAGACTATCAAAATATTAGATCATATGATTTATGGTTTAGTTAGCCCTTGCCGACCCTACAGTAGGCCTACAGTCGATCAGAACAACCCGTGCGACCCTATGGAAATTTTTAGAATTATGGGCTCACAAGCTCGTATGGGCCCATACACCCAAATTGGCCTTGCCCGTGTGGCCAACATGGCTTGGCCAAAAGTCCACACGCCCATGTGACATGCCTATGTGGGCCCACATGCCCAACTTGACCTAGCCCGTGTAGCCTATACGGCGACGCTCACACCACCACACGACTGTGTCTTGCTCACGGCCATACCTTCGTCAGTCACACGGCCGTGTCTCGCATACGACCAACCACACGTGTAACACCCCTAGCCCGTGTCCGATTGCCGGTATAGGCTAAGAGGTATTACCAAGCTAAACATTAAATTTCAATCACATAATCTACCAACACAAGTATAAATCGAACTGAATACATATAGATTTATAATTCATAAGTGCCATTTTCATACGGTCAAGATATTTACAATTTCAAAACATATTTTTGTCAACAGTCCAACCTATACATGCCATATCGAGTCCAAAATATAACTGTACCAAAAAGATCGATAGTATGAAGAACTGCTGACGATCCCCGAGTCGATAGCCAAAATCAACAATCTATAAAACAAAGAAATAAGAAACACAGTAAGCTTTCGAGGCTTAGTAAGTTTTAAGCAATTCATACTATTAAGGCTTATCATTAAAATTGAACATTGAGTATCACAAAACTTGTATTCTAATTGTAATTCACTTGACCAAATATACACCAGTACATTAGTTACAAAACCCTTTGGCCGAATATGTATGTATGTATACACAAGACTTCTTGCACATTTTTCATTATTTACATAGATTATACTAATACCATTAATCACATTCTTTCATATGGTGACTTACATTAATCAATTATATTATTGTCTTATCCTCAAATACCAAATTCATTCACACACACACACACACATATATATATATATATATATATATATATTTCGTGCCTTGATGCTATTAAATCACTTAAAAAAAATCAATTCAAATATAAGCACATAACACGAACCTTAACATGTAAAACATATAATACTTACGCAACGATGTTTACCACTGATATTCGAAGTTGAAATCTTATTTAACTTACTAGCATCGGTTCTGTCAAATCTTAGAGCTCGGAATACATTACTAGCGTAAGCCTGCGGGACTTTAACCCGGATATTTTTCTAGCACGTAGCCTGCAGACCTCAAGTCCGGATATATTTCTAGCATATAGCCTGCGGATCTCATGTCCGGATATTTTTCCAGCATATAGCCTGCGGATCTCATGTCCGGATATTTTTCCAGCATATAGCCTGCGGACCTCATGTCCGGATATTTTCAATCTCATACACATTTGATCATAACACATGACAGTCACCTTATCACTTAATAGTCGTATATTACATTCGAATATAAACTCAATACGCACATCATCATTCACATTTCAGCTCAATGATTATATCTCATATCACTCATTCTATTCATCATTTAATCTTAAATTCAAAGTGGCCATCAAACTATAAGTCATATACATGCATTATCTATTATACATCTTAATTCAAGTGCAAGCCAAAGATCACAATTTACCTACTATACTCTTATAGTGGGATCGTCAATTATATACTAAAGGAAACTACTTAAAACTTACCTCGGATATATTTGAACGGTTGCGAAATGGCTACTCGGTTACTTTCTCTTTTCCCTTATTCGAAATTGCCCCCTATGCTCTTGAGCTTTAATTCAACAAATTTTAAACTAATCATTAGTCGACTATTCAAATATTATTTTAAGAATATAATACATATATATTCGACTTTCACACATACAGATTATAGTAAGCTTATAAGAAATCAATAAGCAATTCATTAGCAAATTTTTATCAATGTTTACAATATAATATAATCACAATTTCACTATAAGCTGACTTCCTGAGCAACAGTCACTAAATTATTTATAACTAGAGATACGAAACTCCAAATCAATTTCCGTAAATTTTCTTTGAAAATAGACTCATTTATATTTTATCCATAAAATTTTCATAATTTTTAGTTTAGCCAATCAATACCAGATTTTTCCTAAAATTTCCCTTGTTTCAGTGTTTGACTAATCTGACCACTCTTTACTACGAAATAAATTTCTCATTGTACAGAATTCAAAACATGTCCTTGTTTATTTCATTTGAAACTAGACTCATTAAGGAGTCTAATCATATAAATTTCATCATTTGACTATTTTTATACGTTTTATAGTGATTTTATATATACAAAACAGGGGATCTAGAAGTCATTTTGACTCTGTCCCACATTACTTCAATTATCTCATTATCGGAAATTCTTTTTCTTTTATAGTTTCTTTTATAAGAAACTAGACTCATCAAGCTTTAATTACATAATTTATTCAGCTTCTAACTCAACTCCCACAATTTATAGTGATTTTCTAAAATCACTTTACTGCTGCTGTCCCAAAGAGATTATTGCCAATTCACTCTTTCACACATTCTTTGTATACATATTATTTAATTATTTATCACCCTAGTTATTATTAGCTAAATAGATCAATTGCACATATATACCGCCAAGACCGTACCTAATAATTTTACTTATACATAACATTACTCAAATTCTTCGAAATCATACTAACAAAAATATCATGTACTATGCCGAACCTTTAGAAAATCAAGCACCTAATTTATCCATTTCAAAACACCTAATCGGCATTTGTTCAAGACATTAAGCAAAGTCTATGTTCGGCTATTACACATATGAGTATTAGAAATTATAGTTTTTAACAAGATCAACTTCTTTCATCAACAATTTCTTCATCAAAACTTAAAGATAAAAATCAAATTCCTTCCTTATCTACCATAACCGAATGTTCAATTCAACCATCCAAATTCAAAGTTTTGGCATGGGCTAAGTAAGTAGCATGATGAGTAACGTAAAACAAACTAGAATTTCAAAAATCTAACTTGATTTACTAACCTTCCTTAGGTTTCAAATGGCCGAATGTTTGCTCCCCTTTTTCTCCCTTTTGGTTCGGCTAAGAAGAACAAAGTTAAGACTTTGTTTTCTTCACCATTCTTTCAATTATTATTTCATTTTATTCATCTATATTATAAAATATAAAGCCATTAACTAATAATTATTACATATTTTTATATATCACTTCATCATGGCCGGCCACTACTTGTCAAAAATGGATATTTGACATGCAAACCCATCCTTTTTCTAACATGCATTATTACACCACTTTGAGATTAACCTATCATCTTTCACATCTATTTCACATGAGTCCTATTTAATATATTTCACATACAAATGATAAAATTAAAGCATGAATCTTTCACACATGCCTTTTCACATACAATAAGCACAAAATTTAACGGTTAATATTTTTTTACGACTCGGTTTTGTGGTCCCGAAACTACTTTCCGACTAAGGTCAAATTAAGGCTGTCACAACACGGCCAGCCGCGCGCCCGTGTCGCGTCTACAGACTCTATTTTTGGCTTTTGCTGAAACTCAATTTTTCGTGTTATGAGTACAAACCTAGTTTGATTTTGATGCGAAAGCAATCCCGAGACCTCCCAAACCTAAAAATATATACCAAACACTACTTTTAGCAATCTAATTACAAAATCATCAATACAAAATTGAGCAATACTCATACACTTACCGCTATCAAACCTGATCACGCGCACAGATTAGTCCGATTGAGTAAAACCACCGTCTCATTACCTTCTCCTATACAAAACGTTTACAGAGAATTAATTCCCCTTACCACCCACACTAAGAATACAAGCGGAAAGGAGAACCAAATAGCTTACTAAAACGGAACCAATCTACAAGTGAAAACTTCCCACTTACCTGACCACACGAAACATTGAAATCTTGAATTGCATACAATGAGGAAAAAGAGGGTACAGATTGATAAGGAAAATGACAGAAGATGGGAAAAGTGGAGGAAAGAAAAATGAACGTCAGAAATTTAAAAGAGAGAGAACCGAAATTTAAAAAAATAAAAAATAAAAAATAAAAAAAAATAATATCTATCATAAACTCCTACTAACCACTAAATCCCACTAACCCACTAACTCTCAACTCCTTCAGAATTTCACTTCATCCTAACCTCTATCTCACAACCGAAACAAAAATATCGTCCACGTTTTCACAAGGAATCGAATATAAGACCTCTAGTAAGCTAACTCCTTACCACTCAAACCAGTAGACTCATTCTAATATGAGTTTACTAAAGATAAAATATAACCCAACCCACCAAGTATATGACTACGATAAAAAGTAAAATTTTGCTAAAAAGGAGACTTGAACCCAAGACCTTATACAAACAATTAGAACATTAACCACTGAAGCAAATACTCATTTATGTCATTTTTCACAAAAACAAACTTAAATTATCTAGGGCGTTACAAAAGGGAATGAAGAATGTTGTGAAAATGAAGGATGAAGGGATAAGTAAGGGATGATTGAAAAGGTGAGATAGGTGCGATATTTATACTTGAAGTAGATAGGAGAGTTTACTAAAAATCGCATCAACAATCCCTTGGACTTCTCCCTCATATGGCCAGCCATGATTTGTGGAAGAGAAGGTGGTTTGGTTGCTTGACTTAACCATGAAATCATTCTTGAATCAAGGAAGGGGTGGACGGTTTCTCAAGCAAATCTTGTGTGTCGATTTCCAAAGTTCTTACAAGGTTGATTTCTTGGCTACCTAATTGAGGTTTCCAAATTAGGCCTCTCTTCTCTTGAACTGGACGATTAATGACCCAACTAGCTTGTAGACTTGACCAGCATGTATCATTTTTTTTATTGGGTCAAGGTGGCATCTTGATGACCATTAAGCTTGGTCTTGTCGTCCAACACATGAGAATGATAGCTCATGCCCATGCAACATTATAATAAACTCAACTCTATGGTCCCACTGCATAAGTAAATTTAACATATTAATAAATAACATGAAATACTTTAATTTTATGCACAAAATCATATAAAAAGCACATATTTGAAAACTTTATAAATTCATGTCCATTATTAACATTTAAGTAAAATTCCTTAATTAAATAACGAATACTCAAGATTAATATTATTTTTAAGTAAAAAAGTGGTAAAAATTACTAGAAAAATCCTATATAACTTCGAGTTTACAATACCTTAATTTGCTTTTAAAAAATGAGTATAAGAGAGTTGTAAAACATACAATTTTCTTTTAACTTTACAAGCATGGAAGTACTTCTCCATTTTTTCAATCCTTTGCCTTTTGAAATAGGCTTGGAAATTCTTGCTTCATTACTCTTTGTTTCCTTATCCCGTGCTAGAAAATATGAATATCGGGGTTCTACGTGTCCCATTTATAGTCCTTCACTTTCATCTGTGAAATTAGATGATGCCTTAAGTCATACTTTTCAATTTGTTTTTGGTTTGAGGGGTTATGTGAAATAAGGTTTGGTTTTAAGGGTTATTTAATTGTGTTTCAATTTTTTTCGACGTAAATATTTTATCAAATTAAATAATTACAGTTCCTATATACCCATATTTGAAAACTAAATAAAGATCAGAATTTTTTTTAAAAAAAGGTAAAAGAATAAGAGAAACCAAATAGAACAGATGAACTACGAGGAGAAAGGGAAAATAATCTAGAAACTGAATGAATTGTACCACATAACAAATAGTTATCGGTGGGGTAGGAAATGGGACACCAAGTAGGGGTAAAGGAATTTTGTTCCTTTGTATAGCCCACTATTTTAATCATCGTAATCAATAATGTTTTTAAAGTTATTTTGTAGCTTTTATAACCGGTCAAAAATTATAGGGCCACAATAAATGCAGTTTTATTGAGTGTCGTATAATATAGTCGTGTTCAAAAGGTCACTCAAAAATAGAGTTCTATTTTGGTCATTATAAATTTTTTTATTTAATAATTCTAAATTTAAAAAATTTGCAAATTGGATACTACCATTAAACTTTTTTCATTTTCATGTAATACATCTTAATAACAGATAAGAAACTGTTTTTCTTTCTTCTAAACGATGAAGTTGAAGCAATTGTTGCCTAACATGATGGAGTTGTCGATTAACATGATGGAGTTGTCGATTAGAGTGGTTGGGGTTGATTTTGTTGAGGTGTAGCAACTTACCCTTCATTACCAATAAACACTTTCAGATCCTTCCCTCAATTGAAACGAACCCTCCGACACCATCACAACATTTACCTCTCTTGACACCATAATCAAAACCTAAAACCACCTTCATAGCCACCATTAATCTCTTCTTACTATCAATCTCAAATCACAAAATTTCCTCATCGTAACCACTATCTCCCTCGTTACCACTTCAACCCTATTGCTCCACCAAAAAAGCTCCCACCACTCATTCCACTGTCAACAAAATTGAAACTCGTTACTTTGTCACTACCTGTAACAACCCGTTTTTAGTGAAATCAAAACAATGGTTTCAAGACCGCAAATTTGAAGTCAAAAAAATTATTTTATTATTATTTTATTACCTACAGCATGATAGTAATACCATATAAAAATATTGTTGAGAAATTTTACCATTTACATGCTCAATTTAATAAAAATGACTAAATCACGTAAAGTGCAAAAGTTGAGTTCTAGTAGCTAAAAGTATTAAATAAATATAGAAATTTAATTTAAGAGTCCTTATATGGTAATTAGGCTATAAATAATGATAGTGGATGTTCATGGCTTGACATTTGTGTAAAATTTAATGTATTTAAAGGTGAAATTAGTAAATGGGTAAATAAATGATAAATTAAATAAAATAAAACAAATCATCATCTTTTACTTTCATCTTCAACCAAATATGAAAAGAAAATAATATCCATTAATGAATATACATAATATACATGATAAAATAGTATCCATTATAGGAATCCATTAAAGAAAATAGTATCATATCCTTTTGTCTTGATCATTGTAGCTTAACTAGCTAGCACGGGGACTAATTTGTGAAACTGTTAAACTACTAGGGTTTTACCATTAATGAGTTTTAATGTTTGATGATAGAAAATGGATAGTTGTTGATAGATAAGCAACTTTTGTAAAGAGATTTTTGATGAAATTGTCAAATAGTGATTAAACTGAAAAAATAGAAAGTTTACACGGTGAAATTGTAAAATAAATGAAATATAGGGCTTTATAGGGACCTAATTGATATTCGGCTATAGTGGGTTGTAGTGAAATTTTATAAATTTCCATTTTTATGAGCTAGGGACTAAATTGCAAAGAAATTAAAAGTATAGGGGCAAAATGGTAATTTTGTCAAAATATGATTTTGGGTTGAATTGATTAAAATACATATTAAATTGAGCTAAATTTATCTGTACAGATCAAGATAGACCTTGTTCGACTTTAGATCGAGGCAAAGAGAAAGTCTCGGATTAATCGCCTCTGTATCTACGTATACTCGTTGAAGTAAGTTCATGTAATTAAATCGTGTATATATGTTTTAATTGAATTATAATTGTACTTTGAATTGCTATACGTACATACCGGTGGCATAACCAATGATGTACGACAATTACTGAGCCCCTTTGAACCTTAGAAATTCGTAGGATACGAATGACATGTCATTAGGGTTTACATGATTTGGGTGTTGGTCCTGAACATCCTACTGATGGCTGAGGTCTGGCATGTGTTGTGGATACTCCATAGCTTGTGTGAGCAACATCGTGTAGCTACGTTCCGACCCACAGCTCGTGTGAGTATACATGTACAAGATTTAACGGATTATAGTTATATGAGTTAGCACACTATGTGTGAGCTATCTTGGGTATCCAAAAATATTCTAATGGTTCAATGGGCATTATTCTGATACAAGGTTCTGGACTTGGTGGCATGTCAGGAACCAGTTGAGGGATAGGAGAGGAATGTAACACCCCCTTACCCATACCCGAGATCGGGACAAGGTACGGGGCATTACCGAGCACAGACATGACATTTCTGGAAAATCACGGGCTATAAAATTTCGTTCCAAAATAAAACCAATCAAACATATTCATAGTGTTCCTATTATAGGCATACCAGGCCCAATACATGCATTAAGAATGGTCCAGGACTAAACCGAGAGCTTAAGAAAATTTTAGGAAAATTCCTAGGCTTAAGCCTCATACGCCCGTGTGGAGGCAATGCACACGCCCGTGTGTTTGGGACACGCCCGTGTCCCTTACCCGTGTGGAATTAATTGAATTTATTTTTCATTTCAAACCTACAGGGGTTTTCACACGGCCAAGCACACACATGTGTCCTTGGCCTGTGTCCCTCACACGACCTAGACACGTCCGTGTAGTTGCCCATGTCCAAAAACTCAGACATTCTGTTTATGACGTCATCACTCATTTTGAGGCACACACCCATGTGCTAGGCCGTGTCCTCCACAGGGTTGAGACACACGGCCGTGTCTCTACTCGTGTGTTTACTACCATGCAAACTGACCTAAAATTTTAGGTGCAGGGGACACACGACCAGGCAACATGCCTATGGGGGCTGACCGTGTGTCACACACGCCCTAGACATATGCCCGTGTGGACCTTTTTACGGCTATTTTCCAAGCCTTTGGTCACCCTCTAACATCCATACACACTTAAAGATTTCAATGGTATTGAACATGGCCTAATTATACTCTTAAGCAACCTTGGCATAACTTATTTCATGTTAACCTCATCTCATCGGTTTAGTACATGTTAAATTATCTTTTTTGTATTAAGGATTACCATATCATCAAACACATTTAGACTTCGCTCATTTAATAACTCATTGGCAATTATGTCTTAGCCATCTCCAAGTGATTTGGCCACATTCCACATGTCCATTCATGATATACCACATTTAACCATCTCATGAACATTTAAACACCAATATCACAATGAGTAGGTTACAACCTACATCAAAATGAGCCATGTCTTATGGCCATATACAAAATGAATAGGTATATCATTCAAGCCCTTACATTGGCTAACCAATGACACATATAACAAAATAACCAAAAACCTATACATGCCATTGTAACAAAGTAAAAGTATTTATATACCAAAGCAAGATAACCTGATAGTGTTGACAATACTCTAATCGTCTTCCAATCTTCACGAGTCTACGATGCACATATGTTCATCGGGAGGTTTTGACGATCAAACCTGATAGTGTTGACGATTATTTTGCATACAACCGTAAAAGATTTTCATGCCAAACATGCATAGTATAAATTCCCTATAACATACACTCAATCATCAAGTTAGTTTCCTCTAAAGCAATATAGCATTAATCTTGGTGAGCTCATCAATTCAAACATTTCCATTCATGTCTTATTACAGTCCTGTTAATTTCTCAAAAATCTTGATGGGTATCCTGTTTACCCTCAAGTCATGCTAGTGGCCATTTTAAATATACACTCCCGTGAACTTCACTCTTACAGCGGGATTACCAATCCAGGTTAAATCTCTTATAACATAAATTCAAAGAGCATTGTCGAGATTACCATTCCAGGCTAAATCCCTTACAACAACAATTACTCAAAAATGTTTAGATCTGAAATGCCAGTCTAGGCTAATTTCAGTCCTTAATCGTGTTACTCATTCGGGCTAAATCCACGATGCACATATGTTCATCGGGAGGTTTGATCGCTTAAGGAACAGTCGTCCCGGCTGGATCCTTACTATACTGAGATCATCGATTACCCATCTGGGCTAAATCCCTTTCTGTAACACATGCATGATATCACGTCATGTAAACAAGGATTTACCCATCGAATCTCCCTTTTTCATTCAACCAGGACAATTGTCGTCTTTTTTTCATTTTACACTACCACATTTCATGGATTTTCATGCAATCAATATCTAAATTAACATATTTAAGAATATGCATTTTCAAGTATATTTAAAGTTTACTTCGAGTTACACGAACTTACATGGTAATTACTTCGGTTTCGTATTTCGGTTATTCTGAAACCTTTCGTTTTCCACGGTCGACCTCCGAAATTGGTTCCTCGGGGTCTATATCAGTAAAAATAAATTATTAATACCTCATACTATTCATTTCAAACCTAAATTTATACTCAGGAAAAATGACCATTTTGCCCCTAACATTTCATATTTTTACAAATTAGTCCCTAGGCTCGTATATTGGAATGCATGAAATTACTTGGTTACCCATGCCTAGCTGAGTGTATCCTAAACTCATACCAGCTCATATTTTCCTCTATTTCACATTTCTACCACATATTTTATACTTTTTACAAAATGGTCCTTTAGGTCATTTCCATGAAAACCTACCTAGTAAAAATTGTTTACCATCCTTTAAACTCTCATATTCCTCCATAAATCATTAAAACACAAGCATCTCATGCATGGGTAAATTTCCAAACATGAATCCTAGCTTGAGATATGGGTAGAAACGGGTAGAGCATGTTACGAGGATCTCAAAATTACAAAGAACATTAAAAACGGGGCTAGGGAGCACTTACTATTGAGATTGAAATGTTGAAAACCCTAGCTTATGGAGCTCTAGGAATTACGGTAGCTATGGGGAAGAAGATGGCTGATTTTGGCTTTCTTTTTCCCTTTTTATTAAGTTAATTACCAAATGACCAAAATGCCCCTCTTTATAAAATTTCTAAATTTTTTTATGCAAGTCCATTTTTGTCCAAAAACATAGAAATTGGGAAAATTTCTATTTAAGACCTTCTAGTATATAATTTAAAGCAATTTCATGCAAATTGCTTCTAAAACCCAAGTTTTGCAATTTATTCAATTTGGTCCCTAATTTCCAATTGGACACCTTATACTTAGAATTTCTTCATGAAACTTTAACACATGCTTATTTTCATATCTTAGAACTCATTATAATCATGAAAATATTTTAATATCGAATTTGTGGTCCCAAAACCACTATTTTGACTAGGCTCTTTTTTAGGATGTTACAAGGAAGGTTGTTGTACAGTGGGATTTGTTCTCAAATATCCAGTGAACCATTCATTCATCATTTGAAAGAAGGCTTCTTCTACCTCCTCACCATAGCCCTCAGATGCGGGCCTTCTACTACTACTAGATTTAACTCTTTGAACTAAAGCTTGAGCATTACTCTCAGCTTTCTCGGATTCAACTCTAGCTTGGTTGGACAACATTACTATATGAAAAACTTATTCAAAATGGTTAGAAGTTATCACACTATCACAATTTATATAATGGCACAATTTATATAATGGCATGTATAGCAAAACTCATACTTGCTACATTAGTCTGAGAATCGGCTAAACCATATCTCTGTTACCAATAAATGTAACACCCTTAACCTGTATCCGTCACCGGAACAGGGTTATAGAGTAATACTAGTATTTACAAATTAATTATAAGTAAATCATATCATTTACTATTCATATCCAAAATCAATCGTATTGTCCCTTAAATGGACCCTCGAGACCCAATATAATGTTAGAATCAGGTCGGGACTAAACTGAAAACTCAGAAAAATTTTCACAAAACTGCAAAATTTTTCTTAGGTCAAGGGACACATGCCCGTGTGGCTAGGCTATGTGGCGCACATGGCCAATGACACGCTTGTGTCCCAAGTCATGTAGGCAACTAATGTGAGGCACGCCGTTGTGTCCTAACCCATAACCTTGCCCATGTAACTCTTTGACTTGGGTCACATAGCCAACCACACACCCTTGTTCTAGACCGTGTGGACAAGTTAATTTTCAAAAATTAAGTGTAGGTTTTACACGACTAAGACACATGCTCGTGTCTCTGCCCATGTAACCAATTCTGAGCATTCTGTTTCTCAATTTTTAAAATGCAGGGGACACACGGCTAAACCACATGCCTGTGTACATGGCCGTGTGTCACACACAGTTGAGACACACGCCCGTGTGTCGACCAGTGTGGATGCAAATAGGCCATTTCCATGGCCACTTTTCTCACCCAAATTGTTTTCAACCTAAATCAATACTTGCATATATATACCAATCAATTCAAGACATTAAAACCAAGCCAACATTAACATTATGCATAATATATCATCACATGTATTTATGTACTCAAACTTACCTTTTGTTAAACATATAGGTTTACCATAATTCAATCTAACCATACCAAGCACACAAACATTAATCATTATATAACCTCATATATATATACACACTAAACATACCATTACTAGCCATTCCAATGGCTCGATTATAAACAACCATTTACATGCCAACATTGGCCAAGTTAGCCTATACATGCCATTATACCAAAATAAGTTTGCTATTTATACCAAAACGAGCTGAAGTATAGCGTGATGATGCTCCGACCAATTTCCAGCCTTTATAAGCTTCCAAGCACTATAAAACAAAGGAATGAAAATCAAGTAAGCATTTCAAATGTTTAGTAAGTTCGTATAATAGGAAATTAACTTACCAATTATGTTTATTTAAAACAAGCACTCATAGTACATCCAAATCAAAGAAATCAATAACCTAGTCACACATAAATCCTTATGAAGCATGTTAGTTATATAATTCATATAAATACTATAACATCTTGAATTAGGGTCTGGTCAGAACAGTGGTTTCGAGACAACAAATCTGAAATAGAAATAATTATTTTATGATTATTTGATGATCCATAATATGATTGCATGTTTTTGTGAAATTTTCACCAAGAAATTCTATGCCTAAAGTGTCCAAATTAACTTCAGGGTCTAAATTTAATAAGTTGTAAAACTTGTGTTCTAGAAGCTTCAAGTACGAAGTTGCATTAGATTATTAATTAAAGGTCCTTAAATAGAAACTTGACCAAGTTCTAAAATTTTGGACAAAAATGGGCATGAATAGGAAAATTTTGAAAGAAAGGCCTTAAGGGCATTTTGGTTATTCGGTTAATAAAAGAATAAAAAAGGAAAAATCAAGCAAAAATCTTGTCCATCTTCTCCCACCTTAGCCGAAATTTGCAAGGGCTCCATAGCTAGGGTTGTCAACATTTTCAAGCTTGATTATAAGTGCTCCCAAGTCTCGTTTTTAATGTTCTTTACATTTTTGAAGTTGTCATCAATCGATCTAGCTATTTCTACCATTATTTTGAGCTAGGCTTCATGTATGAAATTTGAACCATGTGTGACATGTTCGTGTTTTGATGTTTAATGGAGGAATATGAATGTTTGATGTGTGATAAACATATTTTGCTAAGTGATCTTTAGTGGAACCACCAAAAAAAGGACTTGTTTGTAAAAGGTGTAAAATTGAGTACTAGAAATGTGAAATAAAGGAAAATGTAGGCTGATATGAGTTAGAATATGAATTGGCTAGGCTTGGGTAACCAAGAAATTGCATGCATTTCACTTTACGAGCCTAGGGACTAAATTGTAAATAAGTGAAAAGTTAGAGGTAAAAAGGTAATTTTACCAAAGTATGTGTTATGGGTTGATATGAGAAATGTAAGTATTGAACAAGTTGAATTTGACATTATAGATCAAGAAAGACGTGATTCGGGTATTGATCTGGGGAAAAACAAGGTTTACGAGGATTAAGCTCGTTTCTGTCATTTTGTACCGAGGTAAGTTCATTTGCAAATAATGCAACATGTACCATACTTTAAATGCTTTAATATTGTATGTATGGTAAGTTCATATGAGATGTTATGTCATATTTCTATTGCTTTGATATCAAATGAATTTTAATGCTTTACTAATATTATGTATTATGCTTTGATTATTCCAAGAGTATTTGACTGGTGCTATGAGCATTGAAATCAACGTTACAGACAAGTTTGACAGAAATGTGGTATCGAAGAATCCCGTTTAAACCTTACAAATAGTTTAGGATACAAGTGAAATGTCACTAGGAACTATGTGATCTGAACTCTTTGAGTTGTGGTCTGAGTTCTTGATATATGTGGCATCTAAACTCATTGAATTATGGTCTGGATTCATGATGTATGTGACACATGTTTTAGCATTTGGGAACTAGTCTCGTATATTCTACCGATGGTTTGGTAGTTCGACATGTGTTGCGAATACCCGATAGCCTATGCAAGTAGACCCGTGAGTAGCTCGAAAGCGAGCATGATGTGATATGTGATATTAGGTAGCATTGGCTACATATGAGGCACTTAGGTGCGAGATTTTGATGTATCCGATTGTATTTCAAGTGTTCAATAGGTAGTTCTAAAAGAAGTTCAATGAGAAATCTTGATGAATATGCCAAAGACGAGAAAGTAAGTTATTATGTGCAAGTGGCACAGGTATGTACATCGAACTCATGAGAATGACATGAGATATAATAAACTTGTAGTAAGAATATATATATTTATATTTATATAAAGAATGGGTTTAAGATATTTGATAAAATGCAAGATTATGTTCATTATCTTAAATGTATGATTAATACTTATTTAAGTTGTATTTTATTTGCATGTGAACTTACTAAGCTTTAAAGCTTACCCCCTTTTCTTTCCTTTTCTTATAGCGTAGCAAAGCTAGCTTAGGGATCAGAAGACGTCGGAGACTCGATCACACTATCAACTAAATATTTGGGTATAACTAGTCTCATCATTTTGAGTATGGCATGTATAGGGACTTGGTCTTTTTATTATATGTCATATTGATTAGCCAATGAGTTGGCTCATGAAAGTATTATGATTATCTTGTATATAGCCATGAGAGGTGGCTCATATTGATTATTTGGGTTGTAACCCTAATTATTGGTGCATGCATGCAAATGTGCTTATGGTTATTTATGGATAATGAGTGTGATGGATGACATGTATGTTTGGTGTATGAAATATGATTAATGTGTATGCCAATAAAGGTGATGCAAGTGGGTAACTTCAAAGTAAGTTAGTAAAGATGATAGACAAATATAAAATTGGTGTGGAATGCATATGAAAGCATAATAGTTTGAATAGGTGATATCTTGACATTACCAAGTCATATTTTAACCATGAATGTGAATGCTTGAGTAATCAAATGTGCCATGTTGCATGCCATGAGGTGAGTGTAAGTATGTGAGTATTTATGGGTGGCAAATGGCTTGGAAAATAGCCTAGAAATTTTCCATACGGTTAGACACACAGACATGTGTCTAGGCTGTGTTTAACACACGGTCTACCCCATGGGCGTGTGATCCAGCCATGTGTCCCCTGCACCCCAATTATGCAAAATAGATTGCCCAGTAGTAAACACACAGGTAGAGACACGGCCGTGTGAAGTCTGAACTTAATTTTTGAAATTTAATTCGCCACACGGTCCAAGCACATGAGCGTGTGACTTAGCCGTGTGACCTTATTTGATTGGTGACGTCATAGTCAGAGAGTTACACGGGCTGAGGACACGGGCATGCCCTAAGCCACATGGGCGTGTGTGACCACACGTCCAATTCGCAAGGGCGTACGACTCCCCAAAGTAGGAAATTTTTCTAAAGTTCTCAGTTTAGTTCAGAACCATCTTCAATGTATGTTTCGAGTCGCGTAGGCCCATATAATGGACAATATACATATGTATGAATGACATTGATTTGAAGAAAAATTTTATGGCTCGGTTTTATATGTGTGCTTAAGTTAAAGTCTAGTAATGATTTAAACCTTGTCCTGGTTTTGGATATGGGTAAGGGTTGTTACATTTAGTGGTATCAGAGCTAAGGTTTAGTCAGTTCTCAGACACGGAGCATGTGTTTGAGTCTAGCTATACATGCCATACATAAATTGTGATAGTGTGACGACTCTTGATAATTTTAAATTGTGTTTTCATATAGTAAAGGATCCCGACAGAGCAGTGGTGGATAATGTTGAAAGTAACGTGCCTGTTCTCGCTGAAGGAGCAGTGCCATCTCATAGTAGACCCACAACTATTAGTAGAGGAGAAGGAGGTGGAGAAGCCTTTCTCCATATGATGAATGCCTGGTACACGGCGTTAGTTCAAATGAACCCGAATGTTCAACCTCCTCTACCCCTTCTAAATCTCAAATCTGTTCCCCAAATGCCCCAAGGTATGGAATGTATGAGATTTTATAGAACCATTGTTGATAAAATTTGAAAGTAAGGAGTCAAGGAATTTAGGGCCAATGCTGATGATAACCCCGAGAAAGTAGAATTTTGGCTTGAAAATTCCATTCGGGTATTCAATAAGCTATCGTGCACACCCGAAGTGTGTTTCAAGTGTGCTATTTCCTTGTTGAGAGACGCAACATACCATTGGTGGAAGACGCTAGTTTCAGTGGTTCCGAAGGAAAAGGTCACATGGGAATTCTTTCAAGAAGAGTTCTGAAAGAAATACATCAGTGAGCAATTCATCGATCAAAAGCGTAAGGAATTTCTTGATTTGAAGCAAGGCCACATGTTAGTTACTGAGTACAAAAGATAGTTTGTTCAGCTTAGTAAGTATGCTCGAGAGAGTGTATCCTCTGAGGCTAAAATGTGCAGAAGTTTTGAAGACAGACTTAACGAGGAAATTAGAGTGTTAGCGGGTATTCTTGAGCTGAAGGAATTTGTTGTACTCGTTGACTGGGCTTGTAAAGCTGAGGAATTGACTAAGGAAAAGAGAAAAGCATGTCTAAGGCTAGAGATATAAAGAAGAGGCCGATGAGCAAGTCACTTCCATCCCAGTCTGAGAAATCTAGAGATATGTATTCTCATTCTTATGTTTCACCCGGGCATTCTTACAGAAGCCGTAAGAAGCAAAATTCAGGTTTTAAATCTTAGGCTACATCTATGGCTAGTGTGGGAAATGATAGAGCTTATAGACCCGAGTGCCAACAATGTGGTAGAGGCCATTTCGGTAAGTGTAGGGTGAGCGATGGATCTTGTTTCCGATATGGTTCTGAAGACCACTATATCAAGGACTGTCCTGAGATGGTCGAGAAAGAAAATTTTCAGACCCGGGTATTACAACTACAAAGGGGAGACCCTCGAAACACGCTGGTAATGGACCTAGTAGTAAAAATGTAACAAGGGATACAGCGGTAAGATCTGAAGCTAGGGCCTATACTGTACGTGCGCATGATGCCACATCTTCTCCCGGCGTGATTACGGGTACTTTTTCTCTCTATGACACTTCTGTTATTACCTTGATTGACCCTGGTTCTACTCATTCATATGTGTGCATGAAATTGGTATCTAGTATGAATATGCCTGTTGAATCTACGAAATTTATGATTAAAGTATCAAACCCGTTAGGCAAGCATGTTTTAGTTGATAAGGTATGTAAGAAATGTCTTTTGATGATTAAAGATCATTATTTTTCGGCTGACTTGATGTTATTGTCGTTCGATGAATTTGATGTTATATTGGGCATGGATTGGTTGACATTTCATGATGCTATAGTAAATTGTAGACAAAAAGTTATTGAATTGAACTGTGAAAATGGTGAAATTCTCTAGGTTAAATCAAATGAGTCAGATAAGTTTCCAATTGTGATTTCTTCAATGTCTACTCAAAAATATATTAGAAAAGGATGTGAAGCTTATTTGGCTTATGTGTTGAATACAAAAGAGTCTGGGTTGAAGATTGAATCAGTGCCTGTTGTATATGAGTATCCAGATGTGTTCCCGGAAGAGCTGCCTGGATTACCTCCTATTAGAAAAGTTTAGTTTGGCATTGAGTTAGTCCCTGGTCCAGCACCTATTTCAATTGCTCTATATAGAATAGCCTCAACTGAATTGAATGAACTGAAGTCACAGCTGGAAGAATTGACTGACAAGGGTTTTGTGACATCGAGCTTTTCGCTGTGAGGTGTTCTAGTGTTATTTATGAAAAAGAAAGATTGATCTAAGAGGTTATGTATAGATTACCAACAGCTCAATAAGGTAATGATTAAGAATAAGTATCCTTTGCCAAGGATTGATGACTTCTTTGATCTTTTGAAGGGAGCGACATGGTTTTCTAAGATACACTTGAGGTCAGGTTACTACCAGTTGAGAGTGAAAGACTCGGATGTACTGAAAACTGCTTTCTGGATGAGGTATGGTCACTATGAATTTCTTGTATGCCTTTTGGGTTAACGAATGCTCCTTGTCGCATTTATGGACTTGGTGTACCATATTTTCCAACCGTACTTTGATAGATTTGTTGTTGTTTTTATTGATGACATATTGATTTATTCTTGTGATGAATCCAAGCATGCCGAACACTTGAGAACTATTTTGGAAATCTTGAGAGACAAGCAGTTGTATGCTAAGTTTAGTAAAAGCAAGTTTTGGCTTCAAGAAGTTGGATTCTTGGGCCACATTGTTTCAGGTGATCGTATTAGAGTTGACCCGAGTAAGATCTCGACTATTGTTGAATGGAAACCGCGGAAGAATGTAATTGAGGTAGAAGCTTTCTAGGCTTGGCCGGTTATTACAGATGGTTTGTTAAAGGATTCTCCATGATTGCTACTCTGATGATGAGGTTGTTACAGAAAGATGTCAAGTTCGAATGGACTGAAAAGTGCCAACAGAGTTTTGAGAAATTAAAGGCATTATTGACTGAGGCTCTAGTTTTGGTACAACCCGAGTCGGGTAAAGAATTTGTGATTTATAGTGATGCTTCCTTAAATGGTTTCTGATGTGTACTTATAATAGAGGGTAAAGTTGTAGCTTAAGCTTCGAGACAGTTGAAGTCTCACGATAAGAGCTACCCGACACATGACTTAGAGTTGGCTGCCATAGTGTTTGCTTTGAAGATTTGGCGACATTATTTATTTGGTGAAAAATGCCATGTCTTCACCGATCACAAAAGTCTTAAGTACTTGAGGACTCAAAAGGATTTGAACTTGAGGCAACGAAGATGGTTGGAACTGTTAAAAGATTATGAACTTGTGATTGATTACCATTCGGGTAAGGCGAATATGGTCGCTGATGCTTTGAGTAGGAAGTCGTATTTGCCTTGACGGCTATGAATACACGGCTGACTTGGTCCGATGATGGTTCAATTCTACCTGAGTTGAGAGCTAGACCAACTTTTCTCCAACAGATTTATGACACTTAGAAAGTTGATAAAGAGTTGCAAGCTAAGAGAACTCAGTGTGAGTCCAGTGATGAACCAGATTTTCTGAGTGATTCCGATGGTTGTTTGAGACTCCGTGGTAGGATTTGTGTTCCGAAGGGCACTGAATTGATTCAGAATATTTTACATGAGGCACACAACGGTTGTTTTTCAGTTCACTCGGACAGTACGAAAATGTATAATAACTTCTAGAAAATGTATTGGTGGAATGGTATGAAAATAGATGTATCAGAGTTTGTATCGAAGTGCTTAGTTTGTCAGCAAGTAAAGGCTAAACACCAAGTACCTTCAGGTTTACTTCAACCCATCATGGTTCTGGAGTGGAAATGGGACCGAATTACTATGGATTTTGTGACAGGTTTACCTTAACTCCTAGAAAGAAAGATGCCATATGGTTTATTATCGATAGATTGACTAAATCGACTTATTTTATTCCACTGCATACCTATTACTCACTTGATAAGTTAGTTGAATTATACATTGGTGAAATGGTTAGACTTCATGGAGTACCTATATCGATTGTATCGGATAGAGATCTGAGGTCCACTTCACGATTTTGGAAGAAGTTATAAGAAGCTTTGGGTATAAAGTTGAATTTTAGCACTGCTTTTCATCCACAAACTAATGGCCAGTCTGAGCGAGTAATTTAGCTCTTGGTAGACATGCTTCGATGTTGTGTATTGGAATTCCAAGTTAGTTGGGAAAAGTACTTACTGTTAGTGGAGTTTGCCTACAACAACAGTTATCAGTCGAGTTTGAAAATGGCACCTTATGAGGTATTGTACGGACGTAAGTGCCGAACACCTTTGTATTGGATTGAGCTCAGAGAAAATCAGATTCACAAAGTTGATCTAGTCAAAGAAACTGAAGAGAAAGTGAAAGTAATTCGTGATTGTCTGAAAGTCGCTTCAAATAGACAAAAATCCAACGCAGATTTGAAATGGAAAGAAATTGAGTATTAGGTCAGTACTAAGGTATTTTTGAAAGTATCCCCATGGAAAAAGGTTTTGAGATTTTACAAGAAGGGCAAGTTGAGTCCTCGTTTTATAGGGCCATATGAGATCACCGAGAGAATAGGGCCAGTTGCCTATCGTTTGGCTTTACCATTAAGGTTGGAAAAGATTCATGACCCATTTCATTTATCTATGCCGCACCGATATAGATCAGATCCTTCACATGTAATTTCAGCGATAGAAGTTGAGATTGAACCGGATATGACTTATGGTGAGCAACAGGTTAGGATTTTTAGCACGAAAAGTTAAACAATTGAGAAACAAAAGCATTGCCTTGGTGAAAGTGTTATGGTAAAGACATGGGGTTGAAGAGGCTACATGGGAGGCCGAGGAGGTCATTAGGAAACAATACCCAAACCTTTTTACTGGTATGATTTTCGGGGACGAAAATCCCTGAAAGGGGGAGAGTTGTAACATCCTGAATTAGGGTCTAGCTGGAACATTGGTTTCGAGACCAAAAATTTAAGATAAAAATAATTATTTTATGATTATTTGGTGATCCATGATATGATTGCATGTTTGTGTGAAATTTTCATGAAGAAATTCTATGCCTAAAGTGTTTAATTTAACTTTAGGGACTAAATTGAATAAGTTGTAAAACTTGTGTTCTAGAAGCTTCAAGTATGAAATTGCATTAGATTATTAATTAGAGGTCCTTAAATAGAAATTTGACCAAGTTCTAAAATTTTGGACAAAAATGGGCATGAATAGGAAAATTTTGAAAGAAAGGCCTTAAGGGCATTTTGGTCATTTGGTTAATAAAAGAATAAAAAGGGAAAAATCAAGCAAAAATATTGTCCTTCTTCTCCCACCTTAGCCGAAATTTGCAAGGGCTCCATATCTAGGGTTTTCAACATTATCAAGCTTGATTGTAAGTGCTCCCAAGTCTCGTTTTTAATGTTCTTTACATTTTTGAAGTTGTCATCAATCGATCTAGCTATTTCTACCATTATTTTGAGCTAGGCTTCATGTATGAAATTTGACCCATGTGCGACATGGTTGTGTTTTGATGTTTAATGGAGGAATATGAATTTTTGATGCGTCATAAACATATTTTGCTAAGTGATTTTTAGTGGAAACACCTAAAAAGGACTTGTTTGTAAAAGGTGTAAAAACGAGTACTAGAAATGTGAAGTAAAGGAAAATGTGGGCTGATATGAGTTAGAATATGAATCGGTTATGCTTGGGTAACAAAGAAATTGCATGCATTTCATTTTACGAGCCTAGGGGCTAAAGTGTAAATAAGTGAAAAGTTAAGGATAAAAAGGTAATTTTACCAAAGTATGTGTTATGGGTCGATATGAGAAATGTAAGTATTGAACAAGTTGAAATTGGCGTTATAGATAAAGAAAAATGTGATTCGGGTCTTGATCGAGGGAAAAACAAGGCTTACGAGGATTAGACTCATTTCTACCATTTTGTACCGAGGTAACTTCCTTTGCAAATAATGCAACATGTACCACACTTTAAATGCTTTAATATTGTATTTATGGTAAGTTCATATGAGATGTTACGTCATATTTCTATTGCGTTGATATCAAATGAATTTTAATGTTTTACTACTATTATGTATTATGCTTTTGATTATTCCATGAGTATTAGACTGGTGCTATGAGCATTGAAAGCGACGTTATGGAAAAGTTTGATAGAAATGTGGTATCGAAGAATCTCATTTGAACCTTGGGAATAGTTTAGAATACAAGTGAAATGTCAATAGGAACTATGTGATCTAAACTCTTTGAGTTGTGGTTCTGAGTTCATGATATATGTGGCATCTAAACTCATTGAGTTATGCGCTGAGTTCAGGATGTATGTGACACATGTTTTGGCATCCGGGTACTTTTCTTATATATTCTACTGGTGGCTGGGTAGTCTGGCATGTGCTGCGGATACCTGATAGCCTATGTGAGCAAACCCGTGAGTAGCTCGAAAGCAAGCAACATGTGATATGTGATATGAGGTAGCATTGGTTACATATGAGGCACTTAGGTGCGAGATTTCGATGTATCCAATAGTATTCCGAGTGTTCAACGGGTAGTTCTAAAAAACGTTCAATGGGAAATCTTAATGAATATGTCAAAGACGAGAAAGTAAGTTATTATGTGCAAGTGACACAAGTATGTACATCGAACTCATGAGAACGACATGAGATATGCTGAACTTGTGGTAAGAATATATATATTTATATTTATATGAAGAATGGGTTTAAGAGATTTGATAAAATGCAAGATTATGTTCATTATCTTAAATGTATGATTAATACTTATTTAAGTTGTATTTTATTTGCACGTAAACTTACTAAGCTTTAAAGCTTACCCCCTTTTCTTTCTTTTTCTTATAGCGTTGCTAAGCTAGCTCGGGGATCGGAAGACGTCGGAGACTCAATCACACTATCAACTGAATATTTGGGTATAGCTAGTCTCACCATTTTGAGTATGGCATGTATAGTGACTTGGTCTTTTTCTTATATGTCATATTGATTAGACAATGGTTTGGCTCATGAAAGTATTATGATTATTTTGTATATAGCCATGAGAGGTGGCTCATATTGATTATTTGGGTTGTAACCGTAATTATTGGTGCATGCATGCAAATGTGCTTATGCTTTAATGTGGGCATGGTTATTTATGGATAATGAGTGATGGATGGCATGTATGTTTTTTGTATGAAATATGATTAATGTGTATGCCAATAAAGTGGGTAACTTGAAAGAAGGTTAGTAAAGATGATAGACAAATATGAAATTGGTGTGGAATGCCATATGAAAGCATAATAGTTTGAATAGGTGATATGTTTACATTACCAAGTCATATTTTAACCATGAATGTGCATGCTTGAGTAATCAAATGTGCCATGTTGCATGCCATGAAGTGAGTGTAAGTATGTGAGTGTTGATGGGTGGCAAATGGCTTGCTAGAAATTGTCACACTATAGACACACGGGCATGTGTCCAGGTCGTGTGTGACACACGGTCTGCCCCATGGGTGTGTGATCCGGCGGTGTGTCCCTTAACCCCAATTATCAATACAGATTTCCCAGTAGTAAATACACGAGTAGAGACACGGCCGTGTGTCTCAGCCGTGCGATGGACACAGCCTTAGGACATGGGCGTGTGCTCAGGCTACGTGAAGTCTACACTTAATTTTTGGAATTTAATTTGCCACACGGTCCAAGCACACGGGTGTGTGACTTGGCCGTGTAACCTTATTTGATCGGTGACATCATAGTCAGAGAGTTGCACAAGCTGAGGACACGGGCGTGCCCCAAGCCACACAGGCGTGTGTGACCACACGGCCAACTCTCACGGGCGTGTGACTCCCTAAAGTAGGAAATTTTTCTAAAGTTCTTGGTTTAGTCCTGAACCAGCTACGAAGGATCACTTCATAACAGATTGCACAGTATTCGATGAGAGAAATAAGATGCAAGGTGCAAGACCTAGTGGAACAATGGTTAGGGGTAGACCACCGAGAATTTCAGGAGGCAAGGGTGGTGGTCAAAGAGGGACTTTTGATATGCCTGTTCGATCTGAAACCCGTACTCCTGCTAGGGCATATGCCATCCGTGCACGAGAGGAAGCATCCTCCCCTGACGTTATCACTGGTACTTTCACTCTTTTTAACACTAATGTAATTGCATTAATCGACCCTGGCTCTACTCATTCTTATGTATGTGAGACTTTAGCATCCAGTAAGACTCTGCCTATTGAGTCTACTGAGTTCGTAATTCGAGTGTCAAATCCCTTGGGTCAATATGCGCTTGTTGACAAAGTGTGTAAGAGATGCCCTCTAATGATCCGAGAATCCTGTTTTCCGGCCGATTTGATGTTTTTACCATTTGATGAATTTGATGTTATTCTTGGTATAGACTGGTTGACCGTATATGACGCAGTGGTGAGTTGCAAAAGAAAAACCATTGATTTAAAGTGCGCAAATAACAAGATAATCCGAGTTGAGTCTACGGACTTAAAGGGGTTGCCAGCTGTAATATCATCAATGTTGGCTCAGAAATATGTAAGAAAAGGGTGCGAAGCATACCTTGCGTATGTACTTGATGACAAAGAGTTAGAAAGGAAACCCGAATCCGTGTCGGTGGTTTGCGAATACCCGGACGTTTTTCCCGAAGAATTACCGGGTTTACCACCTGTTCGGGAGGTAGAGTTTGGCATTGAGCTTGTACCTGGGACTATGCCGATTTCGATAGTTCCGTATCGTATGGCACCAACCGAGTTGAAAGAGTTGAAAGCTCAGTTGCAAGAATTGACGGATAGAGGTTTTGCTCGACCAAGTTTCTCACCTTGGGTGCACCAAGATTGTTTGTGAAAAGAAGGACGGAACCATGAGGTTGTGCATCGACTATCGTCAGCTGAATAAAGTGACAATAAAGAATAAATATTCGTTACCACGTATTGATGATTTGTTTGATCAACTAAAGGGAGCCTCAGTGTTTTCAAAGATAGATTTGAGATCGGGTTATTATCGCCATGGATTCGAGATTCGGATATACCCAAACCGCTTTCGAACGAGATACTGCCATTACGAGTTCTTAGTGATGCCGCTTGGGCTCACTAATGCCCTGCGGTATTTATGGATTTGATGAATCGGATCTTCGACGAGATTTGGACCGGTTCAGTAGTTGTGTTTATTGATGACATCTTGGTCTATTCAAGAGATGAGACCGAACACGCCGAGCACCGAGGTTAGTGTTGCAAATTTTACGGGATAAGCGACTATATGCTAAGTTCAAGAAGTGTGAGTTCTGGTTAAGAGAGGTTAGCTTCTTGGGTCATGTGGTATCCGATCGGGTATTCGAGTGGACCCGAGCAAAATTTCAGCCATACTTAATCGGAAGCCTCAGAAATATTACCGAGGTTCGAGCTTTTTGGGACTTGCTGGCTACTACCGACGGTTCGTAAAAGGTTTCTCGACGATAGCCACACTAATGACGGTTACTTCAAAAGATGTTAAGTTCGAATGGACGAAAAATGTCGAAAAGTTTTGATCAACTGAAAACCTATTTGATCAAGGTCCAATTCTAGTGCGACCGAATCGTGCAAGGAATTTGTCATCTATAGTGATGCCTCCCTGCTTGGGTTGGGTTGCGTATTGATGCAAGAAGGTCGAGTTGTGGCCTATGCGTCGAGACAATTAAAACCACATGAGAAAATTTATCCGACCCATGATCTCGAATTAGCTACCATCATATTCGCTTTGAAAATATGGCGACATTACTTATTTGGTGAGAAGTGCCATGTATTTTCGGATCACAAAAGTCTCAAATATTTGATGACTCAAAAAGACTTAAATCTGCGACAAAGACGTTGGCTCGAGTTGTTAAAAGATTATGAGCTTGTCATTAACTATCACCCGGGAAAGGCTAATGTGGTTACGGATGCCTTAAGTCGTAAATCATTGTTTGCTTTACGAGTGATGAATGTACACTTGTCTGTTCTATCCGACAATGCGTTAGTGGCGGAATTAAAGGCCAAACCATTGTTGATTCATCAAATTCGTGAAGCTCAAAAAGTCGATGATGAATTGGTTGCAAAAAGGGCTGAATGTGTTCCGAATATGGAATCAGAGTTTCAAATTGATGATGACGATTGTTTGAGGTTCAGAAGTCGGTTGTGTGTTCCAAGAAATTCAGAACTCATTTCGATGATTCTGAACGAAGCTCATTGTAGCCGAATGTCAATTCACCTGGGGAGTACGAAAATGTACAACGATCTGAGACGTCAGTTTTGGTGGCATGGTATGAAATGAGACATTTCCGATTTTGTTTCGAAGTGTTTAATATGTCAGCAAGTAAAGGCGGAACATCAAGTGCCTACGGGTTTACTTTAGTCGATCATGATACCTGAATGGAAATAGGATCGAGTCACGATGGATTTTGTGTCTGGGTTGCCATTGTCGACAAGTAAAAAAGATGCGATTTGGGTTGTTGTTGATAGACTGACTAAGTCGGCTCATTTTATCCCCGTACGTACGGATTTTTCATTGGATAAACTAGCTGAATTGTATGTTTCTCAGATTGTGAGATTACACGGGGTACCGATTTCTATTGTGTCAGATAGAGATCCGAGATTCACCTCACGATTTTGGAAGAAATTTCAAGAAGCCTTGGGTACCAAGTTGCATTTTTGCACCGCTTTTCACCCCCAAACTGATGGTCAATCTGAGCGGATAATTCAGATACTTGAAGATATGTTGAGATGTTGCATCCTCGAGTTTAGTGGTTCATGAGAACGGTATTTACCTTTGATTGAATTCGCTTACAACAATAGTTTTAAGTCAAGCATTAAGATGGCGCCTTACGAGGCTTTGTACGATCGAAAATGCCGTACACCATTGTTTTGGACCAAGCTCGGTGAAAGTAAAATTTTCGGAGTGGATTTGATTAAAGATGCTGAACAGAAAGTAAAAATAATTCGTGAAAGTCTGAAGGCAGCCACAGACCGTTAGAAATCGTATGCGGATTTAAAACGAAAGGATATTGAGTATCAGGTGGGAGACAAAGTGTTTCTTAAGGTCTCACCTTGGAAAAAGATACTCAGATTTGGCCGTAAGGGCAAACTAAGTCCGAGGTTCATTGGGCCATATGAAATCTCCGAACGAATTGGTCCAGTTGCGTATAGATTGATCTTGCCCCCTGAACTTGAAAGGATTCATAACGTTTTTCATGTTTCGATGTTTCGACGTTATCGATCCGATCCTTCACATGTAATAAACCCCTCCGAGATTGAAATTCAAGCCGATATGAGTTATGAAGAAGAACCGATCCGTATCCTAGCTCGTGAAGTGAAAGAGTTGCGAAACAAAAGGGTTCCGTTAGTGAAAGTGTTATGGCTCAAACACGGAATGGAAGGAGCTACTTGGGAACCTGAGAACTCTATGAAAGAACGATACCCAAACCTATTTACGGTAAGATTTTCGGGACGAAAATTTCTTAAGTGGGGAGAGTTGTGTGACCCTAAATTGACCCTAGTCGGAAAGTGGTTTCGGGACCGCTAAACCGAGTCATAAAAATAATTAACCGTCATAGTTGATGCTCATTATATGTACATATGCATGTGTGAAAAATTCATGTTTGGATTTTGTTAATTGTAAGTGAATTTTATCAAATAGGACTTGTGTGAGAAAATTTAGAAATGTGCTAGGCAAATGTAAAGTGGTCTATTAATGCATGTTGTGAAAATGATGGGTTTGCATGTCAATTTACCCAAAATTTAAGCATGGTGGCCGGCCATGCTATGAGTGGAAACATGTTGCAAACATGTTGGGTTAGTGGTTAAGTTAGAAAGAATAAAATAATGAAAAAAAAAGAATATAATTAAAACAAAGGAAAAAAAAAAGTGTCCATCCTTTCACATTTTTTTCTTCCTTGGCCAAATGTTCTAAGAAGAAGGGGGGGAGAGCTTGAGAAAATCAGCTATGGTAGTTTGCTAGACTAAGGTATGTTTGATGTTGTCCATGAGATTCATGCATGTTTTTAGTTGTTAGTTTGAGTTCTACCTAGCCCATGGTTTAAATCTTTGCTATGGGATGGAGATGATATTCGCCATGGGTGTTGTCTTCTTGGTTGATGTTTGATGTTGTGGTGATGAGGCATGAAGATGAGTTAAGTTTCGCTAAGGTGGATTTGTGTTGATGTCATTTGCATGCTAAGTGTGAAGCTTTGTAATGATACATGTGTATGGTGCTTTTGATGTTGTGAATGGAAGTAGTGGAAAAGTAAAAGAAAATTTATGTAGAAATGTGGTATATGTGGATTTGTAGGATGTTATAAATATATGTGAAGCCATGCTAGATTAGGAAGAATTCGGTCAAGTGTTCATGAGATGAAATTTTGTGTTTAGGTGAATTAAAGATGATAGTATAGTTGATATCATGTATATATGTATGCATATTCGGCCATCAAATTAAGAGCATAGGTGATGTTGAGTCTAAGCTTTGTACATTCAGCCATATATATATATATGCATGTGTGATTGAATTATTGATAGTAGGGCGATAGCATATGGTTATTAGTCGAATAGCTCAAAAACATATGGTAGGAAGATAAGAATTAGTCATGTATCTCCTATGATATGAAATTATTAATATTTTGATATAAATATTTAGCAAGACGGTTAAACTAGTTAATTTGTTGATTAAGCTCAAGAAGTTAAAGGAGGAGAATCAAGCAAAGGCAAAGGAAAGGACATCGAGTAGCCGAGTTAGAACCGTTTTACCCAACACAAGGTAAGTTATTAAGCATATATTTTGTATTGATATAAATAATCATAATACCTATGTACTTATGCCGAATGGAATGATATAAATGCATGAAGTGACAAAATTTATTGAGTGTAAAAAAAAGAAGTGAGATGTATTGAGTTGCTGATTTTGGCACTAAGTGTGCGGGTATAAACGTTTACTATAATGAGATTGGCACTAAGTGTGCGAGTTTAATTGTATAGCACTAAGTGTGCGAGTTTGAATATTAAGCACTAAGTGTGCGGACTTACTGTATATTTTCGAATAATCATTAACGTTAAGTGTGCGACTTTATCGAGTAGATGTTATGTTTATATTTGGAACTGAGCTTGGTAAGTCTTGAACCTATGTGGTGATTATATTTGAAGTAGGAACATAATATTATTGTGGAGTAGATGAAATGCTATTATTAGTATAATTTAAATGAAGATAAAATGATGTGTGGAGATGCATCAAATATCATATCGAATATCATACGAGATGTCAATGGAGGCTTGGCTAGTTGAGAGCATGTAATCATAAATGTGCGTGAAATTATGGCATAGTCGGTATGAATGGAGTACCTAATCTTGCATTATTTGATTTCTTTTATGATATTTTATAGATGGACAGTAGTGTAATGCTTATGACTTACTGAGTTATATACTCATTCGGTGTGTTTATTTGTCACTTGTTTAGGTTCCTTTGATTCATTTTGTGTGCTCGGGACCATCGTCAAGTCATCACACCACTTGCAACTTTTGGTATCTTCTTCCTAGTTGGTCTAAGAGAACATTTCGCATGTATAGGCTATTATGTTTTGTTTGAACTTTGGTATGTAAATTTTGGATAGCCATGCGAAAATGGCTTATATACGTTTTGAGCATAATGTTATAGTCATCTTGAATGTATATGTTCATTAAGAGGCATGGAAACTATGTAATAGGTAAAGTCTACCTTAAAAATGGATGCTGATAGCAGCAGTGACGTAGATGTGAAAAATCACTAAAAATAGTAGGAATAGAATTAAATAGTGAATAAATTATGTAATCAAACCTTGATGAATCTATTTTCATAGGAAAGTAATGAAATGATCATATGAACAGTATATTAGGAGATATTTAAGTTTTCGTGAAATAGGGCCAGGACGGTTTCTGGATTCCCTGTTCCGACTTTGGAAATTCATTATAAATTAACCAGAGATAATTAGAAGTTGTTCCATATATATACAGATTCCTTTTCAAGTCTAGTTTCTATAGAAACAAACGGTATTAGTATTGAAGCCCTGTACAGGGAGATATCCAAGTTGTATTGCCTGAAGGTCAGTGTGGTCGAACCCTGAAATAGGGGAGAATTTAACTAATAAACTGTACTAATTGGCTCAACAAAAAATTCTATAAAAATTTTTTTTAGATGGATATATGAGTTTAGTTTCAGAAAAAATTTACGGAACTGGTTTTCGACTTTCGGAACTCGAGATATGATTTTTAAGGTGACAGTGACGCAGTTAGCCAGCTCGTCTGGAAATTTAAAATGGACTGTGCAATAAGTGATTTAAGTCTGCGAACCCCTCGTGTCTGACTCCGGCAACGGTCTCGGGTACGGGGTGTTACAGAAACAACGGGAACATCATCTAAATCCCATACGATGTGATAATTAATTTTTAGTAAAGAAGGAATGAAACTGTCAAACATCAGAACAAGGGAGACTTTAAAGAATAAATTGTACTTATTGGCTAGACCAAAAAATCTGAAAATTTTATGGTAATAAGAAATGTGAGACTAGTTTTTGGGAAAATTAAAGGATCTTAATTTGGAGTTTCCTAGCCTAAGATATAAATAATTTAGTGACTGTGGCCGAGTAGACAGCTAGAGATGAACAAGAGTAAATAGTGAAACTATGTGCCATTATAATTGTATTATCTTGAGAACATATTGTGAGAATTGGTAAAAGCATGTTCATAAAATTCTTATTATTTACATACAAACTTACTAAGCTATATAGCTTACTCCTTTTATTTTCTTTGTTTATAATGTCCTCAGGTTAGCTCGGGTTGGAAGTCGCTGAAGAACCTATCACACTATCAAACTAACAAATTGGGTATTGATAATTCTTATACTTAAGGTCATGGCATGTATAGGGGACTTGCTTATTTTTGTATGTGTCATAATTGTTTTGGCCTAAAATGTTGGCCTATGCTATTTGAAAGTTCATTGTTGTGTAAGGTCATTTGATGTTGGTATATTGGCTATATTATAAGTCCATGATGATGCATTTCAAGGATGTGTATGCTTACATATGTGGATGAATGGGTGGTGATATCTATGCGTGAGGTAAATTTGTTTGCAACGGCAAGTCAGATTAGTGCATGGGCTAGGGACATGGCTATTCGAGCCACACGGCCGTGTCCTAATATCACACGGGAGTGTGCCCCTGTTTTTAATGAAATTTTTTCAAATTTTTCTAAAGTTCTCGATTTGGTCCCGAACCGTTTTCAAAGCATGATTTGGGCTCCGTAGACCCATATTAGGGACTTTAAGATGAAATGTGAAAAGTTTTAAATTTGAACGCAAATTCATGACCCGGTTTTATACGATTGCATATGTT
Organism: Gossypium arboreum; assembly: GCF_025698485.1. Classification (NCBI taxonomy): domain Eukaryota; kingdom Viridiplantae; phylum Streptophyta; class Magnoliopsida; order Malvales; family Malvaceae; genus Gossypium; species Gossypium arboreum. The sequence goes on along the minus strand of NC_069082.1, from coordinate 76,027,030 downwards.
ATGTCTGGTAATGCCTCACACCCTGTTCCGGTGTCGAACACGGGTAAGAGGTGTTACAAGAACCATATATCTGGAAGCTCATGAGAGCTAATAACAGGATGCTTTTTCGACTTATGGTGTGTTTGCAACATATGCAAGACCACAACTAATACAGGGGCCCAGTATCCAATCGAATTTCATGTATTCAAACAGGATTTAATAATTACCGGGCATTATCGGAATTATGAATTTATTTCCTAAACATACCAAATTCATAATTCAACATTCACATATACAACATTTCACTCAAACATGTAAATATACACAATTTAGTTACACGAACTTACCTTGATACTTGTTCGTTTCGAGAATCTACTAATTCGACACTTTTTGTTTTCCTCGATCCAATTCAGTACTAGGTCTTTCCGGATCTATATAAATGAATTTAACATCAATTTAATCTAATTCATACTCAATTTAATTCAAGTCACAACCTAGGCAAAATTACCATTTTGCCCCTATACTTTCAATAAATGATAATTTCGTCCCTATGCTTGAAAATTGAAATTCATGCAATTTAATCCTTATTCCAAGCCTAACCGATTTTTAAATATAACATTTACATCCCATGTATTTCACAAAAATAAAAAATTTTTCATGAACTTTACATCTTTTCAATTTAGTCCCTAAATCATCAATTTCATGAAAATTCAATTTACAAAAGTTGTTTATCTATCAACAACCTTTCAATTTCTACCATAAATTTCAAAATTTCAGCATATAAATCCATGGCAAAATTTTAATACCTTGATAACTTTGCAAATTGATCCCCAAAATAGATAGATTAGGTTGTTACTATCTCAGAAATGTAAAAATTACTAAAAACTGGACATGATTACTTACCCAATTAAGCTTTCTTGAAGTTCTCTCTTAGCTAGGGTTTCTATAAAAGTAATTTGGGGAAGATGATGAAATAAGATGATATTAATTATCATCTTTATTTATTTCAAATTCCAATTTAGTTCTTTTCTTTTTCTAATTTTCCATTGATGAATCATCATAAATATCTACTAAATTCTCTTAATGGTCTAATTACCATATAAGGACCTCAAGTTTTGAATTCCATAGCTATATGATACTTATAGCTACTAGAACTCAACTTTTGTATTTTATGCAAGTTGGTCCTTTCCATAATTAAACATGTATTCAGTAAAATTTTCTTACCAAAATTTTCATATAACATTCCTATCATAATGTAGACCATGCAATAATATTAAAATAAATTTTCTTTCTGACTCGAATTTATGGTCCCGAAACCACTGTTCCAAATTTACTGAAAACGGGCTGTTACACCTCACACACCATGTTATCAAGCAACAATACGCCATAAATCATTCAATAATTAAACTCAAACATGCCTCAAAATTATTATAAAACCAACCAAAATAAAATGTCTAATGTCTAAAGTCTAATTACAACCAAAATTAAACTAATTCCTAGGAGTACCAAAATGCCATATTATAGTCTCTAAAATGTGTAGTAAAGTCTCTACCAAACCTAAATCTCTTAGAACTCTCTTGCTCGGTTCCTCAAGCTCGACAATTATTTGCACGAATTGTGAGAGTGTGAGCTTTAAAAGGCTCAGTGAATGTTAATAAAAATGACTAGTAAATCAACATCCAAATCATGCTTAAATCACATCCAATCAATCACCAATTATCAGCCATAATAATGAAACCCGTCAATTTAATTTCCATATGCTTTATCAATATCAAGAATCAATTATTCATGGCTTACAAACATCGAACGATATAACAATAATCACACATAAATATATTGGCATACACTTTTCATGGCTTAATCGGGTGATCATACATCATATAAACGGATCTTTGAATTCCCACAAATATCAAATGTAATCCACCAAGTTGAATGGGCTGAAGCACACACTTCCTTATAGCACCTCAAATAAATCAATGAGTGGATACTCATGCTCAATACTCCCTTGTCTACTCTAAACAAATTAGTCCACCTAGAGCCATATGCTCACAATGTCACAAATAAAGGTGAGCACTCACAAATCCTATGGCATGCCAACTATATCCAATGGAAACACCATGCACGTTGCCAATATATTCAGTCAAACATAGTGTAACACCCCGTACCCACGTCCGTTACCGGAATCGAACACAAGGTGCACACAGACTTAACTATTTTCACAGTCCATTTAGAATTTTCCAGACTAGCTGGTTACTGCATCACTGTCGCCTTAAAAATCATATCTTGAGTTTCAAAGCTCGAAAATTAGTTTCATAATTTTTCCCTGAAACTAGACTCATATGTCCATCTACAGATTTTTTCTAGAATTTTTGGTCGAGCCAATTAGTACAGTTTATTAGTTAAAGTCTCCCCTATCCCAGGGTTCGACTACACTGACCTTTGTGCGTTACGAATTGAATATCTCCTTGTACAGGGCTTTAATACTGATGCCATTTGTTTCTATAGAAACTAGACTCAGAGAGGAATCTATAAATATATGGCATGACTCCTAATTATCTCTGGTTAATTTACAATGAATTTCCAAAGTCGGAACAGGGGATCCAGAAACCGTTCTGGCCCTGTTTCACGAGAACTTTAATATCTCTTAACATGTAACTCCTATGACCGTTTCGTTTCTTCCATATGAAAGTAGACTCATCAAGGTTCATTTACATAATTTATTCACTATTTAATACCATTCCTACTATTTTTAGTGATTTTTCACATCCACATCACTGCTACAGTCAGCATCTATCTTTAAGGTAGGCTTTACCTATTTCATGATTTCCATGATTCAATTGCCCCTTTTTGCATACATAGCACAAAGTGTGATCATGATTAACCACACCAATGGCTAATCGTTTCAAAACAATTCCATACCTCATAATGATCGACATACAAACGATTATAGTACTATACTAAAAAATGTATATAAGCCATTTTTGCATGGCTATCCAAGTTTACACAAAATCGAAAGGTACATGACCTTCAACAAAAGGGTAGTCCTATACATGCCATTTCAAAGTTCAACCAAAATTATACCAAAATGGAGGCTTTGATAATGTGGATGACTTCGACTTCAATGATTCCGAATCCGATAGCTAACGAGCAAAATCTATAAAACAGAGAAACAGAGAAAACGGAGTAAGCAATTTATGCTTAGTAAGTTTGAGCAAGAAATTCCAGCACAACAAAAGCATAGCATTCATAAAGCTAACGGATAGTTTCATATGCACAAATTCTCAATATCATACTCATTTCACATTCCAACCCCTATGTTCATACATAAGGATCACCTTAGTCAAATACGGAAACTCATTACTCGATCGAGCTTAATATTATTCGAAGGGAATCAACTAATTCAAGCTCATATGAACATACCTCATTGCTGGAATTTTTCAAGCGTATTAACTGAAATTTTACAGCAAGATCGCTTATTCTCGAATCACGTACCTTCGGAATTTAACCGGATATAATGACTCGCTCAAATGCCTTCGGGACGAAGCTCGGTTATAGTGACTCGCACAATTGCCTTCGGGTCTTAACCCGGATTTGGTAACTTGCACAAATGCCTTCGGGTCTTAGCCCGGATATAACAACTCGCACGAATGCCTTCGGGTCTTAGCCCGGATATAATTACTAGCACAATTGCCTTCGGGACTTAGCCCGGATATCATTCCAATGTTCATTTACACATATATCAATATTCACGACACATCCATAATTTATTTTCGTTACTAAGGCTCAAACACAAAAATATTTATCAAACCTTTACAATTTTGGCTCAATAGCCACACACACAAGGAGCATGATTTCAATATAATTCAAGTAGGGTCATTATCAAGACTTACCTAGGATGTCGTCGAACGATTTCAATGGCTATTCGACCACTTTTTCCTTCCCTTTGTCGGATCTAGTTCCCCTTTGCTCTTAAGCTTAATTTAACAAATAAATCGATTTAATCATTTGAGCATCGAAGAGGAATTCAAGGTACTTAGTCAATATATATACTCATTAGGCATTAAAGTCGCATATGTACGAAATCATGAATCGAACTCAACACATTAGTTAATATTCCTCTTAGCCGAATTTTCTAAGCCAAGAATAGGCATCAATATGCTTGCCTCTAACCGAATGCATGCACACCAATTTCCCTTCATGTGGCCGAATATGCATGTCCATGTTGAGGCCAATTATACACTTAATACCATACAAAAACAACATACATTTTACTAACTAACGCATTACATATCGTAGCTCAATACACATCTCTCATTTACTTCATAACCGAAACATCATCACAAGAAAATATACACTTGAAATAGTATATATGTCATACCAATACATCATGTGCAAACATATATTCATGTAGGTGCAAGGGCCGATTCTCAAGTGGCTTATATCCAAATATATACACATATCCAAAGCTTAAATCTTACTTACCGTGCAACATGCATGAATCATACTTATGGATATACCATGGCCGAATACACCACAACACCATACCGTTTCAATTTGGTCATGGTTAAACAAAGAACTTAGTATCTCATTCAAAGGTGCTAAAAGAAAATCTAAGAGTCCTCAACCCCCCCATCACATGTATCATTATCAAGCTTGATATTTAGCATGCAATGGCATTAACACCACATCCACCTTGGCCGAATGTCATTCCCATGACATAGCAAGGATTTGAACCATGGGCTAACAAGAACATCAAGCTAGCAACTAAAAACATGCATGAATCTCATGGCACAACCTCAAACATACCTTAATCTTGATGCAAGTATAGCCAAACCTCTTCCTAATCCTCTTCCAAACCAAACATGAAGCAAAATTCCTTCCTTCCTCTAGTATTTTCGGTCAAGAGAGAAAAATGGATGAGCAAAATTTTTTCTTTTCTTTTCTTCCATGCACGGCAATGGGGGGTTCACTCACACACACATTTTTTTTTTCTTTCTTTATTACCCATACTTATTTGTTTATTGTTTCTCCCTAATGCACCAACAAAACATGTTTCATGACATGTTTAGCCCATACTCCCTTGTCATGGCCGGCCTGTAACACCCCGAACCCGAGACCGTCGCCGGAGTCGAACACGAGGTGTTAACAGACTTCAAACCACTTATTGAGAAATTCCAGACAAGCTGCCAATCTGTGTACTACTCGTTTCAAAAATCATAACTTGAGTTTTACAACTCGAAAATCAGTTTTGTAATTTTTTCCTGAAACTAGACTCATATTTCCATCTACAGATTTTTTTCTAGAATTTTTGGTCAAGCCAATTAGTACAGTTTATTAGTTAAAGTCTCCCATGTTACAGGGGCCGACTACACTGACTTTCATGCGTTACAACTCGAATAACTCCCTGTGCAGGGCTTCAATACTAATGCCGTTTGTTTCTTTAGAAACTAGACTCAAAGAGGAATTTATACATATATGGTATGACTCCTAATTATCTCTGGTTAATTTATAATGAATTTTCAAAGTCGGAACAGGGAATCCAGAAACCATTCTGGCCCTGTTTCACGAAAACCCAAATATCTCTTAACATACAACTCATATGACCGTTTCGTTTCTTCCATATGAAAATAGATTCATCAAGGTTCATTTACATAATTTATTCACTATTTAATTCCATTCCTACTATTTTTAGTGACTTTTCACATCCACGTCACTGTTGCTGCCAGCATCTATTTCTAGGGTAGACTTTCTCTAACACATAGTTTCTATGATTCAACCACCCCTTTTTCATATATAGTCCAAAATATAATCATGATGACCCATTCTAATGGCTGGTCATTGCCAAACATTTCCATGCCTCTTAATGAGCATATACATACCAAATGATTATAACATTATGCTCAAAACATTTATAAGCCATTTTCGCATGGCTATTCAAAATTTTACATACCAAGTTCAAACAAAACATAATAGCCTATACATGCCGAAATGTTTTCTTAGACCATCTAAGAAGAAGATACCAAAAAGTCGCTAGTCGGTGTGATGACTTCGACGACGGTCCCGAGCACGCAAAATGGATCAAGAACCTAAATAAACAACAAATAAGCACACCAAATGAGTACATAACTCAGTAAGTCGTAAGCACTACTCTACCATCCAACAATAACAATCATAAGTGAATAAACAAATAATACAAAATCGATGTTTCCAACCATAACAAACTATGCTGCAATTTCTTAAATTTTGGTTCGATCTCATGCCAAGTCCTTCAACCAAATCAAATGCCAAGTCAGCCCAATCGATTTGGATCCGTTTCCTCAAGTTGGAACAACGATGCACTAGATAATTTTATGCATACACCGCACAATCTCAATTTCGATATGTAGTTAGTAGCTCAATCACTTACCTCGCTCATGCACAATTTATTTCAACAACCGAATGTGGCACACATAGTGCTTATTATGTTCGCACACATAGTGCCATAGCAAATCGCACACATAGTGCCATAGTAAATCGCACACATAGTGCATTAATAAATTGCACACATAGTGCATTTGAGATAGCCTCATGCCTCAACCTCCCAATCGGCACACATAGTGCCACATAATCTTTGCACACATTGTGCCCTATGTCAATTCATCATGGTAAAGCAATTTACTAAATTCAAATTGTACATATGGTCATATTAATAAATAGGAGAATCACTCCGAAAAATATCTATCCAAGGAGTTCTCACAACAAGTGCTTAAGGACTTACCTTGCGTTGAGTATAACGGTTCCGACCCGGCTACTCGATGTCCTTGGCTTTGCCCTTGCTTGTTTCTCCTTCTTTAACTTCTCGGGCTTAATAGATAAATAAACTAGTTCAATCATCTTGCTATACATTTATAGTTCAATTACACATGCATATGTATATTTGTATATTCGGCAACCCCTCTTACTAATTACTCATTTAGTCGATTATACACATGATTAAAGGTAACATCATGAATGGGCATACTTATATATATATATACATACCCGATTGTGCACCAAAAATTTGACTCAACATCACCTACATACTCCCTTTGATGGCCGAATATGTATAGTGTCATCTATAACATCATCTAAACACCTAAATTCTTCTAATGCACACTTGACCAGCCTTTGTCCCAATCTAGCATAGCTTCACCTCCATTTGTGATATCATATAAATTTGCATGTTGCTACATTTCTTAGGTTCAACATCTCTACGCCCATTATAGCCACTCCCCTAACCCAATTCTAAAAATCGGCAACATCCCCTTTCAACTATGTTAGCCGAATACTCCTCCCCTTCTTAGTCCCAACTTCGGCACCTCCAACAAAATGACTTAACATCTTCACTTTCATGCTAACATAACAAGCAACTTAGTTCATCCACACAACTAACATGTCAATAGCATCAAGGTATCTACTAAAATTTTTTTTTAAGCTTCTTGTCAAATTCCAACTCTCCAACAACCCCAAATCCCACCATGGGATAGATAGAATTCAAACTAACAACCAACAATACACATGAATTTAAAGGAATAACTTCAACATACCTCAACTTAGATACTAGTATGGCCGACTTCTCCAAAGCTTTTCTCTTTTTCTTTCACTTGGTTTTTCGGCTAAGGGTAGCAAGGATGAACACCTATTTTTTTTTGTTCATTTTCTTATCATTAATCTTTATTTCCTCTATTTTAATATCTTACCAACATTAAATAATAATAACAACATGATCTTGGAAAGATGAAGCCATGCTTGGCCGGCCACTCAACTTAGTTTGGGGCATTTTGACATGCAAACCCAACTTTTCATAATTCCATACTATTTGGTCCTCACTTATTTACCTATCAAATTTTCTAAGTCTCTCAACTAAATCCTTTCGAGCAAGATTCACATTCCTAAGATAAAAATTGAATCATCAAATTTTTATACAAGTACTACCACACATATAAGGTATGCAAATAAAATTTTAACTAAATTTTATGACTCGGTTTTGTGGTCCCGAAACCACATCCCGACTAGGGTCAAATTAGGGCTGTTACACGGCCATCACTTGTAAAAAGAGGGGTATTTGACATGCAAGGCCATTGTTTTGCATGCATGCTTTAATTAGTCATCACACATTCCCCCATCATACTTTCAAAGTTTTCTACTAGGTCCTTTCTAATGAAATTCACATATATAACTCTAAATTAAAGCACAAAAAATGTCACACATGAGTTAACACATATTATAGGCAATAAAATGAATATTAAATTATTTTTATGCCTCGATTTTGTGGTCCCGAAACCACATTCCGACTAGGGTCATTTTAAGGCTGTCACACATAGCATATAAATTAGTCATTATTGTGCTTAGTTTAATATGACAAAATGCTTACGTGTAACGTGTAACATAGCCATTTAACATCCATTTAAATAAAGCCTTTCATTTTCCATTTTCAAATGTTCAAATACAAATTGTATCACCAATATATCATGATCAAAAACTCTAGTAAACATGCTTTAATCATCAATATAGTTAGCCTAATTAAATTACACAAGACCACCTAAATGCTTACTTACAATTATTCAATAAATATTGAACTCTTGTACATATAATATCAATCATGCAAAAATCATTCATTCAACCATAATTAATCAATTGAAATCATTAATTAAGCTACTAATTAAACATAAATGAGGGTAAATTTACCAAATCGCCTGTAGAAACACTCACGCACAATTAATTCTACCACAAACAAGTAATCAACTAAGCAAATCCAAGCCTCAATTCTAGTTAGCTCAGTTCTCTTCAAGATTCAAAGCTTCAACAGAGATAAAGTACACATTACCACATTTCCAATGCTATAATAAACATGAATTTTGATTACCTATACTACTTGAAATCCTCTCACAATGATACATTACCAGATTTGTAACGTCAAGTCGAAAACTCAATTCTTCACAAAATCTATCTCTCCAGTCCTCTTAAATGCTTTCAATCATCAATACTAGACCAAATACATTTATACTAAGCATCGATTTCATCTTTAAATCAATTTCACAAAATTCTGAAAAATCGGTTCATGAAGATGATGAAATTTGAATTTCTTTAAATTACCTCACAAATCATGTTTAATCTTGATAAAAAAGATCAAAAACATTTTAATAGATTCATTTTGAGTTGGAACATCCATTGATTTTTGGATTTCCTCTCAAAATTCAAGATCCACCATTAAAGAACCATGTGTTCTTGGAAGAAGAAGACAATGATAAAAATCTTTTAACTGACTCTCATATCATGTAAAAATGTTTCTAATCATCATAAAAACATGTTTAGGATTGAAGATTACCTTTGATCCACTCTAAATTCGTTGATTGAAAATCTTGATTCAAGAAAGTTGAGAAATTTCAGAGTATTTTTGGCTACTTTGGACAATAATTTCGGGTTAATTGAGAGAGTATTTTGAGAAGGAAATTGGTTGGATCTATTCTTTGATGATAGATATTTAAAATCATGCAAAGAAATAAATTTTAAAGCTTTCTAATTTGATGTAAAATGTGTGAAAAGTGGGCTAGATTCATTGGTTTTAAAATTGAAACCACCCACCATAAATTTAAAAATTGGGAAATCTGCCTAATGGCCACTCCCACATTTCCCTTACTTTACCATTTAGTCCTTTCCCTCCAAAATTCCAAATTTTTAAGGTCTATTTGTCATATAAATACTCTAAAATTTCCCTTTTTTTTACAATTAAATCATATGTAATTAATATTTAAATTTTACTCAAATTACCCCCAATAAAAATTATTTTAAGATTCTTTTCGAACCCAAATTGATTATTTTAGCTATAATTATTTGAAATATTTAAAATTAATTTTTCAAAAAATGATAGTGTCACAATGCATGTGATAGACCGTGCCATATACTATTTTGAGACACACGGTTGTGTTATAGACTGTGTGTCAAATCGTGTGTAAGCTAAACCTAAATAATGATGACACATGGTCATGAGAGGTGACTGTCTATGGCACACGACCATGTGGCAACCCATGCCCCAAGCCATGTGCTCCAATTTTAGCCCCAGAAACAAGCCATCATAAAACCAAATCTTGCACAGCAAGACTGTGACAACCCGAATTAGGGCCTAATCGGAATAGTGGTTTCGTGACCACAAATCCGAGATAGAAATAATTGTTTTATAAATATTTTGGGGTTTATGATATGATTGCATGATTGTGTGAAAATTTCGTGATGAAATTCTATGCCTAAAGTGTTTAAATTGAAAGTAGGGACTAAATCGAATAAGTTGCAAAATTTGCATACTAGAAATTTTAGTATGAAATTGTTTTGAAATATTTATTAGGAGGTCTTAAATAGCAATTCTACCAATTTTAAGTTCATGGACAAATTTAGGACATGGAAGGAATTTTGGAAAGTTTAGTAGTAAGGGTATTTTAGTCATTTTGATATTAAATGAAATAAAATGGGAAAAATAACACAAAATAGTCATCTTCCCATTTAGTTGCTGCGAAACTTCACTCTCTCCATAGCTAAGGATTCTTCAACTTTCAAGCTCCATAGTAAGTGATTCTAGGCCCGTTTTTAATGTTCTTTACGTTTTTGGAATCCGGAGCTCGATTAAGCTTATGCTAGTAATAATTTAACCTAGGGTTCATATTTGGAAAAATACCCATAGGTGAAATTTGTGTATTTTGATGTTTTATGATAGAATATGAGGTTTTAAATTGTGTTAAATAATTTGTGCTACTCGGTTTTAAGTGAAAGCAGTAAAAGCAGCATAATCGGTAAAAATACCTAATGTTCATAACTATATGATAGAGTGGAATTTGATGTTGTTGTAGAAGAAAAATGTTCAGCATATCATAAAACATAAGAATAAGGGCTGAAATTAAATTCCGAGCCTAGGGGCAAAATTGTAATTTTGTAAAAGTTAGGGGCAAAAATGTAATTTTTCTACAATGTGATTTTGGATTGAAATAAATAGTATGAGTATTAAATGAGCTAAATGTATTATTATAGATCAAGAAAGGCGTGGGCCGACCTCGAGCAGGGAAAGAAAAAGTTTTGGACTAAATTGCAAAATTTCCATATTTTGCACCAAGGTAAGTTGTATGTAAATATTACAATAATTTCATGTACATTCTTATATTTCAGCCTATTATATAAATATACTAGCTGATGTTAAAATATAAATTGACTATGGGAAGAATGGAAATAAATCTGAGAGAGAGATCCGGTTGAACATTGGGAGATCGAATGAAATAGAGGGCGTAGCTAGGTCACATGTATGATCTTTGAGTGCACATCATGTGTACAAGAAAGCTACGAGATACCTGTAGTAGCTAGGTCACATCGTGATACGAGATGTATCCCATGTAGACAAGAGAGCTACGTGAAAGATAAATGTAGCTAGGTGCATGCGTGATTCCAAGTGAAGGACACCATGTAGACAAGAGAGCTACGTGAAAGATAAATGTAGCTAGGTGCATGCGTGATTCCAAGTGAAGGACACCATGTAGACAAGAGAGCTCTGAGACAAATCGGCTAGGTCGCATGAGTGGTACTAAGTGTTCCCCATGTGTACAAGAGGCGAACTAAATGAAGTATGATGGTGGGGTGTCTTTGAAACCGTTAAATATCGAGGATTGATCCGAATTGTTCAACGGGATGGTTTTGTGGTGACATTGTGGTTTGGACCTACACTTATAGTGAATGAAATGTGGTGAAAATGAATTGTGGCATATACATATATACGATAAAATGAGGTTAGCATAAAGAATGTGTGAAAGAGTGAAATTAGTATTAAAACTGTTTTTAGATGGCAGCAGTGACGTGATTTTGAAAATCACCAAAATAGGAGGAATATAATTAGAGGTTGAATGAGATTTGAAATTAAAGCTTAATGAGTCTACTTTCATATAAAAGAAGCAGGGCAAGCAAAGGAATTCTATATTTTGAGATATTTACAATTGTAACTGACTTGCTCAGGATGAATACGTGATCCCCTGTTTCCACTTTGAAAAATCATTAAAAATGGTACAAAGCAAACTAAGAAATATAGTTTACATGCCTAAATTCCTTATTGAGACTAGTTTTAAATACAACAGACTTCAGGGTTGTTTGAGTTATGTACTGAGAGAAATTCAATTCGTAGTGGACAGAGGTCAGGCCAGTCGAGCTGTGTAACAGGGAAACTTTAACTAATAAACTGTACTAATCTGCTGAACCAAAATTATAAAAAAATTTAGCAAGAAGCTTTATGAGTCTAGATTCAGGAAATTTTACGGATATGAATTTCGAGTTTTGTAACTTGAGTTATGATTTATTTCACACATTCTTTATGCTAACCTCATTTTATCGTATATATGTATATGCCACAATTCATTTTCACCACATTTCATTCACTATAAGTGTAGGTCCAAACCACAATGTCACCACAAAACCATCCTGCTGAACAATTCGGATCAATCTCGATATTTAACTGTTTCAAAGACACAAACCCACCATCATACTTCATTTAGTTTCAAAGCCTCTTGTACACATGGGGAACACTTAGTACCACTCATGCGACTCTAGCCGATTTGTCTCAGAGCTCTCTTGTCTACATGGTGTCCTTCACTTGGAATCACGCATGCACCTAGCTACATTTATCTTCACGTAGCTCTCTTGTCTACATGGTGTCCTTCACTTGGAATCACGCATGCACCTAGCTACATTTATCTTTCACGTAGCTCTCTTGTCTACATGGGATACATCTCAGATCACGCATGTGACCTAGCTACTACAGGTATCTCAGAAGCTTTTTGTACACATGATGTGCACTCAAGATCATACATGTGACCTAGCTACGCCCTCTATTTCATTCGATCTCCAATGTTCAACCGGATCTCACTCTGATTTATTTCCATTCTTCCCATAGTCAATTTATATTTTAACATCAGCTAGTATATTTATATAATAGGCTGAAATATAAGAATGTACATGAAATTATTGTAATATTTACATATAACTTACCTTGGTGCAAAATATGGAAATTTTGCAATTTAGTCCAAAACTTTTTCTTTCCCCTGCTCAAGGTCGGGCCCACGCCTTTCTTGATCTATAATAATACATTTAGCTCATTTAATACTCATACTATTTATTTCAATCCAAAATCACATTGTAGAAAAATTACATTTTTGCCCCTAACTTTTACAAAATTACAATTTTGCCCCTAGGCTCGGAATTTAATTTCAGCCCTTATTCTTATGTTTTATGATATGCTGAACATTTTCTCTTCTACAACAACATCAAATTCTACTCTATCATATAGTTATGAACATTAGGTATTTTTACCGATTATGCCGCTTTTACTGCTTTCACTTAAAACCGAGTAGCACAAATTATTTAACACAATTTAAAACCTCATATTCTATCATAAAACATCAAAATACACAAATTTCACCTATGGGTATTTTTCCAAATATGAACCCTAGGTTAAATTATTACTAGCATAAGCTTAATCGAGCTTCCGGATTCCAAAACGTAAAGAACATTAAAAACGGGCTTAGAATCACTTACTATGGAGCTTGAAAGTTGAAGAATCCCTAGCTATGGAGAGAGTGAAGTTTCGCAGCAACTAAATGGGGAAGATGACTATTTTGTGTTATTTTTCCCATTTTATTTCATTTAATATCAAAATGACTAAAATACCCTTACTACTAAACTTTCCAAAATTCCTTCCATGTCCTAAATTTGTCCATGAACTTAAAATTGGTAGAATTGCTATTTAAGACCTCCTAATAAATATTTCAAAACAATTTCATACTAAAATTTCTAGTATGCAAATTTTGCAACTTATTCGATTTAGTCCCTACTTTCAATTTAAACACTTTAGGCATAGAATTTCATCATTTAAATTTTCACACAATCATGCAATCATATCATAAACCCCAAAATATTTATAAAACAATTATTTCTATCTCGGATTTGTGGTCACAAAACCACTATTCCGATTAGGCCCTAATTCGGGTTGTCACAATTCTCCCTTTAGAGATTTTCGTCCCAAAATCTTACCTAGAAAGAGGTTTGGGTACTTGTTTCCTCATAGCTTCCTCGGGTTCCCACGTAGCCTCTTCTATCCCATGTCTCGTGCCACAATACTTTCACTAAGGCTATACTTTTGTTTCTTAACTGTTTAACTTCTCGAGCCAAAATCTTTATTGGTTCCTCCTCATAGGTCATATCCGATCGAATCTCAATACTCAACCCGAGGGTTAAATACATACCTGTCCAAAATATCCATTTCATATCACTTACCAATACGTCTCTTTACATCTCGAAATTTTCCTCCATTTGAGTAGAACTTTACCCGTTGAACACATCGGAATATAATTCGGATACATGGATAACTTGCACATAAGTGCCACATATTCAATCAAGCAATCATGTAACCCGCCCATAACCAAACTCGGACTCAACTCAACGAGCTCGGGCGTTCGCATCCATAAGTGAACTCGGACTCAACTCAACGAGCTCGGATGCCTAGTTACATTTCACGAACTCGGACTCAACTCAACGAGTTCGGACATTCGCATCCATAAGTGAACTCGGACTCAACTCAACGAGTTCGGATGCTCAACCATCCTAGTGACATGTCACTTGTATCCTAATCTATTCCTAAGGTTCAAACGGGCTTTTCCTCTAACACTTATCCTTGCCGCCTTCCGTAGAATGCCGAAATCAATACTCGGTAACAATTATATTTAACAAGTAGTTCACATAATTTACATATTATTTGAAATTAACCACAAAGCATACATTTCATAATAAAATTCAGCATAACATATAATTAACATCAATAACTTAAAAATAACCATTATGCTACATTATTTACACATGAACTTACCTTGGTACCAAAATACAAAGATTTCACCTATGGGTATTTTTCCAAATATGAACCCTAGGTTAAATTATTACTAGCATAAGCTTAATCGAGCTTCCGGATTCCAAAACGTAAAGAACATTAAAAGCGGGCTTAGAATCACTTACTATGGAGCTTGAAAGTTGAAGAATCCCTAGCTATGGAGAGAGTGAAGTTTGGCAGCAACTAAATGGGGAAGATGACTATTTTGTGTTATTTTTCCCATTTTATTTCATTTAATATCAAAATGACTAAAATACCCTTACTACTAAACTTTCCAAAAATTCCTTCCATGTCCTAAATTTGTCCATGAACTTAAAATTGGTAGAATTGCTATTTAAGACCTCCTAATAAATATTTCAAAACAATTTCATACTAAAAATTTCTAGTATGCAAATTTTGCAACTTATTCGATTTAGTCCCTACTTTCAATTTAAACACTTTAGGCATAGAATTTCATCACGAAATTTTCACACAATCATGCAATCATATCATAAACCCCAAAATATTTATAAAACAATTATTTCTATCTCGGATTTGTGGTCACGAAACCACTATTCCGATTAGGCCTTAATTCGGGTTGTCACAAAGACACACCATTTACACATTCATTCTTATAATTAAAACACTCTCCAAATACACTCAAAACATACCAAAACAACCTACCTATAAGTTCTAACCAATATGCCATTCAAAGGCACCACTACAATTCACACCAATTCATTTCATTCAAAATCACATTATACCCTAAACATACATCACCATATGTACACATCATTTAACCATTTCAATCATATAGGAATAAGTCACTAGCCATATATTTACAATACACTTAAAAGGGATCAAAAGACATAAGCTTGCCAAAGCATTACAAGACCAAACAAACATGTACATAAAAACATAACCATATCAACTTGATCAAATAGCATATTCAAGACACCTATTACATATAAGCGGGCATACATGTCATTTATAGCCTTAGCCAAGAAAAAAAAACTACCAAAGTGATCGACAGATAGTGTGATAGGGCTCCAACAAGATTCCAACCAATTGAGCTTCAATGATCTACAAAATAGAGGAAAAATGACTACGTAAGACTAATGCTTAGTAAGCTCGTACAAGAGAAATTCAAACTTACCAAACATCAAATGATAAATCATTCAACCATCCCCATTAAATCATTTAGACATTATACTTTCCTATTCACCACAATCCATATAGTTCTTAGATAAATTGAAATCATAACATTTATGAAACATAGCATACATTATGAAATGAATTCCATACATCCATCTTTCATCACGTGATAAATTTTCTTCCTCTTCAATTCATTTACACGTATTCATATTTCCATTTCACATGATCATTAGCAACAATAAATTCTTATACATGCCTTTCCGTTGACCTTTGTTTACTGTTGAACCATATAAAACAACGTTGAATACTCGAGAATGCTAACACAAAGTGTGCCTTTTCATGTAACTGTAACCTTTTAAATAATGCTCACATGAGTTGTGAAATGGGTTTGCTCACATGAGCTGTGGGTCGAGATGTTAGCTACACAATGCTGCTCACATAAGCTGTGGAGAATCCACAACAAATACAAGACCTCAGCCATCGGTAGGACATCTAAGACCAACACCCAAAACCATATAATCTCTAATGACATGTGATTTGTATCCTAAGCATTCTCAAGGTTTAAATGGGGCAATTAAATCATCAAATATCCAAAACATCGTAATATTACCAAAGTAAGTTATATCCAACATAAAATTAATTAATATTTAATCCAAACAATAGTAAATTAGTTTATAACTCATACAAACTTACCTTAACCAAACAATTTATAAAAGAAACTCGATGAATAATCCAAGACTTTAGGTTTTCCACGATTCAAGTCCGGGTGATTCTTTTTTTTATATAAATTGTAACAGTCCTGTTTAGACCCTAGTCAAAATAGTGGTTTCAGGACCACAAATCCGAGTAAAAAGATATTTAAATATTATTTTCCATGCTTATGTTATGTGAATTAGATTGTTGGAAAGTTCCGTACGAAAATTTGTTCAATTTTGTGCTTAATTTGATAAAAGGACCTAATCGCGTAAAATATAAAAGTTGTCTGCTGTTTGTTAAAAGTGCCTATTTGATTTGGTTCATTAATTGTAAGGTCCTTATGATGCAATTTGACCATTGAAAATTTGGATGTTCATTAATGACCATTGAATATATGTTTAATAAATGTTTTAATAAAGGTTAAATTTGTAAATAGGTAAAACATGATATTTGTTTCATATTTCCATCATTTTGGCCGAATATATCAAATAAAAAGAAAAGAGAAAAGCAAGCTAGGGTTCGGTACTATTAAGCTTTGATTTAGGTATGTTTTTGTTTCGATTTTTGATAATTTCTACATTTTTGTAATCGTTGCTTTGAATGCTATCAAGCCCATGTCTCAATGTCTGATTTTTTTGATAATTTTGAAATGTGCCATTGATGAAACTATGAATTTGTGAAGTTAGTTGTTGATAAATGGAAGATATGTTTTAGGTTAACATGTTTTATCTTTGGATTTTTGATGAATTTGAGTAAAATGGGCTAAATTGTGAAAATTTTAAATTGAAGGACTAAAACGTAAAATAAATGAAATGTGTGGACTAGTATGAGTACTAGGAGAATTCGGCCAAGATGAGTATATGCAAATTATGTGTATTTTGTGATTTTGTGAATTAGGGACTAAAGTGTCAAAATGTGAAAATGTGAGGACTAGTTTGCAAAATGCCCTAAATATATGTTTATGGATTGAATTGAATGGCTTGGTGAATAAAAGGGTTAATTTTGAATACATGTAGATAAAGAAAAGAGGAATTCGAATTTAGACTAAGGAGAGTCGAAGATAATCGAGTAGACAATTCAAATAAAAAATTTCGAGTATGAGGTAAGTTCGTACAGAATAAATGATATTATAGTCATCTTTTAATGCTTTGAAGATGCATGAATTATATAGATGTTTTACTATGGTTTGTGTAATTGGATAAATCGAAGGTATTCGACACTAAGTGTGCGATTTGAAATAGTTGCGGTTATAAATAGCACTAAGTGTGCGAAATGGAATAGCTTTGGCTATATGAGGCACTATGTGTGCGATATTGAGGTACCTTCGGCTATTTGAGATGGCACTAAGTGTACGGGATCATTTTAGCTTCGGCTAATCATTAAAGCACTATGTGTGCGAAATCTTAAAGCGTGGAAAGCCTTCAGAAATAGTTAATGTATTCGAATGGCAGGTAAGAATGAAAATGAATAAATACAGGAAAGTTCAGTATGTACGAAACCTATGTGGTAGATAATACTGTGTGTATAAAGCCTAATAAGTTGGTATGAACATATTAATTTGTGATGGAATAGAATTGATAAATGATTTGAGAACTACTAAGTGTCTATTAGATGATAATGTTTTGTATTATATAAAATTTTGGTTATATTTAGTACTAGCTTACTAACATTTTGAAAGCTTTCTTTGTGTGTTCTTTCATTGTTTTATAGATATCGAAGCTACTGTGAGCTCGGGGACCATCGAGGATTATCATCACACAATTGAACCTTATTTTGGTGCCTTTTGAAAATGTATATAGTAAAGTATGGCATGTATAGGCTAAAAGTATTTTGGATATGTTTTGTAATGTTTATACCAGGCCATTTGATATGGCTAGGTTGTGTTTAAACTTACGGTTGGGAATGTTATATGATATGTGAGGCATTATGAATTGTATGGTATGTTTTGAATGACCAAAAGAAATGGTCAATCTTGATAAGTTTTGGTAAGTTTAGAGCATGAGATTGAATGATGTATTAAACATATGTTTTGGTATGATTTTAGTTTGGGTTTTGTTATGTTTTGGTTGATGAATTGAGATTGGAATTTACTAATAATGTAAAGGCATGAATAATGTATGTTTTGGTATAGAGATTGGCTAAAATTGGTGTACAAATATGCTTAGTTTGGTGCTTGTAGGTTTGACCCAATTGGGGTGGCAATTTGGCTATTTAAACGGCCTATTTTTATCTACATGGGTAGAGACACGGGCGTGTGTCTTAGCCGTGTGCGACACACGGTCATGTTATAGAGTCATGTGTCCCTTGGGGTACCTACGAATTAAAGTCAATATACCCCCCAGTTTTGACACGGCCTAGACACACGGGCATTTCTATTAGTCATGTGTGTCACACGAGCTGGCACACGGGCGTGTGGTTAGCTGTGTGGCCAAGTTAGTAGCCTCCCTAATGTTCACATGGCTTGACACGCGGGCGTGTCTTATGGCCGTGTGGACAAGTCAGTGAGTATGCTCTGTTTCGCCACGGGTTAGACACATGGGCGTGTCTAATGCTGTCTGAGGCACACGGCCTATTCACACGGACGCGTGACCTTTGAAAAGTTGAAAATTTTTCTAAGTTCTGAAACTTTCATATGTTATCGATTTGGTCTCGAATGTATGATTTAGACTTTGTATGCTCATTTTAAATTCATATTGAATATGAATGACTTATATTATTGAAATGAGATGGTATTTGATATATGATTGTTCTAAACTGAGTTATAAGATCGATAATGCCTCTTAACCTATTCCGGCGACGGTTACGGATTAGAGGTGTTACATAAATAATAATTTCATTCAATTCAATCATTCAAATAACTTAATATCATTTATTCTATCTTACAACCCACTTTAATGTAAAATTACAAAATTAACCCCAACATTTAAACTTTTGTGTCATTTAGTCCCTAAACCCAAAACTCACAATTTAACCATTTTTTAACCTTAATCATGCTAATTGGTTTTACTAGAGGTTCCATACAGCCCATTTTTACCAAGATTTCACATTAATACCAACGAATTTTATAGTTTCAACAATTTAATCCGTAATATTAAAAATCATTAAAATCTCTTAACAAAATAAGCTTATTCAATAATCAAAGTTAATATTCTATTAATCAACTTCATACACACATCAAACTCATTCATGGTAAGTCCTTCAACCCTTAACAATTTTGCAAATTAACCCTCGGGCTAGCTAGACTATGCTAAAACGAGCTCAAAAACATAAAAATTATTAAAAACAAGCCACAAAATCATACCATGCAATTGATTAAACCCTAAACAAACTTCAAACTTATCCTTCATGGAGATTTCGAATGAACAAGATGAAAACAAAAGAAATATGATAGCATTTGTTATTTGTTTTAACATTTATTTGATTAGTTACTAAATTATCTTTAGTTAATTAGTTTAAACTTTAGGTCTACCTTGTCCAATATTCTCCAATAACATTATACATGGCATATTTACCAACTAAGCCCGTTAATTTACATTTCCAAATCCATTTAATCCATCTAACTAATAAAAATAAACTTTTACATATTTTATGATTTAGTCCTTTTTACCTAATTAACTATCTAAACCTCAAAATTTCTTAACAAAAATTTAATACGACCGTAATATAACCCTATAGACATTTAATAAACATTAAAATACTAACCCACTTATCAAAATCATGGTCTCAAAACCATTGTTTTCAACACCACTGAAAATAGGTTGTTACATATATGTGCTATTAAGGTGGAAATCTGAGTTATCTAGTATTTATTATATGTGAATAATATCATGTCTTATTTTGAGACTTGAGGGAATATGAGTTGTTCATTATCTTGGGGGACTTGTGTGCTGTAATAGAGACGTGTAGAATTATTACGAATGATCTGAAATGTTTCTCATCAGTAAGAGTATGTTTACGCCAAAAGTATGAATAGTAAGTGCTGTCCACCAAGAATAATGTATATGATTAACTATTTAGAGTAACTGTTTGAAATTGTATGAAGAGAAAAAAAAAGGTTGTATTGATTGTTAAGATCAAGGGATAGACAAGCAGTTAGATGAATGGTGATATGTTAAGAATCGTAAATGTCGTATAAGTACACGATTAAATAATTGACAATGTGAAGGTATCTGCCAAAGACAGATATGAGGAAATCCGAGTACTCAAGATGAGAAATTCATCATGATAAGTTAAGAAGGTATGTTGTGACCAATTTCACTATGTTCCTCTGAACTTACTAGTGTTATGTTTATCTTTCTAGTATTTTTATTTAAGTGTGTTCGCGGGAAAAGGACAACCCAGGAGCATGCCAGAGAAGCAGCAAAAGGAAAACTATGCATACGGTGGACCTGTTTACTCAAGTGGCGTATTGTAAGATTTTGCCATATGAGTCTATTTTATTAAACTTATATAATTTAATAGATTATTATAGAGATGATGTACTATGTTTAAATACATTTACTTATTTCTTTAATGATAATGATTTTTGATAAGTTGTAACACCCCTCACTCGTGCCCGATGCCGGGACAGGATATGAGGGATTACCAGACTTAATCACTAGAAAACATACAAAACTGGGCCATAGAATTTTGTTCAAATAAAATTCATTCATACATATACAAATTGTCCATTATATGGGCCTACGAAGGCCAAAACATACATCGGGAGTAGTTGAGGACTAAACTGAGAACTTTAGAAAACTTTAAGAAAACTTAGAAAAATTTTAATGAAATAGGGTCACACGTCCGTGTGGGTAGGCCGTGTGGTCACACAAGCCTGTATGGCTTGGGACACGCCTGTATTCTCAACCCGTGTAACTCTCTGTTTATGACGTCATCACACAATTAGGGTTACATGACCAAGTCACATGCCCATGTCTTGAAGCGGTGTCCTTCATACAGCTGAGACACACGACCTTGTCTCTACCTGTATGTTTTTTACAGAGCATTATGTTTTACCTAATTAGGGTGTAGGGGACACACGGTCGGAGCACACGCCCATGGGGTAGACCGTGTGCCACACATGGCCTAGACACACGCCCATGTGTCTATCCTGTGGGCAACTCTGAGGCTATTTTCCAAGCCAATTGCCACCCTTATTTAGACAAACACATACATGACTTCAAAGGCAATTAACATGGCATAATTGAGCACTTAAACTTACATAAACAAGACGTAATCATGATCATTTCATCTTTACTAAAACATGCATAAGACTTCATACTTGGTCAAACCAAATTTTATAAATTTGCATGTACTAAGAGTTGTAGATTACTTTCATTTAACATGCTCATGGCTTAGTTTTCATCATGCTATTCACTCACAATTTCATCAAAAAACATTCATAGCTTCAACACATCTCATCACTTACTCACAACAACCAACCGCATCACAATTGCTTAGGCATTTGCATGTATGTATGAATAGGTTACAACCCAGAAATTAATATGAGCTACGTCCCATGGCCTTATACAAAATGAATCAATATCATCATAAGCCAACACATTTGGTTAAACCAATATGACAATATAACAAAAAGACCAAGTCCCTATACATGCCATACTCAGAATACTTAAATTCACTATACCCAAAAGATTAGTTTGATAGTGTGAATTGAGCTCCGACGTCCTTCAATCCTTGAGCTAGCTTGGTAAGAAAATGGAAAGGAAAGGGAGTAAGCATAAAGCTTAGTAAGTTTGCATGTAAATAATTAACAACATTAGCCATACATTATTATACATATAACATGATAATATTTATCATATTGCCATCAAGTATCATAGTTGCATTTTAAGTCATGTCATTTGCATAATGTACAATAAGACTTATGATCATAATTTATTCATTCACATCTTACCGAGGTCTCATCGATTCATAATCTCAATCTTTATGAGCGTTATGTACGTACCTGTACCCTTTGTTATATCATGTTGAAAGGGTACAGGTATGATCATGTTGGAATTTTAAAAGGGGGAAGGTTGTGCCGAAATTGAACTCTGGTTTGTGAGAGTTTCAATTGAGGTGGGAAAAAGGGTTGAAAGAGTCGAGTTTGTGGGTTATGCTAAGGTTTTGCCAAACTTGGAGTGCCTTTTGTCAAAATCGGCATCAGTTTTTCCCCTTTTTACCTTAGGTGTCGAAATTGAGTCTTTATTGTATTCTCTCTGCTTCTCGTTTTGGTATTCTCCCTCTTGGCATTTTGATTACTCCAATTTTTGCTTATTTCCTTCCTGTTCCCAACCGTTCCTCTCTTTGCCTGAGCACTTTACGTTTCCCTCTTTAATCCTTTGCCGAATACTTGATAGTTTTCTCTAAATCGATACTAAGCAGGCACCACCTCCTTTTATGATTGTGCCAAATAACCTTGCTCTTTCTCCCTCCTTTCTTGTTCGGATCCTTCAAGTCCTCCTGCTTTTCTAGCCGAATACCCCCTCTCTTGTAGCTGAATCTCTACCTATATTTGATTAAGATAATTGGATGTTCATTTTGGGTTGTCGAATTCTTGGCCACATCCAAACCTTGTTATGGCCGTCATCTATGTGTAGGTTTGCGATTGTTTTTTTTCTCTTCTTTTTCTGTGTGATGATTGTTTCCCCTCTAACCTCTTCTTTTCTCTACAGGTTATTGTCAGGAGTGTGATTGTGCCAACGCATGCCTCAACTTTTGGGTGTGTTGTTGTAGGCCGAGTACTGCTATCTACATTTCGGTAGCTCATTCCTTGGCTCGAGTTGATTACGTTAGGGTATTAGTTAACAAGATTAAATTATAGTGCAGGTTTTGCCAAGGATCTTGAGATCAACCCTTGTCAGCTATTTAAGTGGGTTAAATCACTCATTCAAAGTAAGCAAGTATCAATATTGGTTAGATTATGTATAAAAAGAGGGTGTTTAACCCTAGTGATGATAAGCAGCTAATCAAACTTCTGATTGTGATAGGTTTGGAATACTCGTGGGCCAGCAGCACATCTTCGCAATCAAGTGCGTAATCACACTACTTCAATCATAAAACGGCAAAAGTCGAAAAACTATTACCATCGATGCCTGCGGTGTGCGCTCGCTCGCGTGGTCATCTAAACGCATAAGCACAAGCATGTGATTGCAGAGACCTCCATGAGCAATTTCATAGGCTTAGGTCGTTTTGGGCCACATTAGGCCGAAATGGGTCGTGTGGGCCCCACACGGGTAAACCACATGGACATGTGGAGATTATTGGGACAGGTTGTGTAGCTCATACGGCCAAGGTCATTTTTGGGTGTTATTGGCCACACGAGCATGTGGGCCTACATGTGTCGAATTATGGGCTTGGGCCCATTTTTGCTATTTGACTGTTAAGGTTGCATGGGCCGCCCGATATGACTATGGGCCTACTGTTGGCTCAGTAAGTATACCTAACCTTAATATGATGAAATAACTGTTATTCTCCTATGAGGTAAATGATTGATATACCTTATGTGATGTATGACTGTTTGAGCATGCCATTTTTACTGTAAATACATTTATATTATGTTGCATTGCATGGAGTGGGATATATGATATTGGAGGAAGTGTACTGAAAGGATATAAGCCTACTACTAGTAGCTCTGCTGCAAATACTGTTTTAGTGCCGCAACCGGTGCTATATTTTAGAGTGTAGGGATGGGTGGGTCGATTTTATCCCCACATAGAGTGTAGGGCTGGACGAAGTGGAGTGTAGAGGATGGGTGGGTAGGATCTTTTTATTGTATTTCTTTTACTATTATTGAGATGGGCTAAGGCCCACACTAATACTGTTATTTTTATTGGGCTAAGCCCTAACTGAGATTGAACTACTACTGAAACGGGCTTAGGCCCAGACTGTATCTACTTACTGTACGATTGTTTGTTGATAAAGGGTTACACACTGAGTTTTCATAAACTCACCCTTTTGCTTTCCTGTGCAGGTAATCCTTAGGCGGGTCGGTGCTGTGAGGAACTTGATGGGGGCCACACGACTGCTTTTACTACTGTTTTAAATTTTCATTCTTTCAGCTTTTTAATTTGGGTTTCAGTTATGTATTAAGGCCTCTTAAAGTTTTTCCTTGGTTGGGAATTTATTTACTTTAAATCATACCTGTTAGTAATAGGCTGCGATTTTACTAAAAAGAATGCATGCTTCCAAAACACCACCTGTCGTAACAAATTTAAACAAACTTTGTTTAAAGAGTATAATTATAAACAAATAGGAGTAACACTTTGCTATATCAACTTGGGTTTTAACAACGGACAAAGAACGATAAATTTTTATAAAGATCACATTGAGGTTTTTATATAGAATGGATATTTTTCAACGGAACTACGTTTTTTTCAAAATTCACTTCAATGTGACATGTCAGATTCAGCCGTAATGTCTAGGCCGAGTTTGGGGTGTTACAGATATGGTCTTACATGGGATCACCTATCGATGCCAATGGCTTGTCTAAGACATGGTTTTACATGGGATCATAGATCGTGTGACAGCCCAAAATTGACCCTAGTCGGGATGTGGTTTCGGGACCACAAAACCGAGGCATAAAAATAATTTAAAATTTATTTTGATGCCTATGATATGTGTTAATTTGTGTGTGACATTTTTGATGTTTCGATTTAGTGTTATAAATGCGAATTTCACTAGAAAGGACCTAGTAGTGAACTTTGAAAGTATGATGGGGAAATGTGTGATGACTAGTTGCTCATGCATGCAAAAATAAGGGATTTGCATGTCAAATTTCCCCCAACATGAAGTGGCCGGCCATGGCAAGAGAGGATGGGCAAAACATGTCATGAAACATGTTTTGTTGGTGCATTAGGGAGAAATAATAAACAAAGGTGTATGGGTAAGAAAAGAATGAAAAAAAATGTGTGAGTGAGGTATTCCCCCCATTGCCGTGAGTTGTAGAGAAGGAAAGAAAAAAATTTTGTTCATCCTTTCTTTGAGCCAAAACTAAGGAAGAAGGAGGATTTTTGCTTCATGCTTGGTTTGGAAGAAATCTAGAAGGAGATTTGGCTAAGTTTGCATCAAGATTAAGGTATGTATGAGGTTGTGTTAGGAGTTTCATGCATGTTTTGGTTGCTAACTTGATGTGCATGTTAGCCATGGCTCAAATCTTTGTTAAGCCATGGAAATGGTATTTGGCCAAAGTTGTTATGGTGATAAAGCCATTGCATGCTAAGTGTGAAGCTTGATGATGATGCATGCAATGATGGATTGTCTACTCTTGAGTAAGATTTTGAGCTTTCTTTTGTTTTATCATGATTGAAGTTGAAAAGGAGCATGATTGTCATATTCGCCATGATGCATTCATGAGCATGGTTCATGCTTCTTGCATGTTAGTTAAAATTTGTGTTTTGGATGGCTATGGACACCTTGAAATTCGCCATGCTCATATACGTATATATATGTTTGCACATGATGTTTTGGTTATGAAGGAAGTGATGAATAAGTTTGTTTAAAGAAGAAGATGTTGAAGAATAATTGTGAAATTTGCAAGCACAATTCGCCTAGCACACATATAAGTGCTTGATGCTATATTATAAGTTTTGAGCCACAATATGCAAAGCATTAACTAGTAAAATGCATGCTGTTTTTGTGAGGTATTAAGTGCATAATTGGCCTCAACATGTACATGAATATTCGGCCTTGGGTAGCCTATTGAAGGCCTTAGCATTTCCTTGATGCTCGAATAAATTGTATTGAATTGCTTGATGTAGTATAAAATGTGCATGACCATTGTGTATTCAAGCTAAAGGGTGGCCATATGACTATTTAAACTCCTTGTCATATTCGCCATAAGCTAGCACAATGAGGTTTTAATAAATTGAATTTGTTTGAATTAGCTCAAGAGCTTAGAGGGCCACAATTGGACAAGGGGAAGGAGAAAGTGATCGAATAGCCGAAAAAGCCGTTCGACAACATCCGAGGTAAGTCCTCAAGAAGTGACCCTACTTGAATTATGTGAAATAAAGTATGGATGTGTATTGATTATTGATTATGTGTGCATGAGTATTTGAATTCTACCGGGCTAAGTCCCGAAGGCGAATATGCTTGTGACTATAATTGCGTTTGAGCCTTAGTAACGAAAATGAAATATGTATGTCCAATGATAATTGATGTATGTGTTCATGGGAAATTGAATGATATCCGGCTAAACTCAAGACAATTATGTTGGAAATTATATCCGGTTAAGACCCAAGGCAATTGTGCTAGTGGCTACATCGGGCTAAGACCAAGGCATTCGTGCGAGACATTCTATCCGGCTAAGACCAAGGCATTTGTGCACATGGTTATATCCGGTTATATTCAAGAATCTTGGGCTGGAGGTGAGTGTTGGTTGCTGTAATAAATTCAATGAGTACACTCAAAAAGCCCAAAGAATGAGGTACGTTTATATGTGCATTGAAAGTCGACATGTTTGAGCAACATTCGCTCAATCGACTAGT
Organism: Gossypium arboreum; assembly: GCF_025698485.1. NCBI lineage: Eukaryota > Viridiplantae > Streptophyta > Magnoliopsida > Malvales > Malvaceae > Gossypium > Gossypium arboreum. The sequence continues at coordinate 75,999,829 of NC_069082.1, read as the reverse complement.
GAATTTCAGTTATTGAATTGATTGATACTTTGTGAAATTATATAATGATGAAGTGTGAAGTAAGAATGTGTGTTAATGAAATGATGCATTTGGCTATGTGAATGTATTGCTGTAATTAGAGTTGATTATATTCCTTGAGACTTACTAAGCATAAAATGCTTACCCGTTGCTTTGGCTCTCGGTTTTCTAGATTTCGCTCAAGCAATCGGATTTGGGATCGTTGAAGTCAAGTCATCCACACTATCAAGCCTCCATTTTGGTATAAATTTTGGTTGAACTTGAGATGGCATGTATAGGACTACCCTTGTTGGTTAAATATGTTGTGATGTATATATATACGGCCATGCGAAAATGGCTCGAAAAAGGAAGCATGAACTTAGACTATTTGTGGTTTGTATGTATATATTTGGTGTCATGATGTGGCTATGGATTGGAAATGGGAATGTTGGTCACATGATCAGCCATTGGCATGGTTAAAATGATCATATATGAACCTATGTATGGCAAGACTAGTTGGTTCATGGAGACTACCAAATAGGTAAGACCTACCTTAAAAACAGATGCTGCCAGCTGCAGTGACGTGAATGTGAAAAATCACCAAAATTTGTAGGAATGGTATTAAATAGTGAATAAGCTATGTAAATGAACCTTGATGAGTCTATTTTCATATGGAAGAAAAGAAATGGTCATAGGAGTTACATGTTAAGAGATATTAAGGCTATTGTGAGACAGGGCCAGAACGGTTTCTGGGTCCCCTGTCGCAACTTTAAAAATTTACTGTAAATTATACAGAAAGAATTAGGAGCCATGTCTTATATGTACAGATTCCATTTTTAGTCTAGTTTCATTAGAAACAAACGGCACCAGTGTTAAATCCCTGTACAGAGAGATATTCAAGTTATAACGCGCGAAGGTCAGAGCAGTCGATCCCTGTAACATGGGTGACTTTAACTAATAAACTGTACCAATTGGCCCGACCAAAAATTCTAGAAATAAATCCATGGATGGATATATGAGTCTAAATTCAGGAAAAATTTACGAAACCAGTTTCTGAGTTTTGAAACTCGAGATATGATTTTTAAGGCGACAGTGACGCAGTTTTCCAGCCTGACTGGAAATGTCAAATTGGTGGGCAAAACATGTGAACTTGGCTTGTTAACCCTCGTGTCCGACACGGCGATGGTCTCGGGTTCGGGGTGTTACAATTTTATTGGTATCGAGCCACGGTTTAGTCGATTCTAGGACTACCGTGATGTGTTTGGGGTCTAGCTATACATGCCATTAAATGATGAATCGATAGTGTGGTGATTTCGACAATTTTACTTTGTGTTTGTTTATAGCAATGGATCCCGATCCCAACCGAAGCGATAGCTGATGATGTGGAGAGTGTGGCGCTGCGCCGCGCAAGAAGGGACAGCGCTGGCGGACTCTCAACCTATGGCCAGCAATCCGAATGACGAGGCTAGGCAAGCCTTTTATAGTGTGATGAACGAATGGTTTAATCAATACATTCGAACTAACACTACTGTTCCACAACCTCCATTCCCGACAAATGCAACCCCGCACCTACAATACCTCGGTGACTGACCAAATAAGGTCAAGTAAGCCCTCATCGATAGGATTGAAAACATGGGGCCACTGAATTTAAGGCTACGGATGATGATGATGCCGAAGCGAGCTGAATTTTGGTTGGATAACACTATCCGGGTGCTCGATGAGCTATCCTGTACACCGATGAGTGCTTAAACTGTACCATCTCCTTGCTACGTGAGTCCGCCTACTATTGGTGGAGTACTCGACTACGTGGTGCCTAGAGAGCAAGTGACTTGGGAATTCTTTCAAACCGAGTTCGAAAAAGTATATTAGTCGAGATTCATCGACCAAAAGCGGAGGGAATTTCTTGATCTTAAGCAAGGTTCTATGTCCGTTACCGACTACGAACGAAAGTTTGTGAGGCTTAGCCAGACGCTGCGAGAATGCATTTCGTCCGAAGCTATTATGTAAACGCTTCGAGGATGGGCTGAATGATGATATAAGGATGTTTGTTGGCATTCTCGAGATACGAGAGTTCGTAGTACTTGTTGAGCGAGCTTGTAAAGTCAAGAGCTTAGAAAGGAGAAACAAAAAGTGATGTGGGAACTGGAGAATTCGAAGAGGTCCTCGGAAAGTCTCTTCAACAAGCATCAAGAGATTTCGAGATGATGCGAGCCGGTCTAGAGGCGTTTGGGCTTTTCTAGACGAGGACGCGATCGACCCCGTGACCACACGAGTCACTTCGATCGCTGATGGTGGAAATGATCGCGAGAGAGGGCGGAGTGTCCACATTGTGGCAAATGGCATTCGGGAGCTGTTGGTTTCGTGATCGCTCTCGCTATAAGTGTGGATCGGCCGACCACTTTATGAAGGATTGCCCGAGGATGCTTGAATGAATGTGAGTCGAGTGGAAACCCGGTGCTACCATCGCCGAGGTAGGCCACCTAGAAATATGGGCAATGTCGTTGGCGGTCGAGAGGATCTAGAGATGCTACCATCGATCGAGGCTCGTGCTCTCGCAAGGACTTATGCCATACTGGCGCACGTGAGGATCTTGCCTCTCCGGATGTCATTACCGGTACTTTCACTCTTTTCAATACAAATGTGATTGCTTTGATTGACCCCGGTTCTACTCATTCATATATATGTGAAACCTTAGCATCCAAAGAAGACTTTGCCTATTGAGTCTCTCGAGTTTGTAATTCGGTGTCAAACCCTTGGGTCATTACGTGCTTGTCAACAAAGTGTGCAAGAAAAGTCCCCTAGTGTTCCGAGGTTCTTGTTTTCCCGCGGACTTGATGCTTTTGCCGCTCGATGAGTTCGACGTTATTCTTGGTTTGGATTGGTTGACCATGCACGATGCGGTTGTAAATTGCAAGAGCAAGACTATCGATTTGAGGTGCGAATAATGAAATAATTCGGGTTGAGTCTACGGACTTAAAGGGTTGCCAATGTAATATCGCCGATGTTGGCCCGTAAATATGTAAGAAAAGGGTGCGAAGCGTACCTTGCGACGTGCTTTCGATGACAAGGAATCGTAAAAGAAACCCGAATCGTGCTCGTGGTTTGTGAATACCGGATGTTTTCCCAAGAATTGCGGGTTTACCACTGTTCGGGAAATAGAATTTGGCATCGAATTGGTACCGTACCACTCAATTTCGATAGCTCCGTATCGTATGGCACCAACGGAATTAAAGGAGTTGAAAGCTCGGTTGCAAGAATTGGTGGATAGAGGTTTTGCTCGCCGAGTTTTTCGCCTTTGGGTGCGCCGGTGTTGTTCGTGAAGAAGAAGGATGGAACCATGCGGTTGTGCATCGACTATCGTCGACTTAATAAAGTGACGATAAAGAACAAGTATCCGTTGCCACGTATTGATGACTTGTTCGATCAACTCAAGGAGCCTCGGTGTTCTCGAAAATAGATTTGAGATCGGGCTATTATCAATTGCGAATCCGAGATTCGGACGTGCCCAAGACGCGCCTTGAGCGAGATATGGTCACTATGAGTTCCTAGTGATGCCGTTTGGGCTCACTAATGCCCTCGCGGTATTTATGGATTTGATGAATCGGATCTTTAGACCATATTTGGATCGATTAAGTAGTCGTGTTTATTGATGACATCTTGGTCTATTCAAGAAATGAGACCGAACATCTTGAACACCGCGGTTAGTGCTGCAAATTTTATGGGATAAGCAATTATATGCTAAGTTCAGCAAGTGTGAGTTCGGTTAAGAGAGGTTAGCTTCTTGGGTCATGTGGTATCAGATCGGGTATTCGAGTCGGCCGAATAAAATTTCAGCCATACTTAATTGGAAGCCTCGAGAAATATTCTTGAGGTTCGAGCTTTTTGGGGCTTGCCGGTTATTACCGACGATTTGTAAAGGATTCTCAACGATAGCCACGCCGATGACGGCTACTCCAAAAGGATGTTAAGTTCGAATGGACGGAGAAATGTCAAAAAGTTTCGATCAATCGAAAACTTATCTGACCGAGGCCCCAATTCTAGTGCAACCCGAGTCCAAGCAAAGAGTTTGTCATCTATAGCGACGCCTCCCTACTTGGATTAGGTTGTGTATTGATGCAAGAGGGTCGAGTTGTGGCCTATCGTCGAGGCAATTAAAGCCACATGAGAAAAATTATCCGACTCATGATCTCGAATTGGCCGCCATCGTGTTCGCTTTAAAGATATGGCGACATTACTTATTTGGTGAAAGGTGCCATGTGTACTCGGATCACAAGAGTCTCAAATATCGATGACCCAAAGAGACTTAAATCTGCGACAAAGACGTTGGCTCGAGCTGTTAAAGGATTATGAGTGATCATTGACTATCACCCGGGAAAGGCGAATGTGGTTGCGGATGCCTTGAGTCGTAAATCATTATTCGCTTACGAGCGATGAACGTGAACTTGTCGTCCAATCCGATAGTGTGTTAGTAGCTGAATTGAAAGCCAAACCACTATTGATACATCAAATTCGAGAAGCTCGTAAAGTCGACGACGAGTTGGCGCAAAAGCGGCCGAGTGTGTTCGAACAAGGACTCGAATTTCAAATCGACGATGACGATTGTTTGAGGTTCAAAGTCGTCTGTGTGTTCCAAAGAATTGAACTCATTTCGATAATTCTGAATGAAGCCCATTGTAGCCGAATGGCAATCCACCCGGGAGTAATGAAGATGTACAATGATTTGAAACGTCGGTTTTGGTGGCATGGTATGAAGCGAGACATCTCCGACTTTGTTTGAGATGTTTAATATGTCAACAAGTGAAAGCGGAACATCAAGTGCCTTGAGATTACTTCACCAATCACGATACCCGAGTGGAAATGGGATCGAGTCACAATGGACTTTGTATCCGGACCGCCATTGTCGATGAAGTAAGAAGGATGCGGTTTGGGTCGTGGTTGATAGATTGACTAAGTCGGCTCACTTTGTCCCCGTGACGCACGGATTTTTCAATGGACAAATTAGCCGAATTGTACGTTCTCAGTTGTGAGATTACACGGGTGCCTATTTCCATCGTGTGGGATAGAGATCCGAGATTTACCTCACGATTTTGGAAAAAGTTGCAAGAAGCTTTGGGTACCAAGTTGCATTTCAGACCGCCTTTCACCCCCAAACCGATGGTCAATCTGGCGGATAATTCAGATACTTGAGGATATGTTAAGATGTTGCGTCCTCGAGTTTAGTGGTTCATGGAACGGTATTTGCCGTTGATTGAATTCGCTTATAACAACAAACTTTCAATCAAGTATTAAGATGGCACCTACGAGGCTTTGTACGGTCGTAAATGCCGTACACCATTGTTTTGGATGAGCTTGGTGAAAACAAGATTTTCGGTGGATTTGATTAGAGATGCTGAAGTAAAGTGAAAGTAATCCGTGAAAGTCTCAAGATAGCCTCCGATCGTCGGAAGTCGACGCGAATCAAGCGTAAGGATATCGAGTATCGTGGGTGATAAAGTGTTTCTCAAGGTATCGCCTTGGAAAAGATACTCGATTCTACCGTAAGGGCAAGCCGAGCCCGAGGTTCATTGGGCCATATGAGATATCCGAGCGAGTCGGTCCAAATGGCATATCGTTTGATTTTGCCCCGAACTCAAAAGGTTCACGATGTCTTTCACGCTTCGATGCTTCGACGCTATAGATCCGATCCATCGCACGTGATTAGTCCATCGAAATTGAAATTGAGCTAATATGAGTTATGAGGAAGAACCGATTCGTATCCTATCACGAGAAGTGAAAGAGTTGCGAAACAAGCGGGTTCATTGGTGAAAGTGTTATGGCTCAAGCACGGGATAGAAGAAGCTACTTGGGAGACCGAGAACTCTATGAAAGAGCGATATCCAAACCTATTTACGGTAAGATTTTCGGGGACGAAAATTTCTTAAGTGGGGAGAGTTGTGACAGCCAAAATTGACCCTAGTCGGGATGTGGTTTCGGGACCACAAAACCGAGGCATAAAAATAATTTAAAATTTATTTTGATGCCTATGATATGTGTTAATTTGTGTGTGACATTTTGATGTTTCGATTTAGTGTTATAAATGCTAATTTCACTAGAAAGGACCTAGTAGTGAACTTTGAAAGTATGATGGGGAAATGTGTGATGACTAGTTGCTCATGCATGCAAAAATAAGGGATTTGCATGTCAAATTCCCCCCAAACATGAAGTGGCCGGCCATGGCAAGAGAGGATGGGCAAAACATGTCATGAAACATGTTTTGTTGGTGCATTAGGAGAAATAATAAACAAAGGTGTATGGGTAAGAAAAGAATGAAAAAAATGTGTGTGAGTGAGGTATTCCCCCATTGCCGTGAGTTGTAGAGAAGGAAAGAAAAAATTTTGTTCATCCTTTCTTTGAGCCAAAACTAAGGAAGAAGGAGGATTTTACTTCATGCTTGGTTTGGAAGAAATCTAGAAGGAGATTTGGCTAAGTTTGCATCAAGATTAAGGTATGTATGAGGTTGTGTTAGGAGTTTCATGCATGTTTTGGTTGCTAACTTGATGTGCATGTTAGCCATGGCTCAAATCTTTGTTAAGCCATGGAAATGGTATTTGGCCAAAGTTGTTATGGTGATAAAGCCATTGCATGCTAAGTGTGAAGCTTGATGATGATGCATGCAATGATGGATTGTCTACTCTTGAGTAAGATTTTGAGCTTTCTTTTGTTTTATCATGATTGAAGTTGAAAAGGAGCATGATTGTCATATTCGCCATGATGCATTCATGAGAATGGTTCATGCTTCTTGCATGTTAGTTAAAATTTGTGTTTTGGATGGCTATGGACACCTTGAAATTCGCCATGCTCATATACGTATATATATGTTTGCACATGATGTTTTGGTTATGAAGGAAGTGATGAATAAGTTTGTTTAAAGAAGAAGATGTTGAAGAATAATTGTGAAATTTGCAAGCACAATTCGCCTAGCACACATATAAGTGCTTGATGCTATATTATAAGTTTTGAGCCACAATATGCAAAGCATTAACTAGTAAAATGCATGCTGTTTTGTGAGGTATTAAGTGCATAATTGGCCTCAACATGTACATGAATATTCGGCCTTGGGTAGCCTATTGAAGGCCTTAGCATTTCCTTGATGCTCGAATAAATTGTATTGAATTGCTTGATGTAGTATAAAATGTGCATGACCATTGTGTATTCAAGCTAAAGGGTGGCCATATGACCATTTAAACTCCTTGTCATATTCGCCATAAGCTAGCACAATGAGGTTTTAATAAATTGAATTTGTTTGAATTAGCTCAAGAGCTTAGAGGGCCACAATTGGACAAGGGAAGGAGAAAGTGATCGAATAGCCGAAAAAGCCGTTCGACAACATCCGAGGTAAGTCCTCAAGAAGTGACCCTACTTGAATTATGTGAAATAAAGTATGGATGTGTATTGATTATTGATTATGTGTGCATGAGTATTTGAATTCTACCGGGCTAAGTCCCGAAGGCGAATATGCTTGTGACTATAATTGCGTTTGAGCCTTAGTAACTGAAAATGAAATATGTATGTCCAATGATAATTGATGTATGTGTTCATGGGAAATTGAATGATATCCGGCTAAATCAAGACAGTTATGCTGGAAATTATATCCGGTTAAGACCAAGGCAATTGTGCTAGTGGCTACATCCGGGCTAAGACCAAGGCATTCGTGCGAGACATTCTATCCGGCTAAGACCAAGGCATTTGTGCACATGGTTATATCCGGTTATATTCGAAGAATCTTGGGCTGGAGGTGAGTGTTGGTTGCTGTAATAAATTCAATGAGTACACTCAAAAAGCCCAAAGAATGAGGTACGTTTATATGTGCATTGAAAGTCGACATGTTTGAGCAACATTCGCTCAATCGACTAGTGAATTTCAGTTATTGAATTGATTGATACTTTGTGAAATTATATAATGATGAAGTGTGAAGTAAGAATGTGTGTTAATGAAATGATGCATTTGGCTATGTGAATGTATTGCTGTAATTAGAGTTGATTATATTCCTTGAGACTTACTAAGCATAAAATGCTTACCCGTTGCTTTGGCTCTCGTTTTCTAGATTTCGCTCAAGCAATCGGATTTGGGATCGTTGAAGTCGAAGTCATCCACACTATCAAGCCTCCATTTTGGTATAAATTTTTGGTTGAACTTGAGATGGCATGTATAGGACTACCCTTGTTGGTTAAATATGTTGTGATGTATATATGTACGGCCATGCTAAAATGGCTCAAAAAGGAAGCATGAACTTAGACTATTTGTGGTTTGTATGTATATATTTGGTGTCATGATGTGGCTATGGATTGAAATGGGAATGTTGGTCACATGATCAGCCATTGGCATGGTTAAAATGATCATATATGAACCTATGTATGGCAAGACTAGTTGGTTCATGGAGACTACCAAATAGGTAAGACCTACCTTAAAAACAGATGCTGCCAGCTGCAGTGACGTGAATGTGAAATATCACCAAAATTTGTAGGAATGGTATTAAATAGTGAATAAGCTATGTAAATGAACCTTGATGAGTCTATTTTCATATGGAAGAAAAGAAATGGTCATAGGAGTTACATGTTAAGAGATATTAAGGCTATTGTGAGACAGGGCCAGAACGGTTTCTGGGTCCCCTGTCGCAACTTTAAAAATTTACTGTAAATTATACAGAAAGAATTAGGAGCCATGTCTTATATGTAAGATTCCATTTTTAGTCTAGTTTCATTAGAAACAAACGGCACCAGTGTTAAATCCCTGTACAGAGAGATATTCAAGTTATAACATGCGAAGGTCAGAGCAGTCGATCCCTGTAACATGGGTGACTTTAACTAATAAACTGTACCAATTGGCCCGACCAAAAATTCTAGAAATAAATCCATGGATGGATATATGAGTCTAAATTCAGGGAAAATTTACGAAACCAGTTTCTGAGTTTTGAAACTCGAGATATGATTTTTAAGGCGACAGTGACGCAGTTTTCCAGCCTGACTGGAAATGTCAAATTGGTGGGCAAAACATGTGAACTTGGCTTGTTAACCCCTCGTGTCCGACACCGGCGATGGTCTCGGGTTCGGGGTGTTACAGATCGATGCCAATACCATGTCCCAGACATGGTCTTACATGGGATCACATGTCGATGCTGATAGCCCAGCTATGGTCTTATACGAAATTACTTATCGATGCCAAAGCCATGTCCCAAACATGGTCTTACATGGGATCGTACGTAACCCTAATGTCATGACATTTGTATCCTATCTATTCCTAAGGTTCAACCAGGGTTTCGAGATATCAAACTTCGTCGAATTTTCACCGAGTCATCATTAATTAAATCCACAAAGACAATTACACAATTCATGCAATATTAAAGCATTAAAAACATAATAATGTAATGTTGCATTATTTACACACGAAATTACCTCGGTACCCAAAATATGGCTACTATTCAAATCAGTCCACAACCTTGTTCTTTCCTCGGTTTAGGTTCGGACTCTTTTTTTTATCTATAATAGCAAATTTTGCTTATTTAATTAGCACATTATTCAAAATTGTCCATAAATATACTTCGGCAAAATTAGAACTTTGCCCCTAAACTTTCACATAATTACAAATTTTCCCCTAGGCTTGTAAAATGAAATGTGTTCATTTTCTCATAGCCTAGCCAAATTTATAACATGCTCATAGCAGCCCACATTTCTCATTAAAACATACATCTTACAACTCATTTTGCATATTTTACAAATAGGTTATTTTTATGCATTTCCATCAACAATCACTTAGTAAAAGATGTTAAACACACATCAAACTTTCATATTCCTCCATTAAACATCAAAATACATTCATGTCACACATGAGTCAAATTTGAAACATGAACCCTACTTCGAAATATGGCTAGAAATAGGTAAATTGGGTTACGAGGGTTTCAAAAATGTAAAGAGCATTAAAAATAGGGCTAGGATGCACTTACTATTAAGCTTGAAAGTTTAACAAAACCATAGCTATGGCTCCTTGAGATTTTCGACCAAGTTGGGAGAAGATGGACACAATTTTTTATTTATTTTCCCTTTTTATTCTTTTATTAACCAAATGGCAAAAATGCCCTTAAGGCATTTCTTTCAAAATTTTCCTATTCATACCCATTTTTGTCCATAAAAATAAAAATTGGGTAAATAGTTATTTAAGGACCTCTAATTAAAAATCCATGGGAATTTCATGCTGAAAGCTTCTAGAACTCACATTTTGCAACTTTTGCAATTTTGTCCTAAATGTCAAATTGGGCACTTTATCAATAGAATTTCTTCATGAAATTTTCACACAAGCATGAAATCATATCATAGGCCTCATAAGAATTATAAAATAATTATTTCTACTTCAGATTTGTGGTCTCAAAACCACTGTTCTAACTAGGCCCTAATTCGGGATGTTACAAATGTTATGGAAAATGTCCTGAGTTAAAAGTTTAAGAAAGTTATTTAGAAAATTTTGTTAAGTTAATTGTGTAATAAAACCTAAGATTCGGGCTTAGAGGATCGAGTTAGGTTGAAGCCATTACATCAATGGTTATATTTCTAGAAAATAAATGAGAACCCAAAAATTACATAGTTTTTCACCACAAGGCATCCCTTGTGTCTTCAACTGTCATCGCTCCATTTTCTCCTCATAATGGACTCTTTTTGGGAAAAATTACATTTATGTCATATGTCCTTTTTCAGCTCACAAGAATTCTAAATGTAAAAAAGTAATCCTATGTGGAGATGATAATCCATCGTATATTTCCTAGGAATCACAACCTTTGCAAAAATAACTATTATATAAAAATATATATAATTTCACATACATTCCCCTAAACATGCAAATAATTACGAGAATGTCACATATTATCAAATATTAATCAAATAAGACGAAGAGAGAGATTCAATCTCGATTTACACTATAAACATAGCGTAACCAGGGTCTAATACCAATTACAGGAAAAAATCTGATTTGAAAATGGTTTTCTTGCACAGAAGAAAATTAAAATTTTGAAAACCAACCCTATTTGTGATATTTATAACAATAAACCTTAGACTAAAATCATACATGTGCTTTCATATTAGTTGATCCGTGAGGTTTTTTTGCCTTTCAACTAAACAATCTTCTTTGCTATTCTCGGACCATGAATTACTTTGAGAATGGGCCCGAACCAATTGAATCAAAACATAAAACTAGAAAAAAGTTCTCTATTTTATTTGGGGTGAAAACTAAAATTCTCTCTTCTTTAATAGAAACTGATAGATTTTTTATTCTAGAAAAATATATTTTATAGTTGAGAATGAATTCTCTCTATTTTTCAGTAGAGTAACAATCTCTCAAAGTTGTGTAAATAGCTCTATCAGTGCTATCTATTTATAGGGAGAAAAGATAGAACCCTTGTTGAATTCTAGAGGTTTATTTCAAATAAAAAAACAACTTCCTAGTGCAACTAGTAGAGAGGGGCTAATAGAGTATGTTTCCCATCATATGTATTATGATGGGGATTCGGGCCTTTCATTGTATTGGGCCCAATTATATGTGCTTTCTAAACTTTTAACCAAGCAATTTATAATTTAATCTAACTAAATATATATTTTTTCTATTTTCCAAAATGAACTTTAATATTCTATATTAAACAATTTCTCATCTCTATTTTAACCCCAGTAAATTTTTGATGATTTTACCCTTGGTAAATTTTTTGACTATTATTCCTGGTAAAATTTTGAGAAAATATGTTCAATATTTCATAACACAACATGTCCACTATGATCGAATGATTTATATTCATTTGTGGGCTTCAAAACAGCTTTAAAACATAAATTTATTCTTCCGATTATTTTTAAGTAATCCATATAGAATTGTAAATGGATCATTTCAATTTCCATTTTGGAAACCTACATTCATTTCCAAATGATTCCATTTTTCTATTTTGGAAAAAAACCATAATCATTACTGAATATTTTTCATTTCTCTTTTCTTATTTGTTCTATTCATTTATATTCAAACTCGCAATTCATTTATGATTTTAACAAGCTAGCGGAAGAACCGATTGAATATATGTAATAAGGGCTCAAAAGATTTATAATTAAGTTCTGACTTTTTTCCTATTAATTATAAACTCATTTAGTTACAAATTCATTCCACTATAGTATCGTGATTGAGCTTTCCCTAACAACGTACCATTACGAAAGCAACTACTTAGTGCTCGTCCAATGACCTTGTGTAACGCCCCAAACTTCTGTAATTTAGGCTTTTACAATTGTTGAGCATGAAAATATCGAAACTTTTGTTTTGATTCTTTTTGGCATAATATATATGTGGTTTAAGAGGTTATGTGCTTTGGGGTGTGCTTGGGAGGTCCCAAGTTCAAGCCTTATCTCGGGCTAAATTTTGGGTTTTATTTGGATAAAGCCTGACCTTTGGTTAATGGGCATATAAGAATTTATTGGCGGGAACATAACAGAATGGGCTTGCTGGTCTAGTGGTTAAGTGGCAAGGTATTATGCCTGAGATCCCGAGTTTGAGTCGTGAGTGTGACATTATTTTACTGATAAGCCGTGCGGACGTTTGAGTTAGACTAAAACACTAAATAGGGGTAGGGTTTATCAGATGTTTGCTTAACCTGTTTTCTTTTTGCTCTCTCTATCATTTTCTTTCTTTCTTTTTACTTCTTCTTCTTCTCTTTTTCCCAAACACCCCTTACTGCTGAAATTTTATTCCTTTTACCCCTCTACTCCATTTTCTTTCTTTCGATTAGTTTCGGCATACTGCTAGCGGTTTCATCATCTCGGTAAGTATGATTTTGTTAAATTGTGAGGTTTCTTTTGGAGATTGTTTAAGAGGGAGTTAATTTGCTATTTAGGGGACACTCAAGGTTCTGTGGATCACTAAACAGGGTTCTAAATAAGGAGTAATCACTGTTGTTCGTTGAAGGTAAGTAGATCTCTCGTTTCAGGATTTGCCTATTCTAAATTGTTCGAATCAAGAGACTGAAATTTTGGTTTACGATTGTCAAATATAGGTTCAGGAGTGTTTGGGATTGTATTAGGCTTCGATTGAAACCAGGTGTGTACTCTAATCGATCTAAAATCGTGTTTCGGTGAAAGCCGAAAATGCTACTATCGACACCACACGGTGTGTGGACTACCCGTATAGAGGTCGTGTGGCGATACACGACCGTATGATCGATGAGATAGGTCGTGCACGTGCCACATGGGCATGATGGACACAGACGTGTGAGGCTGGCTAGGCCGTGTGCGAGGCACAAGCTAGACCAATTGGGCCGTGTGGGAATTTTGGCCATGCCGTGTGATCCACATGCCCGGGCGTGTGGGCTCACTCGGACAGGCCACATGGGCTTGTGAGCCTAGTAACCTCATTTGTTTTGGAAGGTTGCATGGGTCGCTCTAGTCGACTGTGACCTGTTAAAGGGGTTGGTAAGTGTTATTTAGGTCCTGCTAAATCTTAGGCATCGTCGGTGGGTGGAGCTGCTTAAGGATTACGACTACAGCATTGAATATCATCTAGGTAAGGCCAATATGGTGGCTGATGCATTAAGCCGTAAGGCTATAATCAATTTGAGGGCGTTGTTTGCTCGACTGAGTCTTTATGATGATAGAAGTCTCCTGGCTAAGTTGCATGTTAGACTGACACGGCTGGATCAGATTAAGGATAAGCAGTTAGGAGATAAGTCCCTTGAGTTGCGATTCCATCAGGTTGAGGCTGGAGCTACTACTGATTTTGGGATTGACAGTAATGGAGTATTGCGCTTCTGAGGTAGGATCTATATACCTAATGTTGAGGATTTGAGACTATCGATTCTGAGGGAGGTGTATTGTAGTCCTTACGCTATGCATCTTGATGGAAATAAGATGTATAAAGATCTCTGAGAGTTGTACTGGTGGCCGAGGTTGAAACGTGAGGTGATCGACTTTATTTCTCGTTGTTTGACTTGTCAGCAGGTTAAGGCTGAGCATCAGTTACCTTCAAGTTAGCTACAGCCAGTGAAGATACCGATGTGGAAATGAGAGAGAGTAACGATAGACTTTGTTCGTGGGTTGCCTTTAACACCCACTAAGAAGGATTATGTTTGGGCCGTTGCGGATCGATTGACCAAGTCGGCACATTTCATTCCGGTGAGGACAGACTTTTCCATGCAAAAGCTAGCTAAGCTCTATATTTCCGTGATAGTGAGGTTGCATGGGGTTCCTGTTTCGATCATCTCTGATAGGAATCCTTGTTTTACATCTCGGATTTGGCAGAAACTTCATGAGGCGTTAGGTTCTCGTTTGGATTTCAATACTGCTTTTCATCCTCAGACAGATGGTCAGCCGAAAAGGGTGATTCAAGCACTAGAGGATATGTTGAGGGGATGTGTTATGGAGTTCTGAGGTAGTTGGGTAGAGTACTTGCCTTTGGTAGAGTTTGCTTACAATAACAGCTATCAGTCTAGTGTTCAGATGGCACTGTATGAGGCACTTTATGGTCATAAGTGTCGCACTCCTTTGTGCTAGACTAAGTTGGGTGAGAGACGTGTTCTAGGTCCAGATCTGATTTTAGAGGCTGAGGATAAGGGTCAGTTGATTCGAGAGCATCTGAAAACGGCTTCTGATAGACAGAAGTCTTATGCTGATTTGAAGAGGAAGGACATCGAGTTTTCTGTGGGGGACTTGGCCTTTCTTAAAGTTTCGCCATGGAAGAAGGTTCTGAGGTTCGAACGCGAGGGTAAGCTGAGTCCTCGGTTTATTGGACCATACTGAATTTTAAAGCGAGTGGAGCCAGTCGCGTATTAGTTGGAGTTACCTCAAAAGTTAGATCATATTCATGGTGTTTTTCATGTCTCGATGTTGAAACGTTACGACTCTGATCCCATGCACATTGTGCCTATGGAGGAAATTGAGGTTAGACCAGATCTGACGTTCAAGGAGCCAGTTCAAATTTTGGATCGTGACGTTAAAGTCCTGCGTAGGAAATCTATTCCTTTGGTGAAGGTGTTGTGGCGGAATCATAACACTGAGGAGGCTACTTGAGAGCCAGAGGAAGCAGTGCATCAGCAGTATCCTCACCTTTTCTGATCAGGTAAAAATTCGAGCATGAATTTTCATTAAGAGGATAGAGTTGTAATGCCACAAATTTCTGTAATTTTGACTTTTACAATTTTTGAGCATGGAAATATTGAAACTTTTGTTTTGATTCTTTTTGGCATAATATATATGTGGTTTAAGAGGTTATGTGCTTTGGGGTGTGTTTGGGAGGTCCCAAGTTTGAGCCTTATCTTGGGCTAAATTTTAGGTTTTATTTGGATAAAGCCTGACTTTTGATTAATGGGCTTATAAGAATTTATTGGTGGTAACTTAATAGAATGGACTCACTGGTCTAGTGGTTAAGTGTCAAGGGATTATGCCTGAGATCCCGAGTTCGAGTCGTGAGTGTGGCATTATTTTACTGATAAGCCGTGCAGATGTTTGAGTTGGACTAAAACACTAAAGGGGGGTAGGGCTTATCAGATGTTTGTTTAACCAGTTTTGTTTTTGCTCTCCCTGGCCGTTTTTTCTTTCTTTTTCCTTCTGCTTCTTCTGTTTTTCCCAAACACCCCTTTCTGATGAAATTTTATTCCTGTTACCCCTTTCCTCCATTTTCTTTCTTTCGATTAGTTTTGGCATACTGCTAGCGGTTCCGTCGGCTTGGTAAGTATTGTTTTGTTAAATTGTAGGGTTTCTTTTAGAGATTGTTTAAGAGGGAGTTAATTTACTATTTAGGGGACAGTCGAGGTTCTGTGGATCACTAAACCAGGTTCTAAATAGTGAGTAATTGTCGTTGTTTGTTGAAGGTAAGTAGATCTCCCATTTCGGGATTTTCCTATTCTGAATTGTTCATATCAAGAGACTGAAAATTTGGTTTACGGTTGTCAAATATAGGTTCTAGAGTGTTTGGGATTGTGTTAGCCTTCGGTCGGAACCAGGTGTGTACTCCAATCGATCTGAAATCGTGTTTCGGCGAAAGCTGAAAATGCTCCTATCGACGCCACACTGGCATGTAGACTGCCCGTGTGGAGGTCGTGTGGCGATACACAGCCGTATGATTGATAAACTAGGCCGTGCTCGTGCTACACGGGCACGACAGACACGGGCGTGTGTGGTTGGCTAGGCCGTGTACGAGGCACAGGCTAGACCAATTGGGCCGTGTGGGCCACATAAGCGTGTAGGTCTTCACGGGTGAACCACACGGACGTGTGAGAATCTAGGCCAGGCCATGTGATCCACGCGGGTAAGGTCAAATTAGGCTGTGTGAGGCACACGGGCATGTGGGCTCACTCGGACAGGCCACATGGGCATGTGAGCCCAGTAACCTGATTTGTTTTGGAAAGTTGCATGGGTCGCCTTAGTCGACTGTGACCTATTAAAAGGGTCGGTAAGTGTTATTTAGGCCCTGTTCTATGACATGATATTGAGATGTATGTTAGCATGTTGTACTTAGCATGGGTATAAATATTGATCTGATCTGAGTATAGTACACATAATCTATTTACTGTTAGAAAGCATGCTATGACATTATTTATGTTACATTGCATTGGGTTGGGTTGATATTGAAGAGAAGGAAGACTGAAAGGCTCTTTACTCGTTTATTTGGCAATTATGCTGCAATTATTGATATGTGTCGTTTTACAGTACCTCTTGTGTGTAGGGTTAGATGGGTTGATTTTAACCCCATACTTGGTGTGTAGGGCAGGGTGGGTCGATCTTATCCCCACAGGTGTGTTGGGTTGTACGGAGATGGTGCGCAGGGTTGGTGGGCATTACTATTCTGATTGATATGCATGTATGTCTGTATAGGCTAAGGCCCATATGTATCTAATACTGTTTTGAGTGGGCTCAGGCCACACTGGTACTGTTAAGAGCTTAGGCTCGATTATGGCTATTTGACTGCTACCCGTTTACATGCATGCTTTACCATGGGGATGTGCACACTGAGTTTGCAAAAACTCACACCTTATTTTATTTGTCAGTCAGGTAATCCCTAGCAATAGGTGGATCGGTGCAGCGGAGCGCTCGACGGTGACCACTGCTACATATACTCTGGTTTTAAAGGTTTTTAATGCTATTATTATTTTGTTTGCTATAATTGAGGGTAATTAGGTAATTTCTGGTTTCAGACTATTTGGGTTAAGTTTGGAATTTTGAAATCCTATTTATGGATTTTGTAACTGCAACTTTATTTGTTCTTAAGCTTCTGCGAACTAAGAAACATTTTGAAGCAAATTAATCAATATATATATATACTTTTCAGTTAAGTAAAAGGTGGTAACTGGGATGATTTTTTGGTAAACACAGTTTTAAATACATTCTCATGTGACTTTGCCAGATTCAGCCATAACATCTTGGCTGGATTTGGGGTGTTACATTTAGTGGTATCAGAGCCAGGTTACAAAACTCTGCTGTGGATTTGGGTTTCAAAATTTGGTTTTAAGAAAATGATTTGTAAAGCGATTTGAAATATTTTTTATAACAATAAGGTGGTACGCCGAGCCTCCAGCACTGATCCTGTAAGTTCTCTGAAACTTTGATATGTACTGTCTGAAAGCATACTTCTACTAAAATTTTGTTTGTATCTATCTGAAATACTGTGTATGCGTTTTGAGACTGCTATATGTAGTACGTTACTGAAACACTTCAGGTAGTGTAAACCAAAAATCGTAGTGAGCTTATTACTCACGATAACTAATTCAAAAACTCTGATACTGTTCTACATAAAATATCTGCTAATAATTATCGAAACTGTAAACTAATGTGCATAAAACTTCTAAATACAAATTAATTCGATAGTTACGATGAGCACACGTGATACTCATGGACGGGGTACTAGAGGCCAAGGTAGAGGTCGTAGAGGGATCCAAACTGAGTCCTTCGCATCTAATACGATCCCTAATCTGGACACTAGTGAAACGCCGGTGTCACCAGTTACTAAGACTGGTGCGAAGGCTCAAGACCGTGCAGCTAGGGACGACGCACTGTCTCAGGCCATGCTGCGAATTCTAGAGAGGGTCGCTGGGGCTAATACTGGATCTGGAGGCCGTGGATTGGTTATGAAATGACTCCAATCGAATGGGCTGAGATATTCAGAGGCATCGTTGGGGTTGCTCCGAGTGTGCCTAAGTATTGGATGAAGGCCACGGAGCATATAATGGACGATCTGGACTTTTCTGATAAGCAGAAGCTCAAGGGGGCTGTGCCATTGCTGCGAGATGAGGCGTATCAGTGGTGGCTGACCGTTAAGGAGGGAACTCAGCCTGATCGGCTAACTTGGAATCTTTTTAAGACCATTTATCACAGTAAGTACGTGAGAGTCAGCTACACTGATGCGAGGCGACGAGAGTTTCTAAATCTCACTCAGGGTGACCTTTTAGTGGTGGAGTATGAGGCTGAGTTCATTATATTGAGCCGTTATGAGAGGGGCGTGGCGGTGACCAAATATGAGCACGGTGTCTGATTTGAGGATGGTCTCTGTGATAGTCTGCGGGTTCTGATAGCTCCACAAGGGGAGCGAGATTTCTCCGTCTCGATCGAGAAGGCTAAGATAGCCGGGGAGGTGAAGTGCTCTGAGCGCCCAAACCGTGAAAAAGGGAATACTAAGAGGGATTCTGAGCCTACGAATGTAGGGTTGAGGCCTAAGAAAATGGCCAGGATGATGGGCCCGTGAGAGTTGGGCCTACTTTTGCTGTTCCTGTTGGGGTGGTGATGTGTCAGCTTTGTAATAGATGCCATCCGAGCAAGTGTTAGAGAGCTACTGAGGCTTGTTTAAGGTGTGGGTCAACTGAGCATCGAGTTAAAGATTGTCTACTGAGGGGCAATCAGGTGCAAGTCCGGTTGCTGAGACTACACAGCCGTCGAGAGGGGTACATCAGTCATCTAGGGGCCGAGGATAGGTTAGGGGTTATAATGTTATGGGTCGAGGTTAGAGAGCACCAGGCAGAGGTGCTGGGCCGACTGAGGTGAGGCAGTCTGTACTTGTCTATGCTGCACATCGTCGTGAGGATGGAGATGCTCTGGATGTCATCACGGGTACGTTTTTAATTCTTAATGTACCTTATGTTGCACTAATAGACATAGGCTCTACACATTCCTATGTTACGTGTTTTGTGTCTAAGACTTTGGGAATACCATATGAGAGTACTTCTAGTGAGATTTCAGTGGTGAGTATGTTGGGGTAGTCCACTAAGGTTAATAAACTATTCAGAGACGTTCCGTTGGAAGCCCAAGGAACGATATTTCTGGCTAATCTGATGGAACTTCTATTTGGGGAGTTCGACTTAATTTTGGGTATGGAATAATTGGTGAAGCATCGTGTAAGACTGGATTGTGCTGAAAAGAGGGTTGTTTTGAGGACCGAGGAGGATAATGAGATAGTCGTGATTGGTAAACGATGGAACTATTTGTCTAATGTGATATCTGCATTAGTGGCAGAGAAGCTGGTGAGGAAAAGATGTGAGGTGCTTATGGCCTACATCAGTGTCTCTAATTTTGTAGACTCATTGGTTAAGGACATCCGTACTGTGAGGGGCTTTCCATATGTCTTTCCAGAAGAATTACCGAGATTGCCTCTGAGTCGTGAGTTAGAATTTGGGATTGAGTTGATTCCTGGTGTAGCTCCAGTGTCTATCGCCCCTTATCGAATGGCACCAAAGGAGTTGGCAGAACTGAAGGCTCAAATTCAGAAGCTATTGGATTGTGGGTTTAATCATCCTAGTGTGTCTCCATGGGGAGCACCTGTTCAATTCGTAAAGAAAAAGGACAGTACGATGAGGATGTGTATCGATTATCTTTAGTTGAATAAGTTGACGATTAAGGATAAATACCCACTTCTGAGGATAGACGATTTATTCGATCAGTTCAGGGGGCTTCTGTGTTCCCCAAGATCAATATACGATTAGGTTATCATTAGTTAAGTGTTCAGGAGGTCGATGTGCATAAGACGACATTTAAGACTCGTTATGGACATTACGAGTTCTTGGTTGTGCCCTTGAGGTTGACTAATGCACCAGCGGCATTCATGGATTTGATGAACCATGTGTTTCAGCCCTACTTAGACCAGTTCGTGGTGGTGTTTATCAACGACATCTTGATTTACTCTAAGCCTAAGGATGAACGCGATGAGCATCTCAGGTTTGTTCTGCAGATCCTTCGTAAGAAACAACTTTATGCGAAGTTCTCTAAGTGTGAGTTTTGGCTTCAAGAAGTAATCTTTTTGGGACATGTGGTGTCTGCTGAGGGAATTCTTGTTGATCCTAGTAAAATTGAGGCTGTGTTGGATTGGAGACAGCCGAAGAATGTGTTAGAGGTCCTCAGTTTTTTGGGACTGGCAGGATATTACCGACTTTCGTAGAAGGGTTCTCGTTGATCGCAGCACCGTTGACTAAGTTACTGCATAAGGGAGTTCCTATTGTTTCGACAGTCGCACAGCAGGAGAGTTTTGAGAAACTCAAGACAACTTTGACTCAGGCTCCGGTTCTGATATAGCCAGAGCCTGGTAAGGACTTCGTAGTGTATAACGACGCGTCACATGTGGGTTTGGGTTGCGTTCTGATGCAAGGCGGTAAGGGAGTTGCTTATGCATCTCGTCAGCTCAAAGGCTAATTATCTGACGCATGATTTGGAGTTAGCTGCAGTTATCTTTGCATTAAAGATTTGGAAGCATTATTTGTACGGTGAGAAGTGTACCATCTACACTGATCACAAGAGCCTCAAGTATCTCCTCACTCAGAAGGAGTTAAATTTTAGGCAGTGTCAGTGGGTGGAGCTGCTTAAGGATTACGACTGCAATATTGAATATCATCCAGGTAAGGCCAATGTGGTGGCCGATGCGTTAAGCCATAAGGCTATGATTGATTTGAAAGCATTGTTCACTCGACTGAGTCTTTATGATGATAGGAGTCTCCTGGCTGAGTTGCATGTTAGACCGACGTGGCTAGATCAGATTAAGGATAAGTAGTTAGGAGATAAGTCCATTGAGTTGCGATTCCGTCAGGTTGAGGCTAGAACTGCTATTGATTTTGGGATTGACAGTGATAGGGTATTGCGCTTTCAAGGTAGGATCTATGTACCTAATGATGAGGATTTGAAACTGTCGATTCTGAGAGAGGCAACTAATAGTCCTTACGCTATGCATCTTGGTGGAAATAAGATGCATAAAGATCTCTGAGAGTTGTATTGGTGGCTGGGTTTGAAACGTGAGGCGACCGACTTTGTTGCTCCTTGTTTGACTTGTCAGCAGGTTAAGGCTGAGCATCAGTTACCTTCGGGTTCGCTACAGCCAGTGAAGATACCGATGTGGAAATTGTAGAGAGTAACGATGGATTTTTTTAGTAGGTTGCCTTAACACCCACTAAGAAGATTCTATTTTTATTGTGGATGGATTGACCAAGTCGGCACATTTCATTCCGATGAGGACAGACTTCTCCATGCAAAAGCTAGCTAAGCTCTACTTTTTCGAGATAGTGAGGTTGCATGGGGTTCCTATTTCTATCATCTCCGATAGGAATCCTTGTTTTAAATCTCAGTTTTGGCAAAAACTTCATAAGGCGTTGGGTTCTCATCTGGATTTCAGTACTACTTTTCATCCTCAGATATATCGTCAGTCGGAGAGAGTGATTCAATTACTGAAGGATATGTTGAGGGGATGGGTTATGGCTTTCTGAGGTAGTTGGGTGGAGTACTTGCCTTTGGCAGAGTTTGCTTACAATAACAGCTATCAGTCTAGTATTTAGATGGCATCGTATAAGGCACTTTATGGTCATAAGTGTCGCACTCCTTTGTGCTAGACTAAGTTCGGTGAGAGATGTGTTCTGGGTTGATTTCAGAGGCTGAGGATAAGGTCCGGTTGATTCGAGAGCGTCTAAAAATGGCTTCTGATAGAAAAAAGTCTTATGCTGATTTGAAAAGGAAGGACATCGAGTTTTTTGTGGGGAACTTGGCCTTTCTTAAAGTTTCGCCATGGAAGAAGGTTCTGAGGTTCGGACGCGAGGGTAAGCTGAGTCCTCGATTTATTGGACCATACAGAATTTTAAAGTGAGTGGAGCAAGTCGCGTATCAGTTGGAGTTACCTCCAGAGTTAGATCGTATTCACGATGTTTTTCATGTCTCAATGTTGAGACGTTACCGCTCTGATCTCATGTACATTGTGCCTATGGAGAAAATTGAGGTTAGACTAGATCTGACGTTCAAGGAGGAGTCAGTTCAAATTGTGGATCGTGACATTAAAGTCCTGCGTAGGAAATCTATTCCTTTGGTGAAGGTGCTGTGGTGGAATCATAGCACTAAGGAGGCTACTTAGGATCCAGAAGAAGCAATGCATCAGCAGTATCCTTACCTTTTCTGATCAGGTAAAAATTCGAGGACGAATTTTCTTTAAGGGGGTAGAGTTGTAACGCCCCAAATTTCTATAATTTTGGCTTTTGCAATTGTTGAGCATGAAAATATCGAAACTTTGGTTTTGATTCTGTTTGGCATAATATATATGTGGTTTAAGAGGTTATGTGCTTTGGGGTGTGTTTGGGAGGTCCCAAGTTTGAGCCTTATCTTGGGCTAAATTTTTGGTTTTATTTGGATAACGTCTGACTTTTGGTTAATGGGCTAATAAGAATTTACTGGTGGGAACTTAACAGAATGGGCCTACTAGTCTAGTGGTTAAGTGTCAAGGGTTTTTCCTGAGATCCCGAGTTTGAGTCGTGAGTGTGGCATTATTTTACTGATAAGCCGTGCGGACGTTTAAGTTGAACTAAAACACTAAAGGGGGGTAGGGTTTATCAGATGTTTGCTTAACCAGTTTTCTTTTCGCTCTCTCTACCCTTTTTTTCTTTCTTTTTCCTTCTTCTTCTATTTTTCCCAAACACCCCTTACTGCCGAAATTTTATTCCTTTTACCCCTCTCCTCCGTTTTCTTTCTTTCAATTAGTTTTGGCGTACTACTCGCGGTTTCGTCGGCTCAGTAAGTATGGTTTTGTTAAATTGTGATGTTTCTTTTAGAGATTGTTTAAGAGGGAGTTAATTTACTATTTAGGTGACAATCGAGGTTCTGTGGATCGCTAAATGGGTTCCAAACAGCGAGTAATCGCTGTTTTTCGTTGAAGGTGAGTAGATCTCTCGTTTCGAGATTTTCCTATTTTGAATTATTCGAATCAAGAGATTGAAAATTTGGTTTACGATTGTCAAATATAGGTTCTGGAGTGTTTGGGATTGCGTTAGGCTTTTTTCAGAACCAGGTGTGTACTCCAATCGGTCTAAAATCGTGTTTAGGTGAAAGCCGAAAATGCTACTCTCGATGTCGCACGGGCTTGTGGATTGCCCGTATGGATGCCGCGTGGCGATACACGACCGTATGATCGATGAGCCAGGCCGAGCGCATGCCACACGGGCACGACAGACACGGGCATGTGAGGCTCGCTAGGCCGTGTACGAGGTACGAGCTAGACCAATTGGGTTGTGTTGGCCACACAGGCATATGGCTACACACGGGTGTGTGGGAATCTGGGCCAGACTGTGTGAACCACAAGGGCGTGTGGGCTCATTCGGGCAGGCCATGTGACACCCCGAATGTGACCCTAGTCGGAGAGTGGTTTCGGGACCACGAAACCGAGTCACAAGAATAATTAAGTGTTATATTCCGTACTTATTGTATGTGGAATTGGTATGCGTAAATATTTCGTGTCTCGATTTTTATTAATTAGGTGCTAAATTATAAGAAAGGACTTAGTAGTGAACTTTGAAAGTACGATAGGGAAATAGGTGATGACTAATTAAAGCATGCATGCAAAATAATGGACTTGCATGTCAAATTCCCCTTTCTACAAGTAATGGCGGCCATGACAAAGAATATGGGTCAAACATGTCATGAAACATGTTTTGTTGGGCATTAGGGAGAAATAGTAAACAAATAAGCATGGGTAAGAAAAGAATGAAAAAAAAAATGTGTGTGAGAGTGGCATACCCCATTGCCGTGAGTTGTAGAGAAGGAAAGAAAAAATTTTGTTCATCCTTTCTTTGAGCCAAAACTAAGGAAGAAGGAGGATTTTTGCTTCATGCTTGGTTTGGAAGAGATCTAGAAGGAGATTTGGCTAAGTTTGCATCAAGATTAAGGTATGTATGAGGTTGTGTTGGGAGTTTCATGCATGTTTTGGTTGCTAACTTGATGTGCATGTTAGCCATGGCTCAAATCTTTGGTATGCCATGGAAATGGTATTTGGCCAAAGTTGTTATAGTGATAAAGCCATTGCATGCTAAGTGTGAAGCTTGATGATGATGCATGCAATGATGGATTTTCTACTCATGAGTAAGATTTTGAGTTTTCTCTTTGTTTTATCATGATTAAAGTTGAAAAGGAGCATGATTGTCATACTTGGCCATGATGCATTCTTGAGCATGATTCATGCTTCTTGCATGTTAGTTAAAAGTTTGTGTTTTGGATGGCTATGGACACCTTGAAAATTCGCCATGCTCATATATGCATATATATGATTGCACATTATGTTTGGTTATGAACTAAGTGATGAATATATTGATTTAAAGAAGAAAATGTGGAAGAATGCTTGTGAAATTGCAAGCACAATTCGCCTAGCACACATATAAGTGCTTGATGCTATATTATAAGTTTTGGGCCACAATGTGCAAAGCATAAATTAGTAGATTGCATGCTGTTTTTGTGAGGTATTAAGTGCAAAATTGACCTCAACATGTACATGAATATTCGGCCTTGGGTAGCCTATTGAAGGCCTTAGCATTTCCTTGATGCTCAAATAAATTGTATTGAATTGCTTGATGTAGTATAAAATGTGCATGACCATTGTGTATTCAAGCTAAAGAGTGGCCATATGACCATTTAAAATCCTTGTCATATTCGCCATAAGCAAGCACAATGAGGTTTTAATAAATTGAATTTGTTTGAATTAGCTCAAGAGCTAAGAGGGCCACAATTGGACAAGGGGAAGGAAAAGGTGATCGAATAGCCGAAAAAGCCGTTCGACAACATCCGAGGTAAGTCCTCAAGAAGTGACCTTACTTGAATTATGTGAGATGAAATATGGATGTGTATGATTATTGATTATGTGTGTATGAGTATTTGAATTCCACCGGGCTAAGTCCCGAAGGCGAATATGCTAATGATATTAATTGTGTTTGAGCCTTAGTAACGAAAATGAAATATGTATGTCCAATGATTATTGATGTATGTGTGCATGAGAAATTGAATGATATCGGGCTAAGCCCAAGACAATTATGCTGAAATTATATCCGGTTAAGACCGAAGGCAATTGTGCTAGTGGTTATATCGGGCTAAGGCCGAAGGCATTCGTCTGAAGTTATTCTATCCGGGCTAAGACCAAGGCATTTGTGCGTGATTATATCCGGTTATATTCGAAGAATCTTGGGCTGGAGGTGAGTGTTGGTTGCTGAAATGAATTTAATTAGTACACTCGGACAGCCCAAAGGATAAGGTACGTTATATGTGCATTGGAAAGTCGGCGTGTTTGAGCAACATTCGCTCAATCGACTAATGAATTTCAGTTATTGAATTGATTGATGCTTTGCGAACTTATACAATGATGAAGTATGAAGTAAGAATGTGTATTAATGAAATGATGCATTTGGCTATGTGAATGTATTGCTGTAAATTATAGTTCATTATATTCCTTGAGACTTACTAAGCATAAAAATGCTTACCCGTTGCTTTGGCTCTTAGTTTTCTAGATTTCGCTCGAGGCAATCGGATTTGGGATCGTTGAAGTCGAAGTCATCCACACTATCAAGCCTCCATTTTGGTATAAATTTTGGTTGAACTTGAGATGGCATGTATAGGACTACCTCTTGTTTGTTAAATACGTTGTAATGTAAGTTTGTATGGCCATGCTAAAATGGCTCAAAAGGGGAGCATGAACTTAGACTTATTGTGGGTTGTATGTATATATATTTGGGGTCATGATGTGGCTATGGTTTGGAAATGGGAATGTTGGTCATATGATCAGCCATTGGCATGGTTAAAATGATCATATATGAACCTATGTATGGCAAGATTAGTTGAATCATGGAGACTACCAAATAGGTAAGTCCTACCTTAAAACAGATGCTGCCAGCTGCAGTGGCGTGAATGTGAAAAATCACCATAATTCATAGGAATGGAATAAAATAGTGAATAAGCTATGTAAATGAACCTTGATGAGTCTATTTTCATATGGAAGAAACGAAACGGTCATAGGAGTTACAGGTTAAGAGATATTAAAGCTATTGTGAGACAGGGCCAGAATGGTTTCTGGGTTCCCTGTCGCAACTTTAAAAATTCACTATAAATTATCCAAAAGAATTAGGAGATATACCTTATATGTACAGATTCCATTTTGAGTCTAGTTTCATTAGAAACAAACGACACCAGCATTAAAGCCCTGTGCAGAGAGATATTCAAGTTATACCGCGCGAAGGTCAGAGCAGTCGATCCCTGTAACTTGGGTAACTTTAACTAATAAACTGTACCAATTGGCCCGACCAAAATCCTAGAAATAAATCCATGGATGTATATATGAGTCTAAATTCAGGAAAATTTACGAAACCAGTTTCCGAGTTTTGAAACTCGAGATATGATTTTAAAGGCGACAGTGACGCAGTTTTCCAGCCTGACTGGAAATGTCAAATTGGTGGGCAAAAACATGTGAACTTGGTTTGTTAACCCTCGGGTCCGACACGGCGATGGTCTCGGGTTTGGGGTGTTACAATTTTATTGGTATCGAGCCACGGTTTAGTCGATTCTAGGACTACCGTGATGTGTTTGGGGTCTAGCTATACATGCCATTAAATGATGAATCGATAGTGTGATGAATTCGACAATTTGACTTCATGTTTGTTTATAGCAATGGATCCCGATCCCAACCGAGCGATAGTGATGATGTGGAGAGTGTGGCGCCTGCTCCGCGCAAGGGACAGGCCGCGGACTCTCAACCTATGGCCAGCAATCCTAATGACGAGGCTAAGCAAGCCTTTTATAGTGTGATGAACGAATGGTTTAATCAATACATTCGAACCAACACGGCTGTTCCACCACCTCCATTCCCGATTTAATGCAACCCCGCACCTACAATACCTCCGGTGATCGACCCAATAAGGTCGGGTAAGCCCCAATCGATAGGATTCGAAAACATGGGGCCACTGAATTTAAGGCTACGGATGATGATGATGCCGAAGCGAGCTGAATTATGGTTAGATAACACTATCAAGGGTGCTTGATGAGCTATCCTGTACACCCGACGAGTGCTTAAAGTGTACCATCTCCTTGCTACGCGAGTCCGCCTACTATTGGTGGAGTACTCGACTTACGTGGTGCCTAGAGAGCAAGTGACTTGGGAATTCTTTCTAACCGAGTTCCGAAAAAAGTATATCAGTCAGAGATTCATCGACCAAAAGCGGAGGGAGTTCCTTGATCTTAAGCAAGGTTCTATGTCCGTTACCGACTACGAACGAAAGTTTGTGAGGCTTAGCCGGTACGCGCGAGAATGCATTTCGTCGAAGCTATTATGTGCAAACGCTTCGAGGATGGGCTGAATGATGATATAAGGATGTTTGTTGGCATTCTCGAGATACGAGAGTTCGTAGTACTTGTTGAGCGAGCTTGTAAAGCCGAAGAGCTTAGAAAGGAGAAACAAAAAGCTGATGTGGGGATTGGAGAATTCCGAAAGAGGTCCTCGGGAAAGTCTCTTCAACAAGCATCGAAGAGATTTCGAGATGATGCGAGCCGGTCTAGAGGCGTTTCGGGATTTTCTAGACGAGGACGCGATCGACCCCTGTGACCACGAGTCACCTCGATTGCGGTGGCGGAAATGATCGTAGAGAGAGGACGGAGTGTCCACATTGTGGCAAATGGCATTCGGGAGCTGTTGGTTTCGTGATCGCTCTGCTATAAGTGTGGATCGGCCGACCATTTTATGAAGGATTGCCCGAGGATGCATGAACAGAATGCAAGTCAGAGTGCAAACCCGGGTGCTACCACTGCTCGAGGTAGGCCACCTAGAAATATGGGCAATGTCAGTGGCGGTCAGAGAGGATCTAGAGATGCTACCATCAGATCTGAGGCTCGTGCTCCTGCTAGGACTTATGCCATACGCGCGCCGCGAGGATCTTGCCTCTCCGGATGTTATTACCGGTACTTTCACTCTTCTCAATACAAATGTAATTGCTTTGATTGACCCTGGTTCTACTCATTCTTATATATGTGAAACCTTAGCATCCAGTAAGACTTTGCCCATTGAGTCTACTGAGTTTGTAATTCGGGTGTCAAACCCCTTGGGTCATTACGTGCTTGTTAACAAAGTGTGCAAGAAAAGTCCCCTAGTGTTCGAGGTTCTTGTTTTCCGCGGACTTAATGCTTTTGCCATTCGATGAGTTCGATGTTATTCTTGGTTTGGATTGGTTGACCATGCACGATGCGGTTGTAAATTGCAAGAGCAAGACTATCGATTTGAGGTCTTGCGAATAATGAAATAATTGGGTTGAGTCCACGGACTTAAAGGGTTGCCCGGTGTAATATCGGCGATGTTGGCCCGAAATATGTAAGAAAAGGGTGCGGCGTACCTTGCACGTACTCGATGACAAGGAATCGGAGAAGAAACCGAATCTGTGCCGTGGTTTGTGAATACCGGATGTTTTCCCAGAAGAATTGCCGGGTTTACCACTGCTCGAGAAATAGAATTTGGCATCGAATTGGTACCGGTACCACCCCAATTTCGATAGCTCCGTATCGTATGGCACCAACGAATTGAAGGAGTTGAAAACTTCGGTTGCAAGAATTGGTGGATAGAGGTTTTGCTCGCTTGAGTTTTTCGCCTTGGGGTGCCGGTGTTGTTCGTGAAGAAGAAGGATGGAACCATGCGACTATGCATCGACTATCGTCGACTTAACAAAGCGACGATAAAGAACAAATATCCGTTGCCACGTATTGATGACTTGTTCGATCAAGCTGAAGGGAGCCTCGGTGTTCTCGAAAATAGATTTGAGATCGGGCTACTATCAATTGCGAATCCGAGATTGAGCGTGCCCAAGGCGCCTTGAGCGAGATATGGTCACTATGAGTTCTGGTGATGCCGTTTGGGCTCACTAATGCCCTGCGGTATTTATGGATTTAATGAATCGAATCTTTAGACCATATTTGGATCGATTAAGTAGTCGTGTTCATTGATGACATCTTGGTCTATTCAAGAAATGAGACCGAACATCTTGAACACTGCGGTTAGTCTTTGCAAATTTTACGGGACAAGCAATTATATGCTAAGTTCAACAAGTGTGAGTTACGGTTAAGAGGTAAGCTTCTTGGGTCATGTGGTATCGCATCGGGTATTCGAGTCTAACAGAATAAAATTTCAGCCATACTAAATTGGAAGCCTCAGAAATATTATTGAGGTTCAAGCTTTTTGGGGCTTGCTTGGGTTACTACCGACGATTTGTAAAAGGCTTCTCAACGATAACCACGCCGATGACGGCTACTCCAAAAGGATGTTAAGTTCGAATGGACGGAGAAATGCCAAAAAGCTTCGATCAACTGAAAACTTATTTGGTGAAGCCCCAATTCTAGTGCAACCCGAGTCCCGCAAGGAGTTTGTCATCTATAGCGACGCCTCTCTACTTGGGTTAGGTTGCGTATTAATGCAAGAAGGTCGAGTTGTGGCCTATGCGTCGAGGCAATTAAAGCCACATGAGAAAAATTATCCGACTCATGATCTCGAATTGGCCGCCATCGATTCGCCTTAAAGATTTGGCGACATTACTTATTTGGTGAAAGGTGCCATGTATACTCGGATCACAAAAGTCTCAAGTATTTGATGACCCAACGAGACTTAAATCTGCGACAAAGACGTTGGCTCGAGCTGTTAAAGGATTATGAGTGATCATTGACTATCACCCGGAAAGGCGAATGTAGTTGCGGATGCCTTGAGTCGTAAATCGTTATTCACTTTACGAGCGATGAATGTGCACTTGTCTATCCGATCCGACGGTGTGTTAGTGGCTGAAATGAAAGCCAAACCATTATTGACACACCAAATTCGAGAAGCTCGAAAGTCGATGACGAGTTGGTTGCAAAAGCGGGCTGCGTGTGTTCGAACAAGGACTCGGAGTTTCAAATCGACGATGACGATTGTTTGAGGTTCAAAAGTCGTCTGTGTGTCCCAAAGAATTGAACTCATTTCGATAATTCAGAATGAAGCCCATTGTAGCCGAATGGCAATCCACCCGGGAGTCTGAAGATGTACAATGATTTGAAACGTCGATTTTGGTGGCATGGTATGAAGCGAGACATCTCCGACTTTGTTTCAAGATGTTTAATATGTCAACAAGTGAAAGCGGAACATCGGTGCCTTGAGATTACTTCACCAATCACGATACCCGAGTGGAAATGGGATCGAGTCACAATGGACTTTGTATCCGACCGCCATTGTCGACAAGTAAGAAGGATGCGGTTTGGGTCGTGGTAGATCGATTGACTAAGTCGGCCCACTTTGTCCCGTGACGCACGGATTTTCAATGGACAAATTAGCGGAATTGTACGTTTCTCAGTTGTGAAATTACACGGGTGCCTATTTCTATCGTGTCGGATAGAGATCCGAGATTTACCTCGCGGTTTTGGAAAAAGTTGCAAGAAGCTTTGGGTACCAAGTTGCATTTCAAAGACCGCCTTCCACCCCAAACCGATGGTCAATCCGAAGGGTAATTCGGATACTTGAGGATATGTTAAGATGTTGCGTCCTCGAGTTTAGTGGTTCATGGGAGCGGTATTTGCCGTTGATTGAATTCGCTTACAACAATAGCTTTCAATCGAGTATTAAGATGGCACCTACGAGGCTTTGTACGGGCGTAAATGCCGTACACCATTGTTTTGACCGAGCTTGGTGAAAGCAAGATTTTGGGTGGATTTGATTAGGGATGCCGAGCAGAAAGTGAAAGTAATCCGTGAAAGTTTGAAGATAGCCTTCGATCGTCGAAGTCGTGACGCGGATATGAAGCGTAAGGATATCGAGTATCGGTGGGTGATAAAGTGTTCCTCAAGGTATCGCCTTGGAAAAAATACTCGAGTTGGTAGTAAGGGCAAGTTGAGCCCGAGGTTCATTGGGCCATATGAGATATCGAGCGAGTCGGTCCGGTGGCATATCATTTGATTTTGCCCCGAACTCAAAAGGTTCACGATGTCTTCCACGTTTCGATGCTTCGACGTTATAGATCCGATCCATCGCACGTGATTAATCCATCGAAATTGAAATTCAAGCTAATATGAGTTATGAGGAAGAACCAATTAGTATCCTATCACGAGAAGTGAAAGAGTTGCGAAACAAGCGGGTTCCGCTAGTGAAAGTGTTATGGCTCAAGCACGGGATAGAAGAAGCTACTTGGGAGACCGAGAACTCAATGAGAGAGCGATATCCGAACCTATTTACGGTAAGCTTTTGGGACGAAAATCTCTTGAGTGGGGAGAGTTGTGACACCGAATGTGACCCTAGTCGGAGAGTGGTTTGGGACCACGAAACCGAAGTCACAAGAATAATTAAGTGTTATATTCCGTACTTATTGTATGTGGAATTGGTATGCGTAAATATTTCGTGTCTCGATTTTTATTAATTAGGTGCTAAATTATAAGAAAGGACTTAGTAGTGAACTTTGAAAGTACGATAGGGAAATAGGTGATGACTAATTAAAGCATGCATGCAAAATAATGGACTTGCATGTCAAATTCCCCTTTCTACAAGTAATGGCCGCCATGACAAAGAAATATGGGTCAAACATGTCATGAAACATGTTTTGTTGGGCATTAGGGAGAAATAGTAAACAAATAAGCATGGGTAAGAAAAGAAAAAAAAAAAATGTGTGTGAGAGAGTGGCATACCCCATTGCCGTGAGTTGTAGAGAAGGAAAGAAAAAATTTTGTTCATCCTTTCTTTGAGCCAAAACTAAGGAAGAAGGAGGATTTTTGCTTCATGCTTGGTTTGGAAGAGATCTAGAAGGAGATTTGGCTAAGTTTGCATCAAGATTAAGGTATGTATGAGGTTGTGTTGGGAGTTTCATGCATGTTTTGGTTGCTAACTTGATGTGCATGTTAGCCATGGCTCAAATCTTTGGTATGCCATGGAAATGGTATTTGGCCAAAGTTGTTATAGTGATAAAGCCATTGCATGCTAAGTGTGAAGCTTGATGATGATGCATGCAATGATGGATTTTCTACTCATGAGTAAGATTTTGAGTTTCTCTTTGTTTTATCATGATTAAAGTTGAAAAGGAGCATGATTGTCATACTTGGCCATGATGCATTCTTGAGCATGATTCATGCTTCTTGCATGTTAGTTAAAAGTTTGTGTTTTGGATGGCTATGGACACCTTGAAAATTCGCCATGCTCATATATGCATATATATGATTGCACATTATGTTTGGTTATGAACTAAGTGATGAATATATTGATTTAAAGAAGAAAATGTGGAAGAATGCTTGTGAAATTGCAAGCACAATTGCCTAGCACACATATAAGTGCTTGATGCTATATTATAAGTTTTGGGCCACAATGTGCAAAGCATAAATTAGTAGATTGCATGCTGTTTTTGTGAGGTATTAAGTGCAAAATTGACCTCAACATGTACATGAATATTCGGCCTTGGGTAGCCTATTGAAGGCCTTAGCATTTCCTTGATGCTCAAATAAATTGTATTGAATTGCTTGATGTAGTATAAAATGTGCATGACCATTGTGTATTCAAGCTAAAGAGTGGCCATATGACCATTTAAAATCCTTGTCATATTCGGCCATAAGCAAGCACAATGAGGTTTTAATAAATTGAATTTGTTTGAATTAGCTCAAGAGCTAAGAGGGCCACAATTGGACAAGGGGAAGGAAAAGGTGATCGAATAGCCGAAAAAGCCGTTCGACAACATCCGAGGTAAGTCCTCAAGAAGTGACCTTACTTGAATTATGTGAGATGAAATATGGATGTGTATGATTATTGATTATGTGTGTATGAGTATTTGAATTCCACCGGGCTAAGTCCCGGCGAATATGCTAATGATATTAATTGTGTTTGAGCCTTAGTGTGAAAATGAAATATGTATGTCCAATGATTATTGATGTATGTGTGCATGAGAAATTGAATGATATCGGGCTAAGCCGAAGACAATTATGCTGGAAATTATATCCGGTTAAGACCGAAGGCAATTGTGCTAGTGGTTATATCCAGGGCTAAGGCGAAGGCATTCGTCGAGTTATTCTATCCGGGCTAAGACCGAAGGCATTTGTGCACGTGATTATATCCGGTTATATTCGAAGAATCTTGGGCTGGAGGTGAGTGTTGGTTGCTGAAATGAATTTAATTAGTACACTCGGACAGCCCAAAGGATAAGGTACGTTATATGTGCATTGGAAAGTCGGCGTGTTTGAGCAACATTCGCTCAATCGACTAATGAATTTCAGTTATTGAATTGATTGATGCTTTGCGAACTTATACAATGATGAAGTATGAAGTAAGAATGTGTATTAATGAAATGATGCATTTGGCTATGTGAATGTATTGCTGTAAATTATAGTTCATTATATTCCTTGAGACTTACTAAGCATAAAATGCTTACCCGTTGCTTTGGCTCTTAGTTTTCTAGATTTCGCTCGAGGCAATCGGATTTGGGATCGTTGAAGTCGAAGTCATCCACACTATCAAGCCTCCATTTTGGTATAAATTTTGGTTGAACTTGAGATGGCATGTATAGGACTACCTCTTGTTTGTTAAATACGTTGTAATGTAAGTTTGTATGGCCATGCGAAAATGGCTCAAAAGGGGAGCATGAACTTAGACTTATTGTGGGTTGTATGTATATATATTTGGGGTCATGATGTGGCTATGGTTTGGAAATGGGAATGTTGGTCATATGATCAGCCATTGGCATGGTTAAAATGATCATATATGAACCTATGTATGGCAAGATTAGTTGAATCATGGAGACTACCAAATAGGTAAGTCCTACCTTAAAACAGATGCTGCCAGCTGCAGTGGCGTGAATGTGAAAATCACCATAATTCATAGGAATGGAATAAAATAGTGAATAAGCTATGTAAATGAACCTTGATGAGTCTATTTTCATATGGAAGAAACGAAACGGTCATAGGAGTTACAGGTTAAGAGATATTAAAGCTATTGTGAGACAGGGCCAGAATGGTTTCTGGGTTCCCTGTCGCAACTTTAAAATTCACTATAAATTATCCAAAAGAATTAGGAGATATACCTTATATGTACAGATTCCATTTTGAGTCTAGTTTCATTAGAAACAAACGACACCAGCATTAAAGCCCTGTGCAGAGAGATATTCAAGTTATACCGCGCGAAGGTCAGAGCAGTCGATCCCTGTAACTTGGGTAACTTTAACTAATAAACTGTACCAATTGGCCCGACCAAAATCCTAGAAATAAATCCATGGATGTATATATGAGTCTAAATTCAGGGAAAATTTACGAAACCAGTTTCCGAGTTTTGAAACTCGAGATATGATTTTTAAGGCGACAGTGACGCAGTTTTCCAGCCTGACTGGAAATGTCAAATTGGTGGGCAAAAACATGTGAACTTGGTTTGTTAACCCTCGGGTCCGACACCGGCGATGGTCTCGGGTTTGGGGTGTTACAGGCCACATGGGCGTGTGAGCCCAATAACCTAATTTGTTTTGGAAAGTTGCATGGGTCGCCCTAGTCGACTGTGACCTGTTAAAGGGGTTGGTAAGTGTTATTTAGGCCCTATTCTGTGACATGATATTGAGATGTATGTTAGCATGGTATACTTAGCATGGGTATAAATATTGATCTTATCTGAGTATAGCACACATAAACTGTTTACTGTTAAAAAGCATGCCATGACATTATTTATGTTACATTGCATTGGGTTGTGGGTTGATATGCAAGAGAAAGAAGACTGAAAGGCTCTTTAGCCGCTTATCTGGCAGCTTTGCTGTAATTATTGATATGTGTTGTTTTACGGTACCTCTTGTGTGTAGAGTTAGATAGGTTGATTTTATCCCCATACTTGGTATGCAGGGCTGGGTGGGTCGATCTTATCCCCACATGGTGTGTTGGGTTGGACGGAGATGGTGTGCAGGGTTGGTGGGCATTATTGTTCTAATTGATATGCATGTATGTCTGTATGGGCTAAGGCCCGAATGAATCTAATACTATTCTAAGTAGGCTAAGGCCACACTGGCTTTGTTAAGAGCTCAGGCTCGATTATGACTGTTTGACTGCTACCCGCTTACATGCATGCTTTACCATGGGGATGTGCACACTGAGTTTGCGAAAACTCACACCTTATTTTATTTGTCTGTCAGGTAATCCCCAATAGTAGGTGGATCAATATAGCGGAGGGCTCGACCGTGACCACTGCTACATACACTCTGGTTTTAAAGGTTTTTAATGCTATTATTATTTTATTTGCTATAATTGAGGGTAATTATGTAATTTCTGGTTTCAGACTATTTGGGTTAAGTTTGGAATTTTGAAATCCTGTTTATGGATTTTGGAACTGCAACTCTATTTGTTCTTAAGCTTCTGTGAACTAAGAAACATTTTGAAGCAAATTAATCAATATATATATATTTTCTAAGTTAAGTAAAAGGTGGTAACGGGGATGATTTTTGGGTAAATACGGTTTTAAATACATTCTCATTTGACTTTGCCAGATTCAGCCATAACGTCTAGGCCGGGTTTGGGGTGTTACACCTTGTCATAAGTGTATTACCCTCATAAGATATTCTTGATCTCTTTGGGATAATATCCATTCTCCCAATATGATCCATTTTATCTCATGGTAACCATTACATCTTCCTTCATAAAAAATCAATCACTATAAAATAGTGATCAAGTCATCCGTCACAAAGAAGGACGACTCGTGGCCAAGTTTACTTTTCAACAACCACGTAATGCCAATGAGAGGATATTATTTGCCTATGTTTTGGCTATGAATTCCTCTGTTTTGAATGACGCTACATGCTACAGAAATCATACACCCAACGCACTAACTTTCAATTCCTTATCTATTTGAACTGAGGCTTTTACTTACATCAAAGTGTACAAGCCACGCATACATAGTCCGCCATCCACTCAAGATTTAGGTATGTCATTCAATGAATGCCATCCACTCAAGATTTAGGTATTCTCCTTGGTTATTGTCTGATGTACTATCAGTCCAGTGAGTCACATCTATGTCTCTATCTTCTAAGAGTTATCCGCTCCAATGCCCTAGACAAGACATTTCTAAATTGGACTTGATAGACAATGTTTTAGTCTTTTAATTGGTTTGCTCATTTCCAATTAGACTAAAGACATGTTTAGATTCGTCTATTGATACAAGTTGTCTTTTTGTACTACGATCCGATCATGTAATACCACTTAGTATTACTTAAACATTTAAGCAACCACTTAGTAACATTTTCTTCTATTTTTCTTTACGTGAAAAAACCATTTGAGGAAATAATATAGAGTATATCAATTTAATTTATTAATTATTTTATTAACCAATCTGTTCAAAAAAATTACAAGTGTACTTAGACAAAAATACTAGACTTAGGGCACCAGACCCAACAGGACTAACCAAAAATGGTCAATTCGTTGAGAGATAGGAAGGACCACATTTGAAACACAAGGAAGTAAAAATCAAATAACTAATGGCTGACCTTATAACACCCTCAACCTGATCCGATTCGCCAGATCCATATATTGGGTGTTACACCTCTATTTACAAACTTACTAAAAAATGAAACGTATTAATTTTCAACATCTACATCTTATTTAAGAATATTGTCTCAGCTAACTTACAACTAGATGTACTGTTCATATTTACAACCATTGTACAATACTTCAACTAGTGAGGACTTACAAGTGAAAATCATAACTTAAATACGTTATTCTATTTGTTTTATACATAATATCCCTTAGTGTTAATACTGTTGGAACTCCCAGTACTCCCCGTGGTGCAGCGGGAATATTATTTTGATTATCCACAGCCAATGATCCATGTACGAGGAACGAATTAGGTTGAAAAATTTTTGAAAACGTATGTTCTTTACAGAAAATGTTGAAAGGATGTTGATTCGATGTCGATTCCAAGCCACAATGAAAACATCCTAGCTTCTACGTAGTCCACCTCATCAAAAATGAACAACCACATTCTCCTGAACTTTTCAGAGAGAATTAAAAACAGTTGCTAAACCATTATTTTATTAAGTTGGTAACCTTAACACTAAGGGATTATCATCATTTCGTACTCTTTGATATCACATATTAAAAAGGAAAGCTTGGATTATTCCCTTATTAATAGAGAAAGCAAATGGAAAGGTAGAAAAAGCAATTATATTCTTTCCAAAAGAAAGAATAAATGATTATTCTCTTATTAATAAAGAAGGCAAATGAAAAGTTAGAAAAAGGATTATATTCTTTCTAAAAGAATATTAATTTCCATGTCTTTTATATTTTGATCGAAATTAATTAATATAATTGTTTATATTAATAAATTTGGTAAAATATATACAATTATTATTTTCCGTGAATCAAATTCATATACTAATTATATTCTTTCCAAAATAATATTAATTTCAATATCTTTTATATTTTGACAAAATTAATTAAAATAACTGTCTATATTAATAAATTGGGTAAAATATATACAATCAATTAATTATATTCTTTCCAAAAGAATATTATGTTCCATGTCTTTTATATTTTTACCGAAATTAATTAAAATAATTGTTTATATTAATAAATTCAGTAAAATATATACAATTAATATTTTGTATGAATCAAATTCATATATTAATTATATCTATGTTCTTCTATTTGTGTACAACAAGTTTGTATATATAATGTCTTTAATGTTTAACTATCAAATTAAATTAATTCAACAATTAATTTAATTGATGTGACAACTAAATACAATACCAAATGTATTTGGATTACATTCGTTTCAACTATAGAGTGTAACCTTATAGTTTCTTCTAACGTTGGTAGTAATACTAGAACGTTTCTAACATTACAAGTAATAAGTGGCATATAGAAATGTGTCATTGCCACCGAAGTTAGAAGAAGTCATGTTTCAACAAAACTTTCTGTGATAATCTTTTCATGTATTATAAACTTTTATCCTTAATATCTAGATTGGACACAAGTCATAGAATAGTCACACTTGTATAATCCAACCTCATATTTCTTGATTTTATAAGCAAACTAAAATAAACAAATAAGTGTGATATCTCATATCAACTTATTCGAGCATGACCATACATTTCTAGTCTCACTCCACCAATAGGCCTAAATATTGCTCCCATTATGTAGGAGGGATAAATCCTATCTTGATCAACCATATCCCACTACATGAATTGTGGTATATCCAACATCAGTCTTTATAGTAAAACTTATCATGATAGATATTTTAACTGTATCAGAATGTACGACTCACGATGTTAGAACAATGATGATCTCAAGTCTAAAGATCATATACATAGTTATCACTATGAGTAATATTGTGACTATTACATAATAATCCAAGAAACATACTCATAGAGAATTAGTCCAATATGTTGTTCTCTAACACATACTCATGTATTGATTTTGACATCCCTATGTCAATCAGAACTCTTTTTCATCAATCAACTACACATCTAAATGTATTATTGTCGTCCAAGCCCACAATAATACTTGACTAAGGACCTTTTTAAGAATGAGTATGTGATTACAATTATAAACAAGGTAAAATTAGTATGTCTTATATTAATAATCATGGTTGGTTTTTTGGCATACTTTAACAAATACTGACTACTGTAACAGCCCGATTTAGACCCTAATCAGAACGATGGTTTTGGGACCATGAATCCGAGTTAGAAAAATATTTTAAAATTATTTTTTGTGTTTATTTTGTGTGAATTTATATCTGTGAAATTTTCATGATTTAATTTTGTCGTTTGAGTGTCTGATTAAATAAAAGGACTTAATCGCATAAAATGAAAATTCAGTGGTCATTTCTAAGAGGGGCTAACTTGTTAGTGGATTTCTAAATTGAAGCCTTAAAATTGTAATTATGCCATTTTTAATATAGTTGGACGGTATAAGGCTTATATTATAAAGTTTTTACATTAAATCATTAAGGTTAAATAGGTAAATTAAACTTAAGTTCTAATATACATACTAAAACATAAAATAAAGACAACATATACTTTATTTCTTCATTTTTCTTGCCGAGTATAAACAAAAGAAAAAGAAAGAAACTAAGCTAGGGTTCGGCCTATATTCAAGCTCAATCAAGGTTCATTTTTGTTCGATTTTTGATAATTTCTACGTTTTTGAGATCGTTGTTTAGTAATCTTCAAGACCCATGCTTTAATTTTTTATTTTGATGAATGTTTTGAGTTGTGCCATTGTTGATAGCTTGTGATTTTTGTTGTTTGATGATGAAATATGAAAGATATGTTTTAGATTAACATATTTTGTATTGGAATTTTTGATGATTTTAAGTAATTAGGACTAAATTGAAAAAATAACAATCTAAGGGACTAAAATGTGAAATAACTGAAATATATGGACTTTTATGGTAATGGGTAAAATTTTTCCCAACATGAGTATAGGGAAATTTTGTATATTTTGTGTTTTGTGCAATAGGGACTAAATTGTAAAAATTATAAATGTTAGGGGTAAAATGGTAATTTGCCCATTTATGTGTTTTTGGATTAAATTTAATGAAAATATGTTTGAATGAGCCTAATTTGAATATGTTTAGATCAAGAACTAAAGAAATCGGATCTGGATCGGGGAAAAACGAAAGTCGTCGACTAGCTGCCCTGTTCCGTTTTACATCGTCTGAGGTAAGTTAATAAGAAAATAAACATGTTTAATTGTAGTTAAATGTTAATATTATATGCTGGTATGAAATGTATGAACATATATAAGCTATGGCCGAATATGATTAAACTTGGCTAGTATATCTCCGAATTGGTTTTTACCGAGTTACGATGTCCGAAAGCCCCGTATAAACCTTAGCAATAGTTACGATACATATTTCATGACATAGGATTTCGATATATGTGTACGAGTAAGACCACGGCATCGATATGTGATTCTGATATGTGTTTACAAGTAAGACCCTGTCTGGGACAGTGGCATTAATATGTGACTACATGTAAGACCATGTTTGGGACGTTAGCATTGTACGACTTGTGTGTTTATCCGAGTGTCCTATCCAATTCCGAGTGGTTCATTAGGCTACAATAAGATGTGTACGTACATGTTGAATAAGCTAAATGACCAGGTATGGAATAGGTTATTAACACTCGTGATAAGGTAAGTAAATACTTAATGTTTATTACAAATGATTTATGACGTAATATCGAATGTGTATAATTACAAAAGTGTGTTCGATCTTGATAGATATATTGTGATTGCCTTCAAAATGATATGTGATATGTGTATAGATGAAACCATGTGTTTTCAGCCAATTAAGCATTGTGTACATGATAATATATTATGATGCTTGAGTTTGTGTTTATGAGTACAAGTATATTTGATTATCTAATAATATATTGACCTTGTAAGAGAATTGTGAATCACTTATTTTGATTGTATGAGCATTCGTGTGACAGCCCAAAATTGACCCTAGTCGGGAAGTGGTTTCGGGACCGCTAAACCAAGTCACCGAAATGTTTGAACGTAGTATTTATTGTCTAAAATATGTGATTATGAATGTGTGAAAGTTTTAAGTTTCGATTTAGTAAATTTCATGTGAATTTAGTCAATAGGACTTGTGTGACACTTTTGAAATGTGATAGGCTAATCTATAAGGATCTAATAGTGCATGTAATCAAAAAGGAGGGCTTGCATGTCAAATTTCCCTAAATCCAAGCCTAGTGGCCGGCCATGACAAAGAAATATGGGCAAAACATGTCATAGACATGTTTTGTTGGTGCATCATGGGAGGAAAAAAATAAAATAAGGAGTATGGGTAATAATGAAATGGAAAAAAAAAGAAAAAGATGAAAAAAAAAGGGATTATGATGAAAACAAAGAAAAAAAATGTTCATCCTTTTTTCATCTCTTTTGGCCGAAATTCTCTAAGGAAGGAGGAAGGAGTTTTTGCTTCATGTTTGGTTTGGAAGAGGATTAGGAGGAGATTTGGCCATACTTGCATCTAGATTAAGGTATGTTTGAGGTTGTGCCATGAGATTCATGCATGTTCTTGGTTGCTAGCTTGAGTTCTAATTAGTCCATGGTTCAAAAATTTGCTATATCATGGGGATGATATTCGGCCAAGGTAGATTTTGTGTTAATGCCATTGCATGCTAAATATGAAGCTTGTTAATGATACATGTGATGGTGGATCGATGACTCTTGGATTTTCTTTTTAGCATTTTTGAGTAAGACATTAAGTTTTGGAATTGATGGAATGGAGAGTATGCTTAAGTTGTGTTATGAACAACTATGTGTTAAATCGAGGTTTGCTAAGCTAGCTATTAAGGTGAAGTGCAATGTTAGTGATTGATTAATAATGTATATACATGTATGCATATTCGGCCATCAAATTAAGAGCATAGGTGATGTTGAGTCTATGCTTTGTACATTCGGCCATATATATATATATATGCATGTGTGATTGGATTATTGATAGTAGGGCTATAGCATATGGTTATGAGCCGAATAGCTAGGAGCATGAGGTAGCAAGATAAAAATTTTACCATGCCGTTTCGTATGTCATAAAATCATTAAAATGTGAATATCAATATGTGTAGCAAAGCGGTTGAATGAGTTAATTTATTTGTTTAAGCTCAAGATCCTAAAGGAGAGGCGTCCAACAAGGGGAAATCGAAAGTCATTGAGTAGCCGACTTGGAATTATTTTGCACCACACAAGGTAGGTCACTAAGCATATATTTTGTATTGATTTAAATAGACATAATGTCTATGTAATTATGCCGAAAGGAATGATAAATTTATATACATGTATGTATGTGGTGATGAAAGTATTGAATGAAAAGAAAAGAGGTGAGATGCATCGAGTTGTTGATTTCGGCACTAAGTGTGCGGGTATAAACATTTGTGATCATGAGAATGGCACTAAGTGTGCGGGTTTAAAATTTGTACAGCACTAAGTGTGCGAGTTTGATCATATAGCACTAAGTGTGCGAGTTGATTATATAGCACTAAGTGTGCGGACTCAATATATGCTTTTGAATCACTATTGACACTGAGTGTGCGACATTATTGAGTTGATCACGGACAGCAGATCAGGTAAGTACCTTGAGTTCATGGCTAATAGGCGCTATGTTTATATTTGGAGTTGAGCTTGGTAAGTTTTGAACCTATGTGACAATTCAAATTGAAGTCACGTACATAAGAATTATTGTGGAATAAGTGAAAGGTCATGTAGATGTATGATTGTAACGAAAACAAAATGGTGTATAAAAATACCTCAAATATCCTATTGATTAGTATATGGAATGTGAATGTATAACTTGGTATGAGATTGAATCGAAAGGTCTAAGGAACTATGGTATAGTTCGGTTTGAATGGAGTAATTAGCCTCGTTCCATTTTGTTTCCTCTTGTGATAATGTTATTAATGGTTGGTAGTGCATTACTTATGACTTACTGAGTTAAAATTTTTGTTTTGATTAGTAAATGGATCCCGGTGTAGAGAGAACCTTGGCGGATGACGTTGAAAGTGTAGCGGCTGCTCCTGCGCAAGGGACGCCGCCTGTTGAACCTCAGTCATCTACGAATAATCAAGGTGAGGGGGCTAAACAAGCCTTCTTTACCATGATGAATGAGTGGGTCATGAAATATGCCCGAACCAATCCAACTGTCCACCAATTCCGAATTTGAATAAGCCACCCCAAGAGCCCGTAATGCCATCGATTCATCGATCCTGTGAAATTTGAGTAAGCCACCAGAGACTTGATTAGGAAGCGGGGCTGAGGAGTTCAAGGCCATAGTTCTTGATGATGCCGAAAGGGCCGAAGTTCGCTTGATAACACCATTCGGTGTTTGATGAATTGTCATGCACACCGATGAATGTCTAAAGTGTGCTATATCCTTGTTGCGAGACTCGACTTACTATTGGTGGAGGACTTTGATTTCCATAGTCCCAAACGAACGAGTTACTTGGGATTTCTTTCAAATAGAATTTGAAAGAAATATATTAGTCAACAGTTCATCGATCAAAAGCGTAAGGAATTCTTGGAACTCAAGCAAGGCCAGTATGACAAGATTCGAATCTGAACATGAGTTTGTAAGACTCGATCGGTATGCCCGGAGTGTGTGGTGATGAGGTTGCTATGTGCAAGAGATTTGAAGAAGGATTGAATGAAGATTTAAAGCTACTAGTGGGTATTTTGGAGATAAAAGAATTCGTAACACTAGTTGAACGAGCCTGCAAGGCCGAGGAACTTGGAAAGGAGAAGAAGAAGGCTAAATTTGAAGCTAGAGACTATCGCAAAAGATCGATGGGTAAAGCTCCGTTCTCGGCTGTAAAGAAGTTCAGGGAGGACACTAATAAATCGAGGACGACTGCGGGAATTTCCATTAGAGCACGACCATCGACGGACTCACGAGCTACTTCGGTAGCTAGTGTGGGCAATAACCGTCAAGAGAAACCTGAATGCCCCCAATGTGGGAGAAGACACATAGGTGAATGTTGGGGTAAGTCTACCAACAGGCTCACATTACGGATGCGGTTCAAGGACCACTTCATTAGAGATTGCACAAAGCTTGATGAGAAGAATAGGATGCAAGGTGCAAGACCTAGTGGAATGACAGCTAGAGGTAGACCACCGAGAATTTCAGGAGGTAGGGGTGGTAGTCAGAGAGGGGCCTCTGATACGGCTGTTTGGTCCGAGACCCGTACTCCTGCTAGAGCATATGCCATTCGCGCACGAGAGGAGGCATCCTCCCCTGATGTTATCACTGGTACTTTCACTCTCTTTGATACTAGTGTGATTGCGTTGATTGACCCGGCTCTACTCATCCATATGTATGTGAAACCTTAGCATCCAAGAAGACTCTACCGTTGAGTCTCTCGAGTTCGTAATTCGAGTGTCAAATCCTTGGGTCAATATGCGCTTGTTGACAAAGTGTGTAAGAGATGCCTCTAATGATCCGAGAATCTGTTTTCCTACCGATTTGATGCTTTTACCATTTGATGAATTTGATGTTATTCTTGGTATGGGTGGTTGACCGTATATGACGCAGTGGTGAGTTGCAAAAGAAAACCATTGATTTAAGGTGCGCAAATAACGAGATAATCCGAGTTGAGTCTATGGACTTAAAGGGTTGCCGGTGTAATATCATCAATGTTGGCTCGAAATATGTAAGAAAGGGTGCGAAGCATACCTTGCGTATGTACTTGATGACAAAGAGTTAGAAAA
Source organism: Gossypium arboreum (assembly GCF_025698485.1). Classification (NCBI taxonomy): domain Eukaryota; kingdom Viridiplantae; phylum Streptophyta; class Magnoliopsida; order Malvales; family Malvaceae; genus Gossypium; species Gossypium arboreum. The sequence continues at coordinate 75,955,385 of NC_069082.1, read as the reverse complement.
GAAACCCGAATCTGCTTGGGTGGTTTGTGAATACCGGACGTTTTTCAGAAGAATTACCGGGTTTACCACTGCTCGGGAGGTAGAGTTTGGTATTGAGCTTGTACCGGACTATGCCAATTTCGATAGCTCGCATCCGTATGGCACCAACCGAGTTAAAAGAGTTGAAAGCTCAGTTGCAAGAATTGACGGATAGAGGTTTCGCTCGACCAAGTTTCTCACCTTGGGGTGCACTAGTATTGTTTGTGAAAAAGAAGGATGGAACCATGAGGTTGTGCATCGACTATCGTCAGCTGAATAAGGTGACAATAAAGAATAAATATTCATTACCGTGTATTGATGATTTGTTTGATCAACTAAAGGGAGCCTCGGTGTTTTCAAAGATAGATCTGAGATCGGGTTATTATCAGTTGCAGATTCGAGATTCAGATATACCCAAAACTGCTTTCAGAACGAGATACGGCCACTACGAGTTCTTAGTGATGCCGTTTGGGCTCACTAATGCCCCTGCGGTATTTATGGATTTGATGAATCGGATCTTCAAACAGTATTTGCACCGGTTTGTAGTTGTGTTCATTGATGACATCTTGGTCTATTCAAAAGATGAGACCGAACATGCTGAGCACCTGAGATTAGTGTTGCAAATTTTACGGGATAAGCAGTTATATGCTAAGTTCAGTAAGTGTGAGTTCTGGTTAAGGGAGGTTAGCTTCTTGGGTCATGTGGTATCTGCATCGGGTATTCGAGTCGACCCGAGCAAAATTTCAGCCATACTCAACTGGAAGCCTCCGAGAAATATTACTGAGGTTCGGAGCTTTTTGGGACTTGCCGGTTACTACCGACGGTTTGTGAAAGGTTTCTCGATGATAGCCACACCCATGATGAAGCTACTTCAAAAAGATGTTAAGTTCGAATGGACGGAAAAATGTCAGAAAAGTTTTGATCAACTGAAAACTTATTTGACGGAAGCTCCAATTTTAGTGCAGCCCGAATCAAGCAAAGAGTTTGTCATCTATAGTGACGCCTCCCTACTTGGGTTGGGTTGCGTATTGATGCAAGAAGGTCGAGTTGTGGCCTATGCGTCGAGACAATTAAAGCCACATGAGAAAAATTATCCGACCCATGAACTCGAACTAGCTGCCATCATATTCGCTTTGAAAATATGGCGACACTACCTATTTGGGGAGAAGTGCCATGTGTATTCGGATCACAAAAGTCTCAGATATTTGATGACTCAAAGAGACTTGAATTTGCGACAAAGACGTTGGCTCGAGTTGTTGAAAGATTATGAGCTTGTCATTGACTATCACCCGGGAAAGGCTAATGTGGTTGCGGATGCCTTAAGTCGTAAATCACTTTGTTTGCCTTATGAAGCGATGAATGTACACTTGTCATTCTATCCGACAATGTACTAGTGGCGTAATTAAAGGCCAAACCCTTGTTGATTCGTCAAATTCGTGAAGCTCGTAAAGTCGATGATGAATTGGTTGCAAACGGGCTGAATGTGTTCGAATGTGGAATCGAGTTTCAAGTTGATGATGACGATTGTTTGAGGTTCGAAATCGTTTGTGTGTTCCAAGAAATTGAACTCATTTCGATGATTCGAACGAAGCTCATTGTAGCCGAATGTCAATTCACCCGGGGAGTACGAAGATGTACAACGATTTGAAATGTCGGTTTTGGTGGCATGGTATGAAACGAGACATCTCCAACTTTGTTTCGAGATGTTTAATATGTCAACAAGTGAAAGTGGAACATCAAGTGCCTTCAGGGTTACTTCAGCCGATCATGATACCCGAGTGGAAATGGGATCGAGTCACAATGGATTTTGTGTCCGGACTGCCATTGTCAGCAAGTAAGAAGGATGCGATTTGGGTTGTTGTTGATAGACTGACTAAGTCGGCTCACTTTATCCCCGTGCGTACGGATTTTTCATTGGATAAACTAGATGAATTGTATGTTTCTCAGATTGTGAGATTACACGGGGTACCGATTTCTATTATGTCGGATAGAGATCCGAGATTCACCTCACGATTTTGGAAGAACTTGCAAGAAGCTTTGGGTACCAAGTTGCATTTTAGCACCGCTTTTCATCCACAAACCGATGACCAATCCGGCGGATAATTCGGATACTTGAGGATATGTTGAGATGTTGCATCCTCGAGTTTAGTGGTTCATGGGAGCGGTATTTACCTTTGATTGAATTCGCATACAACATTAGTTTTCAGTCAAGTATTAAGATGGCACCTTAAGAGGATTTGTACGGTCGAAAATGCCGTACGCCAATATTTTGGACCGAACTCGGTGAAAGTAAAATTTTCGGAGTGGACTTGATTAAAGATGCTGAACAGAAAGTAAAAGTCATCCGTGAAAGTCTAAAGCGTACCGCAGATCGTCGAGAAATGACGCGGATCTCAAACGAAAAGACATTGAGTTTCGGTGGGGGATAAAGTGTTTCTTAAAGTTTCGCCTTGGAAAAAGATACTCAGATTTGGCCGTAAAGGCAAATTGAGTCCGAGGTTCATCGGACCATATGAAGTATCCGAACGAGTCGGTCCAGTGGTGTATCGATTGATTTTGCCCCCTGAACTTGAAAATATTCACGACGTCTTTCATGTTTCGATGCTTCGACGTTATAGATCTGATCCGTCGCACATAATTAGTCCATCAGAGGTTGAAATTCAAGCCGATATGAGTTATGAAGAAGAACCGATTCGTATCCTAGCCCGTGAAGTGAAGGAGTTGCGAAACAAAAGGGTTCCGTTAGTAAAAGTGTTATTGCTCAAACACGGGATGGAAGAAGCTACTTGGGAACCCGAGAATTCTATAAAAGAGCGATACCCAAACCTATTTACCGGTAAGATTTTCGGGGACAAAAATTTCTTAAGTGGGGGAGAGTTGTGACAGCCCAAAATTGACCCTAGTCGGGAAGTGGTTTCGGGACCGCTAAACCGAGTCACCGAAATGTTTGAACGTAGTATTTATTGTCTAAAATATGTGATTATGAATGTGTGAAAGTTTTAAGTTTCGATTTAGTAAATTTCATGTGAATTTAGTCAATAGGACTTGTGTGACACTTTTGAAATGTGATAGGCTAATCTATAAGGATCTAATAGTGCATGTAATCAAAAAGGAGGGCTTGCATGTCAAATTTCCTAAATCCAAGTCTAGTGGCCGCCATGACAAAGAATATGGGCAAAACATGTCATAGACATGTTTTGTTGGTGCATCATGGGAGGAAAAAAATAAAATAAGGAGTATGGGTAATAATGAAATGGAAAAAAAAAAGAAAAAGATGAAAAAAAAGGGATTATGATGAAAACAAAGAAAAAAAAATGTTCATCCTTTTTTATCTCTTTTGGCGAAATTCTCTAAGGAAGGAGGAAGGAGTTTTGCTTCATGTTTGGTTTGGAAGAGGATTAGGAGGAGATTTGGCCATACTTGCATCTAGATTAAGGTATGTTTGAGGTTGTGCCATGAGATTCATGCATGTTCTTGGTTGCTAGCTTGAGTTCTAATTAGTCCATGGTTCAAAACTTTGCTATATCATGGGGATGATATTCAGCCAAGGTAGATTTTGTGTTAATGCCATTGCATGCTAAATATGAAGCTTGTTAATGATACATGTGATGGTGGATCGATGACTCTTGGATTTTCTTTTTAGCATTTTTGAGTAAGACATTAAGTTTTGGAATTGATGGAATGGAGAGTATGCTTAAGTTGTGTTATGAACAACTATGTGTTAAATCGAGGTTTGCTAAGCTAGCTATTAAGGTGAAGTGCAATGTTAGTGATTGATTAATAGTGTATATACATGTATGCATATTCGGCCATCAAATTAAGAGCATAGGTGATTGTAATATCCTGATTTTGGGCCTAGTCAGAATAGTGGTTTCGTGACCACAAAATCCGAGATAGAAATAATTATTTTATGATTATTTTAAGGTCTATGATATGATTGCATGATTGTGTGAAAATTTCGTGAAGAAATTTTATGCATAAAGTGCTTAATTTAAAATTTGGGACTAAATTGAATAAATTGCAAAACTTGTGTTCTAGAAGTATTTTGCATAAAATTGAATTAGATTATTAATTAGAGGTCCTTAAAGAGTAATTTTACCAATTTCTAAGTCTATGGACAAAAATTGGACATGGATGGAATTTTTGAAAAGTTTAGTAGTAAGGGCATTTTGGTCATTTAGGGGTAAAATGAATTAAAATACAATATTAAAAGCCAATTTTGCCCATCTTCAACCCCATGGCTGAATATAGCAAGGAGAAACCATGGCTAGGGTTTTTCAAGCTTCCAAGCTCGATTGTAAGTCCGTTCTAGCCTCGTTTTTAATGATTTTAACGTTTTTGGAGTCCCGGTAGCTCGATTTAGCTTATGCTAGCAATAATTTAACCTAGGGTTTATATCTGGAAAAATACCCATAGGTGAAATTTGTGTATTTTGGTGTTTTATGATAGAATATGAGGTTTTAAATTATGTTAGACAACTTGTGCTACTTGGTTTTAAGCGAAAACGAGCAAAAGGGCTTAATCGGTAAAAATACCTAATAGTCATAAGTACATGTTAGAGTGAGAATTTGATGTTGCCATAGAAGGGAAAAATGATCAGCATGTCATAAAACATAAGAAAATAGGCTGAATTTTAATTTACGAGCTTTGGGGCAAAAGTGTAAATATGCAAAAGTTTAGGGGCAAAATTGTAATTTTACCAAAATATGATTTTGGGTCAATTTGAATAATGTGAGTCCTAATTAGACTATATTTTAAATGATAGAGCAAGGAAAACTGAAATTCGGGCTAAAATGGGGAAAATACCAAGTTGTGGACGAAATGGTAAAATAGCCATTTTCAGATATCGAGGTAAGTTCATGTGTAAATAATGTAGCATAATTGTTATTTTTAAGTTATTGATATTAATTATGTGTTATGCTGAATTTCATTATGAAATGTATGCTTTGTGGTTAATTTCAAATAATGTGTAAATTATGTGAGCTACTTGTTAAATATAATTGTTACCGAGTATTGATTTCGCATTCTACGGAAGACGGCAAGAATAAGTGTTCGAGGAAAAAGCCCGTTTGAACCTTAGGAATAGATTAGGATACAAGTGACATGTCACTAGGATGGTTGAGCATCCGAACTCGTTGAGTTGAGTCCGAGTTCACTTATGGATGCGAATGTCCGAACTCGTTGAGTTGAGTCCGAGTTCGTGAGATGTAACTAGGCATCCGAACTCGTTGAGTTGCGTCCGAGTTCACTTATGGGCGGGTTACATGGTAGCTTGGCTACATATGTGGCACTTATGTGCAAGTTATCCATGTATCCGAATTATATTCGATGTGTTCAACGGGTAAAGTTCTACTCAAATGGAGGAATACTCAAGATGAAAGGGACGATTGGTAAGTGTTGTGAAATGGATACTTTGAGCAGGTATGTACTTAACCCTCGGGTTGAAAACTCGATATAACAACAATATGGTAAGATGATAAATGAAAAGGTGATATGAATGTCTTGGTGATGATTATGCAAATGATGTTTTATGTTTGCTTATATGGTTATGTTACTTGCTATTTGCATGTGAGCTTACTAAGCATTTATGCTTACTCCTCCTTTTCATTCCTTGTAGTGTTGACAAGCCAGCTCGAAATCGGAAGCGGTCGGAGGCACGCCACACTATCCGTATACCATCTTGGCATAATGGCTTGTATATTTTGAGTATGGCATGTATAGCATTATAATCATTTTGTATATATGGTCTTATGATATGGTTATTGAGTGGTATGGAAATAGAAATGCTTGGTAATGATTAGCCATTGGAATGGCTAATCATGATCATATTTGGTATTATGTATGTCAAATTGCTAGCTAATCCATGGAAACCATGAAATAGGTAAAATTTACCATAAAATAGATTCAGACAACAGCAGTGACGTGAGTTTGAAAAATCACTAAAAATAGTAGAAATGGAATTAAATAATGAATAAGTTATGGAATCGAAGCTTGATGAGTCTATTTTCATATGGAATAAGAGAAACAGGTATATGAGCTATATTTTATGAGATGTTTAAATTTTTGTGAAACAGGGCCAGAGAGATTTCTGGATCCCCTATTCTGACTTTGGAAATTCACTATAAATTTTACAAAGATAATTAGAAATCACGCTTTATATGTACAGATTCCTTATTGAGTCTAGTTTTATTAGAGACAAACGGCATAGTCATTGAAGCTCTGTACAGGGAGATATCTGATTCGTAATACACAGAGGTCAGAGTAGTTGAACCCTGAAACAGGGGAGACTTTAACTAATAAACTGTACTAATTGGCCCAACCAAAAATTCTAGAAAAAAATTAGTAGATATATATATGAGTCTAGTTTCAGGAAAAATTTACGGAATTGGATTTCGAGTTTCGTAACTCGAGATATGATTTTTAAAGCGACTGTGATGCAGTTAGCCAGCTTGTCTGGAAATTTTAAAATGAATTGTATGAGCTGTTTAATTAATGAATTAAGTCCGTTAACACCTCGTGTTCGACTCTGGCAACGGTATCGGGTATGGGGTGTTACAGTGATGATGAGTCTATGCTTTGTACATTCGGCCATATATATATATATATATATGCATGTGTGATTGGATTATTGATAGTAGGGCTATAGCATATGGTTATGAGCCGAATAGCTAGGAGCATGAGGTAGCAAGATAAAAATTTTACCATGCCGTTCCGTATGTCATAAAATCATTAAAATGTGAATATCAATATGTGTAGCAAAGCGGTTGAATGAGTTAATTTATTTGTTTAAGCTCAAGATCCTAAAGGAGAGGCGTACAACAAGGGGAAATCAAAGGTCATCGAGTAGCCGACTTGGAATTATTTTGCACCACACAAGGTAGGTCACTAAGCATATATTTTGTATTGATTTAAATAGACATAATGTCTATGTAATTATGCCGAAAGGAATGATAAATTTATATACATGTATGTATGTGGTGATGAAAGTATTGAATGAAAAGAAAAGAGGTGAGATGCATCGAGTTGTTGATTTCGGCACTAAGTGTGCGGGTATAAACATTTGTGATCATGAGAATGGCACTAAGTGTGCGGGTTTAAAATTTGTACAGCACTAAGTGTGCGAGTTTGATCATATAGCACTAAGTGTGCGAGTTGATTATATAGCACTAAGTGTGCGGACTCACTATATGCTTTTGAATCACTATTGACACCGAGTGTGCGACATTATTGAGTTGATCACGGACAGCGAGATCGGTAAGTACCTTGAGTTCATGGCTAATAGGCGCTATGTTTATATTTGGAGTTGAGCTTGGTAAGTTTTGAACCTATGTGACAATTCAAATTGAAGTCACGTACATAAGAATTATCGTGGAATAAGTGAAAGGTCATGTAGATGTATGATTGTAACGAAAACAAAATGGTGTATAAAATGCCTCAAATATCCTATTGATTAGTATATGGAATGTGAATGTATAACTTGGTATGAGATTGAATCGAAGGTCTAAGGAACTATGGTATAGTTCGGTTTGAATGGAGTAATTAGCCTCGTTCCATTTTGTTTCCTCTTGTGATAATGTTATTAATGGTTGGTAGTGCATTGCTTATGACTTACTGAGTTATATACTCATTCGGTGTTTGCTTGTCACCTATTTTAGGTTTCTTGGACTCGACTTTTTGCGTATTCGGGACCGTCATCGAAGTCATCACACCGGCTAACAACTTTTGGTATTTTCTTCGTAGTTGGTCTAGGAGCACATTTTGGCATGTATAGGCTATTATGCTTTGTTGAAATTGGTATGTAAACTTTTAGCCATGCGAAAATGGCGTAAATGTTCGGTTGAAATTGGTTTGGTGATGTTTGGACAGAAGTCATGGTTATAATTTGGGACATGCATGATGAATTATTAGTTAAATCAAGGAAAAGTCATGAAATAGGCATAGTTTGTTTTAGTAACAGATGCTGATAGCAACAGTGGTGTGGATGTGAAAAATCACTAAAAATATCAGGAATGGTATTAAATAGTGAATAAATTATGTAAATTAGCCTTGATTAATCTACTTTCATATGGAAGAAACGAAACGGTCATATGAGTTGTATCCTAAGAGATATTTAGGTATTCGTGAAACAGGGCCAGAACGGTTTCCGGATTCCCTGTTCCGACTTTGTAAATTCATTATAAATTAACCAGAGATAATTAGGAGTCATACCATATATGTATAGATTCCTCTTTGAGTCTAGTTTCTATAGAAACAAACGGCATCCATATTGAAGCCCTGCACAGGGAGATATTCAAGTTGTAACGCACGAAGGTCAGTGTAGTCGACCCCTGTAACATGGGAGACTTTAACTAATAAACTGTACTAATTGGCTCGACCAAAAATTCTAGAAAAAACTATGTAGATGGAAATATGAGTCTAGTTTCAGGAAAAAATTACGAAACTGATTTTCGAGTTTTGAAACTCCAGATATGATTTTTAAGGCGATAGTGATGCAGTAACCAGCTTGTCCGGAAATTTTTTTTATGGACTGTGAAAACAATTAAGTTAAGTCTGTGTGCACCTTGTATTCGACTCCGGTAACGGATTCGGGTACGGGGTGTTGCAATTCGGCCAAGGTGGGAATTTTGTATAAAAATATAAATAACGTTTATGACATTGGTAGTTTGAGACTAAGCATATTTATGCTAGTATGATTCGGTTAGTTTATAATGAATTGGATATATTACTAGATTGTTTATTTGTTTATGGCTTACTAAGCTATATTAGCTTATTGTGTGTATATTTGTTTCTATTTTATAGATTTTGGAATTCAAGTTACAAGCTTGGGGATCGTCAGCAAAGTCCATCACACTATTGACCATTTTTGGTATTTTATAAGTTGCATTCTGGAACTATGGCATGTATAGGCTGGATTTCTTTTGAAATAATGAACTTTGGTTATGTATAAAGCCATGCGAAAATGGCTTAATTTCTATGCTAGATTTTGATTTTGGCATATTTGTGGTTTAAGTCCATCTAGTTGCTATGCTATGTGCCATGAATGAATACTATTTGTGTTATGTGATTATTCATAGAAGTTGGCTAATGATTTTGGATGAAGCATGAAGAAATCAATCATAAATATGTTTGATTATCTTGGTGGTGTTTCAAACTAATATGAATTATATATATATATATATATGAAATTGATTACTATGTTTAATCTTAATTTGTTATGTCTTGATTGAAATATATTAATGAGCTTGATTGTTGATAAAAGGATAATGGAAGCCTTGTTTTCGTAGGAAATTTTAAGTAGCAAGATTCGATTATGAAGAGTAATGACATAATATGTGTTTGGTATGTTTATTAGTTGTGATGGAAAATAAGATATGGCATAGTTTAGATAATGGGTGATTATGTTTTAGTGGTCAGTTCGATTATTAAGTGATAGATAATTCATGTGTTTCATTAATAAACTAGTCGGTTGTTTAGTATGTATTTGATACTTTAATGTTAAGTGTGGCTTAGGCTTTTGGGTAAATGCGCACCATAATTAAGTTATATATATTAATGCTTGGTTTTATAACGAGTCTATATCAAGGGCGTAACCATAATACATAACATTTTTCATGATGATATGTATATCCGACCATATGGTTCATTAGGAACATAGTTGAGTTAATATAAATTATGAAGTTAATAGGTAAAGAGTAAGACGTATGCATGATAGAAATTTTGGTGCTCCTTTATGAATTAAATTATGACATGCGCATATGATATTTGGCTTTGTTATATATTTTTATGCGCCTTGCATGTGTCCAAAGGTGCTCACATTTATGGGTGCTTAATACTTAAATATAAGGCTATATGAATTTGCTAATTAAGTGTAAATTGTGAATGTGTATAATGATACATATTATTTAGCCGATTAGTGTAAATTGTGAATATGTATAATGATACATATTATTTAGCCGATTGAACCAAGTAATGAAGTGAGTGACATATAAACAAATACTTGCTTTTATTGGTATTTATATGTAAAACATATGAGGTTCATAAAGATTACTATGCTAATGCCGTATATATGAAATTGCTGATGTATTATATATTATATTGTTACTTGTGTATGATATGACTATATATATACATATGATGTGAAATGTTTAAATTTAAGAGGTGTATTAATTTCTGAAATAAATTTTTATTAACTTTCGACACTTGTGTATATGAATAAATTTATATATTATATGTAATTGTTTGAGATTGTGTTTTATTTGGTAATGCCTTATGACCCTATGCCTTGTGAATAAATTAGTACGTCTTTTATTAATAATCATGGTTGGTTTTTTGGCATACTTTAACAAATACTGACTACAATTGTGCTGCCAATACGTTCTGCATTTATAATAGTTCGCCCCGCCACCTCTAGCATAGCTCTGGTGTGCTCTCCTATAGTAAACCGAATCAGCTTACATGTAACACAATACACAAGTGTATGTTCAAGAGAACATAATGAGTCAAACTTTATTTACCTGTACTATCTCAATTCAATGCATTTGGGAATTTCACTATCTCATCGATCTTCATTCTTTGACTTGAATTTGCCTAGTACATATATTCTTCATACCATAGACGTCATATTTTGCTTTAAGAGCATTCTTAGCCCTTAGCATCTTCAGTACATTACTCACATTCTTCAACCATCCATTTCGTGATTTCCTTAACTGCTTCAATTCTAGGGTTCATATCTACAAAACATTGTTGGTCAAGTTGTTCTTCTAATCTACTTGGTTCGTAGTTATGAATTCACCACATTCCCTGGTGCATTCCATTTTCTCAGTATATATCTTAAGACTATGCAGGGTACACTACAACATTTCTTACAAAACCATTTCTCTTAATATTCACCATACATACTATTCCTTCAGAGTTCATCATATGTACTATTCCTTCAGAGTTCACCATATGTACTATTCCTTCAGAGTTAGCCACACATATTGTTTCTTCAGGGATTATCACACTTACCATTCTTCTCTTTTAGGGTCTGCCACAAAAGCGTTTTCTTCAGATGTTTGCCACAAGGTCCTTCCTTTAGAATGCACCATAAAGACATTCATTTCTATAGATTGCCTCAAAGGCTTCCATTTCATAGATTTCCACAAAAGCTTCTATTTTAGATACACCACAAAGGCTTCAATTTCATAGATTGCCACAAAGGCTTTCATTTTCTGGAGTGTTCACAATAGCGGTTCGCCTAGACTCACATTACGTAAGGCTTGCCCCTTATTGTCTTGAGTCACATAGAGAACCACTTTAGGTAATTGCATTCCTGTAGTTCTTTCCATATGATGTCATAACCTACCATCTATGGTCTTACACAATAAGGTCTTTCCATATGACACCGTAGCCCACCAGCTATGGTCTTACACGATATGGTGCTATGGACTTTTTCTTTCAGAGAATCGTGTTTAAAGTTCAAACGAACTACTTTAGATGACTCTGCGGAGATAGAAACGAACTCATCTTACATTGACTTACTCTTTACAGACATGAACTCAAACATACTTTCAAGACATGCATATACATTTCAATCATTCATATATGAGCGTTCTTCATCCTTAAGATTCACATCATATGCTTCGATCAATAGATCTCATATCAAACCTCTTATGCATTTAAACTAAAGTTAATAAATATATCAGACATTCACTTACAGTTATACTTTCGACTCCAAACTTCTCATCATATACCCTATACCTAGTAGATTCATACAAGCTATATAGGAAAATCTTGTCCAACAATCATATATTAGCATATTCATCATACCATCCCTATTAGGTTCAGATCATAGTTCATACGATCTTTCATAGAAGCATCTAGAATAAATAGCATACAACATACAGGAATCAGCTTAGTGACTCACCTAGCATCCTCGAACGATAGCTTGATCTCTAGATCCCAAACATTTAGCATGAAAACTCAGTAATCATTGTTTATAAGACATAGAAATGCCATAAAAATCCAATCATATAACTTTTATTACCATAAAAAACCCTGTTAACTTTCATTCAAATCCTTACTTCTTCTTTTACTATTTACACACATAAATAAACTTACTCAATTAGAAGTCTACATGCAAGTCCAGATTACTTACCCTGAACATGAAACAACCATTTGCATGAACTCTGATCCTTAATTTCAGCTTAGCGGGAAATATCCCAGATCAGATCCAAAACAAAATAGAAATGGTGTTTTTTAAATAGAAGGGAGAAGATAACTCTCTCTCTTTTCCTTTTCTAAAGCTCATATCCAGATATATATATATATATATATATATATAAACAAAACCTATGTTTCGATAGTGAAATTTAACACGTGTCATCAACCTTCAATACTGCCCTCTCAGGGGTTAACATCTATAAGGATGCATGTTCAAGAGTCCATAATCTTTATGTATCTTTAATTTTCCCTGTCGTTCATTATTGACCATCTCGTTAGAATATAACCATGACTATAAATTATCAACTCAATGCATAATACTTTCCAACAATAACCCAATTACTTGAAATTCCTTAATATATCACTGAGCTCCTTCTCTTAACAATTCATCCTTTCTAAGAAAAATCCCTTGCAATAATTCAATGCCTACTATGCACCCACTTTTACATGCCAAGAGCATTGGTTAAGCAGATAGCACTATGCCACTCAAAGTATCCCTTAGTTTACCTGCCAACTTCAGAACCCACTAGAACCAAGCATTACAATTCTCCTCCCCTTAACAAAATTTTTCCCATGAAATTTACAATCTTGGAAAAGAATTATAATTTTATACCTAGCAACTGGTTTTCCCGCTAGGTGTGTACTAAGAGTTGGGTACTTCCAAATTTTAATCATCATTACAAAATTTCTAAATGTTTCACTTACCTCCTTAAAACAGTTGCCAACTTTACATTGGAGAATTTTGAACCGACTATCCTATGAAATAAACTTCTTGAGGAATTTTGTTACTATAAAATAGTCTCACTGGTTTTTCATCTGTTACCTTACCAAAATCATCTAAATCCCTAACTTTCCTTTGCTGAATTTTTCTACAATCTTCATCTTTCATTTCCAACTTTCCTCAAATGTAACTCTTTTCTTATTTCTTTTTTCATTTTTTCTTCCTTTACTTTTAAACCAAACCATGAGAATAACCATCATAAGATGGTGGGGTCGTGACCAATCCAACTGAATTATCGTCCATGAAATTTCACCATATCTAGCAATCGAGATTTGTGGCTACAGCACCACTTAGGAGGAAATGAATCATTACTTGAGAGCTTGCATTCTCTGGAACCTGAACTTTGCCTACTATTTCCAAACTCTCGATTGGTATTGTTCTAGTGATAGTTCTTTAGGCTTCATCTTAACACTCATTATGTTGGAAGTTGGGTTTTATCTACCATTCCACCGATTCTTATGTGTTGTACTCAATAGTTACAGGATTGCACTAGGATGGTTATTAGTCGTATCCTAGAGGTAATTAATGGTGTTTTTATTCAATGTTGCATATACAATGAGCGTCCACCATTAAGTGTCTTTCAAAGGTTTTACCAACCTAAAATATAATGAACCAGAGCTTTTGCTGGTAGTGTTCACTCCAGCATATGATCCAGCTATGAGCCTCTCGTTAATAACAAGATTTCCAATTTTCATCTAAGAAAGGACAAGAACATAAAGGTTGTAAGCAAGCTTAGTTTTGGTTTTGGTTCCCAACAAAATGGTCCCTACCTCAGGAAAGCGTCTGAAACATATGCCAACCAAAGGATGATTATGTGGCTAAAAGGTAATACCAGAGGTTGAAAAGGGGTCATGTGCTTGAATTGGTGGAGTTGGTTTGAGTCAAAGATGTGTTCCAGCGTTGTTTGATGAACTTGAGCCCAAATGGATACAAGTCATCTTTTTTTCCACTAGTCAAGGAATTGATCCCTACATGCCATCTGCCCTCAAGGCTTGGCCATACAATTCAGACAGTGACTTGATGCATGTTTTATTGGGGTGCATCCAAGAGCCTCCATCATACTTTAATAGTATATGTAATCTATGCCCAAGAACTTGGATGATTATATTTTCAGATCAAGGTAATTCGCCTGTTACTGGTGTAGAATCTTCATCACGTTTGCATCCTTTAGACATGGATATTTCCTTAATTCTCAAGGAAGCTTGAGGCAAAGGAAAGACCATTATTGCACTGCCACAAAAAATGACAGTAAGAAAAAGGGTCAAATTAGTTAATGGTACTCAAGAATTTGAAAGCAGTGAATGCCTACCCTTGGTTAGGCATAAACTAGGCAAGGCATCTATACACATCGTCATTCCCTCCCTCTCAATTCCAATTCTTCTTGAAACTCCTTCAGTGCTCGAAGGCTCTACCTTACAAACAAGCTCTCTAGACACATTCATGATCCTGCTATATCAAAGGATCTCATAAAGGCTATCCTTCTAGTTCAGTCATCAGCTCTTCCTCCTTCAACACAAAATGTAGCCCCTACTCAGTCATGTAGCAACTTCCCTTGGTGCAACCTTATAGAATCAATTCCCTTGGTGCTCGAGAGGTAGATCCAAAGCCAGTAGCTTAGCTAGGAGCATACTTCGGTGTAGCATATATAGCGGCATACCCCTTTAACCTAGGTGGAAAAGAGATCTATTGATACCCACCATCAGTTTACCCAGAAGCCCACGGAGCGGTGAAGGGAACAGGATTTATCTCTCCAAAGAAAAGCGTTCCTTCATTCGTCCCTGTGGGCGAACTGATCCAGTTGTAACTTAAACACCACACCCCTTAGTTCTATCTTTCAGTACCAGTTGGGCTTGCTGCCTCAACAGTTAAGTGATGTTTTTTCCTTTTATTTTGCATCCCATTCTTTAAAGGATTCACTCTCTCTTATAGCTCAAATTTTAGAGATCTCATCCCTCAAAGATGGCCTTTGGAGTGGGGATCTCCGAGAGGCTCATAGGCATTACCATAGAAAACTAGCATATTTGGAGAAATCTATGAAGTCCAGCGAAGAAGCTTTGGCTTAACATTAACATTTACAATCCTGTGGCAAAATGGCATCTTTACAAAATTGCTTAACCTTAATGTTTATAATCCTGAGGGCGAAAAGTGGGAGGCCTTCCAGGAAAAGGGGAAATAATATGTTGTCTTTTCTACTCCTTCTACACCTAGAGCTGAGAATGATGAAGCAAAATTAGTAGATGTGGAACAGAGTCCTGAAGGTCGTCCTTAAACCGATGAAGTTCTTGCTGAGCCTATGGATCAGCCTACTAAAGGGGATATTGAGCATCCCCTTCTTTTTTTTTTATCTTTCCTTGTACTTTTCTTTATATCGTTCATGTAATACTTTACCCACTTTTAACGGTTGAACTATCGTTTATCTTACTACTATTGTATTAAGGCCTTTAAAAATATCTAAACAAAATCCATTTAAGTGAAAATTTAACGCACCTAAAAGACTAAGCCAGGCTCGGAAAATTATGCATATAAGGTTCTCTTGTCTTCATGGTCCAAGAACTGGCTAAACCAGGCTTTGATACCAAATTTATAACACCATAAACCCAATCCGATTCACCAGACTTGGATCTTGGATGTTACACCACTATTTACTGACTTACTAAAAAAAATGTACTAATTTTCAACATTTACATCTTATTTATGAATATTGTTTCAACTAACTTACAACTAGATGTACTGTAGATATTTACAACTATTGTACGAGAATTCAACTAACGATGACTTACAAGTGAAAATCATAACTTAAATATGTTATTCTATTTGTTTTATGCATAACAGCTTATAGTGATAATATTAACTACAATTGTGCTGCCAACATGTTTTGAATGCATAATAGTCTGCCCTGCCACCTCTGGTGTAACACCCCGTACCCGAGTCCGTTACCGGAGTCGAACACAAGGTGCACACAAACTTGACTTAATCATTTTCACAGTCCATTTAAAATTTTCCAGACAAGCTGGTTACTGCATCACTGTCGCCTTAAAAATCATATCTTGAGTTTCAAAGCTCGAAAATCAGTTTCGTAATTTTTCCCTAAAATTAGACCCATATGTCCATCCACAAAATTTTTTTCTAGAATTTTTGGTCGGGCCAATTAGTATAGTTTATTAGTTAAAGTCTCCCCTGTTACAGGGATTGACTACACTGACCTTTGCGTATTATGACTAGGATATCTCCCTGTACAGGGCTTCAATACTGATGTCGTTTATTTCTATAGAAACTAGACTCAAATAGGAATCTATACATATATGGCATGACTCCTAATTAGCTCTGGTTAATTTAAAATGAATTTCCAAAGTCGTAACAGGGAATCCAGAAACCGTTCTGGCCCTATTTCATGAGCACTTTAATATCTCTTAACATATAACTCATATGACCGTTTCATTTCTTCCATATGAAAGTAGATTCATCAAGGTTCATTTACATAATTTATTCACTATTTAATTCCATTCCTACTATTTTTAGTGATTTTTCACATCCACATCACTGCTGCTGTCAACATCTGTTTTCAAGGTAACCTTTACCTACTTCATAATTTCTTTGATTCAACCAGCCCTCTTAGCATACATGGCACAAGGAATGATCATGATTAACCATTCCAATGGCTAATCGTTTCCAAACATTTCCATACCTCTTAATGAACAACATACAAAATGATTATGATACCATGCCAAAGTGTATATAAGCCATTTTCGCATGGCTATCCAAATTTATACAAAATCAAAGGGGTCTATGACCAACAAACGAAAGAGTAGTCCTATACATGCCATTTCAAAGTTCAACCAAAATTTGTACCAAAAGGCGGCTTTGATAGTGTGGATGACTTCGACTTGATGATCCCGAATCCGATAGCTAACGAGCAAAATCTATAAAACAGAGAACCAAAGCAACGGGTAAGCATTTTAATGCTTAGTAAGTCTCAAGTAATGAAATCAGCTTTGACTAAAGTATTACATTCACATAGCTAAATGAATCACTTTATTAATACACATTCTCATAATCATACTTACTTCACACTTCATCAACATATACACACAAGGTATCAACCTATCTAAGAGCCGAAAGTTCGTTAGTCGATTGAACGAATACTATTTCAAACGGATCGACTTTTACGATGCACATGTAAACATACCTTATCGTATGGGTTTTTCAAGCGTATTAATTGAATTTATTACAGCACCAAAATGCTCACCTTCAAACCGAGTTTCTTCGGAATTTAGCGGATATAACCACAAGCACAATTGCCTTGGTCTTAACCCGGATTTGGTAACTTGCACAAATGCCTTGGTCTTAGCAGGATATAACAACTCATACGAATGCCTTCGGGTCTTAGCCCGGATTTGGTAACTTGCACAAATGCCTTGGTCTTAGCCGGATATAACAACTCGCACGAATGCCTTGGTCTTAGCAGGATATAATCACTAGCATAAATGCCTTCGGGACTTAGCCGGGTATCATTCAAATGCTCATGTACACATATATCAATAATCACGACACATCCATATTTCATTTTCGTTACTAAGGCTCAAACACAAAACATTTATCAAACCTTTCCAATTTCGGCTCAATAGCCACACACAAAGGCATGATTTTGATTTGTTTATCACATAATCTAATTAGACCGTAATCTAAGTTCCATTACTCAAAACTTACCTCGGATGTTGTCGAACAATTTCGACGACTATTCGATCACTTTTTCCTTTCCCTTATCCAACTGTGGTCCTCTAAGCTCTTGAGCTAATTCACACAAATTTAACTTATTAAAATCTCACTATGATGACTTATGGCCGAATATGACAAGGAGTTTAAATGGTCATATGGCCATCCTTTAGCTCAAATACACAATGGTCATGCACAATTTTTAATCACAACAAGCAATTCAATACAATTCATTCCAACATCAAAGTGAAGCTCAAGGTACTTAGCCCTTATATACATTAGACATTAGAGTCACATGTGTACGAAATCACGAATCGAATTCAACACATTAGTTAGTACTCTCCTTAGCGAATTTTCCAAGCCAAGAATAGGCATCAATATGCTTGCCTCTAACCGAATGCATGCACACTAACCCCCCCTTCATGTGGCCGAATATGCATGTCCATGTTGAGGCCAATTATACACTTAATGCCACACAAAAACAGCATACATTTTACTAACTAACGCATTCCATATTGTAACTCAATACGCATCCATCATTTATTTCATAACCAAACATCATCATATGCAAATATATACCTTGAGATAGTATATATGTCATACCAATACATCATGTGCAACATATATACATGTAGGTGCAAGGTAGAATCTTAAGTTGATTATAAGTATCTCATATATTTTCATCATGGCGAATGCTCCTTCCACACCATTTACCTTCACAAAGCATGAATTTCATCATCCAACTTACAAGCTTACAATCTCATGAAGTTTAACCTCATAGTATCTATCAAACTCTCACTCATTAGCTTCTATCATAATCTCCAACAACACCACATAAACATATACTTCGTGGGTCTATGGTAGAACCAAGAAAGGAACTCATAGATATCAAGATGTAAGCAAACTACCATTATTTATCTAAGTCTAGCATGAAACACAACCATCACCCTTATTAATCTTTTATAGCCGAAAACCATACTCACCCCACTTAATCAAATTTCAACATGGTTTTCAAAAATCACTTAATATCTCATCAACACAACATCAACACCAAGCAAGAATGATACATCCATGGCCGAGTATCATCTCTATCACATAGCAAGATTTAGACCATGGGGCTAGGTAGAACTCAAGCTAACAACTAAAACATGCATGCATCTCATGGAACATCATCAAACATACCTTAACTTAGATGCAAGTATGGCCGAATATCTTCAACCTTTCTCCTTTCAAATCGGCCAAAAACAACCCAGGGATGAAGCTTTTCTTTCTCTCTTTTTCCTTCCTAGTTTCAGCTAGCAAGAACATGAATGATGATCTCCCTTTTTTTTTTCATTTCTTATTACTAACTTTTTATTTTATTGTTTCCTCCCATGATGCACCAACAAAACATGTCTATGACATGTTTTGCCCATAATTCTTTGTCATGGCCGGCCACTAGGCTTTAGTTTAGGGAAATTTGACATGCAAACCCCTCATTTTTGCATGCATGATCGACTAGCCATCACACAGTTCCCTATCCAATTTTCAAAGTTTACTACTAGGTCCTTTTTAGTGAAATTCACATTTAAAACCCTAAATCAAAACATCAAAAATGTCACACAATTAACACATATTATAGGCATCAAAATGAATATTAGATTATTTTTATGCCTCGGTTTGGTGGTCCGAAACCATTTCCGACTAGGGTCAATTTTGGGTGTCACAACTCTCCCCACTTAAGAAATTTTCGTCCCGAAAATCTTACCGTAAATAGGTTTGGGTAACGCTCCTTCATAGAGTTCTCGGGTTCCCAAGTAGCTTCTTCCATCCCGTGTTTGAGCCATAACACTTTTACTAACGGAACCCTTTTGTTTCGCAACTCCTTCACTTCACGAGCTAGGATACGAATCGGTTCTTCTTCATAACTCATATCGGCTTGAATTTCAACCTCGATGGACTAATTACGTGCGACGGATCGGATCTATAGCGTCGAAGCATCGAAACATGAAAGACATCTTGAATCTTTTCAAGTTAGGGGCAAAATCAAACGACACGCGAATCGGACCGACTCGTTCGGATATCTCATATGGCCCGATGAACCTCGGGCTTAATTTGCCTTTACGGCCAAATCTGAGTATCTTTTTCCAAGGCGAAACTTTAAGAAACACTTTATCTCCCACCTGATACTCAATGTCTTTTCGTTTCAGATCCGCGTACGACTTCTGACGATCGGAAGCTATCTTCAAATTTTCACGGATTACTTTTACTTTCTGTTCAGCATCTTTAATCAAATCCACTCCGAAAATTTTGCTCTCACCGAGCTCGGTCCAAAACGATGGTGTACGGCATTTACGCCCGTACAAGACCTCCTAAGGCGCCATCTTAATACTTGATTGAAAACTATTGTTGTAAGCGAATTCAATCAAAGGTAAATACCGTTCCCATGAACCACTGAACTCGAGGATGCAACATCTCAACATATCCTCAAGTATCTGAATTATCCGCTTCGGATTGACCATCGGTTTGGGGGTGAAAGCGGTCTTGAAATGCAACTTGGTACCCAAAGCTTCTTGCAATTTCTTCCAAAATCGCGAGGTAAATCTCGGATCTCTATCCCACACAATGTAAATCGGTACCCGTGTAATCTCACAACTGAGAAGCGTACAATTCAGCTAGTTTATCCAATGAAAAATCCGACGACGACGGGATAAAGTGAGCCGACTTAGTCGGTCTATCAACAACAACCCAAATCGCATCCTTCTTACTTGCTGACAATGGCAGTCCGGACACAAAGTCCATTGTGACTCGATCCCATTTCCACTCGGGTATTGTGATCGGCTGAAGTAACCCTGAAGGCACTTGATGTTCCACTTTCACTTGTTGACATATTAAACATCTCGAAACAAAGTCAGAGATGTCTCGTTTCATACCATGCCACCAAAACCAACGTTTCAAATCGTTGTACATCTTCGTACTCCCTGGGTGGATTGCCATTCGGCTACAATGGGCTTCGTTTAGAATTATCGAAATAAGTTTCGAATTCTTTGGAACACACAGACGACTTCTGAACCTCAAACAATCGTCATCATCAATTTGAAACTCTGATTCCTTGTTCGGAACACACTCAGCCTGTTTTGCAACCAACTCATCGTCAACTTTCTGAGCTTCACGAATTTGATGAGTCAATAATGGTTTGGCCTTTAATTCGGCTATTAACACATTGTCGGGTAGAATAGACAAGTGTACATTCATAGCTCGTAAAGCAAACAGTGATTTTCGGCTTAAGGCGTCCGCAACCACATTAGCCTTTCCCGGGTGATAATCAATGACAAGCTCATAATCTTTTAACAACTCGAGCCAACGTCTTTGTCGCAGATTTAAGTCTCTTTGAGTCATCAAATATTTGAGACTTTTGTGATCCGAATACACATGGCACTTCTCACCAAATAAGTAATGTCGCCATATCTTTAAGGCGAATAATATGGTAGCCAATTCGAGATCATGGGCCGGATAATTTTTCTCATGTGGCTTTAATTGTCTCGACGCATAGGCCACAACTCGACCTTCTTGCATCAATACGCAACCTAACCCAAGTAGGGAGGCGTCACTATAGATGACAAACTTTTTGCCAGATTCGGGCTGCACTAATACTGGAGCTTCTGTCAAATGAGTTTTCAATTGATCGGAACTTTTCTGACACTTTTCCGTCCATTCAAACTTAACCTCTTTCTGAAGCAGTTTCGTCATGGGTGTGGCTATCATCGAGAATCCTTTTACAAACCGTCGGTAGTAACCGGCAAGTCCCAAAAAGCTCTGAACCTCTGTAATATTTCTTGGAGGCTTCCAGTTAAGTATGGCTAAAATTTTGCTCGGGTCGACTCGAATACCCGATGAAGATACCACATGACCCAAGAAGCTAACCTCTCTTAACCAGAACTCACACTTGCTGAACTTAGCATATAACTACTTATCCCATAATATTTGCAACACTAATCTCAGGTGCTCCGCATGTTCGGTCTCATCTCTTGAATAGACCAAGATGTCGTCAATGAACACAACTACGAACCGATTCAAATATGGTCTGAAGATCCGATTCATCAAATCCATAAATACCGCAGGGGTATTAGTGAGCCCAAACGGCATCACTAAGAACTCGTAGTGACCATATCTCGTTCTGAAGGCAGTTTTGGGTATGTCTGAATCTTGGATTCGCAACTGATAATAGCCCGATCTCAAATCTATTTTTGAGAACACTGAGGCTCCCTTCAGTTGATCAAACAAATCATCGATCTGTGATACGAATATTTGTTCTTTATTGTCACTTTATTAAGTCGACGATAGTCGATGCACAACCTCATGGTTCCGTCCTTCTTTTCACAAACAACACCGGTGCACCCCAAGGTGAAAAACTCAGGCGAGCAAAACCTCTATCCACCAACTCTTGCAAGCGAGCTTTCAACTCCTTTAATTCCGTTGGTGCCATACGATCACGGAGCTATCGAAATCGGTGTGGTCCGGTACAAGCTCAATACCAAACTCTATCTCCGAGCAGTGGCAAACCCAGTAATTCTTGGGAAAAACATCCGAGTATTCACAAACCAAGCATGATTCGGGTTTTATTTCTAACTCCTTATCATCAAGTACATACGCAAGGTATGCTTCGCACCTTTTTCTTACATATTTACGGGCCAACATTGATGATATTACGGTGGCAACCCTTCAAGTCTGTAGACTCAACTCGGATCATCTCGTTATTTAGCATCTCAAATCAATAGTCTTGCTTTTGCAATTCACAACCGCATCATGCACGGTCAACCAATCCAAACCAAGAATAACATCAAATTCATCGAGCGGAAAAAGCATCAAGTCCATGGGAAATCGGGAACCTCGAATTACTAGGGGCATTTCTTACACACTTTGTCGACAAGCACGAACGACCCAAGGATTTGACACCGAATTACGAACTCGAAGAGACTCAATAGGTAAAGTCTTCTTGGATGCTAAGGTTTCGCATATATAAGAATGAGTAGAACCAGGGTCAATTAAAGTAATCACATTAGTATCAAAGAGAGTGAAAGTACCGGTAATAACATCTGGCGAGGAAGCATCCTCACGTGCGCATATGGCATAAGCCCTAGCAGAGCGCGAGCCTCGGATCTGGTCGTAGCATCTCTAGATCCTCTCGACCACCACTAGCATTGCCCGTATTTCTAGGTGGTCTACCTCGGCGATGGTAGCGCCTTGGTTTCCCACTCGATCTACATTCATTCGGACAACCTTGGGCAACCTTTAATGAAGTGGTCAAGCGATCCGCACTTGTAACAGAGCGGTCACGGAATCTACAACTTCGAATGCCATTTGCCACAATCGGCACTCCGTTCTCTCTCGACGATCATTTCCACCATCGGCGATCAAGTGACTCGTGTGGTCACAGGGGTCGATCGCGATCTCGTCTAGAAAAGCCCGAAGTGTCTCTAGATCGGCCTAAGCCATCTCTAAATTTCTTTGATGATGTGGGAAGGGCTTCCCAAGACCTCTTCTGAAACTCCTTGCTCCCACTTCACTTTTCTTTTCTCCATCTTGAGCTCCTCGGCTTTGCACGCTCGCTCGACAAGAGCCACAAACTCTCGGATTTCCAAAATGCCAACATACAGACTTTATATCATCATTCATCCATCTTGAGCGTGTACACATCACGACTTACAAGAAATGCATTCTCGCGCGTACCGGCTAAGCCTCACAAATTTTCGTTCATAGTCGGTAACCGACATGGAACCTTGTTTAAGTTCAAGAAATTCCTTCCATTTTGATCCATAAATCTCGATCGATATACTTTTTTCAAACTCGGTTTGGAAAAACTCCCAAGTTACTTGCTCTCGGGCACTGTAAGTCGAGTACACCACCAATAGTAAGCGTAATCACGTAGCAAGGAGATAGTACACTTTAGGCATTCATCGGTGTACAAGATAGCTCATCGAGTGCGGATAGTGTTGTCCAACCAAAATTCAGCTTGCTCGGCATCGTCGCTATCCGTAGCTTTAAATTCAGTAGCCCCATGTTTTTGGATTACATCAACCGGGGCTTATTGGACCTTATTTGGTCGATTCACGGAGGCATTGTAGGTGCGGAGGTTGTATTAGTCGGGAATGGAGGTTGGGGAACAGTAGTGTTAGTTCGAATGTATTGGTTGAACCAATCATTCATCACGCTAT
This sequence comes from Gossypium arboreum, assembly GCF_025698485.1. Classification (NCBI taxonomy): domain Eukaryota; kingdom Viridiplantae; phylum Streptophyta; class Magnoliopsida; order Malvales; family Malvaceae; genus Gossypium; species Gossypium arboreum. The sequence continues at coordinate 75,931,478 of NC_069082.1, read as the reverse complement.
AGAAAGCTTGCCTAGCCTCATCATTCGGATTGCTAGCAACAGGTTGAGAGTCCGCGGTCTTTGTCCCTTGTGCGCGGAGCGGCGCCACACTCTCCACATCATCACTATCGCTTCGGTTGGGATCGGGATCCATTACTATAAATAAACACAAATTCAAACGTCGTAAATCACCACACTATCAAATAATCACATAAAATGGCATGTATAGCTAGACCCAAACGCATTACGGTAGTCCTAGAATCGACTAAACCGTAGCTCGATACCAATAAAATTGTAACACCCGCACCGAGTCCGTTCTTCGAGTCGAACACAAGGTGCACACAAACTTGACTTAATCATTTTCACAGTCCATTTAAAATTTTCCAGACAAGCTGGTTACTGCATCACTGTCGCCTTAAAAATCATATCTTGAGTTTCAAAGCTCGAAAATCAGTTTCGTAATTTTTCCCTGAAATTAGACTCATATTTTCATCTACAAATTGTTTTTCTAGAATTTTTGGTTGGGCCAATTAGTACAGTTTATTAGTTAAAGTCTCCCCTATTACAGGGATCGACTACACTGACCTTCACGCATTACAACTTGGATATCTCACTGTACAGGGGTTCAATAGTGATGCCGTTTCTTTCTATAGAAACTAGACTCAAAGAGGAATCTATACATATATGGAATGACTCCTAATTATCTCTGGTTAATTTACAATGAATTTCCAAAGTCGGAACAGGGAATCCAGAAACCATTCTGGCCCTGTTTCTCGAGAACTTTAATATCTCTTAACATATAACTCATATGACCGTTTCGTTTCTTCCATATGAAAGTAGATTCATCAAGGTTCATTTACATAATTTATTCACTATTTAATTCCATTCCTACTATTTTTAGTGATTTTTCACATCTACATCACTGCTGCTGTCAGCATCTATTTTCAAGGTAACCTTTACCTACTTCATAATTTCTTTGATTCAACCAGCCCTCTTAGCATACATGGCACAAGGAATGATCATGATTAACCATTCCAATGGCTAATCGTTTCCAAACATTTCCATACCTCTTAATGAACAACATACAAAATGATTATGATACCATGCCAAAGTGTATATAAGCCATTTTCGCATGGCTATCCAAATTTATACAAAATCAAAGGGGTCTATGACCAACAAACGAAAGAGTAGTCCTATACATGCCATTTCAAAGTTCAACCAAAATTTGTACCAAAAGGCGGCTTTGATAGTGTGGATGACTTGACTTCAATGATCCCGAATCTGATAGCTAACGAGCAAAATCTATAAAAGAGAGCCAAAGCAGCGGGTAAGCATTTTAATGCTTAGTAAGTCTCAAGTAATGAAATCAGCTTTGACTAAAGTATTACATTCACATAGCTAAATGAATCACTTTATTAATACACATTCTCATAATCATACTTACTTCACACTTCATCAACATATACACACAAGGTATCAACCTATCTAAGAGCCGAAAGTTCGTTAGTCGATTGAGCGAATACTATTTCAAACGGATCGACTTTTCCGATGCACATGTAAACATACCTTATCGTATGGGTTTTTCGAGTGTATTAATTGAATTTATTACAGCACCAAAACACTCACCTTCAAACCGAAGTTTCTTGAGTTTAGCGGATATAACCACAAGCACAATTGCCTTGGTCTTAACCTGATTTGGTAACTTGCACAAATGCCTTGGTCTTAGCCGGATATAACAACTTCATACGAATGCCTTTGGTCTTAGCCCGGATTTGGTAACTTGCATAAATGCCTTGGTCTTAGCCGGATATAACAACTTCGCACGAATGCCTTGGTCTTAGCCGGATATAATCACTAGCATAAATGCCTTCGGGACTTAGCCCGGGTATCATTCAAATGCTCATGTACACATATATCAATAATCACGACACATCCATATTTCATTTTCGTTACTAAGGCTCAAACACAAAACATTTATCAAACCTTTCCAATTTCGGCTCAATAGCCACACACAAAGGCATGATTTTGATTTGTTTATCACATAATCTAATTAGACCGTAATCTAAGTTCCATTACTCGAAAACTTACCTCGGATGTTGTCGAACGATTTCGACGGCTATTCGATCACTTTTTCCTTTCCCTTATCCAACTGTGGTCCTCTAAGCTCTTGAGCTAATTCACACAAATTTAACTTATTAAAATCTCACTATGATAGCTTATGGCCGAATATGACAAGGAGTTTAAATGGTCATATGGCCATCCTTTAGCTCAAATACACAATGGTCATGCACAATTTTTAATCACAACAAGCAATTCAATACAATTCATTCCAACATCAAAGTGAAGCTCAAGGTACTTAGCCCTTATATACATTAGACATTAGAGTCACATGTATGCGAAATCACGAATCGAATTCAACACATTAGTTAGTACTCTCCTTAGCGAATTTTCCAAGCCAAGAATAGGCATCAATATGCTTGCCTCTAACCGAATGCATGCACACTAACCCCCCCTTCATGTGGCCGAATATGCATGTCCATGTTGAGGCCAATTATACACTTAATGCCACACAAAAACAGCATACATTTTACTAACTAACGCATTCCATATTGTAACTCAATACGCATCCATCATTTATTTCATAACCGAAACATCATCATATGCAAATATATACCTTGAGATAGTATATATGTCATACCAATACATCATGTGCAACATATATACATGTAGGTGCAAGGGCCGAATCTTAAGTTGATTATAAGTATCTCATATATTTTCATCATGGCCGAATGCTCCTTCCACACCATTTACCTTCACAAAGCATGAATTTCATCATCCAACTTACAAGCTTACAATCTCATGAAGTTTAACCTCATAGTATCTATCAAACTCTCACTCATTAGCTTCTATCATAATCTCCAACAACACCACATAAACATATACTTCGTGGGTCTATGGTAGAACCAAGAAAGGAACTCATAGATATCAAGATGTAAGCAAACTACCATTATTTATCTAAGTCTAGCATGAAACACAACCATCACCCTTATTAATCTTTTATAGCCGAAAACCATACTCACCCCACTTAATCAAATTTCAACATGGTTTTCAAAAATCACTTAATATCTCATCAACACAACATCAACACCAAGCAAGAATGATACATCCATGGCGAGTATCATCTCTATCACATAGCAAGATTTAGACCATGGGGCTAGGTAGAACTCAAGCTAACAACTAAAACATGCATGCATCTCATGGAACATCATCAAACATACCTTAACTTAGATGCAAGTATGGCCGAATATCTTCAACCTTTCTCCTTTCAAATCGGCCAAAAACAACCCAAGGATGAAGCTTTTCTTTCTCTCTTTTCCTTCCTAGTTTCAATTAGCAAGAACATGAATGATGATCTCCTTTTTTTCATTTCTTATTACTAACTTTTTATTTTATTGTTTCCTCCCATGATGCACCAACAAAACATGTCTATGACATGTTTTGCCCATAATCTTTGTCATGGCCGCCACTAGGCTTTAGTTTAGGAAATTTGACATGCAAACCCCTCATTTTGCATGCATGATCGACTAGCCATCACACGTTCCTATCCTATTTTCAAAGTTTACTACTAGGTCCTTTTTAGTGAAATTCACATTTAAAACCCTAAATCAAAACATCAAAAATGTCACACATGAATTAACACATATTATAGGCATCAAAATGAATATTAGATTATTTTTATGCCTCGGTTTGGTGGTCCCGAAACCATTTCCCGACTAGGGTCAATTTTGGGCTGTCACAACTCTCCCCCACTTAAGAAATTTTCGTCCCCGAAAATCTTACCGGTAAATAGGTTTGGGTAACGCTCCTTCATAGAGTTCTCGGGTTCCCAAGTAGCTTCTTCCATCCCGTGTTTGAGCCATAACACTTTTACTAACGGAACCCTTTTGTTTCGCAACTCCTTCACTTCACGAGCTTGGATACGAATCGGTTCTTCTTCATAACTCATATCGGCTTGAATTTCAACCTCTGATGGACTAATTACGTGCGACGGATCAGATCTATAGCGTCGAAGCATCGAAACATGAAAGACATCGTGAATCTTTTCAAGTTCAGGGGGCAAAATCAAACGATACATAAGCTGGACCGACTCGTTCGGATATCTCATATGGCCCGATGAACCTCGGGCTTAATTTGCCTTTACTGCCAAATCGAGTATCTTTTCCAAGGCGAAACTTTAAGAAACACTTTATCTCCCACGATACTCAATGTCTTTTCGTTTCAGATCCGCGTACGACTTCTGACGATCGGAAGCTATCTTCAAATTTTCACGGATTACTTTTACTTTCTATTCAGCATCTTTAATCAAATCCACTCAAAATTTTGCTCTCACCGAGCTCGGTCCAAAACGATGGTGTACGGCATTTACGCCCGTACAAGACCTCCTAGGCGCCATCTTAATACTTGATTGAAAACTATTGTTGTGCGAATTCAATCAAAGGTAAATACCGTTCCCATGAACCCTCGAACTCGAGGATGCAACATCTCAACATATCCTCAAGTATCTGAATTATCCGCCGGATTGACCATCGGTTTGGGGTGAAAAGCGGTCTTTGAAATGCAACTTGGTACCCAAAGCTTCTTGCAATTTCTTCCAAAATCGCGAGGTAAATCTCGGATCTCTATCCCACACAATGTAAATCGGTACCCGTGTAATCTCACAATCGAGAAGCGTACAATTCAGCTAGTTTATCCAATGAAAATCCAGACGCGGGGATAAAGTGAGCCGACTTAGTCGGTCTATCAACAACAACCCAAATCGCATCCTTCTTACTTGCGACAATGGCGGTCCGGACACAAAGTCCATTGTGACTCGATCCCATTTCCACTCGGGTATCGTGATCGGTGAAGTAACCACGAAGGCACTTGATGTTCCACTTTCACTTGTTGACATATTAAACATCTCAAACAAAGTCGAGATGTCTCGTTTCATACCATGCCACCAAAACCAACGTTTCAAATCGTTGTACATCTTCGTACTCTCGGGTGGATTGCCATTCGGCTACAATGGGCTTCGTTTAGAATTATCGAAATAAGTTCAATTCTTTGGAACACAGACGACTTCGAACCTCAAACAATCGTCATCATCAATTTGAAACTCGATTCCTTGTTCGAACACACTCACTGTTTTGCAACCAACTCATCGTCAACTTTCGAGCTTCACGAATTTGATGAGTCAATAATGGTTTGGCCTTTAATTGGCTATTAACACATTGTCGGGTAGAATAGACAAGTGTACATTCATAGCTCGTAAAGCAAGCAGTGATTTTCGCTTAAGGCGTCCGCAACCACATTAGCCTTTCCGGGTGATAATCAATGACAAGCTCATAATCTTTTAACAACTCGAGCCAACGTCTTTGTCGCAGATTTAAGTCTCTTTGAGTCATCAAATATTTGAGACTTTTGTGATCCGAATACACATGGCACTTCTCACCAAATAAGTAATGTCGCCATATCTTTAAAGGCGAATAATATGGCGACCAATTCGAGATCATGGGCGGATAATTTTTCTCATGTGGCTTTAATTGTCTCGACGATAGGCCACAACTCGACCTTCTTGCATCAATACGCAACCTAACCCAAGTAGGGAGGCGTCACTATAGATGACAAACTTTTGCCGATTCGGCTGCACTAATCTGGAGCTTCATCAAATGAGTTTTCAATTGATCGAACTTTTCGACACTTTTCCGTCCATTCAAACTTAACCTCTTTCTCAAGCAGTTTCGTCATGGGTGTGGCTATCATCGAGAATCCTTTTACAAACCGTCGGTAGTAACCGGCAAGTCCCAAAAAGCTCTGAACCTCTGTAATATTTCTTGGAGGCTTCCAGTTAAGTATGGCTAAAATTTTGCTCGGGTCGACTCGAATACCCGATGAAGATACCACATGACCCAAGAAGCTAACCTCTCTTAACCAGAACTCACACTTGCTGAACTTAGCATATAACTGCTTATCCCGTAATATTTGCAACACTAATCTCAGGTGCTCCGCATGTTCGGTCTCATCTCTTGAATAGACCAAGATGTCGTCAATGAACACAACTACGAACCGATCCAAATATGGTGCGAAGATCCGATTCATCAAATCCATAAATACCGCGAGGGTATTAGTGAGCCCAACGGCATCACTAAGAACTCGTAGTGACCATATCTCGCTCAAGGCGTTTGGGTATGTCGAATCTTGGATTCAGAATCGATAATAGCCCGATCTCAAATCTATTTTGAGAACACCGAGGCTCCTTCAGTTGATCAAACAAATCATCGTCTGTGATAACGAATATTTGTTCTTTATTGTCACTTTATTAAGGCGACGATAGTCGATGCACAACCTCATGGTTCCGTCCTTCTTTTCACAAACAACACTGGTGCACCCCAAGGTGAAAAACTCAGGCGAGCAAAACCTCTATCCACCAACTCTTGCAACCGAGCTTTCAACTCCTTTAATTCGTTGGTGCCATACGATCACGGAGCTATCGAAATTGGTGTGGTCCTGTACAAGCTCAATACCAAACTCTATCTCCGAACAGGTGGCAAACCCGGTAATTCTTCGGGAAAAACATCCGAGTATTCACAAACCACCAGCACAGATTCGGGTTTTATTTCTAACTCCTTATCATCAAGTACATACGCAAGGTATGCTTCGCACCTTTTTCTTACATATTTCTGGGCCAACATTGATGATATTACGGTGGCAACCCTTCAAGTCCGTAGACTCAACTCGGATCATCTCGTTATTTTGCATCGAAATCAATAGTCTTGCTTTTGCAATTCACAACCGCATCATGCACGGTCAACCAATCCAAACCAAGAATAACATCAAATTCATCGAACGGAAAAAGCATCAAGTCCGCCGGAAATCAGGAACCTCGAATTACTAGGGGGCATTTCCTACACACTTTGTCGACAAGCACGTAACGACCCAAGGGATTTGACACCGAATTACGAACTCGATGAGACTCAATAGGTAAAGTCTTACTGGATGCTAAGGTTTCGCATATATAAGAATGAGTAGAACCAGGGTCAATTAAAGTAATCACATTAGTATCAAAGAGAGTGAAAGTACCGGTAATAACATCTGGCGAGGAAGCATCCTCACGTGCGCATATGGCATAAGCCCTAGCAGGGCGCGAGCCTCGGATCTGGTCGTAGCATCTCTAGATCCTCTCGACCACCACTAGCATTGCCCGTATTTCTAGGTGGTCTACCTCGGCGATGGTAGCGCCGGTTTCCCACTCGATCTACATTACATTCGGACAACCTTGGGCAACCTTTAATGAAGTGGTCAACTGATCCGCACTTGTAACAGGAGCGGTCACGGAATCTACAACTTCCAGAATGCCATTTGCCACAATACTGGCACTCCGTTCTCTCTCGACGATCATTTCCACCACTGGCGATCGAAGTGACTCGTGTGGTCACAGGGGGTCGATCGCGATCTCGTCTAGAAAAGCCCGAAGTGTCTCTAGATCGGCCTAAGCCATCTCTAAATTTCTTTGATGACTGTGGGAAGGGCTTCCCCGAAGACCTCTTACGAAACTCCCTTGCTCCCACTTCAGCTTTTCTTTTCTCCATACTGAGCTCCTCGGCTTTGTACGCTCGCTCGACAAGAGCCACAAACTCTCGGATTTCCAAAATGCCAACATACAGCTTTATATCATCATTCAGTCCATCTTCGAAGCGTGTACACATCACAGCTTCTGAAGAAATGCATTCTCGCGCGTACCAGCTAAGCCTCACAAATTTTCGTTCATAGTCGGTAACCGACATGGAACCTTGTTTAAGTTCAAGAAATTCCTTCCATTTTTGATTCATAAATCTCTGACTGATATACTTTTTCTGAAACTCAGTTTGGAAAAACTCCCAAGTTACTTGCTCTCGGGGCACAACAGAAGTCAGAGTACACCACCAATAGTAAGCAGAATCACGTAGCAAGGAGATAGTACACTTTAGGCATTCATCGGGTGTACAAGATAGCTCATCGAGTACCCGGATAGTGTTGTCCAACCAAAATTCAGCTTGCTCGGCATCGTCGCTATCCGTAGCTTTAAATTCAGTAGCCCCATGTTTTCGGATTCTGTCAACTGGGGGCTTATTGGACCTTATTTGGTCAGTTACCGGAGGCATTGTAGGTGCGGAGGTTGTATTAGTCGGGAATGGAGGTTGGGGAACAGCCGTGTTAGTTCGAATGTATTGGTTGAACCAATCATTCATCACGCTATAGAAAGCTTGCCTAGCCTCATCATTCGGATTGCTAGCAACAGGTTGAGAGTCCGCCGGTGCTGTCCCTTGTGCGGGAGCCGGCGCCACACTCTCCACATCATCAGCTATCGCTCGGTTGGGATCGGGATCCATTACTATAAATAAACACAAATTCAAACGTCAGAAATCACCACACTATCAAATAATCACATAAAATGGCATGTATAGCTAGACCCAAACGCATTACGGTAGTCCTAGAATCGACTAAACCGTAGCTCTGATACCAATAAAATTGTAACACCCGTGCACTCGAGTCCATTCATCGAGTCGAACACAAGGTGCACACAAACTTGACTTAATCATTTTCACAGTCCATTTAAAATTTTCCAGACAAGCTGGTTACTGCATCACTGTCGCCTTAAAAATCATATCTTGAGTTTCAAAGCTCGAAAATCAGTTTCGTAATTTTTCCCTGAAATTAGACTCATATTTTCATCTACAAATTGTTTTTCTAGAATTTTTGGTTGGGCCAATTAGTACAGTTTATTAGTTAAAGTCTCCCCTATTACAGGGATCGACTACACTGACCTTCACGCATTACAACTTGGATATCTCCCTGTACAGGGGTTCAATAGTGATGCCGTTTCTTTCTATAGAAACTAGACTCAAAGAGGAATCTATACATATATGGAATGACTCCTAATTATCTCTGGTTAATTTACAATGAATTTCCAAAGTCGGAACAGGGAATCCAGAAACCGTTCTGGCCCTGTTTCTCGAGAACTTTAATATCTCTTAACATATAACTCATATGAAAGTTTCGTTTCTTCCATATGAAAGTAGATTCATCAAGGTTCATTTACATAATTTATTCACTATTTAATTCCATTCCTACTATTTTTAGTGATTTTTCACATCTACATCACTGCTGCTGTCAGCATCTATTTTCAAGGTAACCTTTACCTACTTCATAATTTCTTTGATTCAACCAGCCCTCTTAGCATACATGGCACAAGGAATGATCATGATTAACCATTCCAATGGCTAATCGTTTCCAAACATTTCCATACCTCTTAATGAACAACATACAAAATGATTATGATACCATGCCAAAGTGTATATAAGCCATTTTCGCATGGCTATCCAAATTTATACAAAATCAAAGGGGTCTATGACCAACAAACGAAAGAGTAGTCCTATACATGCCATTTCAAAGTTCAACCAAAATTTGTACCAAAAAGGCGGCTTTGATAGTGTGGATGACTTCGACTTCAAAGATCCCGAATCTGATAGCTAACGAGCAAAATCTATAAAACAGAGAGCCAAAGCAACGGGGTAAGCATTTTAATGCTTAGTAAGTCTCAAGTAATGAAATCAGCTTTGACTAAAGTATTACATTCACATAGCTAAATGAATCACTTTATTAATACACATTCTCATAATCATACTTACTTCACACTTCATCAACATATACACACAAGGTATCAACCTATCTAAGAGCCGAAAGTTCGTTAGTCGATTGAACGAATACTATTTCAAACGGATCGACTTTTCCGATGCACATGTAAACATACCTTATCGTATGGGTTTTTCGAGCGTATTAATTGAATTTATTACAGCACCAAAACGCTCACCTTCAAACCGAAGTTTCTTGAGTTTAGCGGATATAACCACAAGCACAATTGCCTTGGTCTTAACCCAGATTTGGTAACTTGCACAAATGCCTTGGTCTTAGCCGGATATAACAACTTCATACGAATGCCTTGGTCTTAGCCCAGATTTGGTAACTTGCATAAATGCCTTGGTCTTAGCCGGATATAACAACTTCATACGAATGCCTTGGTCTTAGCCGGATATAATCACTAGCATAAATGCCTTGGGACTTAGCCCGGTATCATTCAAATGCTCATGTACACATATATCAATAATCACGACACATCCATATTTCATTTTCAGTTACTAAGGCTCAAACACAAAACATTTATCAAACCTTTCCAATTTCGGCTCAATAGCCACACACAAAGGCATGATTTTGATTTGTTTATCACATAATCTAATTAGACCGTAATCTAAGTTCCATTACTCAAAACTTACCTCGGATGTTGTCGAGCGATTTCGACGGCTATTCGATCACTTTTTCCTTTCCTTATCCAACTGTGGTCCTCTAAGCTCTTGAGCTAATTCACACAAATTTAACTTATTAAAATCTCACTATGATAGCTTATGGCCGAATATGACAAGGAGTTTAAATGGTCATATGGCCATCCTTTAGCTCAAATACACAATGGTCATGCACAATTTTTAATCACAACAAGCAATTCAATACAATTCATTCCAACATCAAAGTGAAGCTCAAGGTACTTAGCCCTTATATACATTAGACATTAGAGTCACATGTGTACGAAATCACGAATCGAATTCAACACATTAGTTAGTACTCTCCTTAGCCAAATTTTCCAAGCCAAGAATAGGCATCAATATGCTTGCCTCTAACCGAATGCATGCACACTAACCCCCCCTTCATGTGGCCGAATATGCATGTCCATGTTGAGGCCAATTATACACTTAATGCCACACAAAAACAGCATACATTTTACTAACTAACGCATTCCATATTGTAACTCAATACGCATCCATCATTTATTTCATAACCGAAACATCATCATATGCAAATATATACCTTGAGATAGTATATATGTCATACCAATACATCATGTGCAACATATATACATGTAGGTGCAAGGGTCGAATCTCAAGTTGATTATAACTATCTCATATATTTTCATCATGGCGAATGCTCCTTCCACACCATTTACCTTCACAAAGCATGAATTTCATCATCCAACTTACAAGCTTACAATCTCATGAAGTTTAACCTCATAGTATCTATCAAACTCTCACTCATTAGCTTCTATCATAATCTCCAACAACACCACATAAACATATACTTCGTGGGTCTATGGTAGAACCAAGAAAGGAACTCATAGATATCAAGATGTAAGCAAACTACCATTATTTATCTAAGTCTAGCATGAAACACAACCATCACCCTTATTAATCTTTTATAGCGAAAACCATACTCACCCCACTTAATCAAATTTCAACATGGTTTTCAAAAATCACTTTAATATCTCATCAACACAACATCAACACCAAGCAAGAATGATACATCCATGGCGAGTATCATCTCTATCACATAGCAAGATTTAGACCATGGGGCTAGGTAGAACTCAAGCTAACAACTAAAACATGCATGCATCTCATGGAACATCATCAAACATACCTTAACTTAGATGCAAGTATGGCGAATATCTTCAACCTTTCTCCTTTCAAATCGGCCAAAAACAACCCAAGGATGAAGCTTTTCTTTCTCTCTTTTCCTTCCTAGTTTCGCTAGCAAGAACATGAATGATGATCTCCTTTTTTTTCATTTCTTATTACTAACTTTTTATTTTATTGTTTCCTCCCATGATGCACCAACAAAACATGTCTATGACATGTTTTGCCCATAATCTTTGTCATGGCGGCCACTAGGCTTTAGTTTAGGAAATTTGACATGCAAACCCCTCATTTTGCATGCATGATCGACTAGTCATCACACATTTCCCTATCCTATTTTCAAAGTTTACTACTAGGTCCTTTTTAGTGAAATTCACATTTAAAACCCTAAATCAAAACATCAAAAATGTCACACACGAATTAACACATATTATAGGCATCAAAATGAATATTAGATTATTTTTATGCCTTGGTTTGGTGGTCCCGAAACCACTTCCCGACTAGGGTCAATTTTGGGCTGTCACATCTGGCATAGCCTTGGTGCCACCTCTCTTGGAGTAAACCCAATTAACTTACCTGTAACACAATACACAAGGGTATTCATGAACTTAGTGAGTCAAACTCCATTTACCTATACTATCTCAATTCAATGCATTTGGGAATTTCACTATCATCTCATCAATCTTCATTATTTAACTTGACTTTGTCTATTACCTATCTTCTTCATACCATAGTGTCATACTTTGCTTTGGGACCATTCCTAACCCTTAGCATATTAAGTACATTACTTACATTCTTCAACCAACCATTTCATGATTTCCTTAGCTACTCCCATTATAAGGTCCATACCTACAAAACACTGTTGGTCAAGCTGTTCTTCTAATCTATTTGGTTCGTACTTATGAATTTGCCACATTCCCTAGCGCATTCCATTTTCTCTGTACATATCTTAAGACTATACAAGATATGCCACAACATTTCTTATGAAACCATTTTCTCAATGTTCGCCATACATACTATTCCTTTAGAGTTCGGATATGTACTATTCCTTCAAAGTTTACCATATGTACTATTCCTTCAGAGTTAACCACACATATCATTTCTTTGGGGATTGTCACACATAACATTCTTCTCTTTTAAGGTCCAACATAAAAGAATTTTCTTCAGATGTTTGCCACAAGGTCCTTCATTTAGAATACACTATGAAGACATGCCTTTCCATAGATTGCCACAAAGGCTTTCATTTCATAGATTTCCACAAAGGCTTATATTTCTGATACACCACAAAGGATTTCATTTTAGATACACCACAAAGGCTTCCATTTCATAGATTACCACAAATGCTTCCATTTCAAATATGCCACAAAAGCTTCCATTTCATAGATTGTCACAAAGGCTTCCATTTCTTGGTATGTTCACGATATCGATTCACCTAGATTCACATTGTGTGAGGTTTGCCCTTCATCATCTTAGGTCACACAGAGAACTATATTAGGTAATAATCTTCCTTTAGTTCTTTCTATATGATGCCATAACGCACCAGTTATTGTCTTACATTATATCGTCTTTGCATATGATGCTATAGCCTACTAGTTATGGTCTTACACAATATGGTTCCATGGAATTTTCCTTTTAGAGAATCATGTTTAAAGTTATAACAGACATGAACTTAATTAGGTAATAAACTTCTTTAAACAACTTTGCATAGATAGACACAGATTTATCCTACATTAACTTACTTTTAACAGACATGAACTCAAACATACTTTCAAGATACACATATATATTTCAATTATTCACATAAGAGCATTCTTCATTCTTAAGATTCACATCACATCCTTAGATTAATAAATCTCATATCAGACCTCTCATGCATTTAAACCAAACATAACATGTATCTTAGAGATTCACTTACAATCATACGTTCAACTCTAGACTTCTCATCATACACCCTATACCTAACAGATTTATACAAACTATACAGGAAAATCTTATCCAACAATCATATATCAACATATTCATCATACCATCCCTATTAGGTTTAGATCATAGTTCATATGATCTTCTGCATAAGCATCCAGAATAAACATCGTACAATATACATGAGTCGACTTAGGGACTTACTAACATCCTCAAACAACAGCTTGATCTCCGTATTCTAAACATCCAATACAAAAACTCAATAATCAATGTTTATAAGACAGAGATGCTATTAAAACACATTCATATAACTTTTATTACCATCAAAACCCCTGTTAACTTTCATGCAAAGCCTCACTAAGTTTACTTGAACTTACAAATTCACTGCTTGATTGCAAGATAAAAGTTAACTTAGGAATCAAGTTGAGGTACCAAACCAAATACTGCCAGATTCAAGTGTAGGCATAGAAGTCACTTGTGTGTATAGAGGGGCTTTCTTAGAGGCCATACCTCACGGATTGATCTGGAAGAGTCTATATTAAGTTTTACTTGTGTTGTAAATACTGCTAGATTGGATAAATTAGTAAATCTATAGGAAGCTACTCCTCTAATGACGTGGATTATAGTTGATGTTCCTAAATTGTAAATTGACAGTTTTAGAACACTTGAGAAAATAAATGTAGATAATTTTTTGAGTTATTTTGGATTGTTGTAACATTTAGTACCCATGCCCGGAGGTCGGGCCAAGTAAGGGGTGTTATAAAACATAATCTGGACAAGGGCAATGTTAAATATAGACTTAACAATAGGCATAAATTTGTATTGGTGTTCTTGTTTGGACGAGTCTATAATTGGACATCGAAAACTTGATGGCCTCTTTTACAGGTTTAATTCTTTGTGAAAAAGTAAGTACCTTGAGTGAGACTTTGGGGTCTAAATTCAACAAAACGACACTTACTTTCTTGTTTGGATGGGTAGTGGATTGGACATTAAGAACATATGTGATCTTTTGAACCAAACCGATGACATTCAGTCACCTCAACTCCGAATTTGAATGGATTGGGAGGAGTAAATATCATGGGTGAGTTATAAGGTGTTTATTGTTTCCAATCATAGTAAGCATTTGGATATTGTTTACTCTAGAAAGATGGATAGAAAATTTTAGTTTGACTAAAGAAGACTATCCATTACGAGCATTAGTATTCGTACCAGCAAAAGTATTGGAACGAGTATTACAACCACTACTAGGAGAAGTTTTACTATGTCTATCAGTCTGAATCAAATTAGACAAACTACGCAAATACTCATTTATAGTTCAAATTTTCTTATTAGATATCATACATGTTTCAAGTGTAACATTATCAATTTTAATGACAATACTATGGAATTTATTGTCAAGATCTTCTCATAATTCATTCAAATCATGTTTTTATTTTCACTCACCGAAAACATGTTTCAAAGTAATTATGGGTTGGCCTACCACAGTCTCATCACCAGCATGACTATGTGTGCTTCGACCCACTATAGTTAGACCTCAGAGCTCAAACACTCAAACAAAGCAAACCTCATCGTTAGCTCTCAAAAAAGGGTTAGCATTTTAAGTATCAAAGGAAAATAATGAGAATACAAAACTTGTTAATCCTCGAAGTTTCAATTTTACTCAAAATATATCCAAAATCAAGGGAGGTCATTCGTTAGCAAAAGCAATTCTAAGCTCAAAGAAGCCAAAGAAAGCTTGACACAAATTGAATTAAGCCTCAAAGAGTTGGGAAAGTGCAACTTCTTTGTTCCTACTAACACAAGGAAAGAAAATGTGTTTGTTAGCATAAAAGAATCAACAAAAAGCAAAACAAAATAAATCTTAAGGCTAATAATCAAAGAAAAATTCAAATTTACCAAAAACCCTGAAAAACTACGAGACAACTTGAATTTTTAATTCCTGATGTTCTTGACATGCTAAAATCATGAAACTTTATGGGATGCCTCTACAATTAATGAATTTAAGTTCAACAACTTTTGGGCTGTAAATTCCAACCACAAATTATTTTTTCAATTTTTTGATTTTCTTCTACTTTTTTAACCTGGAAATATTAGTTCACTATGACCTAGTGCCAAAAGTATAGTGTTAAAACTTTAGCTGCAAATATTTTCTCTCAATGTAATTTTTTGGGAAAAAAATAGTTTTGAGCCATCAAAAAAAAAAACTCAGCAAGAAAATTGATGAAGCACGAGTTTTGGGATTCAAAGAGGCTCGAAATTTGATACCAAATGATAAAAGGATGGTGTCCACACAAGTCCCACAATTTATTCAAAGTTGTTTTCAAGAGGAAGCTCAATTCAACTTAGAAGCTTTGGACTGAATCTTATGGCTTGGGTAGCAAGAATCTGGTTTTGAAACCTAAAATTTACAATAAAGAAAACAATTATGATAAATGGATAAAATAGAAATGAAGGAGAGAAAGAAAAGAAATTTGGGGTCAGTTTGGAGAAGAAATCCACAATCGAGTACGAGAGGACTTCCTATGTTGTTGAGTTTGTTTAGAAACTTTCTTAAACCCTAAGAAATGATAGACAAAAAATAATTTGAATAAACCAAAAATTAAATAGTAAGATAAATAAAGAAATTGAAATTGAAGACGAAAAATTGAATATATAAAACGATGGAACAACGGATAAATGGATAAGTGTTCGATTGAACCCTTCAAAAATGATTTCTTTACAAACTCAATCAATGGCTCTAATCGACCCTCCAAGAAAGATTTTTTTGACAACCCAGAGTTTGAAGAATTTCCCCTAAAATCTTGAACAAAATTAAGTAAAAAAAATCTGTTGAAAACAAACAATATTTCCATCTTTCAAAAAAAAAAAAACCTCCATAGAGATCTTTTATTAAATCAAATAATCAAATATTATAGCTAAAGAATGATGAAGATGTTTTATCTAGGCTAGCTAATTACATCAAAATAATTTTTTAAGTATGATGAAACATTAATTAATCTGAACAATAAGTAGTTTAATTGAATTAAAATTTTTGTTAAATAAGAAACATAAAACTTCTAAACAACTTAAAATCCTTGAAACTATTCTAAAATTTAGAATAAATAAAATATTGGGCTTATACCTAATCAAAATTAGCTTTAAAATCAAACTTAATATTATTTAAACACGACTCAAAACCCAAAACTTGCAAGTCCCTAATAATCTCGTCTAAGAATATTTGTTTGCACAATCTTCACTAAAACAACCATAACTTCGGACTCTAAAACTCAAAATCAAGTTATTCAATGTGCATTTTAAAGCTAAGAGATAGTTATTTCATTAGTCATAGGACATCTCAACTCAAAAAATGCTTAGATTCTATCCAAAATTACATTCAAATTAACTGATTTTCCAAAACTTGAAAAAATTATAAATTTATTGAATTTAATTTAATAAATTTCACCTTATCTATGTATCATTGTCACATGCCAAATTAGCATAGAACTAGATCATTTTGTTTTCATTTGATAATGTAGAATTATATAACGCTCGTGTAGGCCCTCCCTAGTGGATGCGCCTCTTCAGCTACTGCTCTTGGAAGCACGACCTAATTGTTGTTGATCTAGTACAGTGTCTACGAAACTAAAAATAATCATTTAAAGTAATAAAATAATAAATGATGATAATGACAAGTTCAATAAATACTAAAATGGATGAACAACTAACCTCATGAGCTACATTTATATCAATGACAATTCGAATATGTGTAAGGTCTCGAAAATAAGTGGCGACACCCAAATTGACCCTAAATCTTCAAGTATATTAAATATTTATCAAAAATATCATGAAAACTCAAATCTTGAAATAAGTTTTAAATTTTACATATAAATATATGTTTACCTTCTTTTTAATGAAAAAGATAATGAATGAGAAGGGATCAACGTTATAAATGGATCCACCTCTAGGACCATGCTTGCAAGGCTGTGCAACAACCATTCAATTATCTTGTTTCTTGATTGATTGCATTTTTAGACACTCAATAGAGGAAGGTCAATACCATGGCCTCTCAAATGTATGTGTGCACACGAGCAAGGTCTTCTAGAAACATCAAATTTATTAAATGTCAAAGACTTCTGGAATTATCTACCATAAACAACCCACCAATCGTGTACAATATGTACTCTACCATATTGGCCAAACTCTTCGTCACTCACATGATTCCCTGATGGAAGCTCTAATAATGTACACAACCATGTGAACTTTACTAGGCCTCACTTTTGATACTTTGAATTTAGCAATTAGGTGACTACAACTTTTTCTATTGGAAGGCCCATGATTAAGTATATATCTTTCGAAGTTATTGTCACTTCACTATATGAGAAATGGAAGGTAAGAGATTTTAGTCTTCACACATCCACCAAGGCCATGAGCAACAGTGATCACAATGGAAATATTTCAACCACAAAATATTCAGCTATATCTAAATAGTTTGTAAATTGAGCATGCTCTATGTCCATAGTTAGATAATGCACATTACCTCAAATCTGAAGGTTTAGTAAGTAAAATAAAAAAATTAATATTCCAAATTCAATGTTAATATAATTTAAATACAAACGACAAATAAACAAATACTTGCTTAAGAAATAACTTTAAAAAATATGATATTAAGTGCTACTAAAGCTATATGATTCACATCTCTCAAGAGAGCCATAATTGAGTTTAAAATATTGAATTTAATGTAAAAAGGACTTGGAGGCTTTCTTAGCTTAAGAAGTCAACAATGATGAGAGACAACTTTACCCTGGGTGAAAAACTAAATGCGGAGGAGATATTTATATGCATGGTAAAAAATGTTCTTGAAAAAGTCTACTTGTATGGGCATCGACATTAATTTATGATGGTTAGGTTGAGTTAAATGGTTAAAATTTAGTTTCAACCTAAATTCCATATTTATGGGTGTCGAGTTCCATACAATTCATTTTGTAGAATTAGGTTTATGGTAAATAATGAAAACTTAAATATATGTAAACTCAATACTCGTGGGTGTCGAGCTCATTACAGTAATTTATTAATATTAGGTTTATGATAAATGGTAAAAACTTAAACACATGTAAACTCAAACCAATAGGTATCGAGCTCAATACCATGCATTTATTAGGGTTTAACTCCTAACGATAAAAACTATTTAATCTCTTACATATTATATGGAACTCGACACCTAAGGGTGTTGAAATAGCTTAATAAGTACAAAATTATTACTTAGAATCTATTTGGGCAATGAAAACTTTGCGATACAGATCTCATAATAAAACTTGACATTAATGAATGCATGGGCTAATCCAAGGAGGTAGGCAGGGACCTCAAACCCCTCAAATAGAAATTTTATATATAAATCACTATTAAATGATTAAATTAAAAATTAATTATTTTACAATTGCACTTTGACTCCAAAAATAAAGAAAAATATATTTGTTCCTTCAAAATTGATAAAATAATAAAATAATATATTATAAAATTATATTTAAATCTCTCAAAAAATTATTATTCAATTTTGATCCCATATATCAATTTTGGATTCATCCATGAAGCAATGTCAAGGTAGCTGTGAAAAAGAGCCTGTAAGGATTTGTATAAGATCCTTTAATAAATAATATATAATTTAACTAAAAGTTAATGTAATGACCCAAATTTTTAGGTCATCGAAAAAGTGAATTTCCAAGTCTTCGATTCTGAAAAATCTAATTCGTAAATATTTATTAGAAATATTTACGAAGATGAGTGAGAGGTTAATTAGACTATAATTAAGTAAATTTAGCTTAGTTACGGCTAATTTAGTGAAAGGACTAAATTGAATAAAGTGTGAAGGTTTAATTATACATCATAGAAAAAGTTAAGGGACTAAATTAGCAAATAAGCCTTATGTGACAAGTGTGTGGTATGTATGAATACATTTGTATTATTTTAATTGGTACAAATTTATGTATAAATATGTATTTACTTATTAAATAAGAAATAGTAATTATAATTTAAAATATAATAATAATGACATAATATAATAGTTATAATAAATAAAAGAAATAAAACATAAAGAAAAAGGAAAAAGAAGGGCACGAATAGCAGGGAAAGAAAGCAGAAAAAAGGGAAAGAAAAAGAAAAGGAAAATTTAGGGTTTTGGAGTTTCAAGCTTAATTGGTAAGTCAATTTGATCAATTTTCTTGTAATTTTGATGTTTTTGGAATCCTAGAAAAAAAATCTACTTGAATTATGTTAAAAATTAGGAAGTTAATGAATTTTTAGATGTTGATTAAGTTGTATAAATTGATGAATTATGATATTAAGTGAAAGAAATTCAAGTTAGAAGTGGAAGAATGATTAAATTGTAAAGAGAGATATAAGTTTTGTCATAGTAGGGATTAAATTGTTTAAATTGTGGAATTGATGTTTTATATTGAATATTAAGAGTTGAAACTTGTTTAAAGTAGGTATAAAATGAAAATATAGGGTTTATTTGAAGAGAAAGAATGGTTATGGTGGAAGGACCTAATTGGAAATATAGTAAAAGTTATATGGAAATAAAAGAATGTGTTATTAAATAACTTGCATTGATAATTTTAAATGTTAAATTTTATGTAGCCAACGTAGCACCGGAAACGTCATCGAAAAAGGGAAAGGAGAAAGTGAACAAGGATATCGAGTAAACATGAGAATTTCGGTTTGTATTTCTATAAACTATGATTAAAAATTAAGTACAATGTAATTGCTATTCTTAATTATAGAATGTATAATGAATGGTATAATGGAACTGTTACTGTTTTTGTATTATAATGATATGATTTGGTTATCCTATTAACAGTGTCGGGCTAGTCAGATATAATTGGCATGCCATAGGATTGGAAGTGTTCAGGGATATTCCGACTGTGTGTCGATGAGACACTATATGTGTCGACTATTGTGACTATTCCGGATTCGTTCTAAAGAGGTACTCCGTACCTAACTGTGACTATTATTATTACCCTTACAGTGTATTCTGGCTTCAACCGAAGAAACACTGTACATTATCCCCAGAGTGTGGGTTGGATTCGTGTATCCATTCAAGTCCGAGTCATGTTAATAAGGATAAATAAAAGTACTGAAGACTGACTGTTATCGTTTATGTGATTGAGACTGATATACAATGTTGAAAGACATTGAATGATATGTAAAATATATAAATTGAATGTAAGAGACAAAACTATTAAGATTATGACAGTAAAAAGTTTAAGTTACAGTGTATATACGTAGCTTATTATTTGTTTAAGTATTAGTTTATAGAAATACCACTGAGTGCATACTCAGTGTACGGTATGTTTCCGTGCGCAGGACTAGGTACGAAAGGAAGCTAAGGACTCAACATCAAAGCCAATCCCGAACTCAAAGTGGTTAAGTACATTTCTTTTGGTAAAATGGCATGTACCTAGGTTGATAAGATTTTATTTTGTAAATGATAGGAATGTGTATGAAATATGCTGAAACATTTAGTGTGAAATATGCATATTTTGGAAGTTAAACTTACATGAGTTTGACTAGTATGATAATGTAGTATAATTTCGATATGAATTGTGGTACATAATCTTTAAGAGGTATTGAAGTGAATGAATGAATATTTACTAAGTTTAAATGGCATAATGAATGATATTTGATTTAAGAACTATTATAAATGTTTGGGCATGAATTAGATGTGTTTAGCATGTGAAAATAGCTTAAAAATGGTTAAAAATCATGTTTTCACATGGCCAAGTCACATGGGCGTGTGCCTAGGCCATGTAGCAAAGTCAGAATTGCCCACAGGTTAGTCCCACGGCCATGTGAACAAGTCAGATCTGCCCACGGGCTGGCCCCATGGTCTTGGGAGCCCCACGGGCAGGCCACACGGGCATGTCCCAAGCCACACGAGTGTGTGCCCCTATTTTCAAGGAAAAGTCTCCAAAGTTCTCGGTTTAGTCCCAAATCATTCCCTAAGCATATTTTGGGCCTCGTAGGTCCATATTAGGGACTTAAAGATGATATTTGAGAAATTTTAAATTGAAATACAGATTTATGACTCGGTTTTGTTGGTTTATTAATGTATAATTCTGGTAATGCCTCGTAACCCTGTTTCGGCGACGGGTTAGGGTTAAGGAATGTTACATTTAGTGGCATCAGAGCTACTCAGGTTTATTCATTTCTAGGACTAAATAGAGTTTAGAATTGAGTCTAGAGGTACATGACATTTCTATGTTAAACTTGAGTTGGGATTGGATGCTTATTATATATATACTGATAAATTGATTCTATTTTATAGTGTGTAAAAGATGTTTGATGAAAGTATCGAGGGTACTGATCAAGAAATGTACAATAAAGATAAATCATATAATGTAAATGAATCTGAATCTGCAACCCCAAGTGTAAACCAGGTAGGTAACCAACCACCGAATACTGGAAGGGATAATACAGAACTATTTAGAATGATTGCTGAAGCTCTTCAAAGAGCGGTAGGAAGTATGCCTGCTACTACTTCTACCCTCGCTACCAGAAGAGCCCCTATTAAGGAATTCCGAAAGTATGGAGCTATAGAATTTATGGGATCAAAGGGAACTGATTCAACAACAGCTAAAAATTGGTTAGAGACTACCTAGAGAATTTTGAAGCAATTAGAATGCACCCCACAGGAAAGTTTAATATGTGTTGTTTCTCTATTACAAGAGGAGGCTTACATATGGTGGGAATCAGTGATTCAGAATATACCAAAAGAACAGGTAAACTGGGAATTCTTTCAACGAGAATTTCAGAAGAAGTATTTGGGAGAGACATATATGGAAGACCGGAAATAGGAGTTTCTAATGTTGAAGCAGACAGATATGTCCGTAGTGGATTATGAATGGGAATTTCTAAGACTGAACAGATATGCAACAAAATTTGTACAGACTGAAGCTGACAGATGCAAGTGATTTCTAAGAGGACTGCGAGATGAATTCCAACTGCAATTGATGCCTCTACGAATTACAAATTTTGTAGATTTAGTAGAAAAAGCTAAAATGATTGAGCAAGTACTGAGGAACAGTAAAAAGTCCGAAACTGTCCGTTCAGCTGGAAAACATCCTGGAACAGCTAGTTCAAGTCTGTAATTCAAACGATCGAGGGAATCTCTTGGTAGTGGAAGATTTAGTTCAAGATCAGAAAGAGGAGATAGAAGTCGAAAGAGACAAATTATTGTATCTACTGGCAGTATCAGAAGCCCAGCTCAGACCACTGAAATTCTAGAATGTGAGTATTATGGAAACAAACATAGAGAAGAATGTAGAAAGTTAACTGGGGGTTGTTTCCTCTGATGTGGATCCACTGATCATTTTGTTAAGGATTGTCCAAAGATTGGTAAGTCAACACCAATGGTATCACAAAGACCTGAATCTGGTTTTAGAGGTCGAGGATCAGGCCGAAGAGGTCTAGTTGCTAGAGGAGGTACTAGAAGAACTAGTGAAAATGCTACCCAACAATCTGAAGTAAGAGCTCCAGCCCGAGCATATGTTGTAAGAACTCGAGACGAGGGGGATGCTCATGATGTAGTGAAAGGTATATTCTTATTACATTCAGAACCCGTATATGCTTTAATAGATCCAGGATTGTCACATTCTTATGTTAATACAAAAGTAGTTGAGACGGGAAATTTAAAACCTGAACTGTCTAGAGTAACGATAGAAGTGTTTAGTCCATTGGGGAAAATTGTGTTAGTAAATCAAATATGTCAAAGATGTTCATTGATGATTCAGGATAGAATCTTTTCTGTTAATCTGTTGATTATGCCATTCGGCGATTTTGACATTTTACTGGGTATGGACTGGTTGTCAGAACATGGACTATTTTGGATTGTTATAAAAAGAAATTTACTATCCAAAATGAAGATGGTAAACGGATTGAAGTAAATGGTATAAGGACTAGTGGTACAGCTCGAATCATTTCTACAGTTAAAGCTAATAAGCTTCTTTACCAAGGATGTGCTGCTTTCTTAGCATATGTCATTAACTCCGATTCAGCTGAGAGTCAGTGTAGTAAAATTCGGACTGTATGTGAATTTCCTGATGTTTTCCTAGAGAATTGCCAGGATTACCTCCTGATCGGGAAGTTGAATTTGCGATTGAAGTATACCCGAGTATAGATCCAGTGTCAATACCTCTATATCGAATGTCACCTACTGAGTTGAAAGAGCTGAAGGTACAACTGCAAGACTTATTGGACCGAGGGTTTATACGACCTAGTACATCACCTGTTGAGCCCCAGTGTTATTCGTTAAAAAGAAAGATGGTTTGATGCTGTTGTGTATTGATTATCGACAGTTGAATAAGGTAACTGTCAAGAATAAATATCCGTTACCTCGCATTGGTGATTTATTTGATCAACTTAAGGGAGCTTCTGTATTTTCAAAAATTGATTTGAGATCGGGATATTATCAGCTATAAGTAAAAGAGAGTGATGTACCGAAGACAGTATTCCGTACACGGTATGGACATTATGAATTCTTGGTGATGCCATTTGGGTTAACAAATGCTCTAGCTACTTTTATGGACCTTATGAATCAGATTTTCCAACCGTATTTGGATCAGTTTATAGTGGTTTTTATTAATGATATCTTGGTATACTCGAAGTCTGAAACTGAGCATGAACAACATTTTCAAATGGTTTTGCAAATATTGCGAGAGAAGCAATTGTATGGAAAATTGAACAAGTGTGAGTTTTGGTTATCGAAAGTTGTATTGCTTGGTCATGTAGTATCAGCAGATGGTATAAGAGTAGATCCAAAGAAGATTGAAGCCATACTTCAGTGAAAAGTTCCTAGAAATGTGTCAAAGGTACGTAGTTTCCTTGGTTTGGCTAGATATTATCAAAAGTTTGTGAATGGATTTTCAAAAATAGCTTTACCGATGAAAAAGTTGCTGCAAAAGAATGTCCCGTTTATTTGGAATGAGCAGTGTCAGAAAAGTTTTGAAATGTTAAAGCAAATGTTAACAGAAGCACCAGTATTGACTTCATCGGAGTCGGGAAAAGATTTTGTTGTGTACAACGTTGCTTCCTTAAATGGTCTTGGGTGTGTACTGATGCAAAGTGGAAAAGTAATTGCTTATGCTTCGCGACAATTGAAACCCCATGAACGTAATTATCCGACTCTTGATCTGGAATTAGCAGCAGTGATTTTTGCTCTAAAGATTTAGAGACATTATCTATATGGTGAAAAATGCTATATCTACACTGATCATAAAAGTCTCAAGTATCTTCTGTCATAAAAAGAATTGAATTTGAGATAGTGTCGGTGGATAGAACTTTTAAAAGATTATGATTGTGTTATTGACTATCATTCGGGTAAAGCTAATGTGGTAGTTGACACATTGAGTAGAAAAGCTGCAACTGAATTAAGAGCAATGTTTGCACGACTTAGCATTATTAATGATGGAAGTCTTTTATCCAAATTGAGAGTAAAACCAGTAATGTTTGATCAAATCAGAATAGCACAATTAGAAGATGACAAATTAATGAAGAAAAGAGAGATGGTACAAAACAGTACAACAGGGAAGTTTAGTATTGATGAAAATGATTCTTTGAGATTTCAGAATCGACTCTGTATTCCAACTACTTCAGAGTTAAAAGAGTTAATACTTCGAGAAGCACATGACAGTTCTTTTGCATTACATCCCAGAAGAACGAATATGTACTGTGATTTACGGGAACTATATAGGTGGCCAGGTATGAAAAGAGATATAGTGGAATATGTGGCTAAATGTTCAACATATTGATAAACCGTAATTTATACATGTTTTTACCCCATCTTTAACTCTTTTTATGGATGATTTCCTATTAGAATTAGTGAATTCGATGCTCCTAATGCTTTAATTTCATGTTTTATACTTAAGAGAGCATAGGAGAGCAAAAGATACGAGAAACGGGCCAAAAATGGAGAAAATAGGCCAAAGTATGAAATCAACACAGTCTCGACCTCCTCACACGGGCAGACCACACGGCCACGTCAATTTGGCAGGCTCGAGCACGGCCTGAAGTAATCGCACACGGGTGTGTCACACAGGCGTGTCCCTACCGATCCCAAGTTGAGTCCAATTCAAAAAAGGCTAATTTTGAGGGCTCTTAGGCATTGCAAAGCCTATAAATACACCCTAGAGGAGGAAGAAAAGGGACACACAGGGAGGAAGTAAGAAATTACTCCGAGGAAGCTGATTGATCCGTCTCAGAAGCCGGATTCATCATCAAGACTGAAGATCTCTCCTCAATTTCCCCTTCAGGAGTTTTGGGTTTTCTTTATGTTTTGTATTCTTTATTATTCTGAGATGTTTTCTTATTTAGTTATGAACTAAAACCCCTAAATACCTAAGGGGAATGAAACCTAAGATGAATCTTGTTATTATTTTCTGAATTGTATGATAAATATTTAACTTGTTCTTAATTATACGTTCTTAATTCTTTTTTTGATATCCCAGGATACTGATTCAAGATAAGCTCTTATTCAGATGAGGAATAGACCCTATCTTAGAGTACATTCGTCATAATTAAGCAGAGTTGTTTGTGTGCCTAGACATAGGGTGATAAGATTTTATCGGATTAGGGTGAAACCTATTAAGGGGACCCATAGGTCGAGTTAATGCAACCCTAGGGTGTTAATTAGAGAAGGTGTCAATTATTCAATCTAGGGACTAGACATTATTAGTATTGAATAGGGATAATAACATAACTTAGGGATCTCTACGGAACAAGTTAAATGAATAAATCGTCCGATTCGGAGCCAGAATAACAAGTACAGTCTAGGTGGATTTTTCCTTAGGTATTGTCTTGATTCAATCGATTTTCCCAAAAGTAATTCCCCAATTCTATTCTCTGTGAGTTCTTAGTCTAGATAATTAGTTAGTTCAAACAAAACCTCTTTATTTTAGGCTAGATAATAAAAAGACAGTCATTACTAGTACTTTTAGTTCCTTTGGGTTCGACAATCCAGTCTTGCTAAAACTATACTACTATTCGATAGGTATTAGTTATAAATATTTAAAACCTATCACGAAATCATGCGATCAAGTTTTTGGCGCTGTTGCCGGGGGACTAAGATAATAGGAACACTCAATTTTTATTACTTTAGCCATTTATTTTTCTTGCAATTTAATTTAATTTAATTTATTATTATTTATTAATTTACTTTTTTCTTTCTCTTGGCAGGTTTTTATAGTTTATGACTAGAAGAAACCCATCAGGACCACTACTTTTTGAAGAAGAAATCGATCGCACAATTCGTAGACATCAAAGAGAAATAAGGTGAAGCTTAAGATACACAGAGAACGAGCAAGAGGACGATACTCAACCCCCAACCGAAGAGATGGCTGAAAACCAAGACAATCAGCTACCTCCTACAATTGCGGTTAATCAAAATCCTGCTCCACGCATTGTGTCGGATTATGCTAAACCTTCTTTAACAGGAACTGAATCAAGCATAGTTAAACCTGCTGTAGCTGCAAATTCTTTTGAACTGAAACCTAACACAATTTAAATGATACAACAGTTTCCTCAGTTTGATGGTTTGCAGGATGAAAATCCTAACGCTCATTTAGCAAACTTTTTGGAACTATGCGATACATTTAAAATTAATGCTGTTTCTGATGATGCCATTCATCTTTGGTTATTCCCTTTTTTTATTTAGAAACAAAGCTAAACAGTGGTTGAACTCATTACCACGAGGGTGAATAACTACTTGGGAACAAATAACCAAAAAATTTCTATTAAAATACTTTCCACTGGCTACAATGACTAAATTACATTATGATATCTCTTCATTTGTGCAGATGGACTTAGAAACTCTTTATGATGCATGGAAGAGATGCAAAGACTTGTTAAGAAGGTGCCCTCACCATGGGTTACCGCTTTGGCTACAGGTTCAAACGTTCCATAATGGCCTGAATCCTTCAACTCGACAAATGGTTGACACACTGCTGGCGAAACCATCAATAATAAAACACCTGAAGATGCCTATGAGTTTATAGAGGAGATGTCACTGAATAACTATCAGTGGCAAGTCATGAGGACAAAGCCAACTAAAACAGCAGGCGTTTATAACATCGATTCGGTTACTAGGCTGTCAAACCAGGTAGAACTTCTAAATAAAAAGATTGATGGTTTACTTGGTTCTACTCAGGTACATCCAGTAATGAGGTGCGGGACTAATGGAGGAGGAGCATGCATAAAGTATCAACCCTTCAACCCTAACATCAAGGAGGAACAAGTCCAATATGTGGGTAACAATAACTCTCAATCCCAAAATAACCCATATAGTAACACTTACAATGCAGGTTGGAGAAACCACCCCAATTTCTCGTGGGACAGTCAAGGAAATCAAAGACCACAACATCCTCCGAGTTTTCAACAACCACCCTATCAACAGGAAAAGAAGTCGAACCCTGAAGAGATGCTCTCAAAGTTTATATCGGTGTCAGAAACTTGTTTTCAGAACACCGAGGCAGCACTTAAAAATCAATAAGCGTCGATCCAAAGGCTCAAAACTCAGATAGGCCAGTTTTCCAAACTAATCTCCGAACGACCACAAGGTAGCTTGCCAGGAATATTGAACCCAACCCAAGGGAACAGCTCAACATAATTAATATTCAAGATGATGAACGAATCGTTGAGCCTGAACCAGAACGGAGGCAAGAAACTGTGGTAAGCAAAGGTCAAGGTGAGGTAGGTCATAATAAAAACAAATCAGTGAATGTCAAATATAAACCTCGTGTGCCATACCCCAACACGACAAGGAAAGACCGCTCATGTAACACCCCTAACTCGTGACCGACGCCGGTGTCGGACACGAGGGGTTAACGGCCAAACCCTCTCAAGATACCAACCAATTTGACATTACCAGTCAGGCTGGAAAACTGCGTCACCATTGCCTTAAAAATCATATCTCGAGTTTCAAAACTCGGAAACTGGTTTCGTAAATTTTCCCTGAATTTAGACTCATATACCCATCCATGGATTTATTTTTAGAATTTTTGGTTGGGCCAATTGGTACAGTTTATTAGTTAAAGTCACCCATGTTACAGGGACCGACTGCTCTGACCTTTGCGCGTTACAACTTCAATATCTCTCTGTACAGGGCTTTAATACTGGTGCCGTTTGTTTCTAATGAAACTAGACTCAAAATGGAATCTGTAAATATAAGGCATGACTCCTAATTCTTTCTGGATAATTTATGGTAAATTTTCAAAGTCGCGACAGGGGACCCAGAAACCGTTCTGGCCCTGTCTCACGAGAACCTTAATATTTCTCAGTATACTGCTCATATGGTCGTTTCGTTTCGTCCATATAAAATAGATTCATCAAGGTTCAGTTCCATAATTTACTCACTATTTAATTCTACTTCTACTATTTTTAGTGATTTTTCAATCTCATCTCACTGCTGCTGTCCGCAACAGTTACTGCAGAGACTATGCCAATTTCATGAATTTTTCCTTGGCCTTAATCATCCATCATACATGACACAAATTATGGCCACCTTATCAAAATTTGAGTTTCTAAGACTCGTGGCTATAGGTTCTAGCATCCCACTCGACGACCACATAGGCCATTTTCACATGGCTTAAAGTTTACAACCCACAATTCGACAAAATATAATAGCCTATACATGCCAAATGTTCTTCAACAACAAAAACAATACCACAAGATTTCAGCCGGTGTGATGACTTCAACGACGGTCCCGATCACGCAAACAATACGAGTCCGAGAGACCTAAAATGGGTGACAAGAAAACACCGAGTGAGTTTACAACTCAGTAAGTCATAAGCATTCATCAATCCACCGATAAAGTTACTACTACATGTACAACAAATGAGGCTAGGTACTCGTCCATATCGAATCTATACCATAATACCTCGGACCTTTCGGTCCAATCTCGCACCAATTCATACATCCACATTTCATATTCTACACAACAAGATAATCAAGCATTTTACACATTAACTCATTTTCCAGCACAACCATACAATTTCAATCATCACATAGATTTAAGGCTTACCAATTTCAACCCCAAGCATGAACGTATTCTCTATTCGTCATGAGCTCGAGGTACTTACCCGATCCGCTGTCCATACTCAATTCAATGGAGACACACCCTCCATATATTTAAAGTACGCACACACAGTGCTTACTACTCGATTTCGCACACTTAGTGCCACGTAAATTAAGCCCGCACACACGGTGCCATACCCTCCGAGCTCGCACACCCAGTGCCGTATTTTTCCAGCTTGCACACTTAGTGCCATATATTTCCAGCACGCACACTTAGTGCCATATATTTCCAGCACGCACACTTAGTGCCGATCTCGTCACCGCACACACGTATTGTTCAAGACACTTAGTGCCGAAAGCAAACTTTCTACACATTTCACTATTTCTTTTACATTCAACAAATGTCATCACTCCATACACATACATTTTCATTCATATATATATATATCATCCCATTAAACACAATTGTATAAATTTTACAATCATTTAAGCAATATCAAATACGTGCTTAATGACTTACCTTGTTTGGGGTAGAACGGTTCCAAATCGGCTACTCGCTTGCTTTCTCCTTTCCTTTGTCCAATCTAGTTCCCTTTGCTCTTGAGCTAAATCAAACAATTTACCTCTCCATCAAACACAAACATACGGCATTCACATGCATTATTATGGTTATTGCCGAATACTTAACACAACTAAGCTGAAAATTTACTCAATCTCATCTTAATTTATTGCTACTTATTTATCAAAGTTTCCAATACAAGGTATTTAACACCTATGCCCATTTGTACCCCATATGGTCAATGCTTCATTCCTTACCCAATTAACCATCCAACAATTTTTCAGCCTCATTACCACCCTTTTCATGTCTAATTGTTTAAATACTCTCAAGCTCATTCACAAGTACTATTATACATCTCATTAAGCATTAATCATGTTGCAACATAAATTCTATAGCATGGCCGAATACTCATGCACACACACATAACAACAAGAACTCAATGGCACAAAATTTCCTTTTGTTAAACATTCGAACTTACTCATTTCCATGCTTTCATCACAACAACATCAAAACACTCACCAAGGAAAACAACATGCATGGCCGAATTTTAACTCACCTAACAACTTAGTTTCGATTTGAGATTCAAGGAAAATTTTGAACCAATCCTCCAAATCATGCATGCATTTTCAAGAGTGGCATAAAACATACCTTCTTGTATCAAAACACCTTAGTCTAGTAAGCTCCCATGGCTGATTTTCTCAAGCTTTTTCCCCTTTCTTCTTAGTATATTCGCCAAGCAAGGAGAAAATGAGAGAATGAACACCTTTTTTTTTCTTTCTTTCTTTGCTTTTGTTTCTCTCATGTACGGCAAGGGGGGAAAGCATCCACACTCTTTTTTTTTTTGTTATCATCATTTTCTTTTTTCCATTTCTTTAATGCTAACTTTCTTATTTTATTGTTTCCTACATGCATCACTAGTCTAACATGTTGGAGACATGTTTCCACCCATAGCATGGCCGGCCATCATGCTTCATTTTGGCTAATTTGACATGCAAGGACAACACTTTCCCACATGTATTAATAGGCCACCTTACATTTGCCTAGCACATTTCTAAATTTTCTCACATAAGTCCTATTTGATAAAAATTCACTTACAATTAACAAAATCCAAACATGAAATTTTCACACATGCATATATACATATAATGAGCATCAATTATGATGGTTAATTATTATTATGACTCGGTTTAGTGGTCCCGAAACCACTTTCCGACTAGGGTCAATTTAGGGATGTCACAGCTCAGATGAACAATTTGGTAAATTCCTTAAACTCTTAAAAAAATTACACATTAACTTACCGTTTATTGAAGCTCTATCGTTGATGCCAAACGCAATAAAATTTTTAAAGGAGCTTTTAGCAAATAAGTAGAAGTTGGACGAGGCGTCACATGTGGAGCTAAACACAGTGTGCTCAGTTATTCTGCAAAATAAGCTACCGAAAAAATTAAAAGATCTAGGGAGTTTTACGATTCCTTGATTAATTGGTAGTTTAAATGTTAATAATGCATTAGCTGATTTAGGGGTTAGTATCAACGTCATGCCTTACAAAATGTTTAAGCAACTAGGTCTCGGGAAACCCAAACAAACTATGATGAGCATTCAATTAGCAAATAAAACTATAAGATTCCCTAGGGGTATTATTGAAGATGTGCTAGTTAAAATCGATAAATTTATATTTCCCGTTGACTTCATTGTTCTAGACATAGAGGAGGATAACAACATTCCTTTAATTCTAGGAAGGCCCTTTTTAGCAACTGCTAAAACAATTATTGATGTTGGCACTGGTGAACTCACACTCCATGTGGGAGACGGAACAATCACCTTTCAAGCTCGCAATTCCGGCAACACATTGGAAATTGAAGGTGATCGTCTAAACCATTCTACTAAAACTGACAATATAGTGTAACCTTTTTTGCAGGAAATGAGTCTGAAGGAAGTACATAAGCCATTCTCAAGCAATAGTAGAGGACCTATTCATGAATATCAAAGGCTACAAATCGAGGAGCTAGATGAATGGCGGACGCATAAACCGAGAACACCTGAAAAATCGAATCTACGACGGAACGAGATCAATACCTTTCCAAATCAACTTAAGGTTGGAGATAGAGTCTTATTAGATGCT
Organism: Gossypium arboreum; assembly: GCF_025698485.1. NCBI lineage: Eukaryota > Viridiplantae > Streptophyta > Magnoliopsida > Malvales > Malvaceae > Gossypium > Gossypium arboreum. The sequence goes on along the minus strand of NC_069082.1, from coordinate 75,899,326 downwards.
GCAGATCCCCACATTATCGCTACCACACCAAATGAAGAAATCCCTCTTATGGTACAAAGCATTTTCCCATTTGGTACGGTCGAGGTGAGTCATCCCAAGTTCGGCACTTTTAAGGTAAACAACACCTGTTTAAAACCTTATTTTGATGAGATTGATAACAGGAATGAGGAGTACAAACTCCTCAAACCACCATGATCATTCAACGGAGAGGCAAGTCATGCTTAGACTATAAATAAGCACTTCTCAAGAGGCAACCCGAGCACTAACTGTATTAACTTCTTTAAAATTTAGTCTTCAACACCTAAATTACTAACGGAGCTCTTGAATACAGGTTTTCCACAGAGACACGACCAAGCACACGGGTGTGCTTAGGGCCATGTGAAAATAGGGCAAAGATTTCCCCGAACACGGGCTACAATAAAATGCCACGGCCGTACGACATGGCTGTGGTCGAGCCTACCAAAACAACACGGGCGTGCAACATGCCTGTGTGAATGAACCGTGGGCGAACCTGTTAAAACAGCACGGGTGTGTGACACGCCTGTGTCTAGCACCCGTGGTCGAACCTGTTAGATTGACACAAGCGTAGGTAAGTAGTGAACAATGCCAGACACGGCCGTGCGACACAACCGTGTGCACCCACACGCCCAAGGAACACCGGCGTGTACTAAATGTCAAACACATCCAATTTCAAAATTCGCGAATCACACGGGCTGAAATTGGGAACACGGGCGTGTTACCTGGCCGTGTACCCCAAAATCTATAAATACCCTACACTATTCATTGTCTTCCCCACTCAAAAACCCTAACCCTAGCCACTGCAATTTCACACGGCCTCTCCGCCATGCTTGTGCGTTGCCCCTAACTCCATTTTTGACACTCAATCCTCCCTCCATAGTGTTTGTTTACTTCTTTCTTGTCTATTTTAATGATTTCTAAGGCTTTTTATCATAATAATATGCAAGTTTTTATGTTATTTTCATATTTTTAAATGTCATAATCTAGAATAATTTTCATTTTTTTCATGTTCAATTTTTTTATTTCATTACAAGATTTCTTTACTCTAATTGATTAGTTAAAAGTAAAATATTCATGGTTAGGATAGGTGGAATACTCATGCCTTTTTCAAATATTCTAACTCAATCCTCATACTTTTCAAATGCTTCTTGTTATTTTCCAATTTTATATATATATATATATATATATCTTTTATTATTATTCATGCTATTATCATGCAATGCCACAAAAGTATGCTATAAAATGGATTAGTTTGATTAGAATTGTTAAGTGATGATAGTTGTGGCTGAAGTATTAGTCATAATCTATGACTTTTTGAATTTAGATACATTTTTCCTTGTCCACTCATCAACACAAAGTAATGGTTTTGATTGCAGGTTCAAAATGTCGTCTTCACGTGGTAAAAAGGCCGCTGTCCCTACTTCAAAGAAAAGGAGGGGAGCATCATCTTCCTCAGGTCCTACCGCGAAAGTTCGTCACCTTTTTCTGAGGTTCCCCATCAAGCCCCAAGAAGAAATATTCAAAATACTCCGAGCCCGACCTTTAATTGTAGGCCGCTGCATCGACTGGGCCGTGGTAGAACAAGTTCAATTGGCTGAAGTGATTCGGGCCCTCCTAACCACCGACCCTTGGGAGCTGTTCTTTGGGATCATCGAGCCAACATACCTCGAGATCACGATAGAACTATGCTCAACGTTCTATCTTCAGACCGTAATGATGAACTACGATGATCCCGGCACGGTCTAATTTCACCTAGGCGGGTTAGTCCGCCAGCTCAGTGTCTCAAAATTCAGTACGGCATTGGGTTTATATACGGAGGAATTCAAGGAGAAGAATGACTTACATGTTCTCAACCGCCACATCCATTGTTCTCCTTTACGATGTTGGGATGCACTAGTACTAAGTGGGGCAACCTACAATCCTAGCCACTCCAAGGCATCAGCTCTCCCTCAATCTCTAAGGTACCTACATGCCATTTTGGCCACACGATTATAGGATGGCGAGAGTGCACTGGCGTCATCAACACTCATGACGACTACTTTTTATGGTGTATGTCACACGGGTACATCATCGACCTTGCCTATTTCATCACCCTCGCGACTCAGCACCAGAAGGAGCGAGATAGGAAGGGGGTCATCTCTATTGGCCTCTATGTTACTCGGTTGGCTCGACACTTCAGACTCCTCAGCATCGCAGCCCAAGAATCATCCTTAACCCTCATTAGCCAGATGTCTCCACAAGGCATCTCAAGTATTCTTAGCATGAGGATGATCGAAAAGCGCCGAGGAACCTACCCTCCTCAATATCATCTCGCCTAATCTACCAAGGAGGAGGCTACGAGGACATTCCTGATGATGTCCCTCCACAGCACAAGGACCCACAGACTCAGCCACCACCACCCTCTCGTCCAGTTCATGCGGCGGCTTCACATGCTAACATCTCTAAGCGCCTCACTCAATTCGAGCAGCAGTGTTTTCAATGATTTGACAACATTGACACTACTTTACAGCAGATTTCTCAGCACCTCTACATCTCATCGCCAGTCCCACCTCGCAAACCATCCATCGATTAAGATGTTTAAAAACATTTATTTATTATTTTATGTTTTTAATTTTTATTAAAACTACTTTTTATTTTTATTAGATTTTAGAATTTTATTTTTAAGTATCAATTTCATTTATTTCTTTATGAGTAATTATTCTTCCTAATATCCCCTAAAAAGTTCATGATTTTATCACAGTTATATAGAGCTCTTAAGCTCATAATCGCATAGGAACTAAAAACTCCACCGGGAAAGGTTCTCCATGACTGCCATGCCACAACCATAGCTACCACTAGATATAATATTCTTTTGGTGCAGACTTATGAACTAATGAACCTCTACCACCGCCGGAGTATCCTCCTCCACTCTCGCACCGATTACTATCCAAAACTCCAGTTCGAGGAATTCATCATACAGGAAGTTTCACTTCTCTCCCTATCTTATTTTTATATTACAATATCTATCTTTGTACATTGAGGGCAATGTACATCTTAAGTGTGGGGGGGTATTTATTTCATTATCAGAAAAATCCCTGAATGACTGTCTTGTTCTCTTGGAAAGCTCTCATATTGTATTTAGGATAAATTTTGATTGATTTATGATGTTGATTGATATATCTTGAATTAAAACATAGGCATTTATGCATTGATTGTTTAAACCTCAAGACATTAGAGAATCAAGCAAGATAAGTTTATTTTTAAGAATATAAAATTTTAGGTAGTTTCCCCAAAGTTTAGGTATTACTTTGAGTTAGAATTCACAAGTTTTAAACATAAAAAAAACCATAATTTTTGTGAGATTTTTGAGCGTTTTGAGCATCTATTAATTCTTTCATGCTCACTTTTATTATTTCTTTGAGTGCGTCAGTATTGAATTGTTATTCTAGAACTTGCTTGATTATGCATGTCAAGACCACACCATTTGATTTGATATGTCAAAATCATTAAGGCATTTAGGATTAACCCACTCATGCCATGAAAAACCTACCTCCATAATTAACCCTTAGTAAACCCCGTTGAGCTAACAAGCCATTTCTTGTATTACCATTAATATTAGCCCTTAACCCATTATTGTTGATATCCCTTAAATTAATTTGATCCCCAATTTTTTGTCGAGATTAGAATTGAAATAGTTGCTTAGCTAAGTTTTATTCTACTTTGTATTTAACTTGTTCTAAAAAAAAATGTGTATACATCTTAATAATAGTAATCTTCTAAGCTAAAGAAGTTGAAATTCAATATTCTGAGAAAAGATCTATTGTACGCAATTGATGACTAGCCATTTTTCTAGTTAGGAAAATTTTTCAAGTCAATATCGATTCTTACCCTTTCTTTCAGCTTGTGACCACACCCCCTAACCAAGCCTCATTACAACCCTCTAAAGACCTTTTGATTGATCTATCATCTTAAATTATAGTGGTGGAGATTTGATTTTCATGCAAGCCTATGGTAATGACTTTTCATTATTGACTATTGAGTGCTTCATTTATTGTCCTTAAACACATCGAGTGATTTGAGTGAATCTTTAGTGAGGATGTGAAACTCTGTGATATTCTGAATCAAAGGTAATTACTTAGATGAGGGGAGACACCTATGTTAGCATGATTAAATACTCAACTTGGAATGTTTGAAACTTTTATGTTCTTTTAGTTGAATTCTCAATGTATGATTACTTATGGATTATTTTGAGATATTATTGATAGAAATTATAAGTTGAGAAGAATTTATTTTGATTATGAGTTGAGAATTTTGCTTGAAGACAAGCAAATCTTAAGTGTGGGGGTATTTGATAAACCGAAATTTATACATATTTTTACCCCATGTTTAACATATTTTATGTATGATTTCCCATTAGAATTGGTGAATTCGATGCTCCTAATGCTTTAATTTCATGTTTTATACTTAGGAGAGCATAGGAGAGCTAAAAGAATGAGAAACGGGCTAAAAACAGAGAAAATGGGCCAAAGTATGTAATCAACACGGCCTGGACCTCCTCACACGGGCAAACCACACGGCCGTGTCAATTTGGCAGGCTCGAGCATGGCCTGAAGTAATCGCACACGGGTGTGTCACACGGGCGTGTCCCTACTGAGCCCAAGTTGAGTCTAATTTGGAAAATGCTAATTTTGAGGGCTCTTAGGCATTCCAAAGCCTATAAATACACCCTAGAGGAGGAAGAAAAGGGAAACACAGGGAGGGAGTAAGAAATTACTCCGAGGAAGTCGATTGATCCATCTCAGAAGCCGGATTTATTATCAACATTGAAGATCTCTCCTCAATTTCCCCTTCAGGAGTTTTGGGTTTTCTTTATGTTTTGTAATTTTTATTATTCTGAGATGTTTTCTTATTTAGTTATGAACTAAAACCCCTAAATACCTAAGGGGAATGAAACCTAAGATGAATCTTGTTATTATTTTCTGAATTGTATGATAAATATTTAACTTTGTTCTTAATTATGTGTTCTTAATTCTTGTTTTGATATCCCAGGATACTGATTCAAGATAAGCTCTTATTTAGATGAGGAATAGACCCTGTCTAAGAGTACATTCGTCATAATTAAGCGGAGTTGTTTGCGCGCCTAGACATAGGGTGACAAGATTTTGCCGGATTAGGGTGAAACCTAATAAGGGGACCCATAGATCGAGTTAATGCAACCCTAGGGTGTTAATTAGAGAAAGGTGTCAATTATTCAATCTAGGGATTAGACGTTCTTAGTCTTGAATATGGATAATAACATAACTTAGGGATCTCTACGGAACAAGTTAAATGAATAAATCGTCTAATTCAGAGCCAGAATAACAAGTGCAGTCTAGGTGGATTTTTCCTTAGGTATTGTCTTAATTCAATCGATTTTCCCAAAAGCAATTCCCCAATTCTATTCTTTGTGAGTTCTTAGTTTAGATAATTAGTTAGTTAAAACAAAACTTCTTTATTCTTAGGCTAGATAATAAAAAGACAGTTATTACTAGTACTTTTAGTTCCTTTGGGTTTGACAATCCGGTCTTGTTAAAACTATACTACTGTTTGATAGGTACACTTGCCTACATCACGATAATAGTTAGTTTCAAGAATGATTAATTATAAATATTTAAAACCTATCACGAAATCATGCCATCACATATCAGCGAGTTAAAGCTGAACATCAGGCTCCGACTGGATTACTTCAGCCTATTAATATTCCTGAATGGAAATGGGACCGAATAACAATGGATTTTGTAACTGGGTTGCCACTTTCTACGAGTAAAAAGAATGCTATATGGGTAATCATTGATCGACTTACAAAATCAGCTCATTTTATAGCCGTCAGAACTGACTGGTCACTACAGAAACTTGCGGAGGTGTATATTCGAGAAATTGTAAGGTTACATGGTATTCCAGAATCAATAATTTCAAACAGAGATCCACGGTTTACATCAAGGTTCTGGAAACAGTTGCATAAGTCTCTCGGTACTCGACTTCATTTTAGTACAGCTTTTCATCCACTGACGGATGGACAGTCAGAACGAGTCATTCAGATTTTAGAAGATATGCTCCGAGCTTGTATCATTGATTTTGAATCAGGTTGGGAACGTTATCTACCATTGGCTGAGTTTGTGTATAACAATAGTTACCAATCAAGTATTCAAATGGCACCATATGAAGCTCTATATGGTCGGAGATGTCGATCACTAGTGTGTTGGACATAATTGAATGAAAGAAAAGTGGTTGGTCCAAAGTTGATCTAAGAAATAGAAAGTACTGTTAAAAATATTCGAGAAAGTTTGAAGGCAGCTTTTGATAGGCAAAAATCATACGCAGATTTGAAACGACGAGACATTGAGTACTCAATTGGAGACAAAGTATTTCTTAAAGTCTCTCCTTGGAAGAAAATTTTGAGATTTCGTCGGAAAGGTAAGTTGAGTCCACGATATATTGGACCGTATGAGATTATAGAAAGAATTGGACCAGTGGCATATCGTTTAGCTCTACCTCCTGAATTATAGAAGATTCATGATGTTTTCCATGTTTCCACGTCAAGAAGATACAGGTCAGACCCATCTCATGTGATTTCAACTGAAGATATAGAGATTTGACCAGATTTGTCATATGAAGAAGAACTGGTTAAGATATTGGCACGTGAGATAAAGGAATTATGTAATAAACGAGTTGCCTAAGTAAAAGTGTTGTGGAGAAGTCATAATATTGAAGAAGCAACGTGGGAATCGGAAGATACAATGAGATCACAATACCCCCATCTCTTTTCAGGTAAATTTCGAGGATAAAATTTATTAAGGGGGGAGAAATGTAATGACCTAAATTTTTAGGTCATCGAAAAAGTGAATTTTTGGGTCTTCGATTCTGAAAAATCTAATTCGTAAATATTTATTAGAAATATTTACAAAGATGAATGAGAAGTTAATTAGACATTAATTAAGTAAATTTAGCTTATTTAGGGCTAATTTAGTGAAAGGACTAAATTGAATAAAGTGTGAAGGTTTAATTATAAGTCATAGAAAAAGTTAAGGGACTAAATTAGCATATAAGCCTTATGTGAAAAGTGTGTGGTATGTATGAATACATTTGTATTATTTTAATTGGTACAAATGTATGTATAAATATGTATTTACTTATTAAATAAGAAATAATAATTATAATTTAAAATATAATAATAATGATGATATAATATAATAGTTATAATAAATTAAAGAAATAAAACATAAAGAGAAAGGAAAAGAAGGGCACAGATAGCAAGGAAAGAAAGAAGAAAAAAGGAAAGAAAAAGAAAAGAAAAGGAAAATTTAGGGTTTTAGAGTTTCAAGTTTAATTGGTAAGTCAATTTGATCCCTTTTCTTGTAATTTGATGTTTTGGAATTCTAGAACAAAACTCTACTTAAATTATGTTAGAAATTAGGAAGTTAATGAATTTTTAGATGTTGATTAAGTTGTATAAATTGATGAATTATGATATTAAGTGAAAGAAATTCAAGTTAGAAGTGGGAGAATGATTAAATTGTAAAGAGAGATATAAGTTTTGTCATAGTAGGGATTAAATTGTTTAAATTGTAGAATTGATGTTTTATATTGAATATTAAGAGTTGAAACTTGTTTAAAGTAGGTGTAAAATGAAAATATAGGGTTTATTTGAAGAGAAAGAAAGGTTATGGTGGAAGTACCTAATTGGAAATATAGTAAAAGTTATATGAAATAAAAGAATGTGTTATTAAATAACTTGCATTGATAATTTTAAATGTTAAATTTTATGTAGCCAATGTAGCACCGGAAACGTCATCGAAAAAGGGAAAGGAGAAAGTGAACAAGGGTATCGAGAAAATTAGAGAATTTCGGTTTGTATTTCTATAAACTATGATTAAAAATTAAGTACAATGTAATTGCTATTCTTAATTATATAATGTATAATGAATGGTATAATGGAACTATTACTGTTTCTGTATTATAATGATATGATTTGAGTATCCTATGAACAGTGTCGGGCTAGTTGGATATAATTGGCATGCCATAGATTGGAAGTGTTCAGGGATATTTCGACTATGTGTCGATGAGACACTATATGTGTCAACTACTGTGACTGTTCCGATTCATTTCGAAGATGTACTCTGTACCTAATTGTGACTGTTACTATTACCCTTACGATGTATTCCGGCTTTGGCCGAAGAAACACTGTACATTATCCCCGGAGTGTGGGTTGGATCTGTGTATCCATTTAGGTCCGAGTCATGTTAATAGGGATAAATAAAAGAACTGAAGACTGACTGTTATCGTTTATGTGTTTGAGACTGATATACGATGTTGAAAGACATTGAATGATATGTAAAAGATATAAATTGAATGTAAGAGACGAAACTATTAAGATTATGAAAGTAAAAAGTTTAAGTTACAATTGTAATATCCCGAATTAGGGCCTAATCGAAATAGTGGTTTTGTGACCACAAATCCGAGATAAAAATATGTATTTTATAATTATTTTGATGTTTATGAAATGATTGCATGATTGTGTGAAAAATTCGTGATGAAATCCTATGCCTAAAGTGCTTAAATTGAAATTAGGGACTAAATCGAATAATTTGAAAAATTTGCATTCTAGGAGTTTTTAGTATGAAATTGCTTTGGAATATTAATGAGGAGGTCTTAAATAGAAATTTGACCAATTTCTAAGTCTATGGACAAAAATTGGACATGGATGGAATTTTTGGAAAGTTTAGTATTAAGGGCATTTTGGTCATTTAGTTATTAAAATGAATTAAAAACAAAATTAAAAGCCAATTTTTGTCCATCTTCTTCATTAGGCCGAAATTTCAAGGGTTCTCCATAGCTAGAGTTTGTTTCAAGCTTTCAAGCTCCATAGTAAGTGATTCCAAGCCCAATTTTTAATGCTCTTTACGTTTTTGAAATCCCGGTAGCTCGATTTAGCTTATGCTAACAATAATTCAACCTAGGGTTCATATTTGGAAAATACCCATAGGTGAAATTTGTGTATTTTGGTGTTTTATGATAGAATATAAGTTTTTAAATTATGTTAAACAACTTGTGCTACTCGGTTTTAAGCGAAAACGAGTAAAAGGGCTTAATCGGTAAAAATACCTAATAGTCATAAGTACATGTTAGAGTGTGAATTTGTTGTTGCCATAGAAGGGAAAAATGATCAGCATGTCATAAAACATAAGAATAAGGGATGGAATTTAATTCCCGAGCCTAGAGGCAAAAGTGTAATTATGCAAAAGTTTAGGGGCAAAAATGTAATTTTTCCAAAGTTCGTATTAAATGTTGTTTTGATGAATGTATGTATTAAATAAGATTAATTTGGCATTATAGATCAAGAGAAACGAGACTCAAGTCGCGATCGAGGGAAAAACAAAGTTTACGAAGAATAGGCTCGATTGCTAATAATTTTGTATCGAGGTAAGTTCATGTGTAAATGTGGTAACATAATTGTCATTTTAAGTAATTTAATGTTATTTATGTGATATGGTGATTAATATCATGAAATATTATGCTTTGTGGTTATTATTGAGTAATATGCAAATTATGTGTGCTACTTGTTTAATATGAATTGCTACCGAGTATCGGTTTCGATATTCCGTGGAAGACGGCAAAGATGTGTGATCAAGGAAAAAGCCTGTTTGAACCTTGGGAATATATTAGAATACAAGTGACATGTCACTAGGATATTTGAGTTCCGAACTCGTTGAGTTGAGTCCGAGTTCGTGAGATGTAACTAGGCATCCGAACTCGTTGAGTTGAGTCTGAGTTCACTTATGGATGCGAACACATGAGCTCGTTGAGTTGAGTTCCAGTTCACTTATGGGCGGGTTACATGGTAGCTTGGCTACATAATTTCCACAGGCTATTGAGTTTGTCTAGCTACAGGTATGGCACTTACGTTCATGAAATCCGCGTATTCGAATTATATTCCGATGTGTTCAACGTGTGTATCTTAAGTGAATGAGAAGAATGCCTAAAACGAAGGTGATATATTGGTAAGTGTGGTGAATGAGAAAATTTGACAGGTATGTGCTTAAATCCTCGGGTTGAGAACTTGGTATGATGAAATCGTAGAAAGATATTAAATGCAAACGAAACACGAATGTCTTGATGTTGTTTATGCAAATGATGTTTTATGTGGAATTGCATGATTATGTTACTTGCTATTTGCATGTGAACTTACTAAGCATTTATGCTTACCCCCTCTTTTTCATTCATTGTAGTTGTTGACAAGCCGGCTTGAGAATCGGGATAGGTCGAAGATTCGTCCACACTATCCGAAGGCCAAAATTGGTAAAATGGCTTGTGTATTTTGAATGCGGCATGTATGGCAAAATACTCACTTTGTGTAAATGATTTTATGACATGGTTATGGTTTGGTAAGAAAAGGGTTTGTGAATGATTAGCCATTGGAATGGCCAATCTAAATCATATTTGATGCCATGTATGTTTAAAATGCTATTTAGTCCATGGAAATCTATAGTAAAGTGAAATTTGTTATAAAACAGAATATTGTTGTAGAAATAATGTGAATTTGAAAAATCACTAAAAATAGTAGAAATTGACTTAAATGATATGTAAGTTATGAAATTGAATCTTGATGAATCTATTTTCATATGGATTGAACAAAATAGGTATATAAATTATATTTTATGAGATATTTGAATTTTTGTGAAACAGGGCTAGAGTGATTTCTGGATCCCCTGTTCTCACTTTGGAAATTCATAAAATATTGTATAAGAATAATTAGAAGTCATGCTTTATATTTACAGAATCCTTGTTGAGTCTAGTTTTATAAGAAATATACGGAATGGTCATTGAAACTCTTTATAGAGAGATATCTAATTCGTAATACACAGAGGTCAGAGCAGTCAAACCTTGAAAAGGGGAGACTTTAACTAATAAACTGTACTAATTGGCCTGACCAAAAATTCTAGAAAAAAAATTAGTAGATAGATATATGAGTCTAGTTTCAGGAAAAAAATTGAGGATTTGGATTTCGATTTTAAGAACTGGAGATATGAATTTTTAAGCAACTATGACGCAGATTCCTAGCTTGTCTGGAAATTTTAAAAATAAATTGTTTGAGCTGTTTAAGTAATGAATTAAGTCCGTTAACACCTCGTGTTCGACTCCGGGGACGGTCTCAGGTACGGGGTGTTACAACAATGTATATACATAGCTTATTATTTGTTTACGTATTAGTTTATAGAAATACCACTGAATGCATACTCAGTGTACGGTATGTTTCCGTGTGCAGGACTAGGTACAAAAGGAGGCTAAGGACTCAGCATCCAAGCCAATCCCGAACTCAAAGTGGTTAAGTACCTTTCTTTTGGTAAAATGGCATGTACCTAGGTTGATAAGATTTTATTTTGTAAATGATAGGAATGAGCATGAAATATGTTGAAACATTTAGTGTGAAATATGCATATTTTGGAAGTTAAACTTACATGAGTTTGACTAGTATGATAATGTAGAATAATTTCAATATAAATTGTGGTACATAATCTTTAAGAGGTATTGAAGTGAATGAATGAATATTTACTAAGTATAAATGGCATAATGAATGATATTTGATTTAAGAACTATTAGTAAATGTTTGGGCATGAATTAGATGTGTTTAGCATGTGAAAATAGCTTAAAAATGGTTAAAAACCATGTTTTCACATGGCCAAGTCACATGGGCGTGTGCCCAGGCCATGTGGAAAAGTCAGAATTGCCCACAGGTTAGTCCCACGGCTGTGTGAACAAGTCATATCTGCCCACAGGCTGGCCCCACGGCCATGGGAGCCCCACGGGCAGGCCAGACGGGCATGTCCCAGGCCACACAGGCATGTGCTCCTATTTTCAAGGAAAAGTTTCCAAAGTTCCCGGTTTAGTCCCAAATCATTTCCTTAGCATATTTTGGGCCTTGTAGGTCCATATTAGGAACTTAAAGATGATACTTGAGAAATTTTAAGTTGAAATACAGATTTATGACTTGGTTTTGTTCATTTATTAGTGTATAATTCTGGTAATGCCTTGTAACCCTATTCTGGCGACAGGTTGGGGTTAAGGGGTGTTACAGTTAAAGGCTAAAGGGTCAAAAAAACCTTCACTAAAAGAATTAAAAAAAATAATCAATTGAACCATTATAAATAAAAGTGCACCCAATTGAGCTATTAGTGATGTAAAAAAAAAAAAATCAATTGGCCCCTTCCTTTAACGAAAACCATCTGTTGATTGATTCGACCATTAACTTTGCTAACATGGCTAATAGAAGCTAGTAAAAGTTGTCATGTGGCAATATGCTGATATGACATGCCACATTAACAAAAGAATTTTTTACAAGAAATAAAATAATTTAAAAAATTATTAAAATGTGCATATAAAATGAATCGGATAAATGATTGTCCAAATTCAAATGAAATTAAAAATCACTTGAATGTGGATAATTATTTATCAAGATTCGACTTTTTTATAAAACTAACTCAAAAATTTTAATTGATTACATAAATAACCTAAAATCTACAGTGCAACTTAGTAGAGCCAAAGTGTTTGGTGTCACCAACATGTCACGTCAAGAACTGGATAAAAAATCTAAATGACTCCACCTGTATAAACACTAGGGAAATATTACAATTTTTAAAAATATGGGGGGCTTTAAACAAATTTTTTTTTCTGGTGGAGCCAAATAATTTGGCGCCACCAGTTTCCAACATCTTTACGACCTTTTTGTCCTATTTCTATTTATTTATTTATTTATTATTTTTTATAATATTTTAAAAAATTTTTTGGTAGAACCATTCTAAATGGTGCCACCAATTTATTTAAAGTTTTTAAATTTGTTTATTATTTATTTTATAATTTTTTCTATTTAATTTTTTTATGATTTGAAGGCTTTTATTTTCAAAAAATAATTTTTTAATTTTAAAATAATTTTTTAAAATGTGTTTTTTATCTAAAATTTAAATTTTAATATTTTATTTTGGTGGAGCCATTGTTTATGGCTCTACTACTTGGTTCTCCAACATATATAAATATATTGAGGCATTCTTGTAAGAATTGAACTGGAAGAGAAGAAAAGAGAGAAATTGTTGTGTTTACTAAGAGAGTTCAAAATTCTATTGAAGATGAATAATGTGGTGTTTTTGGTATACGTTCTTTTTTATGGTGAAATTGTAGAAGGTGATGTTGTTGTGTATTTCAATGTCGGTAGAGAGTATGTGTAATATCCTGATTTTGGGCCTAGTCGGAAAATGGTTTTGTGACCACAAAATCCGAAATAGAAATAATTATTTTATGATTATTTTTAGGTCTATGATATGATTGAATGATTGTGTGAAAATTTCGTGAAGAAATTTTGTGCATAAAGTGCTTAAATTGAAATTAGGGACTAAATCGAATAATTTGCAAAACTTGCATTCTAGGTATGAAATTGTTTTGAAATATTAATTAGGAGGTCTTAAATAGAAATTTTACGAATTTCTAAGTCTATGGACAAAAATTGGACATGGATGGAATTTTTGGAAAGTTTAGTAGTAAGGGCATTTTGGTCATTTAGGGGTAAAATGAATTAAAATACAAAATTAAAAGCCAATTTTGCTCATCTTCAACCCCATGGCCGAATATAGCAAGGAGAAACCATGGCTAGGGTTTTCAAGCTTCCAAGCTCGATTGTAAGTCCGTTCTAGCCTCATTTTTAATGATTTTTACGTTTTGGAGTTAGGTAGCTCGATTAAGCTTATGCTAGCAATAATTCAACCTAGGGTTCATATTTGGAAAAATACCCATAGGTGAAATTTGTGTATTTTGGTGTTTTATGATAGAATATGAGGTTTCAAATTATGTTAGACAACTTGTACTACTCGGTTTTAAGTGAAAACGAGCAAAAGGGCTTAATCGGTAAAAATACCTAATAGTCATAAGTACATGTTAGAGTGAGAATTTGATGTTACCATAGAAGGGAAAAATGATCAGCATGTCATAAAACATAAGAAAATAGGCTGAAGTTTAATTTACGAGCTTTGGGGAAAAAGTGTAAATATACAAAAGTTTAGGGGCAAAATTGTAATTTTTCCAAAATATGATTTTGGTCAATTTGTATAATGTGAGTCCTAATTAGACTATATTTTATATGATAGAGCAAGGAAAACTGAAATTCAGGCTAAAATGGGGAAAATACCAAGTTGTGGACGAAATGGTAAAAGTAGCCATTTTCGCATACGAGGTAAGTTCATATGTAAATGTTGGTAACATAGTTATTGTTTTAAATGTTTTAATGTTATTTAAATGATATGATAATTATTATGAAATATCATACTTGTGACAATTGTTTGATAATATGTCGAATTATGTGATATACTTGGAAAATGTGAAATACTACCGAGTATCGGTATCGACATTCCATAGAAGATGGTTGAGACATATGATTGGGAAAAATGTCCCGTTGAGCCTTAGGAATGGATTAGGATACGAGTGACATGTCACTGGGATATTTGGGCATCCGAACTCTTTGAGTTGTGTCCGAGTTCACTTATGGATGCAAATGTCCGAACTCGTTGAGTTGAGTCTGAGTTCGTGAGATGTAACTAGGCATCCGAACTCGTTGAGTTGAGTCCGAGTTCACTCATGGATACGAACGCCCGAGCTCGTTGAGTTGAGTCCAAGTTCACTTATGGGCGGGTTACATGGTAGCTTGGCTACATACGTGGCACTTATGTGCAAACTTTCCATGTATCCGAATTATATTCCGATGTGTTCAACGGCTAAAGTTCTACTGAAATGGAGGAATACTCAAGATGAAAGGGATGTATTGGTAAGTGTTGTGAAATGGGTACTTTGAACAGGTATGTACTTAACCCTCGGGTTGAAAAATCGATATAACAACAATATGGTAAGATGATAAATGAAAATGTGATATGAATGTCTCGGTGATGATTATGCAAATGATGTTTTATGTTTGCGTATATAGTTGTGTTACTTGTTATTTGCATGTGAACTTACTAAGCATTTATGCTTACTTCCTCCTTTTCATTCCTTGTAGTTTTGACAAGCCAGCTCGGAAATCGGGAACGGTCGGAGGCTCACTCACACTATCCGTATACCATCTTGGCATAATGGCTTGCATATTTTGAGTATGGCATGTATAGCATTATAATCATTTTGTATATATGGTCTTATGATATGGTTATTGAGTGGTATGGAAATGCTTGGTAATGATTAGCCATTGGAATGGCTAATCATGGCCATATTTGGTGTTATGTATGTCAAATTACTAGCTAATCCATGGAAACCATGAAATAGGTAAAATTTACCATAAAATAGATTCAGACAGTAGTAGTGACGTGAATTTGAAAAATCACTAAAAATGGTAGAAATGGAATTAAATAATTAATAATTTGTGGAATCGAAGATTGATGAGTCTATTTTCATATGGAAGAAGTGAAACAGGTATATGAGCTATATTTTATGAGATGTTTAAATTTTTGTGAAATAGGGCCAGAGCAATTTCTGGATCCCCTGTTCTGACTTTGGAAATTCACCATAAATTGTTAAAATATAATTATAAGTCATGATTTATATGTACAGATTCCTTATTGAGTCTAGTTTTATTATAAACAAACGGCATAGTCATTGAAACTCTGTACAAGGAGATATCTGATTCATAATACACAGAGGTCATAGCAGTCAAACCCTGAAACAGGGGAGACTTTAACTAATAAACTGTACCAATTTGCTAGACCAAAAATTCTAGAAAACAATTAGTAGATAGATATATGAGTCTGTTTTCAGGAAAAATTTACGGAATTGGATTTGAAGTTTCGTAACTCGAGATATGATTTTTAAAGCGACTGTGATGCAGTTAGCCAGCTTATCTAGAAATTTTAAAATGAATTGTATGAGCTGTTTAATTAATGAATTAAGTCCGTTAACACCTCGTGGTAGACTCCGGCAATGGTCTTGGGTACGGGGTGTTACATTTAGTGGTATCAGAGCCAGGTTTAGTCGGTTCTCGGACTAACTTAGCATGTGTAAAAGTTTAGCTATACATGCCACTGATCTGTGATAGTGTGATGTCTTCCGACGCGTATGAGTACCGTCTTATTTAGACAGGGTACTCTCCAACCGAGCTGCGCCGACCATGTTCAATGTTATGTGAAGGTATTTGAGTAAAATTATGATTATGATAAGTCTCGGTTCAGAAAAGTATGAATAAAAGTTTATGATACATATGTGATAAATATCCATATTTGCTTAATGCTTATATGATGTAGTGTATATGGCTTACTTGATAAGATGAACGGAATAAATAGAAAGTAGTAGAGGTATGAATAAAAGTCATAATATTATGATACGCATGAAAATGTCCTTGTCTTGATTTGGACGTCGAATGTTGATGAATGCTAATGATATATAATTTTTATAAGATAAAGGATTATAATGAAATGAACTTATCTATGTTAAATTGTTGGACTGAATTATATGATTGTAATGATATGTACATGATGATGCACGAAATGAATATTGTGATTGTGATGCAAATATCTATGTTTGTTTGGCCTTATATGATGTCATGAGCATGAATTAATTTAATTAAATGAATGGATAAGTAAAGCTATCTAGAAAACATAGAATGTATGCATAAGTATATTGTCTAAATGGGACAATAGGAAAATTGGTGTAAGCCAACATGAATGTTGCATTGCCTGAATGAATGACATGATTTTGATGATGTTGCTATGATGATGGAAGTTGTGTCATATGTGTATGTATAAGAAAGTCGAGTCGAGGTCCTACAACCCTCCCCTTACCAAGTGGTACTTATAATGGAATTTCATGAGATTTGTATTGAATAAGTTTCGGTTGAGAACCCAAAGAGTTCAAGTGATAGAATAATTATAAGTATGATCAGAGGTTGAAAATGAGCTGATAAGTAAAGTCGAGTCGAGAAAGTATCGATTGATATAAAGATTATTGGAATTATGCCTTTGTCCAGTTAGAGAAGGAAATTCTCTTTGGTAAATCGAATTACTCGGTGCAAGGTCGAGAAAAGTGTAAATCAAAATTTATTCGAACTAACCTTCTTTAGTGAATGGTTTAATATGAAATTTGTGATGGCAGAACTAGTTGGGGAAATGATATTTGAAATGTGAACTATCTGAGTGTGACAGTTATGACTGGACAAATTTAGTAGTCTCTTTTCAGATGTTCTATGTGTTTACCCGTTCTTAGAAATATTTCTATGGCTATTGATCTTCTGATGAAATTCTTGTTATATGGGAATGTCTTCTAATTCTGGTGTTGGATGAAAGCATTGGTAGTCTGGCTGGTTTATAATTTATATTGCTCTATTTCATCGTATTCTATTTCATTTAAATCGATAAGAATTGATGAGAGAATACGTATGATATTATGATTATGTTTCTTCTACTTGATGCTTCATCTGATATATATGTATGGGAAGATATATTGATCCTGTTACATTTGATTTCAGTGGGATTAAATGATGTTTTCTTTTGGACTTTCTTTCTTTGAAGAATTATCGTGGTATTCGTATTTTCTCTATGAATTTGGTTTTCGATTCTCGGCATAGTATCGTATCTTGGGTTTCTTTATCCCGGATCTCTTTATTCGGATTTCTTTATTCGGGTTTTCTATCTTGGATTTCTTTATTCGGTTTTCTTGTTATCTTTGTTCCATAATTTGTCAATTATGACTCATGTTCAAATCGTTCTTCACTCGTGATAATCATGTCAAATATGACTATACTTCTAATTTGATCTTGGTAATGTGGTGATTTTAGTATTGGGATTTTTTAATTTCGTGTAAGGATTTGACATCGATAAAGGCATAGGTAATAAAAGCGCGAGTTTCAATCGGTATGGTGAATTATTTATTTGAAAGATTTCATGTGACAATTATGTCAGTTTATTTTCTCAAGTCGATAATATAATTTCATTTTGTACGGATAAAAGAGTAAATAGTCCGAACGAGAAGTGTATATTTATTAGAAAGAGTTGGATATTAGTTAAAATCACTACGAATGATAAGGTTTTCGTCTTGTGAAAGCTGAAAAGTTTATTACATGTTGACAAAGTTTGGATAGATGAGAATATTGGTAAGCAAGGCGCCCGAACTAGACTAGTCTACATTGAGTAAAGACTTCGACTTTCAAGAATGTCTTGTTGTATGAATTGTGATGTGTTTCAAGACGGTGAGGTAATGTGATAGTTTAGAGCATTCGATGTTACATAAAATCGGAGTTGTTAAAGGGGTTAAAGCCGAACATTGGGATCTATCAAAATTATCCTTTTCAGTGTTGATATTGGGATGGAAATGAGAAGGATTATTCTTGAGGCCATATCAGAAATATTTCCATGGCGGAAAGAGGAAAATGTGATGTATCCTATTGTTAAATGTTTGGCGAGATCTATAAATCATATATGTATTGAATGAATTCCTACTCATCAGATTCATGGAATTTCAGGTCTCTTTGATTGTTGGATTTCTTGGAATTCCGGTCTCTATTAAATCAAGTTGAGATCTGGGTTTTATGTCATGATATCATGGGAAACTGAGAAGGGTTGAAAATTTAAGAACAGTTGAGAGTTGAGACTGTAAGCTTTCAGATCATATGAGAAATTAAAGAGATGTATTGGAGGTACAGCCTAAGTGAAAGTTCTTCGGCACCGAATATGAGATTAAAAGTGAAGACCACTTTTCTGGTAAGATTTTCGGGGACGAAAATCCCTAAAGGGGGGAGAGTTGTAATATCCTGATTTTGGGCCTAGTCGGAATGGTGGTTTTGTGACCACAAAATCCAAGATAGAAATAATTATTTTATGATTATTTTTAGGTCTATGATATGATTGCATGATTGTGTGAAAATTTCGTGAAGAAATTTTATGCATAAAGTGCTTAAATTGAAATTAGGGACTAAATCGAATAATTTGCAAAACTTGCATTCTAGAAGTTTCTAGTATGAAATTGTTTTGAAATATTAATTAGGAGGTCTTAAATAGAAATTTTACGAATTTCTAAGTCTATGGACAAAAATTGGACATGGATGGAATTTTTGGAAAGTTTAGTAGTAAGGGCATTTTGGTCATTTAGGGGTAAAATGAATTAAAATACAAAATTAAAAGCCAATTTTGCTCATCTTCAACCCCATGGCCGAATATAGCAAGGAGAAACCATGTATAGGGTTTTTCAAGCTTCCAAGCTCGATTGTAAGCCCGTTCTAGCCTCGTTTTTAATGATTTTTATGTTTTTGGAGTTCCGGTAGCTCGATTAAGCTTATGCTAGCAATAATTCAACCTAGGGTTCATATTTGGAAAAATACCCATAGGTGAAATTTGTGTATTTTGGTGTTTTATGATAGAATATGAGGTTTCAAATTATGTTAGACAACTTGTACTACTCGGTTTTAAGTGAAAACGAGCAAAAGGGCTTAATCGGTAAAAATACCTAATAGTCATAAGTACATGCTAGAGTGAGAATTTGATGTTACCATAAAAGGGTAAAATGATCAGCATGTCATAAAACATAAGAAAATAGGCTGAAGTTTAATTTACAAGCTTTGGGGCAAAAGTGTAAATATGCAAAAGTTTAGGGGCAAAATTGTAATTTTTCCAAAATATGATTTTGGGTCAATTTGTATAATGTGAGTCCTAATTAGACTATATTTTAAATGATAGAGCAAGGAAAACTGAAATTCGGGCTAAAATTGGGAAAATACCAAGTTGTGGACGAAATGGT
Source organism: Gossypium arboreum (assembly GCF_025698485.1). Taxonomy (NCBI): domain Eukaryota; kingdom Viridiplantae; phylum Streptophyta; class Magnoliopsida; order Malvales; family Malvaceae; genus Gossypium; species Gossypium arboreum. The sequence goes on along the minus strand of NC_069082.1, from coordinate 75,879,544 downwards.
AAAAGTAGCCATTTTCGCATACGAGGTAAGTTCATATGTAAATGTTGGTAACATAGTTATTGTTTTAAATGTTTTAATGTTATTTAAATGATATGATAATTATTATGAAATATCATACTTGTGACAATTGTTTGATAATATGTCGAATTATGTGATATACTTGGAAAATGTGAAATACTACCGAGTATCGGTATCGACATTCCATAGAAGATGGTTGAGACATATGATTGGGAAAAATGTCCCGTTGAGCCTTAGGAATGGATTAGGATACGAGTGACATGTCACTGGGATATTTGGGCATCCGAACTCGTTGAGTTGAGTCCGAGTTCACTTATGCATGCAAATGTCCGAACTTGTTGAGTTGAGTCCGAGTTCGTGAGATGTAACTAGGCATCCGAACTCGTTGAGTTGAGTCCGAGTTCACTCATGGATGCGAATGCCCGAGCTCGTTGATTTGAGTCCAAGTTCACTTATGGGCGGGTTACATGGTAGCTTGGCTACATATGTGGCACTTATGTGCAAACTTTCCATGTATCCGAATTATATTCCGATGTGTTCAACGGGTAAAGTTCTACTGAAATGGAGGAATACTCAAGATGAAAGGGATGTATTGGTAAGTGTTGTGAAATGGGTACTTTGAACAGGTATGTACTTAACCCTCGCCCTCGGGTTGAAAAATCGATATAACAACAATATGGTAAGATGATAAATGAAAATGTGATATGAATGTCTCGGTGATGATTATGCAAATGATGTTTTATGTTTGCGTATATAGTTGTGTTACTTGTTATTTGCATGTGAACTTACTAAGCATTTATGCTTACTTCCTCCTTTTCATTCCTTGTAGTTTTGATAAGCCAGCTCGAAAATAGGGAACAGTCGGAGGCTCGCTCACACTATCCGTATACCATCTTGGCATAATGGCTTGCATATTTTGAGTATGGCATGTATAACATTATAATCATTTTGTATATATGGTCTTATGATATGGTTATTGAGTGGTATGGAAATGCTTGGTAATGATTAGCCATTGGAATGGCTAATCATGACCATATTTGGTGTTATGTATGTCAAATTACTAGCTAATCCATGGAAACCATGAAATAGGTAAAATTTACCATAAAATAGATTCAGACAGCAGTAGTGATGTGAATTTGAAAAATAACTAAAAATAGTAGAAATGTAATTAAATAATAAATAAGTTATGGAATCGAAGCTTGATGAGTCTATTTTCATATGGAAGAAGCGAAATAGGTATATGAGCTATATTTTATGAGATGTTTAATTTTTGTGAAATAGGGCCAGAGCGATTTCTGGATCCCCTATTCTGAATTTTAAAATTCACCATAAATTTTTCAAATATAATTATAAGTCATGATTTATATGTACAGATTCCTTGTTGAGTCTAGTTTTATTAGAAACAAACGGCATAGTCATTGAAACTCTGTATAAGGAGATATCTGATTCATAATACACAGAGGTCATAGCAGTTAAACCCTGAAATAGGGGAGACTTTAACTAATAAACTGTACTAATTTGCTAGACCAAAAATTCTAGAAAAAAATTAGTAGATAGATATATGAGTCTAGTTTCAGGAAAAATTTACAGAATTGGATTTCAAGTTTCGTAACTCGAGATATGATTTTTAAAGCGACTGTGATGCAGTTAGCCAGCTTGTCTGGAAATTTTAAAATGAATTGTATGAGCTGTTTAATTAATGAATTAAGTCCGTTAACACCTCGTGTTCGACTCTGGAAACGGTCTCGGGTATGGGGCGTTACAGTATGGTTGTGATTCAAAAAAATGTGAAGCTGGAATAAAGGAAAAGGAAGATCAGTGTAATGTGAAGCTGGAATAAAGGAAAAGGAAGATCAGTGCGAAAATAACTATCTGTTGCGGAAGGGCAACGTCCAAATTATTTTACAAGTTTCCAATCTCTATAGATCCGTTGAAATTTTCTGATATGCAACTGTTAGATGATGATGATGACTTGGGCACTATGATGGAAATATGGTGGTTGAGTAGGTGTGAGAAGCCCCAACCAGTTGAGTTATTTGCTGAGTTAGCGAACATATAGCCCGTTGAGAATGTTAGTCCAATAAGTCAACATCGTGATTTTGACTTTGATTTTAATGTCGGATGGATAGATCAGTTAGAATACGGAGGGACATTACAGATGCCCAAAAATCTAAAATATGGTAGGAGTATGTATACCATCCTACCCTGGATCTTCGTCTACAAATACATCGAAGCTGATAATAAGCATGAGGCAAACATCGGAGAAAGGACAAATACTGGTGAATATTCTGATTAGGATGTTGAAGATTTTAGTAACCCTGATATGGATGAGGTTCCAGACTATATCAATGATGAAGACCAAAAGGAGGTTGAAGATGTTCATGACCCTTCATTCAATAACCTGAGTCATGGCATTGTTTTACGAAATGAACTTGGGGTGACATGTTAAACGTAGATCCAAATGCAGTGCATGCATTTGAGTTCCCTGAGTATGCATGCTCACAGATTGGTGTCAAATTCACAGTTGGAAGATTTGTCTAGCATGAAGGTGTCGATTGATTACAAGGTTGCTCAGTCTACACTGACATTATATGTTAGGGAATGTTGGAGAGCCAACGATGGGTGTGGCTGGCGGGTTCGAGTTATATTTATACAGAGGACTCAACAGTAGCAAATACAAAAATTAGAAGGGTGCCATACATGCACTATTGCATGTATGTCTCAAGACCACCAAAAATTTGATGCCAAAAGTATCTGCAACTGCATCATGCCACTAGTGAAAGATAGTCCAACTATTCCTGTGTCGACATTGATTGCGGACATGCAAGCTCGATTCCAATATAGAGTGTCATGTAAGAAAGCATGGTCGGCAAAACAAATGGCCATGTAGCAACTGTATGGTGACTAGGATGAGTCATACAGTGAACTTCAAGGTTGGATTTCAGCGATGGTGGAGTATATCCCACGAATTGTCATGGACTTGCAAACATTGCCTTATAGAGTCTCGAATGGACAATTTGAACTAGAGAGAAGAGTTTCTCGTTGATTGTTTTCGACTTTCGGTTCATGTGTTAGAGTCTTCTCCCATTGCAAACCGTTAGTGCAGGTTGATAGAACATGGCGTTGATAGAACATGGATTTATGGAAAACACACGTAGATACTTCTGATTGTGGTTCCACAAGATGATAACCGAAATGTACTACCGATCACTTTTGCCATCGTGGAGTCAGAGAGCTTTGAATCATGGGAATTTTTCATTCAGAACTTGTGGAGGCATGTTGTTAGGTAAGACAACATTTTCATTGTCTCCGACAGATCGAAAGGCCTTGTTGATGCAATTCAACAATTTTTGAGGTTCCGTGGAGGTCCATCTATTGTATTCGTCACATCGCTGTCAACTTCCACAAGAAGTATCGACACAATGGAAATCCTCCAATAAAGGCAAGTACTTTAAGTGGACCCTATCAGATGTGTTGTTCGGCATAAGTATCCCCCGATCAGCTGTATAATATAGGCTCAAGCAGCGCACAACACCTTGTGCTCAGTGGCAGCGCTCGATAACTCCTTAAAATTTGCTCTCAACCATGCACGTAAAATCCTGTTCCCCGTCACCAAGGGATCGTCCAAGAAATCTATGGCATAATACTAAAGGTTCCAACACTTTACTTCAGCTTGTGGCCACAACATCGTCAACTTGTAACCCAAGTTGTATAGCGACATCTTCTAATGTGATAGTGCACTCCCTGCATGACATAATGAAGGTGTGGGTCTTAGGAGACCACCACTCAACCAAGGAGGATAATAGGTTAGCCCTCAGATCAAACCTACAGATCAATGTGATGTCCCTGAATCCCACCAACTGTAAGTATGACATGATTCACTCGTCCAGATCGTACTTGGAAAAATGAAATCGCGACCTCAAAACCCGATACCCATCCTGTATTGTAAATTTTTTTATAAAATGTGATAAATTAATTATCTACATTATACCAACGTAGTCATTCTAAGTATTTTTATTGAAGTTAAATTAAATGAGTAATAAAATATTAATAAACTATTATTAAAATGAAAAAATTTAAAAAATAATATTGAATAACACGTAGATATCAAATAATATTTTAAAAATATAATAATAGAACGAAGATTTGTCATCCTAATCATAGTAAGCATTATGAATGTGTCATAAATAATATTTTATGAACGTATCATAAATACATATTACGTAATGTAATTTTCAAATTTCTTTTAAGCTTAAGTACAATTAGTTCTCTTTCATTATTAAGTCCTAATCATAGTTAAGTATTAAAACATAAAACTACAAAAAGTACATCAAATAGAAAAAACAATAATATTCTAAAAAACACAGTGATATGGGTAAATATAAAATAAAAATGACATATTTTATTGAATTGATATCTATAATAATACATAGAGTTTTAAACTAGACATATTCAAACTCGAAAGTTTATCTCACATACGAGATCAATTCCATAAATTAAAAAAATTATTAACATGTAAAGATCAAATTCATGTAAAAAGAGGTTAAAAAGGGCTAATAACAACCACATAGAGAACTGCATCATGCAAGTAAAACATGTAGAGCAAAGTAACGCTAAGCAAGGAAAAACGAGAAACTAAAACTAAAACTAAAACTTCCTCGATAAAGTGTGATCCGTGTTTACTCGAGAAGATATTCTGCTATCTACATAATTTAAAAAAAATACATAAATTAAATATAATTAATTATTCTATTAAAATAACTGCTTTTAATATAATACATTTCATATAAAAAATTATATATATCCTGCTTATATTTGTCAACTTTAAAACAAATATAATTTTTTTTTCTCCTTTCTTCTCTTCTTCCTCTTATTCATTAAAAAAAAAAAAAAGCTAAAGTGGGGGGCCAAAGCCCCACATTCCTTCCTTTTTAAAGATACGTTGGTCTCATCACTTCCCTCCTATTTCTTTGACCAGTTACATCGTTCACGTGGCTAATACGACGTGATTAGTTATTATATTTAGTTTTAATCATTTTATTATTTGTAAAAAAAAAGTCATAGTTTTATTTTTTAAATAAATCATTTCTCTTTTTTATTTCCCAATAAATTCAACTCTCATTTTATTTTTTCTCACTTTTTAAAACTTTCTTTATTTTTGATCCTTCATTTTTTATTTCTATTAAAAATATTCGTTATTATTCTTTCCTTAAAATGTTCAATTAATTTCCTTGATTTCACATTACATAAATTATTTACATGAAAATTGTATTTCACAAAATAACTATCAATTTACATTGTTCAAATAATATATTTTTATAAAATACAATTTTGCATTTTAAACATTCTAAATAGTTTCAGTTAACTTACAATATATCATTTTACAACAAAAACAACTTTCTCAAGACTTAAAAAAAAGAGAAACGATTTTTAAGACCACCAAAATTGTGTCTTACAAACAAAATATAATTAAATGATTTTGTTCAAAACCAGCATCATTCTATATTACAAATTGAAAAATAATTTGCTTAACCGCAACAAAAGCAACTTCCTCGGTGCTATTAAATTATTGTTTGAATGCTGTCGATATTGATGATCTCATCCTTACTATTCGATTTGGGATTCCTTATAATATTCAAACATTCCATTGACCTAGGGAATCCCAAATAATTTATCTCTTTTCTTCTCTTCTTGCTCAACTCTTACAAAAAAACGCCTCAAAAGCTTTATATATGTTGAAGAACCAAATGGTGGAGCCATTGTTATAGCTCCACTAAAATAAAATATTAATTTTAAATTTTAGATTAAAAACACATTAAAAAATAGATTTACTTTTTTTTTAAATAAAAGCCTTGAAATGATAAAGAAATTTAAATATAAAAAATATTATATAACAAATAATAAACAAATTAAAAAATATATGTTTAACCGAACTATGGCTCCACCAAAAAATTATATAAAAAATTTAAAGGTCCGTTTGTTTATATGTAAAAGGTTTTATGAAAAATATTTTCTGCATTTTACTGTGTTTGTTTCATAGAAAACAACTTAGTCAACGAAAATAACTTACATAACAATGTAAAATAAGCTATTTTTCTTGTAAATGACTTACCCTTTAAAAAGGGTAAGTCATTTTTCGAAAAGAGTTCTTCTATAGATAATTTTATTTTTATATAAAAATTAACTTAAATCAAGCTTAATATTATTATGTTGAGAAAAAATTTATTGTTATTGTTAAAATTATTAAAATATTATATTTTCCAATATTATTAAACATATATATTTAATTATTTATATTTAGTCATATAATAAATTATTAATATTTAATATTTCATTTAATAATAAATTTTAAAAATAATAATTTTAAATGATATTATTCACATATTATTGAAAATATTCAATATTAATATTTTAATAATAAATATTTATTATAATTATAAATATATTAATAATAAATTTTTGTAGTATAAAGGTTAAAATATATCATAAGTCTATGTACACTTTCTGATTTGTAATTTAATATTTGTACTTTTATTTTCAAGAATTTAGTCCCTTTACTTTTCAAATTTGAAAATCAAGTCCAATTGTTGACATTAGTAAAATTTTTGTCAATTTTGTTGATGTCACATTTTAAATAAAAAATACTCATTTGGTATCATGTAATTAAAAATAGAGTTATAATAAATGAATTTAACATAATATTTTTAATATATGTAAAAATAATGTAAAATATAATATTATAAATAAAAGTTAATTCAATTAAGCAATGAAAAATAAGAAAATCTCATATGTATGCTTGTTTCCTTGAAAATAACTTTTATGAAATATTTTAAGAAATTTACCAAACAACAGAAAATATTTTACAAATATTCATCCAAACACGAGAAAATATTAGCTTTTCCATAAAAGTAAATTAGTTTCCAAAAATTATTTTTGGGGAGTCATTTTCAGTGAAACAAACGAAACCTAAATGAATTGGTGACTACATTTAGAATGGCTCCACCAAAAAGATATAAATTTAAAATATTACAAACAAATAATAATAAAAAAATAGAAAAAGGACAACAGAAACATTGGAAACTGGGCGCCCCAAATTATTTGGCTCCACCAGAAAAATGAAAATCTGTTCAAAGCCCCCCATGTTTTCAGAAATTGCAGTATTTCCTTAATATTTATACAGGTAGCGCCATTCTATATGGTTCTACCAAAAAAATAATTTTTTTAGCTCGATTGCTGACATGGCATGTTAGTGGCCCCAAACACTTTGGCTCCACCATCTTGCATTGTAGATTTTAAGCTATTTCCATATTTTATCAAAAAAATTGGTCATTTACGTAATTAATTAATTTTTTTGAATAAGTTTTATAAAAAAGCCTTAAGATTCATTTCGGATGAGTGCAAAACTAAAAAAAAAAAACTAAAATAAATATAAAAAATTAAAAATTATTTTAAAAATTCTAAATATATATATATATGAAATTTTCAAATGTATAAAACTCAAAAACTTTTATTTATTAAAAAGTCTTAAAATATATAATTTGCCTTATCTAAATGTTGTGTATCCTTTGTTGAAACCGCGTATTGAACAGTTTGCATTATTTCCTTCATTGCAGGTAATGACCAACCAAGAAGCAGTCGATGCTATCATTTAATAAAATGCCAGGCCTCACCATTGGAGACACAGTGCCCAACCTTGAAGTTGAGACCACCCACGAGACATTCAAGCTTCATGACTACTTCAAAAATGGCTGGATCACTATGAAGCACGGACACGTAATATGGGTAGACACGATATGGATATGGCGACACGTTAATCTTTAAAAAATAAGGACACGGATACGGTAGGATACGACAATAAAAAATATTTTTATTATTTTTATATATTTTTTTATGTTAAAATACTCAATGTAAATGAAAATATTGATATTTTTCATTAATATATAATCAATTCTTTTCCATTAAGCTCTCTTATCATTACATAAAAATATGACAAAATATAGAAATACATTTTTCAAGTTCATTGCACAAAACATGTCATATCAAATCTAAATTTAAAGTTCAACCTACATCCTTAAGAAGGCTTGTATAAAAATGTAATAGCCCGATTTAGACCCTATTTGGAACGGTGGTTTCGAGACCATGACTCCGAGTCAGAAAAATATTTAAAAATTATTTTCTGTGTTTATTATGTGTGAATTAATAACCGTGAAATTTTCGTGTTTTAATTCTATCGTTTGAATGCCCGATTTAATAAAATGGCTTAATCGCGTAAAATGAAAATTTGATGGTTAAATGTGAAAGTGCCTAATTGTTGTTGTCTTTATAATATGAAGTATTTACGTTGCAATATTACCATTGTTTAAGTGATGGACGGTTATGACCATCATTTATAATGGTTTAAAATTTTAGTTTAAAGGTTAAATTAGTAAAATGTTAAATAATATATGTTATAATAAAACATAAAATTAAAATAAGCATTCATATTGTCTTGTTCTTGTCGAAACTTGAGAAAGAAAGAAAGAAAACATAGCTTAGGGTATTCGTCACTTTGGAAGCTTGATTCAAGGTTAGTTTTTGTTCGGTTTTTGATAATTTTTACGTTTTTGAGATCATTGCAGTGCAATGTACAATGCCCATGCTTGAATTTATGATTTTGATGAATATTTTGAGTTATGCCATTGATGAATAATTGAGCTTTGTGATGTTAGTTGATGAATTATGAAAGATATGTTTTGGATTAATATGTTTTGTATTGGGATTTTTTATGATTTTGAGTAATTAGGGCTAAATTGCAAAAATAATAAATTGAGGCACTAAAATGTGAAATAAATGAAATATATGGACTTGTATGAATATAATGAACATTCGGCCTAAGCATAGTGTATTCAAATTTTGCATGTTTTGTGTTTTGTACAATTTGGACTAAATTGTAAAAAGTATAAAATGTCAGGGGTAAAATAGTAATTTGCTCATTTATGTGTTTTGGGACTAAATTGAGTGAAAATATGTTTGAATGAGTTTAATTTGAATATGTTTAGATCAAGAACCAAAGAAATCAGATTTGGATTAGGGGAAAATCAAAGTTGTTGATTAGTCATCCCGTTCCAATTACTGTAGTCCGAGGTAAGATCATAAGCAAATAAATGTTATTTACTTGATTAAATACGAACTATATATGCTGAAATGTATAATTTTGTAGTATATATGTAAAATCCGAATATGTATAAGCTTGGAATCTATGTGTACGAGTTCGATTCGACCGAGTTACGACATCCGAAAGCCCCGTACGAACCTTAGGAATAGCTAGGATACATATGTCATGACATAGGATTTTTGATATGTGTTCTCGTGTAAGACCATGTCTAGAATGTTGGCATCGATATGTGATTACGTGTAAGACCATGTCTGGGACATCGGCATCGTATTTGATTCATGTAAGCCTTGTCTAGGACAGTGGCATCGATATGTGATAGCATGTAAGACCACGTCAGGGACGTTGGCATTGTATGATATATGTGATTATCTGAGTATCCTATTCAATTCTGAATGGTTCAACGGGTAATGATAAGTTGTGATTGAATGTGAAAAACAAGTTAAAGTGATCAGGTATGTAATAGCTTATTACCTATTTGAAATAATGTAAGTAGGTTATTTGATATATGTTGCAAATCATATATGATGTAAATGAAAAATATATGTGCATATGGAAAGTACATTCGGCCAAAGGTTACGTATAGTGATATCATATTTGTGATCTATGTAGAAACATATATAAATGATTGTATATGGCCTTATGGATATAAAATATGAATATTTATGAAATGATCCATGAATATATGTATATGAGTTTATGTATATTCGGTTAAAAATGATATTATGGCTTTGAGATTGAATGATATTTTGATATTGGATATATGTTTATTCGGCTAAATGAAAGAATACGTTGTATATGAAATTGTAAGTTTGAAATTTAATGTGATTATGATAGTATGAATTGGTTTTTTTAATTGAATTGATATTGTCATTGAGTTATTTATTTGCTTATGACTTACTAAGCTATGATAGCTTACTGTGTGTTTATGTTTGCCTCTGTTTTATGGATTTTGAAATCAAGTTACGAGCTCGGGGATCATCAGCAAACTCTATCACACTATCGACTGTTTTCGGTACTTTATAAGCCAAATTCCAAACCTATGGCATGTATATGCTAGATAATACTTGGAAATGTTGGATTTTGGTTTGTGTATATATATAAGCCATGCGAAAATGGCTTGTTTATTTTTGTTAAGTTCGATTTCAAGTTTAAACAAATTATGGATATGTTTGGTTGTGGTTTTGATGTTTCTTCTATTATATGTTTATATGTGAATCATGGTTAATATATTTGCCAATGTTGATGAAGTTATGCCAAAGTATATGTGTATGGTAAATAGGTATGTTTTGTGTTTTGGTGATATGTTTTGTTTTGGTTAATTTGTGAGATAAATGGTAAATTATTTAAGGTATGTGTAACAGCCCGATTTTGGGCCTAGTCGGAATAGTGGCTTCAGAACCGCTAACCCAAGGTTGGAGAAGTTATTTTTAATATTATTTTATGTGTGATGGCATGTTTATAAAGGTGCATGAAATTTTGGTGGTTTAATTTTAGCGTTTGTGAGCTTAATTGCGAAAAAGGACTAAATCGCATAAAGTGCAAAAATCCTATTTTGATAGCTAAGGGCGTCAAATAGCTAGAGAATCTAAATTGGGGGTCTTTAAAGGGATATTAGACCCTTTAGAGAGGCTTGTCCAACCATAAGATAAAGAAAATAAAATAGTCAAGGTGTTAGGTATTTGATGACCTAATGTGTGATAAAATAATACCCTAAAGCCTAGCCTTCATCTTTTTAATTCATACTTTCTTCTTGATCGAAAATATCAGTCATAGGAGGGTTTTGGAAGCTTGAAAAATTTCAGCCACTTAATCTCCTTACAAATAAGTGGTTTTGATGACTTTTCTTGATAATTTTTGTATTTTTGGAACCCTTGTAGCATGAGCTTTCAAATGAGGGGACTTTTTTGCAAAATGGTTGAAAGTCTAGGGTTTTACCATTGGTGTGTTCATGTTGTTTTCTGAAATTTTATGGAAGAAAATGAGTTATGGTTGTGAAATAAACAACTTTTGTAAAGTAGTTTCCATAGAAACCTTAACTAAGGACCATTTTGCATAAGTTGTAAAATAGGTGATAAATGTGTGAAATAATGAGAATTTTGGGCTGCTTCTAGTATAAAAAGTATTCTTCTAGGCTTGGTTAGTGAGAAAATATGATAAAAATCGATTTTCGAACCCAGGGGTTGTAACGCCCCTTACCCGTGTCTGAGGCCGAGACAAGATACGATGCATTACCGGACTTGAACATACACAATCATATAAAATCGGGCCATAAAATTTCATTCAAATCAAAAATATTCATAAATATGTATAACATCCCTTAAACGGGCTTACGAGGATCTAAACACGCATCGAAGATGATTCGAGACTAAATTAGAAACTTTGAAAACTTTTGGGAAAACTTAGAAAATTTCATCATGAAACAGGGTCACATGTAGTGTGGATAGCCCGTGTGGTCACACACGCCCGTGTGGCTCGGGACACGCCCATTTTCTGAGCCCGTGTAACTCTATGTTTATGACGTCAGCAAAAAAATAGATTCACACGGCCAAGTCACATGCCCAGGTGATAGGCTTTGCCCTCTACACGGCTGAGACACACGGCCGTGTCTTTGCCTATGTGGCCAAGAAATTGGCTATTTACCAAGCCATTTGGCGCCCTCATTTGCACATACTTAAACATAACTTTAATGGCACTTTTCATGGCATAATTGAGCATTTAAACATCATTAAACTAGTCATGATCATGGCCATTTCATATCAATTTATTCATGCATAAGGTACCATACTTTGCCTAGTTTAAACTTATCAAACTTTCATGCCATGACTATCATTAACCCATTCTCTTATTTCATACTTATGCCAATTATTTCATAAACCAATCATCAAGCACCTAAACCATAACCACACACCCATCCATATTAAACAACATTATTACACCACATGACCTTTGGCACATGCTAATTAGGCATTACAACCCAAATAGTCAATATAAGCCACATCTCATGGCTATATATACAAAATGAATCAATATATCATCATAAGCCAATACATTTGGCCAAATCAAATGACATATACACAATTAACTAATCCCCTATACATGCCATAAACTTAAGTGCTTGAATACTTATACCCCAAATGGTAGCTTGATAGTGTGATTAAATCTCCGGCGATCTCCAACCCGAGCTAGCTAAATAAACCTATAAGAAATGGGAAAGGAAGGGGAGTAAGCTATATAGCTTAGTAAGTCCGTATGAAAATAATAAGCAACTTATTAACATGCTTTTACCAAATTCTAACAACATGTTCTCAAGGTAGCATAATCATAATTGCACATAATTTAGTCAAGCTGTCTACTCGAGTAACAGTCACTAAATTATTTATAACTTGAGTCCAATATTTCTAAATTAAGAACCATTAATTTTCCCTGAAACTATACTCATATATATTTTCACCATAAAATCTTCAGAATTTATGGATTAGCCAATAAATACAGTTTATTCTTCAAAGTTACCCTATTACATTGTTTGTGACTTGACCTTTCTTTACTAAAAATTAATTATCTCCTCATACGAGATTCAGATGATGTTTCTGTTTATTTCTTTTCAAAATAAACTTATTAAGGATTTTAATCATATAAATTATAACACAAAATTATAGCCCAAAATTATTATTGTACAATTTTTAATTATTTTCCCAAATTAGAACAAGGGATTCTGAAATCATTTTGACTCTGTATAACAAAAATTCAAATATCTCATAATAAGAAATTCTTTTGCTTACATCGTTTCCTTTATATGAAAATAGACTCAATAATATTTATTTTCATATCTTATTCAACCACTAATTCAATTTTCACCATTTTTGGTGAATTTTCAAAGTTGGACTACTGCAACTATCCAAAACTATTTTTGTGTAAAATAATGATAACAAAGTTAATAACACCTTTACAAATCATTTCAACCATCATGGTATAAATACATATTTATACAACATAAGCATGGACCCAAAGTCACAAGGTCATCACAAAATCATTCTCATAGGCATGACTTACTTATTTACTTCGTTACAAAGATGCATCATAAACCGAAATCATTTCTCATGAGTTTTTCATATATACCTGTACCGATCCTTACCATTTCATACATACACGTAATGCCGTTGCATCTTCGCTATCTCGCACACTAAGTGCCTTACTTAATATCTCACACACCAAGTGTCATTCTCAATATTTCGCACACTAAGTGCCACATATGTATATATAGGCGTAGCTATCACAAATCTCACACCAAGTGCCACATTTAGCTGAAGCTATTTCAAACCACACACTAAGTGTCATTCTTAGCCGATATGTCGTTAAACATAACAAGAATCACATATATACAATTTATACGATATAAAAGCATTAAAATCATAAATTTAACAATGCTTATTACATATGAACTTACCTTGATCGTTAAAATGACAAAACGAATCGATTAGTCCGATACTTTGTTTTCCCCTGTTTTAGATCCAATTCTTGATTAACTCAATCTAAATAATATCTCTCAATCTAAATAATATCAAAATTTACTTATTTAATCAACATTTCATTCAATTTAACACAATTTACACATTTTGGAAAAATTAAAATTTTACCCCTATTATTTCAAATTTTTACAATTTAGTCCCTAGACTCGTAAAATAAAATTCATTCAAATTTATCACAACCTAAGCCTAGAAAAATATTTATCATGCTTATAGCAGCCCTCAATTTTCATTTATTTGTACTTTTAACCACTAAATTTCATAAATTCACAAATTAGCCATAATTTGCATTTTACTCAAAATCACTTTGTAAAATATGTAAAACTATCTTCTAACTTCCATATTTCATCATTTATCATAAAAAAAACATGAATAATCATCAATTAAATCTCACAAAATCATGAAAAATTTTGAAATTTAAAAGTACAGGATAGCTAGTACTCAAAGTAACGATCACAAAAACGTAAGAATCATAAAAAATCGAGTCAAAACACTTACCAAATTAATCATGCAAGTGCCAAACCCCTAAGCACCAAAAATGGATTTCTTCTTTCTCAATATTCGGCCAAATGCAAATAAAATGGACAAAATCCCTTTTTGTTTTTATTTAATACATCATTTATTAACCATTTACCAAATACCATATTTAACCTTAATATTAAAACATTAAAACACATAATGGTTGTCCATCATTGTCCACTCATGTTACTAATGGACTATTTGCCATTCAAGGCCACTATATTATAAAGCCAAGGCTATATAACTCCTTTAACTAATAGAATGCAAATTTTGCATTTTATGCGATTTAGTCCTTTTTGCCGAATTAAGCATTTAATCAGTAAAATTTCTTTACTAAACTTTCATGTAATTAATCTATCATGCTGTAGACCTTATTAAAATAATAAAATAAATATTTTGACTTTGTATTGTGGTCTCAAAGCCACTATTCTGATTAACCCCAAAAAGGGGTATTATAGGGGTAAAATGATCATTTTGTGAAAGTCTAGGGGCAAAATTGTCATTTTGCCCAATTATGAATTTTTGAGTGTCTAGATTTATATGCTGATGAAATGAATCAATTTCTATCATTTTAGATCAAGAATTACAAAATTCGGGCCTAGATCGGGGAAAAGCAAAGCAAGTGGATTAAGCCGAACTAGTCGTCTACATTTTGTAATTCGAGGTAAGTTGTATTTAAATAATACAACTACATTGTTATTATATGTGTTTGAATTGATATAGAATAAATTTCTTATTTGTGGAAATGATTATGTAACACCCCAAACCCGGCCTAGACGCTATGGCCGAAATCTGGCATGTCACATTGAAGTGTTTTTTGAAAGCCATGTTCTCATTAAAAACCATTCTTACTATTTAAAACCTCTGGCCATTTTAAAACTTGTGAAAACCTAAGTTTTCGTTGGTTTATTAAAAATCATTCTCTTGTAAAACATTACTACCTTTAAAACTTTATTTACTGCAGAAGCTTAGGTTAAAGTTTTGCAGAAACATGATATTTTGAAAAAAATAGCTATTGTTTTGGAAAAGAAAACTGTGTTCTACTCCAGCAGTTATAAAACAGTATATAAAATTCTAAATTTAGAACCAGAAATGAAAAGAGGCCCTGTTACAACCCAGATCACATATAAGTACTTGTAAATAGATAACTTAAAAGAAAGTTGGAAACAATAGCAATTGTATGGCCACCTTCGAGTCCCTCGCAGCACCGATCCTCCTAATGCTGGGGATTACCTGCACAGTTAATAAATGGGGTGAGTTTATGAAAACTCAGTTAGTAAACAGACAGAATTCTAAATCAATCTGGACCGGAGCCCATTACAGAATCAGTATCATATGCAGATATGAAAACAGATTACCAGCCTAGTCCAACCACCACACCACCCATACCAACCAGCACACCATGTCGGGATAAAATTGACCCACCCAGTCAACACACCAAGCTTAGCACCGATTGAGGCACTAAGTCAACAAGACGGCTCAATGCTGTAGACAGGACAATACATAGCCATAAACAGGACAACACATAGCCGTAAACATCACAGTAACGCTGCCAGATAACAGGATGGCTGGAAGCCGTAAGCAGAATGGCACAATGGCACAAATCCATCAACAACTGCATTATGTTAGGCACATAGCCCTCAACTAGAGTAACATAACCGGCACACAACCCTAGGTAAATGTGATCGACATAGATTCGTCAATAATCATATATTGGCTCATAGCCTTAGGCAAATACGTTTGGCACACAGCCATAATCAGGTTGGCACACAGCTATATGTAGGTTGGCACAAAACCATAATCAGAATAATTGGTTTTAAGCCATCATAGCTGTATCATGTTAGGCACATAGCCATCAGCGACGGTAATATAGTCAGCACACAGCCTCAGGTAAATATGATCGACACAGAGTCATCAATAATTATATATTGGGCTTAAAAGCCACCAGTGGATCCGCGGTCGTCAAGCAACCATGCGATCCTTAATCGGCGGATCCACGGTCGTCAAGCAACCATGCAATCCTCAATTAGTGGATCCACGATCGTCAAGCAACCATGCGATCTGCAATTTCTTCCTCCGTTTCATAATCCCCACCCATGTGCAACATAATATTATATGAATGCAGCAAATATACACACGACATACAAAATTATACAAATCATAGTCAAACAGTCCAATCACAGTCATACATTCTTGGTCAAAACATAGTCAAATCAATCAAATTGTATTGTCAGTGAGTCATATACCCTAGAGGGGCAGAACGGTCTTTTTACCAATTAGGGGTATTTTATTCATTTCACCCTACAAAGGGTGTTTTGGTAAATCTATAAACCAAGGGATTTTCGGTAATTTTGCAAGCCAATGGTATTTCTGTAATTTTTGAAAGTCAAATGTATTTCTATAATTTTGTAAATCAGGGGTATTTCTGTAATTTTCTAAATCAAGGGTATTTGGATAATTTTCCAAATTAGGGGTATTTTGGTAATTTTACAAATGAAGGGTATTTCAATAATTTTACAAGTGAGAGTATTTCGGTAATTTTATAGGTCGAAGGTATTTCGATAATTTCACAAATCAAGGGTATTTTGGTAATTTTACAAACTAGGGGTATTTTGGTAATTTTTCTAATCAAGGGTATTTTGATAATTTTGTAAACCAAGGGTATTCAGTAATTCTACCCTATAGGGGCATTTCAATAATTCTACCCTACAGGGGTATTTCAGTAATACTAGCCTACAGATATGAGATTCACATTGTCCAATCCAATATTTACTACACAATCATACAATTTATCTACTTGGGCCCATATGGCCCATATGGCCCATCTCGGTCCATTGTTGCCCAAAGCAACCTAAGCCCACAAGAGCACTCATGATGGCCTCAACCATCACGTTAAAGCTTCCACACATGCGCTTGCATGCTTGTGTGGCTGCTATCGCCGTGTGACCGACATTTTGGCATTCTGACATTTGTTGTTCTACAGCTAGAGTAGTGCGAAATACAAACTTATTTATGAGAACGCGCCGAATTCCACGATCACTAACCTTGGCACATCCTGCATTGAGTCTTAATTACTTTTTCCCTCACCAACTCATCTTCTTCACTTTATTTAAAGCTAGCTTCTCACCAATTCCCATGTTAGCTTCTCGATGTGGGATTACTTTCAACCATTAGAAAAATTCCTTATTTTTTTATGACCACTTCAACCACAGAGTTCCAGTCCAACTCCACCTCCTACACAGCTCAAATAGCAAAATAAATACTCCACTGTGCATCCCAAAACTTGAACCTTAGACCTCACAGTTACACAACACGCCACCTTGCCACTACACCACAAGGCTCTTTGTGTCAACATTTTAGCCTCAATTAATTATAAGGTCTATAGGCCAGAGTCTAGGTTCCTTTAAAATAAAAACCAAAATAAATTGCAAGGGACAAGACTTGAACCCAAGGTCCCTTGCAACCTTAATGACGCCACAACCACTAGACCACATGCTTCCTAGTGATATCTTGAATTAGGGCCTAATAGGAATAGTGGTTTTGGGACCACAAATCCGAGATAGAAATGATTATTTTATGATTATTTTGAGGTCTATGATATAATTTCATGATTGTGTAAAAATTTTGTGAAGAAATTCTATGCATAAAGTGCTTAATTTGAAGTTAGGGACTAAATTGAATAAGTTACAAAACATGCATTCTAGAAGTTTCTAGTATGAAATTGCTTTGAAATATTAATTAGGAGGTCTTAAATACCAATTTGACCAATTTCTAAGTTTATGGACAAAAATTGGACATGGATGGAATTTTGAAAATTTAATAAGGAAGGGCATTTTGGTCATTTTGATATTAAATGAAATAAAATGGGAAAAATAAAACAAAAATGATCATCTTCTCCATAAGTTGCTGCCAAATTTTTCACTCCACCATAGCTAGGGTTTCAACACTTTTAAGCCTTGATTGTAAGTGATTTCTATGCCCGTTTTTAATGTTCTTTACATTTTGAAATCCTCGTAGCTCGGTTAATTGTTTCTACCAATATTTTGAGCTAGGGTTTATATTTAAAATTTACCCATGAATGATATGCATGAATTTTGATTTTTATGGTAGAATATGAAGCTTGAGATTGTGTTAAACAACTTTTGCTAAGTGATTTTACGTAAAAACGACTAAAATGACATAATCAGTAAAAATACCTAATGTTTATAAGTACATGTTAGAGTGAGAATTGGATGTTGTTGTAGAAGGGAAAAATGATCAACATATCATAAAACATAAGAAAATAGGATGAAGTTTAATTTACGAGATTTGGGGCAAAAGTGTAAATACGTGAAAGTTTAGGGGCAAAATTGTAATTTTTCCAAAATATGATTTTGGGTTGATTTGAATAATATGGGTCCTAATTAGGCTATATTTGAAATGATAGAGCAAGGAAAATTGAAATTTGGGCTAAAATCAACAAAATACCAAGTTGTGGACAAAATGGTAAAAATGACTATTTTCGCATATGAGGTAAGTTCATATGTAAATATTGTAATATAACCATTATTTTAAATCATTTAATGCTATTTATACGATATTATGATTGTTATCATGCAATTCTATGCTTTGTGGTCATTGTTGGACAACATGCAAAAATTTTATGAATTATGTGAAAAATGTGAAAAACTACCGAAGTATCGTCATTGGTATTCCAAGGAGAATGGTAAAGAAGTACGAATGAGGAAAGTCCCTGTAACACCCCGTACCCGAGACCGTTACCGGAGTCGAACACGAGGTGCTAACCGACTAATTCATTTACTCTCACAGTCCAATTAAAAATTTTCCAGGCAGTTGGCTAACTGCATCACTGTCACCTTAAAAATCATAACTTGAGTTCCACAACTCGAAAATCAGATTTGAAATTTTTCCCCGAAACTAGACTCATATGTCCATCTACATATATTTTTCTAGAATTTTTGGTTGGGCCAATTAGTACAGTTTATTAGTTAAAGTCTCCACTGTTACAGGGTGCGACTACACTGATCTTCATGCATTACGACCTGGATATCTCCCTGTACAGGGCTTAAATACTGATTCCGTTTGTTTCTATAGAAACTAGACTCAAAGAGGAATCTATACATATATGGCATGACTCCTAATTATCTCTGGTTAATTTACAATGAATTTCCAAAGTCGGAACAGGGGATCCAGAAACCGTTCTGGCCCTGTTTCACGAGAACTTTAATATCTCTTAACATATAACTCATATGACCGTTTTGTTTCTTCCACATGAAAGTAGATTCATCAAAGTTCATTTACATAATTTATTCACTATTTAATACCATTCCTACT
Source organism: Gossypium arboreum (assembly GCF_025698485.1). NCBI lineage: Eukaryota > Viridiplantae > Streptophyta > Magnoliopsida > Malvales > Malvaceae > Gossypium > Gossypium arboreum. The sequence goes on along the minus strand of NC_069082.1, from coordinate 75,859,996 downwards.
ATTTTTAGTGATTTTTCACATCCACATCACTGCTGCTGTCAGCATCTGCCTTTAAGGTAGGCTTTACCTATTTCATGATTTCCATGATTCAATTGGCCCCTTTTGCATACATAGCACAAAGTGTGATCATGATTAACCATCCCAATGGCTAATCGTTTCAAAACAATTCCATACCTCATAATGATCAACAAACAAACGATTATGGTACTAGGCTAAAAACGTATATAAGCCATTTTCGCATGGCCATCCAAGTTTACACAAAACCGAAAGGTACATGACCTTCAACAAAAGGGTAGTCCTATACATGCCATTTCAAAGTTCAACAAAATTGTACCAAAATGGGGGCTTTGATAGTGTGGATGACTTCGACTTGATGATCCCGAATCCGATAGCTAACGAGCAAAATCTATAAAACAGAGAAACAGAGAAGACGGAGTAAGCAATTTATGCTTAGTAAGTTTGAGCAAGAGATTCCAGCACAACAAAAGCATAGCATTCATAAAGCTAACGGATAATTTCATATGCACAAATTCTCAATATCATACTCATTTCACATTCCAACCCCTATGTTCATACATAAGGGATCATCTTAGCCAAATACGGAAACCCATTACTCGATTGGCGAATATTATTCAAGGAATCAACTAATTCAAGCACATACGAACATACCTCATTGCTAGAATTTTTCAAGCGTATTAACTGAAAATTTTATAGCAAGATCGCTCATTCTCGAATCACGTACCTTGAATTTAACCGGATATAACGACTCGCTCAAATGCCTTGGGACGAAGCCGGTTATAGTGACTCGCCCGAATGCCTTCGGGACTTAACCCGGTTTAGTAACTTGCACAAATGCCTTGGGCTTAGCCCAGATTTATTAACTTCATACGAATGCCTTCGGATCCTAGTCCGAATATAGTCACTTAGCACAAAGCCTTGGGACTTAGCCGGACATCATTGAATAACCGAGCACAATTATCAATAAATTATGACACATTCGTATTTCATTTTCATTAGCAAAACTCAAACACAAGGCACTATTCACACTTGAAATTTCGGCTCAATAGCCACACACAAAGAGCATGATTTTAATTTGCTTTAAACATGATCTAATCAATTCAGAATTTAAGCTCTATTACTCAAGAACTTACCTTGGATGTTGTCGAGCGATTTCGATGGCTACTCGACTACTTTTTCCTTCCCTTTATCGGATTTAGCTCCCCTTTGCTCTTGAGCTTAATTTGACAAATAAATTGATTTAATCATTTGAGCATCGAAAGAGGAATTCAAGGTACTTAGCCAATATATATACTCATTAGGCATCAAAGTCGCATATGTACGAATCATGAATCGAACTCAACACATTAGTTAATATTCCTCTTAGCCGAATTTTCTAAGCCAAGAATAGGCATCAATATGCTTGCCTCTAACCGAATGCATGCACACCAATTTCCCCTCATGTGGCTGAATATGCATGTCCATGTTGAGGCCAATTATACACTTATTACCACACAAAAACAGCATACATTTTACTAACTAATGCATTCCATATTGTAACTCAATACACATCTATCATTTCCTTCATAACCAAACATCATCATAAGTAAGTATATACCTTGAGATAGTATATATATGTCATACCAATACATCATGCTCAAACATATATACATATATATATGCTAGAGCCGAATCTCAAGTTGATTGTAACTAAACATGAACATGATTTCGAAACACAAATCTTACTTTCCATGCAATGAGCATAAATCACACTTATGGATGTACCATGGCCGAATACATCACGACACCATAATTTTGGTCATGATTACACAAAGAACTTAGTATCTCATTCAAAAATGCTTAAAGAAAATCTAAGAGTCCTCAATCCACCATCACATGTATCATCATCAAGCTTCATATTTAACATGCAATGGCATTAACTCAAAATCCACCTTGGCCAAATATCATCCCCATGATATAACAAAGATTTGAACCATGGGCTAATAAGAACATCAAGTTAGCAACCAAAAACATGCATAAATCTCATGGCACAACATCAAACATACCTTAATCTTAATGCAAGTATAGCCAAACCCCTTCCTAATCCTCTTCCAAACCAAGCATGAAGCAAAACTCCTTCCTTATCCTTAGTATTTTCGGCCAAAAAGAGAGTGAAATGGATGAACAAAATTTTTTTTGTTTTTTTCCTACCTACACGGCAATGGGGAGGGAGAGAAGCCTTCACACACATTTTTTTTTATTCCATACTCCTTATTTTATTCATTCCAACATAACCCACTTACCAAACATGTTTCATGACATGATTTTGCCTATAATTCCTTGTCATGGCGGCCACTAGCTATTGGGGAAATTTGACATGCAAGTCCATTGTTTTGCATGCATGCTTTAATTAGTCATCACACATTTCCCCATCATACTTTCAAAGTTTACTACTAGGTCCTTTCTAGTGAAATTCACATTTATAGCTCTAAATCAAAACATCAAAAATGTCACACATGAGTTAACACACATTATAGGAAATAAAATAAATATTAAATTATTTTTATGCCTCGGTTTTGTGGTCCCAAAACCACATTCCAACTAGGGTCGTTTTAAGGCTGTCACAGTCCCGCTGAACCTTAGGAATAGACTAGGATATTTGAGCATCGAGTTCATTGAGTTGAGTCCGAGTTCACTTATGGATGCGAACGTCCGAACTCGTTGAGTTGAATCCGAGTTCATGAAATGTAACTAGGCATCCAAACTCGTTGAGTTGAGTCCGAGTTCACTTATTGATGCGAATGTCCGAACTCATTGAGTTGAGTCCGAGTTCGTGAGATGTAACTAGGGATCCGAGCTCGTTGAGTTGAGTCCGAGTTCACTTATGAATGCGAATGCCTGAGCTCGTTGAGTTGAGCCCGAGTTCGCTTATGGGCGGGTTACATGGTAGCTTGGCTACATATGTAGCACTTATGTGCAAACTTTCCATGTATCCGAGTTATATTCCGATGTGTTCAACGGGTAAAATTCTAGTGAAATGGAAGAATACTCAAGATGCAAGTGACGTATTGGTAAGTGTTGTGGAATGGGCACTTAGGACAGGTATGTACTTAACCCTCGGGTTGAGACTTGATACGACAACAATAATGTAGTAAGACGATGAATGATGAATAGAAATGTGATATATGTTTTGGTGATATTATGCTAATGTTGGTTGGTATAATTGCTTTGTTAAGTTATTTGTTATTTGCATGTAAACTTACTAAGCATTTATGCTTACTCCTTCCTTTCCATTCCTTGTAGTTTTGACAAGTCGGTTTGGAGATCAGGACGGTCGGAGGTACGCTCACACTATCAATAGACCATCTCGGTATGGTGGCTTGCATATTTTGGGAATATGGCATGTATAGCATTATAATTCTTTTGTGTATATAATCTTATGATATAGCTCATGGATGGCATGGAAATGTTTGAGAATGATTAGCTATTGGAGTGGCTAATCAAGATTATATTTGATAACACGTATGCTTTATGTGTTAACTAATCTATGGAAATCCATAAAATGGTGAAATTGGCTATAAAACAGAATCACGCAGCAACAGTGACGTGAGTTTGAAAAATCAGTAAAACTAGTAAAGATAGAATTAGATGATGAATAAAAATGTAATTGAAGCTTAATGAATCTATTTTCATGTAGAAGAAACAAAATAGGTAAAAGAGTTGTATTTTATGAAATATTACGTTTTGGTGAAATAGGGTCAGAGCAATTTCTGAATCCCCTATTCTAAATTTAAAAATTTACCATAAGTTTTAAAAAAACAATTAGGAGTTTTACCTTACATTTCTGAAATCCTTATTGAGACTAGATTTATTAGAAACAAACGGCACAGTCATTGAAACTCTATACACGGAGATATCTAATTCGTAATACACAGGGGTTAGAGTAGCTGAACCCTGAAATAGGGGAGATTTTAACTAATAAAATGTACTAATTGGCATAACCAAAAATTCTAGAAAAATATTAGTAGATAGATATATGAGTCTAGTTTCAGGAACAATTTACGGATCTTAATTTCAAGTTTCGAAACTCAAGATATGAATTTTTAAGCGACTGTGACGCAGTTAGCCAGCTTGTCTGGAAATTTTAAAAATAAATTATTTGAGCTATTTAATTAATGAATTAAGTCCGTTAACACCTCGTGCTCGACTCCGGCGATGGTCTCGGGTACGGGGGCATTACATTCCTTGTGTCATTATTTACCACAATAATTTAAAAGGCATTCATCCAAGCACCGTGGGTTTTATTCACTTAAAAACCAAAATTTTTGCTAAAGCGTAGGTTTGAACCCAAGATTTCTCCAACACTTCTCAGGGCCATTTACCAACAAAGTAGACATTTAATTGTGTCATTTCCTTGTACAATTAAATACTTATATACAACCTCCTTACGGATCCATACACAAGGCCCAATACTTCTAGGCCCAAATTTGGGGCATTACAGATTATGTATGATGAATATTAAGATAGTAGAACTCCCGTTTGAACCTTAGGAAATAAATCGGATACTCATGCCGTGACATTTAGGTTATTTGTGTGCTAGTGTAAGACATGATCGACCATATTATGAGAGCCAGTGTAAGACCATGTCTGGGACATGGCATCGGCATTGAGACGAGAGCTAGTGTAAGACATGTCTAGGACATGCATCGGCTACGAGATGTGTCAGTGTAAGACCATGTCTGGGACATAGCATTGGCACGGATATGCGAGAGCTAGTGTAAGACCATGTTTGGGACATGATTTCGATAGTCAGTGTAAGACCATGTTTGGGACATGGCATTGGCATTATGCCCTAAGTTTGAGTTACAGTTTAAGTTAACCAAGAAAAGTATAACCATGTTGTGAGTGGTACAGTACCTATTTGAAATGTATGACACGTAAGCTCAATATATGCTATGTGAATTTTATTGGATAGTGATGAGTAAGTTGTGCTTATGTCTAGTTTTGTACTATGAGCATGATGATGAATGGAAAAGTTGTTGTTATATGTACTTACATGCAACTTACTAAGTTTTATCCTTAATTCTTCTCCTTTCCATTTTCTTATAATGTCGCCTAATTAGCTCGAGGATTATCGGACGTCGGGGGCATCGATCACACTATCATCCGAAGCACTTTGTATAGTTAAATCTTTTATTTTGACTATGGCATGTATAGGACCCTGAATTTTAAGTTTGTGTCATTGTTAATTGGCCAAATGTGTTGGCTTACTTTAGCATTTGATTCATTTTGTATAAGGCCATGGAAAATGGCTAATATTGAAAGTTTATATATGAATGGAAGATAGTCTTTCATGAATGTGAAATAGTTGTTATGGTTGAATATAAGAAATGTATATATAGGCCTTAGCTATGGTTGTTTGGTTGAGATATCATATTCAGTTAGACTTTGATATGTTGGTTGATGATAGATTGTGTTTCAGGGTGGCAAAGGCTTGGTAGATAGCCTTATATTGTCCATATGGGTTGTGACAGCCCAAAATTGACCCTAGTCGGGATGTGGTTTCGGGACCACAAAACCGAGGCATAAAAATAATTTAAAATTTATTTTGATGCCTATGATATGTGTTAATTTGTGTGTGACATTTTTGATGTTTCGATTTAGTGTTATAAATGCGAATTTCACTAGAAAGGACCTAGTAGTGAACTTTGAAAGTATGATGGGGAAATGTGTGATGACTAGTTGCTCATGCATGCAAAAATAAGGGATTTGCATGTCAAATTTCCCCCAACATGAAGTGGCCGGCCATGGCAAGAGAGGATGGGCAAAACATGTCATGAAACATGTTTTGTTGGTGCATTAGGGAGAAATAATAAACAAAGGTGTATGGGTAAGAAAAGAATGAAAAAAAAATGTGTGTGAGTGAGGTATTCCCCCCTCCCATTGCCGTGAGTTGTAGAGAAGGAAAGAAAAAAATTTTGTTCATCCTTTCTTTGATCCAAAACTAAGGAAGAAGGAGGATTTTTGCTTCATGCTTGGTTTGGAAGAGATCTAGAAGGAGATTTGGCTAAGTTTGCATCAAGATTAAGGTATGTATGAGGTTGTGTTAGGAGTTTCATGCATGTTTTGGTTGCTAACTTGATGTGCATGTTAGCCATGGCTCAAATCTTTGTTAAGCCATGGAAATGGTATTTGGCCAAAGTTGTTATGGTGATAAAGCCATTGCATGCTAAGTGTGAAGCTTGATGATGATGCATGCAATGATGGATTGTCTACTCTTGAGTAAGATTTTGAGCTTTCTTTTGTTTTATCATGATTGAAGTTGAAAAGGAGCATGATTGTCATATTCGCCATGATGCATTCATGAGCATGGTTCATGCTTCTTGCATGTTAGTTAAAATTTGTGTTTTGGATGGCTATGGACACCTTGAAATTGCCATGCTCATATATGTATATATATGTTTGCACATGATGTTTTGGTTATGAAGGAAGTGATGAATAAGTTTGTTTAAAGAAGAAGATGTTGAAGAATAATTGTGAAATTTGCAAGCACAATTCGCCTAGCACACATATAAGTGCTTGATGCTAAATTATAAGTTTTGAGCCACAATATGCAAAGCATTAACTAGTAAAATGCATGCTGTTTTTGTGAGGTATTAAGTGCATAATTGGCCTCAACATGTACATGAATATTCGGCCTTGGGTAGCCTATTGAAGGCCTTAGCATTTCCTTGATGCTCGAATAAATTGTATTGAATTGCTTGATGTAGTATAAAATGTGCATGACTATTGTGTATTCAAGCTAAAGGGTGGCCATATGACCATTTAAACTCCTTGTCATATTCGGCCATAAGCTAGCACAATGAGGTTTTAATAAATTGAATTTGTTTGAATTAGCTCAAGAGCTTAGAGGGCCACAATTGGACAAGGGGAAGGAGAAAGTGATCGAATAGCCGAAAAAGCCGTTCGACAACATCCGAGGTAAGTCCTCAAGAAGTGACCCTACTTGAATTATGTGAAATAAAGTATGGATGTGTATTGATTATTGATTATGTGTGCATGAGTATTTGAATTCTACCGGGCTAAGTCCGGCGAATATGCTTGTGACTATAATTGCGTTTGAGCCTTAATACTGAAAATGAAATATGTATGTCCAATGATAATTGATGTATGTGTTCATGGGAAATTGAATGATATCCGGGCTAAATCCAAGACAATTATGCTGGAAATTATATCCGGGTTAAGACCCGAAGGCAATTGTGCTAGTGGCTACATCCGGGCTAAGACCCGAAGGCATTTGTGGACATGGTTATATCCGGTTATATTCCGAAGAATCTTGGGTTGGAGGTGAGTATTGGTTGCTGTAATAAATTCAATGAGTACACTCAAAAAGCCCAAAGAATGAGGTACGTTTATATGTGCATTGGAAAGTCGACATGTTTGAGCAACATTCGCTCAATCGACTAATGAATTTCAGTTATTGAATTGATTGATACTTTGTGAAATTATATAATGATGAAGTGTGAAGTAAGAATGTGTATTAATGAAATGATGCATTTGGCTATGTGAATGTATTGCTGTAATTAGAGTTGATTATATTCCTTGAGACTTACTAAGCATAAAATGCTTACCCGTTGCTTTGGCTCTCGTTTTCTAGATTTCGCTCGAAGCAATCGGATTTGGGATCGTTGAAGTCGAAGTCATCCACACTATCAAGCCTCCATTTTGGTATAAATTTTGGTTGAACTTGAGATGGCATGTATAGGACTACCCTTGTTGGTTAAATATGTTGTGATGTATATATATACGGCCATGCGAAAATGGCTCGAAAAAGGAAGCATGAACTTAGACTATTTGTGGTTTGTATGTATATATTTGGTGTCATGATGTGGCTATGGATTGGAAATGGGAATGTTGGTCACATGATCAGCCATTGGCATGGTTAAAATGATCATATATGAACCTATGTATGGCAAGACTAGTTGGTTCATGGAGACTACCAAATAGGTAAGACCTACCTTAAAACAGATGCTGCCAGCTGCAGTGACGTGAATGTGAAAAATCACCAAAATTTGTAGGAATGGTATTAAATAGTGAATAAGCTATGTAAATGAACCTTGATGAGTCTATTTTCATATGGAAGAAACGAAATGGTCATAGGAGTTACATGTTAAGAGATATTAAGGCTATTGTGAGACAGGGCCAGAACGGTTTCTGGGTCCCCTGTCGCAACTTTAAAATTTACTATAAATTATCCAGAAAGAATTAGGAGTCATGCCTTATATGTACAGATTCCATTTTGAGTCTAGTTTCATTAGAAAAAACGGAACCAGTGTTAAAGCCCTGTACAGAGAGATATTCAAGTTATAACGCGCAAAGGTCAGAGCAGTCGATCCCTGTAACATGGGTGACTTTAACTAATAAACTGTACCAATTGGCCCGACCAAAAATTCTAGAAATAAATCCATGGATGGATATATGAGTCTAAATTCAGGAAAAATTTACGAAACCAGTTTCCGAGTTTTGAAACTCGAGATATGATTTTTAAGGCGACAGTGATGCAGTTTTCCAGCCTGACTGGAAATGTCAAATTGGTGGGCAAAACATGTGAACTTGGCTTGTTAACCCCTCGTGTCCGACACCGGCGATGGTCTCGGGTTCGGGGTGTTATAATTTTATTGGTATCAGAGCCACGGTTTAGTCGATTCTAGGACTACCGTGATGTGTTTGGGGTCTAGCTATACATGCCATTAAATGATGAATCGATAGTGTGGTGATTTACGACAATTTGACTTTGTGTTTGTTTATAGCAATGGATCCCGATCCCAACCGAGCGATAGCTGATGATGTGGAGAGTGTGGCGCTGCTCCGCGCAAGGGACAGCGCCGGTGGACTCTCAACCTATGGCCAGCAATCCGAATGACGAGGCTAGGCAAGCCTTTTATAGTGTGATGAACGAATGGTTTAATCAATACATTCGAACTAACACTATTGTTCCACAACCTCCATTCCCGACAAATGCAACCCCAGACCTACAATACCTCCGGTGATGACCAAATAAGGTCAAGTAAGCCCCAATCGATAGGATTGAAAACATGGGGCCACTGAATTTAAGGCTACGGATGATGATGATGCCGAAGCGAGCTGAATTTTGGTTGGATAACACTATCCGGTGCTCGATGAGCTATCCTGTACACCGATGAGTGCTTAAAGTGTACCATCTCCTTGCTACGTGAGTCCGCCTACTATTGGTGGAGTACTCGACTCTGTGGTGCCTAGAGAGCAAGTGACTTGGGAATTCTTTCAAACCGAAGTTAGAAAAAGTATATCATCGAGATTCATCGACCAAAAGCGGAGGGAATTTCTTGATCTTAAGCAAGGTTCTATGTTCGTTACCGACTACGAACGAAAGTTTGTGAGGCTTAGCGATGCACGCGAGAATGCATTTCGTCCAAGCTATTATGTGTAAACGCTTGAGGATGGGCTGAATGATGATATAAGGATGTTTGTTGGCATCCTCGAGATACGAGAGTTCGTAGTACTTGTTGAGCGAGCTTGTAAAGCGAAGAGCTTAGAAAGGAGAAACAAAAAGCTGATGTGGAACCGGAGAATTCGAAGAGGTCCTCGGAAAGTCTCTTCAACAAGCATCGAAGAGATTTCGAGATGATGCGAGCCGGTCTAGAGGCGTTTCGGGCTTTTCTAGACGAGGACGCGATCGACCCCCTGTGACCACACGAGTCACTTTGATCGCCAGTGGTGGAAATGATCGCCGAGAGAGGGCGGAGTGTCCACATTGTGGCAAATGGCATTCGGGGAGCTGTTGGTTTCGTGATCGCTCTTGCTATAAGTGTGGATCGGCCGACCACTTTATGAAGGATTGCCCGAGGATGCTTGAACAGAATGTGAGTCGAGTGGAAACCCGGTGCTACCATCGCCGAGGTAGGCCACCTAGAAATATGGGCAATGTCGATGGCGGTCGAGAGGATCTAGAGATGCTACCATCGGATCGAGGCTCGTGCTCTGCAAGGACTTATGCCATACGCGCGCGTGAGGATGCTACCTCTCCGGATGCCATTACGGTACTTTCACTCTTTTCAATACAAATGTGATTGCTTTGATTGACCCCGGTTCTACTCATTCATATATATGTGAAACCTTAGCATCCAAAGAAGACTTTGCCTATTGAGTCTCATCGAGTTTGTAATTCGGTGTCAAACCCTTGGGTCATTACGTGCTTGTCAACAAAGTGTGCAAGAAAAGTCCCCTAGGGTTCCGAGGTTCTTGTTTTTCGCGGACTTGATGCTTTTGCCGTTCGATGAGTTCGACGTTATTCTTGGTTTGGATTGGTTGACCATGCACGATGCGGTTGTAAATTGCAAGAGCAAGACTATCGATTTGAGGTGCGCGAATAATGAAATAATTCGGGTTGAGTCTACGGACTTAAAGGGTTGCCACCGTAATATCGCCGATGTTGGCCCGTAAATATGTAAGAAAAGGGTGCGGCGTACCTTGCGACGTGCTTTCGATGACAAGGAATCGAAAAGAAACCCGAATCGTGCCCGTGGTTTGTGAATACCGGATGTTTTCCAAGAATTGCGGGTTTACCACTGTTCGGGAAATAGAATTTGGCATCGAATTGGTACCTGGTACCACTCCAATTTCGATAGCTCCGTATCGTATGGCACCAACGGAATTAAAGGAGTTGAAAGCTCAGTTGCAAGAATTGGTGGATAGAGGTTTTGCTCGCCCGAGTTTTTCGTCTTGGGGTGCGCCAGTGTTGTTCGTGAAGAAGAAGGATGAAACCATGCGGCTGTGCATCGACTATCGTCAGCTTAATAAAGTGACGATAAAGAACAAGTATCCGTTGCCACGTATTGATGACTTGTTCGATCAACTGAAGGGAGCCTCGGTGTTCTCGAAAATAGATTTGAGATCGGGCTATTATCAATTGCGAATCCGAGATTGGACGTGCCCAAGGCGCCTTGAGCGAGATATGGTCACTATGAGTTCCTAGTGATGCCGTTTGGGCTCACTAATGCCCTACGGTATTTATGGATTTGATGAATCGGATCTTTAGACCATATTTGGATCGATTCAGTAGTCGTGTTTATTGATGACATCTTGGTCTATTCAAGAAATGAGACCGAACATGCTAAACACCTGCGGTTAGTCTTTGCAAATTTTACGGGATAAGCAATTATATGCTAAGTTGACAAGTGTGAGTTCGGTTAAGAGAGGTTAGCTTCTTGAGTCATGTGGTATCTGCATCGGTATTCGAGTCGACCGAATAAAATTTCAGCCATACTTAATTGGAAGCCTCAGAAATATTCTTGAGGTTCGAGCTTTTTGGGGCTTGCTGGGTTATTACCGACGATTTGTAAAAGGATTCTCAATGATAGCCACGCCGATGACGGCTACTCCAAAAGGATGTTAAGTTTGAATGGACGGAGAAATGTCAAAAAGTTTCGATCAATCGAAAACTTATCGATGAAGCCCCAATTCTAGTGCAACCCGAGTCCAAGCAAAGAGTTTGTCATCTATAGCGACGCCTCCCTACTTGGATTAGGTTGTGTATTGATGCAAGAGGGTCGAGTTGTGGCCTATGCGTCGAGGCAATTAAAGCCACATGAGAAAAATTATCCGACTCATGATCTCGAATTGGTCGCCATCATGTTCGCCTTAAAGATATGGCGACATTACTTATTTGGTGAAAGGTGCCATGTGTACTCGGATCACAAGAGTCTCAAATATCGATGACCCAAAGAGACTTAAATCTGCGACAAAGACGTTGGCTCGAGTGTTAAAGGATTATGAGTGATCATTGACTATCACCCGGAAAGGCGAATGTGGTTGCGGATGCCTTGAGTCGTAAATCATTATTCGCTTACGAGCGATGAGCGATGCACTTATCGTCCAATCGATAGTGTGTTAGTAGCTGAATTGAAAGCCAAACCACTATTGATACATCAAATTCGAGAAGCTCGAAAGTCGACGATGAGTTGGCTGCAAAGCGAAATTTGAGTGTGTTAGAACAAGGACTCGAATTTCAAATTGACGATGACGATTGTTTGAGGTTCAAAAGTCGTCGTGTGTTCCAAAGAATTGAACTCATTTCGATAATTCAATGAAGCCCATTGTAGCCGAATGGCAATCCACCCGGGAGTACGAAGATGTACAATGATTTGAAACATCGGTTTTGGTGGCATGGTATGAAGCGAGACATCTCCGACTTTGTTTGAGATGTTTAATATGTCAACAAGTGAAAGCGGAACATCGGTGCCTTGAGATTACTTCACCAATCATGATACCCAAGTGGAAATGGGATCGAGTCACAATGGACTTTGTATCCGGACTGCCATTGTCAGCAAGTAAGAAGGATGCGGTTTTGGTCATGGTTGATAGATTGACTAAGTCCGCTCACTTTGTCCCCGTCACGTCACGGATTTTCAATGGACAAATTAGCCGAATTATACGTTTCGAGTTGTGAAATTACACGGGTGCCTATTTCCATCGTGTCGGATAGAGATCCGAGATTTACCTCGCGATTTTGGAAAAAGTTGCAAGAAGCTTTGGGTACCAAGTTGCATTTCAGACCGCCTTTCACCCCCAAACCGATGGTCAATCCGAGTGGATAATTCAGATACTTGAGGATATGTTAAGATGTTGCGTCCTTGAGTTTAGTGGTTCATGGGAGCGGTATTTGCCGTTGATTGAATTCGCTTATAACAACGACTTTCAATCAAGTATTAAGATGGCACCCTACGAGGCCTTGTACGGTCGTAAATGCCGTACACCATTGTTTTGGACCGAGCTCGGTGAAAGCAAGATTTTCGGGTGGATTTGATTAGAGATCTTGAATGAAAGTGAAAGTAATCCGTGAAAGTCGAAGATAGCCTCCGATCGTCGAAGTCGACGCGGATCTGAAGCGTAAGGATATCGAGTATCGTGGGTGATAAAGTGTTTCTCAAGGTATCGCCTTGGAAAAAGATACTCGATTCGGCCGTAAGGGCAAGTCGAGCCCGAGGTTCATTGGGCCATATGAGATATCCGAGCGAGTCGGTCCGGTGGCATATCGTTTGATTTTGCCCCCGAACTCAAAAGGTTCACGATGTCTTTCACGTTTCGATGCTTGACGCTATAGATCCGATCCATCGCACGTGATTAGTCCATCGAAATTGAAATTCAAGCTAATATGAGTTATGAGGAAGAACCGATTCGTATCCTATCACGAGAAGTGAAAGAGTTGCGAAACAAGCGGGTTCATTGGTGAAAGTGTTATGGCTCAAGCACGGGATAGAAGAAGCTACTTGGGAGACCGAGAACTCTATGAAAGAGTGATATCCAAACCTATTTACCAGTAAGATTTTTGGGGACGAAAATTTCTTAAGTGGGGGAGAGTTGTGACAGCCCAAAATTGACCCTAGTCGGGATGTGGTTTCGGGACCACAAAACCGAGGCATAAAAATAATTTAAAATTTATTTTGATGCCTATGATATGTGTTAATTTGTGTGTGACATTTTTGATGTTTCGATTTAGTGTTATAAATGCGAATTTCACTAGAAAAGACCTAGTAGTGAACTTTGAAAGTATGATGGGGAAATGTGTGATGACTAGTTGCTCATGCATGCAAAAATACGGGATTTGCATGTCAAATTCCCCCCCCCCCAACATGAAGTGGCCGGCCATGGCAAGAGAGGATGGGCAAAACATGTCATGAAACATGTTTTGTTGGTGCATTAGGGAGAAATAATAAACAAAGGTGTATGGGTAAGAAAAGAATGAAAAAAATGTGTGTGAGTGAGGTATTCCCCCATTGCCGTGATTTGTAGAGAAGGAAAGAAAAAATTTTGTTCATCCTTTCTTTGAGCCAAAACTAAGGAAGAAGGAGGATTTTTGCTTCATGCTTGGTTTGGAAGAGATCTAGAAGGAGATTTGGCTAAGTTTGCATCAAGATTAAGGTATGTATGAGGTTGTGTTAGGAGTTTCATGCATGTTTTGGTTGCTAACTTGATGTGCATGTTAGCCATGGCTCAAATCTTTGTTAAGCCATGGAAATGGTATTTGGCCAAAGTTGTTATGGTGATAAAGCCATTGCATGCTAAGTGTGAAGCTTGATGATGATGCATGCAATGATGGATTGTCTACTCTTGAGTAAGATTTTGAGCTTTCTTTTGTTTTATCATGATTGAAGTTGAAAAGGAGCATGATTGTCATATTCGCCATGATGCATTCATGAGCATGGTTCATGCTTCTTGCATGTTAGTTAAAATTTGTGTTTTAGATGGCTATGGACACCTTGAAATTGGCCATGCTCATATATGTATATATATGTTTGCACATGATGTTTTGGTTATGAAGGAAGTGATGAATAAGTCATTTAAAGAAGAAGATGTTGAAGAATAATTGTGAAATTTGCAAGCACAATTCGGCCTAGCACACATATAAGTGCTTGATGCTATATTATAAGTTTTGAGCCACAATATGCAAAGCATTAACTAGTAAAATGCATGCTGTTTTTGTGAGGTATTAAGTGCATAATTGGCCTCAACATGTACATGAATATTCGGCCTTGGGTAGCCTATTGAAGGCCTTAGCATTTCCTTGATGCTCGAATAAATTGTATTGAATTGCTTGATGTAGTATAAAATGTGCATGACCATTGTGTATTCAAGCTAAAGGGTGGCCATATGACCATTTAAACTCCTTGTCATATTCGGCCATAAGCTAGCACAATGAGGTTTTAATAAATTGAATTTGTTTGAATTAGCTCAAGAGCTTAGAGGGCCACAATTGGACAAGGGGAAGGAGAAAGTGATCGAATAGCCGAAAAAGCCGTTCGACAACATCCGAGGTAAGTCCTCAAGAAGTGACCCTACTTGAATTATGTGAAATAAAGTATGGATGTGTATTGATTATTGATTATGTGTGCATGAGTATTTGAATTCTACCCGGGCTAAGTCCCAAGGCGAATATGCTTGTGACTATAATTGCGTTTGAGCCTTAGTAATGCTGAAAATGAAATATGTATGTCCAATGATAATTGATGTATGTGTTCATGGAAATTGAATGATATCCGGCTAAACTCAAGACAATTATGCTGGAAATTATATCCGGTTAAGACCAAGGCAATTGTGCTAGTGGCTACATCCGGCTAAGACCAAGGCATTCGTGCGAGACATTCTATCCGGGCTAAGACCAAGGCATTTGTGCACATGGTTATATCCGGTTATATTCAAGAATCTTGGGTTGGAGGTGAGTATTGGTTGCTGTAATAAATTCAATGAGTACACTCAAAAAGCCCAAAGAATGAGGTGCGTTTATATGTGCATTGGAAAGTCGACATGTTTGAGCAACATTCGCTCAATCGACTAATGAATTTTAGTTATTGAATTGATTGATACTTTGTGAAATTATATAATGATGAAGTGTGAAGTAAGAATGTGTATTAATGAAATGATGCATTTGGCTATGTGAATGTATTGCTGTATTTAGAGTTGATTATATTCCTTGAGACTTACTAAGCATAAAAATGCTTACCCCGTTGCTTTGGCTCTCAGTTTTCTAGATTTCGCTCAAAGCAATCGGATTTGGGATCGTTGAAGTCGAAGTCATCCACACTATCAAGCCTCCATTTTGGTATAAATTTTGGTTGAACTTGAGATGGCATGTATAGGACTACCCTTGTTGGTTAAATATGTTGTGATGTATATATATACGGCCATGCGAAAATGGCTCGAAAAAGGAAGCATGAACTTAGACTATTTGTGGTTTGTATGTATATATTTGGTGTCATGATGTGGCTATGGATTGGAAATGGGAATGTTGGTCACATGATCAGCCATTGGCATGGTTAAAATGATCATATATGAACCTATGTATGGCAAGACTAGTTGGTTCATGGAGACTACCAAATAGGTAAGACCTACCTTAAAAACAGATGCTGCCAGCTGCAGTGACGTGAATGTGAAAAATCACCAAAATTTGTAGGAATGGTATTAAATAGTGAATAAGCTATGTAAATGAACCTTGATGAGTCTATTTTCATATGGAAGAAACGAAATGGTCATAGGAGTTACATGTTAAGAGATATTAAGGCTATTGTGAGACAGGGCCAGAACGGTTTCTGGGTCCCCTGTTGCAACTTTAAAAATTTACTATAAATTATCCAGAAAGAATTAGGAGTCATGCCTTATATGTACAGATTCCATTTTGAGTCTAGTTTCATTAGAAAAAACGGAACCAGTGTTAAAGCCCTGTACAGAGAGATATTCAAGTTATAACGCGCAAAGGTCAGAGCAGTCGATTCCTGTAACATGGGTGACTTTAACTAATAAACTGTACCAATTGGCCCGACCAAAAATTATAGAAATAAATTCATGGATGGATATATGAGTCTAAATTCAGGGAAAATTTACGAAACCAGTTTCCGAGTTTTGAAACTCGAGATATGATTTTTATGGCGACAGTGACGCAGTTTTCCTGCCTGACTGGAAATGTCAAATTGGTGGGCAAAACATGTGAACTTGGCTTGTTAACCCCTCGTGTCCGACACCGGCGATGGTCTCGGGTTCGGGGTGTTACATGGGTAGACACACGGACGTGTGTCTAGGCTGTGTGTGACACACGGTCAGCCCCATGGGCATGTTATGCAGCCGTGTGTCCCCTGTACTGAAAATTTGCAAGTCAGAATGCATGGTAGTAAACACACGGGCAGAGACATAGCCGTGTGTCTCAGCAGTGTAGAGGACACGGCCTCTGGCCATAGGCATGTGCCTTGGCCGTGTGCCCTAAATTGGATGCTGACGTTAGAAACAAAATGTCAAGGTTTTTCGACACGGGCTAGGACACAGGCATGTCATGGCCGTGTGAGGGACACAAGCCATAAACACGAGCGTGTGTCAGGCTGTGTGAAAAACATTGTAGGTTCACATTTAGAATTTAATTCACACGGGCGTGGGACACGGGCGTGTCCCTAGATGCTTAAGTCGTGTGTGCCACACGGGCCATTAGCACGACCGTGTTATAATGACCACATGGACGTGTGCCCTATTTCAAGAGTTATTTTTATTAAGTCAGTTTAAGGACCCGAGTTGGTTTCAAATGGCTTCCAATGAATGTTTGACGCCTCGTAGGCCCATATTAAGGAGATTTAACAAAGTTTGAAAAGGTTTTAAATTTGATCAAGTTTTGGTGACTCGGAAACGTTTAAATGCATGTGATTAAATTCAGTAACGCCTTGTATTTTGTCCCAACGTAGGGCACGGGTGTGGGGTGTTGCATCTAGTGGTATCAAAGCTATGGTTTAGTCGGTTCTAGGACTAACCTAGCGTGAGTACGAGTCTAGCTATACATGCCATAATTGTATATTGATAGTGTGATGACTTCTGATGAGATAAATTGTGTTTTTATATATAGTAAATAGATCCTGACATAGTTATGGCGGATGACGTGGAAAGTAATGCACTGGCTCCCGCTAAAGGGACTGCGCCAGTAGATGTAGGCCCATGACGATGAGTCAGGGCAGAGGGGCTAGAGAAGCTTACCTCCACATGATGGACGCGTGGTATTCAGAGTTTATTCGTGCGAATCTGAATACTCCACCTCCTCCACCTCCCCCAATTCCTCAACCCATTTTTATAGCTCCTCAAGGAGCAGAGATGGCTAGGAGAGAGAAACCTCCAGTGGATAGAATTCGTAAACAAGGGGCCAAGGAATTCTGGGAAAATATTGATGATGACCTGGAAAGAGCAGAGTTTTGGCTAGAAATTACCATTAGGGTATTTGATGAGCTATTGTGCACACCTGAGGAGTGTGTGAAGTGTGCAGTGTCACTCTTATAAGACTCGGCCTACCAATGGTGGAATACTCTCATTTTAGTCATACTGAGAGATCAAGTAACTTGGGGATTTTTTCAAGAAGAATTTCGAAAGAAGTACATTAGTCAGAGGTTCATCGACCAAAAGAAGAAAGAATTCTCGAACTAAAGCAAGGCTGAAAGGCAGTAACAGAGTAGGAGAGTGAGTTTGTGAGGCTTAAAAAATACACTAGGGAGTGTGTATCTATCAAAGCCATCATGTGCAAGAGATTTGAGGACGGACTGAATGAAGATATCCGTCTATTAGTTGGCATCTTAGAATTGAGGGAATTTGTGGTGCTCGTGGAGAGAGCATGTAAGGACGAGGAATTGGCCAAAGAGAAGAGAAAAGTTGACATCGAGTTCCGAGACTCAAGGAAAAAATAGATAGGGAAATCACAGCAGACCTTATCTAAGAGATCAAGAGAGTTTCCTACCCGATCAAATGTGTCAGTGGGGCTCTCGAGCAAGAGCAAGAATAAGCAGCACACGACGTCTAAAGCTCAAACCACTTCTATTGCAAGTGTTGGGAGTGCTCGGCCAAATAGGCCAAAGTGTTCATAATGTGGTAGGCGTCATTTCAGCAAGTGCCGAGGGAATGAGAGGGGTTACTTCAAATGTGGATCACTAGACCACTTTATCTGAAATTTCTCAAAATTTGATGACAAAGAGAAAAAGCAAGATATGAGGGTGAATAGTGCTCCTTTGAGGGGTAGACCACAGAAGAACTCAAGTAGTGGGGCTAGCAATAGAGGTACTCTTAGAGATACAGCTGTGAGGTCCGAAGGCCGAGCGCCTAGAAGGATTATGCCATTCACACTCACGAAGAGGCATCTTCACTAGATGTGATTACAGGTACTTTTTCTTTTCATGATATTTCTATTATTGCTTTAATTGATCCGGGGTCTACGCATTCTTATGTCTGCATGAAATTGATTATGAATATGTTAGTTGAACCTACTGAATTTGTAGTAAAAGTGTCTAACTAGTTAGGTAAGCATGTGATAGTTGACCAAGTATGTAGAAATTATCCCTTGACAATTAAGGGTCATAGTTTTTCGGCTAACCTTATGTTGTTGCCATTTGATGAATTCGATGTAATCCTTGGAATGGATTGGTTAACTTCTCATAGTCTCGTAGTGGACTGTGGAAAGAAATCTATCGAGTTGAAATATGAAGACAGAAATGTTCTTTGGGTTGAACCAGATGAATCAGATGACTCACCTGTAGTGATATAGTCTATGATTGCAGAGAGATATTTGAGAAAATGGTGTGAAGCTTACCTTGCATTTGTGTTGAATACCCAAGAGTCTAAAGTGAAAATTGACACAGCGCCGGTGTATGTGAGTATTTGGATGTGTTTCTAGAAGAGTTGCCCAGATTGCCTCCAACTAGAGAAGTTGAGTTTGGCATCGAGTTGGTGCTTGGTACGGAACCTATCTCGATCGCTCCGTATAGGATGGCTCTAACGAAATTAAAAGAGTTAAAAGTACTGTTGCAAGAACTAACTAACAAAGGATTTACGAGACCGAGTTTTTCTCTGTAGGGTGCCCCAGTGCTATTTGTGAAGAAAAAAGATGGGTCGATGAGATTGTGCATAGACTACCAACAGCTCAACAAGGTGACTATGAAGAACAAGTATCCCTTACCAAGAATCGATGATCTGTTCAATCAGTTGAATGGAGCCACCATGTTTTCTAAGATAGACTTAAGGTCAGGCTACTACCAATTAAGGGTTAAGGAGCAAGATGTACCAAAAATTAGTTTTTGGATGAGGTATGGCCGCTATGAGTTCCTCGTCATGCCCTTTGGCTTAACAAATGCCTTAGCGGTATTTATGGATTTATTGAACCACTTTTTTCGACCCTATCTGGATAAGTTCGTCGTTATTATCGGCGACATATTGATTTATTCGCGTGATAAGAGTGAACATGCGGAGCATCTGAGAGCCGTTTTACAAACCTTGAGAGATAAGTACTTATATGCTAGGTTTAGGAAGAGTGAATTTTGGCTTAAAGTGCTCGGATTCCTAGGACACATTGTGTTGGGTTATGGGATTAGAGTTGACCCAAGCAAGATCTCGGCTGTTGTTGAGTGGAAACTGCCGAGGAATGTGTCGGAGGTTCGAAGCTTTTTGGGTTTAGCTGGGTACCACAGAAGATTTGTGAATGGATTCTCCATGATAGCTACTCCAATGACAAGGTTGTTACAAAAGGATGACAAGTTCGAATGGACGGAGAAATACGAACAGAGTTTTGAGAAACTAAAGGCTTCATTGACCGAAGCCCCAGTTTAGTGCAACCGAAACCTGGAAAAGAGTTTGTGGTGTATAGTGATGCATCCTTGAATGGGTTATGGTGCATGCTCATGTAAGAAGGCAAGGTGGCAGCATGTGCCTTGAGACAGCTAAAACCACATAAGAAAAACTACCCGATCCACGATTTTGAGTTGGCCGCCATTATATTCACATTGAAAATTTGGAGGCACCATTTGTATGGCGAGAGATGCCGAGTATTTACTGACCATAAGAGTCTAAAGTATTTGATGACTCAAAAGGAGTTGAATTTATGGCAATGGCGGTGGTTAGAGTTGATAAAGGATTATGAGTTGATTATTGACTACCATCTGGGAAAGGCGAAAGTGGTCGCCGATGCATTGAGTAGAAAATACTTATTTACTTTGAGAGAAATGAACGTCCAATTGGCCTTGTCAGAGGATGGTTCAGTTCTAGTAGAGCTAAAGGCTAGACCGACATTTCTCCAAGAAATTTGTGAAGCTTAGAATAGAGACGGTGAATTACAAGCCAAGAGAACTCAGTGTGAGTTGAGTGTTGAATCAGATTTTCGATTAGTACTGATGGATTCTTGATGTACCAAGGCAGGGTTTGTGTACCCAAGGATAATGAGCTTATTCAGAGGATTTTACGAGAGGCACATAGTAGTTGTTTGTCTATCCACTCGGGTAGTGTGAAAATCTATAACGACTTGAAGAAAATGTACTGGTGGTCAGGGATGAAAAGAGACATTTCTGATTTTGTTTCTAAGTGTCTAGTTTGTCAACAAGTGAAAGCAGAATACCAAGTACCCTCAAGTTTACTTCATCCTGTGATGGTTCCTGAGTGGAAGTGGGACTGAGTAACCATGGATTTTGTGTCAGGGTTGCCTTTGACACCAAGGAAAAAGGATTCAGTTTGGGTAGTTATTGATAGAGTTACTAAGTCACCACATTTTATACCAGTGCGTACTGACTATTCCCTTAAGAAATTGACTGATCTATATGTTTTTGAGATCGTGAGACTTCATGGAGTGCCCATGTCAATTATTTCAGATAGAGATCTGAGGTTTACCTCGCGATTTTGGAAAAAGTTGCAAGAGGCAATAGGAACAAAACTGAATTTTAGCATGGGTTTTCACCCGCAAACCGATGGTCAGTTAGAAAGAGTGATTCAGATCTTAAAAGACATGTTACAGTGTTGTGTTCTCGATTTCCAAGGCAGTTGGGAAAAGTATTTACCGCTAGTTGAATTTTCCTACAACAATAGTTATCAGTCTAGTCTGAAAATGGCGCCTTATGAGGCTTTGTAATGGCATAAGTGCCGAACGTCCTTATATTGGACCGAGCTGAGAGAGAATCAGATAGACGGGGTTGACTTAGTTAAAGAGACAGAACATAGTTAAAGAGACCGAAGAGAAAGTTAAGGTGATTCACAACTGTTTGAAGGCCGCTTTGGATAGACAGAAATCTTATGCGGATTTGAAAAGGAAAGAGATCGAGTTTCAAGTTGGGGATAAAGTGTTTTTGAAAGTATCCCCGTGGAAGAAGGTTCTTCAATTCGGAAGGAAAGGCAAATTAAGTCCACGGTTTATTGGACCTTAAGAGGTGACTGAGAGAATTGGATCGGTAGCATACCGACTAGCGTTGCCCTTAGAGTTAGAAAAGATACACCATGTATTCCATGTCTCTTGTTTCATCGCTACCGTTCGAACCCCTCGCATGTGATCTTGCCGACAAAGGATGAGATTATCTCGGACATGACTTATGGTGAAGAGCCAGTTAAGAATTTGGCTCAGGAGATAAAACAATTAAGGAATAAGAGTATTGTACTTGTTAAAGTATTATGACATAGTCATGGAGTAGAAGAAGACGCATGGGAACTCGTGGAGACCATGAGAGACTAATACCCGAATCTAATCAACGAAAAGATTTTCGGGGACAAAAATCCTTACAGGAGAGAATTGAAACAACTCGATTTTTGGCCTAGCCAGAAAAGTGGTCTCGAAACCACAACCTAAGGTCAGAGAAATTATTTTTAATATTATTTTATGTGTGATGACATGTTTATAAAGGTGCATGAAAATTTTGGTGGTCTAATTTTAGCGTTTGTGAGCTTAATTGCGAAAAAGGACTAAAACGCGTAAAGTGAAAAAGTCCTATTTTGATAGCTAAGGGTGTCAAATAGCTAGAGAACCTAAATTGGGGGTCTTTAAAGGACAATTAGACCCTCTAGAGAGGCTTGGTCGGCCATAAGAAAATGAAAATAAAATAGTCAAAGTGTTAGGTATTTGATGACCTAATGTATGATAAAGTAATACCCTAAAGCCTAACCTTCATCTTTTTCATTCCTTTCTTCTTGACTGAAAATATCAACCATAGGAGGGTTTTGGAAGATTGAAAATTTTTAGCCACTTAATCTCCTTACAAGTAAGTCGTTTTGATGACTTTTCTTGATAAGTTTTGTATTTTTGGAACCTTTGTAGCATGAGCTTTCAAATGAGGGGACTATTTTGCAAAATGGTTGAAAGTATAAGGTTTTACCATGAGTGTGTTCTTGTTGTTTTCTGAAATTTTATGGAAGAAAATGAGTTATGGTTGTGAAATAAATAACTTTTGTGAAGTAGTTTTCATGGAAGCTCTGACTAAGGACCATTTTGCATAAGTTGTAAAATAGGTGATAAATGTGTGAAATAATGAGAATTTTGGGCTGCTTCTAGTATAAAAAGTATTCGGCTAGGCTTGGTTAGTGAGAAAATGTGATAAAAATCGATTTTCAGACCCAGGGTAAAATGGTCATTTTGTGAAAGTCTAGGGGCAAAATGTTCATTTTGCCCAATTATGAATTTTCGAATGTGTAAATTTATATGCTGATGAAATGAATGAATTCCTATCATTTTAGATCAA
Organism: Gossypium arboreum; assembly: GCF_025698485.1. NCBI lineage: Eukaryota > Viridiplantae > Streptophyta > Magnoliopsida > Malvales > Malvaceae > Gossypium > Gossypium arboreum. The sequence goes on along the minus strand of NC_069082.1, from coordinate 75,836,966 downwards.
GAATTACAAAATTTGGGCCTAGACCGGGGAAAAGCAAATCAGGTGGACTAAGCCGAACTAGTCGTTTACATTTTGTAATTCGAGGTAAGTTGTATGTAAATAATACAACTCCAATTTTATTATATGTGTTTGAATTGATATAGCATAAATTGCTTGTTGTGGAAATGATTGTGTATGATGAATATTGAGATAGTATAACTCTCGTTTGAACCTTAGAAAATAAATCGGATATTCATGCCATGACATTTAGGTTATTTGTGTGCTAGTGTAAGACATGTCTGTGACATGCATCGGCCATATTATGAGAGCCAGTGTAAGACCATGTCTGGGACATGGCATCGGCATTGAGATGAGAGCTAGTGTAAGACATGTTTAGGACATGCATCAGTCTCGAGATGTAAGCCAGTGGAAGACATGTTTGGGACATGCATCGGCTATGAGATGTGTCAGTGTAAGACCATGACTGGGACATTGTATCGGCACGGATATGTGATAGCTAGTGTAAGACCATGTCTGAGACATGGCGTCAGCCTCGACTTCGATAGTCAGTGTAAGACCATGTCTGGAACATGGTATCGACATTATACCCTATGTTTGAGGCTTAATGAATATACGATAGCATTCCAAATGGTTCAACGGTGAGAGTTACAGTTTAACTTAACCGAGAAAAGTATAACCATGTTGTGAGTCGTACAGGTACCTATTTGAAATGTATGAGATGTAAGCTCAATATATGCTATGAGAATTGTATTGGATAGTGATGAGTAAGTTGTGCTTATGTCTAGTTTTGTATTATGAGCATGATGATGAATGGTAAAGTTGCTGTTACATTTACTTACATGCAACTTACTAAGCTTTATGCTTACTTCTTCTCCTTTCTATTTTCTTATAGTGACGCCTAATTAGCTCGAGGATCATCGAACGTTGGAGGCATCAATCACACTATTATTCAAAGCACTTGGTATAGTTAGATCTTTTATTTTGATTATGGCATGTATAGGACCTTGACTTTTGAGTTTGTGTCATTGTTAATTGGCCAAATGTGTTGGCTTACTTTAGCATTTGATTTATTTTGTATAAGGCCATGGAAAATTGCTAAAATTGAAAGTTTATATATGAATGTAAGATGGTCTTTCATGAATGTGAAATTGTTGGTACTGTTGAATATAAGAAATGTATATATAGGCCTTAGTTATGGTTGTTTGATTGAGAAATCATATTAAGTTAGACTTTGATATGTTGGTTGATGATAGATTGTGTTTCAGGGTGGCAAAGGCTTGATAGATAGCCTTATATTGTCCACACAGGTAGACACAAGGGGCATGTGTCTAGGCCATGTGTGACACACAATCAGCTCCATGGGCATGTTGTTCAGCCGTGTGTCCCCTGCACGTAAAATTTGCAAGTCAGAATGCATAGTAGTAAACACACGGGCAGAGACGCGGCCGTGTGTCTCAACTGTGTGGAGGACACATCCTCTAGCCACGGGCATGTGCCTTGGCCGTGTGCCCTAAATTGGATGCTGACGTTAGAAACAAAATGTCAAGGTTTTTAGACACTAGCTAGGACACGGGCTTGTCATGGTCTTGTGAGGGACACAGGCCATAAACACGGGTGTGTGTCAGGCCATGTGAAAACCCTTGTAGGTAAAAATTTAGAATTTAATTCACACGGGCATGAGACACGGGTGTGTCCCTAGATGCTTAGGCTGTGTGTGTCACATGGGCCATCAGCAAGGTCGTGTTATAATGACCACACCGGCGTGTTGCCCTTTGACATGGACGTGTGCCCTGTTTCTAGAGTTATTTTTTTAAGTCGATTTAAGGACCCGAGTTGGTTCTGAATGGCTTTCAATGAATGTTTGAGGCTTCGTAGGCCCATATTAAGGAGATTTAAAAAAGTTTGAAAAAGTTTTAAATTTGATCAAGTCTTGGTGACTCGGAAACATTTAAATGCAAGTGTTTAAGTTCAGTAATGCCTCGTATTCTGTCCCGAAGTAGGGCACGGGTGTGGGGTGTTACAGTATGATTATATTCAGTTATATCTAGCCAAAATAAAGGTGTATGTTTATGACATGTTTATTTGTGAATTTGTTATTTATGTACGGTTGGTGATGATAAAGAATGAATGTGATTTATTTATTAATTAGTTTGATCTTTGGAAGTTGTATTGATGATCGAATAGATATAGTTAAATGGCTAGGTATAGGTAATTTGGATTGGTTTGAGCATGTAAATTTGGTGTACTATGAATTGTCTTGTATGTTCAAGAATGGTATAATTAATATTTAGTTAAAGGCATGAAATCATATTAAGGAATGTTTTTAATATAGGCTGCGTATATGAGTTAAATTATGTTTAATTATAATTAGGAGTTCGAATGCTATAATATTTTGGTCTTATAGTTCGAATGTGGGAATTATGATATAGTAAACATGGTTTTGAAGTATGTTAGTTTGGTTTGGAAATTGAAATATTATAAGATATTGATAAGGTTATATTATTAAACATGTTACGCATATGTGGAAGAAATGTACAAGCATGATTTGATTTTATTGGTTATAAATTTCATATGTGTTAAGTTAAATGCTTGTTTTAAAATGTGCCTTATATATGTGGTTTATGAATTAAGTATATGACATGATTATATTATTTGGTGTATAAATTGAAATGAATGTCTGTTCTGAGTTGTATTTTGATCGGTAATGCCTCGTAACCCCGTTTTGGCGATGGATATGGGTTAGGGGTGTTATATTTGATTGGTATTAGAGCTATGGTTTAGTCGATTCTAGGACTAATGTAGCGCTTGTGAGTCTAGCTATACATTCCATATTACATACTGCGATAATGTGATGACTTCTGACATTTGAAAATGTGTTTTCATATAGTAAATGGATCCCGATAGAGCCGTAGCTGATGATGTCAAGAGTATAGCGCCTGCTCCCACGCAAGGGACAGCGCTGGTTGATTGATCGCATGATTCATAATAAGTAATAAATATTTGTAATGAAGATCAAACCTAGACTAACTACTATCACGACGAAAAGGCAAGCGCACCTATCGAACAATAGTATAGTAATGGCAAGACTGAGATATCATACCCAAGGGAACCAAAAGTACTAGTAATAACTATCTTTTTATTATTTAACCTAGAAATAAAGAAGGGCTGTTTATTAAACTAATTAACTAAAATAATTAACTAATTAAACTAAAGTGAAGAGAAAATTTGGAAAAAGACTTGAAAAAAAGTAATTGATAAAGACGACACCCAAGGAGGAATCCACCTAGATTTCACTTGTTATCTGACTCTGAACCAGACGATTTATTCACTTGACTTGATCTATGAGACTCCCTAACTAATATTATTATCTCTTTCGAGACTAACAACGTCTAACCCTCAGTTGAATTAATCAAAATCTCTTTCTTAATTAAAACCCCTAGGGAAGCAATAAATTGATCTATGGACTCCCATATTAGGTTTCACCCTAATCCGGCAAAATCTTGTAACCCTATTTTTAGGCGTTCGATCAACTAAGCTTAATTATCCCAAATCTACTATTAGACAGGGACTTTTGCTCCTCTCCATAAGCACATCAAATCATGAATCAATACCTGGAATATTAACTCAAGCATTAAGAACATATAATTAAGAACAAATCAAGTATTTATCATACAGTTCAGATAATAATAACAAGATCCATCATAGGTTTCAACCCCCTTAGGTATCTAAGGGGTTTAGTTCATAATAAAATAAGAGTACATCTCAAAAGTATGAAAATAACAAAACATAAAGAAAACTCTAAAACCCCTGAAGGAATTCTGAGAGAGATCTTCAGTCTTGGAGTAGCTCCGACTTTTGGGATGGATCGTCTGGCTTCCTTCATGTAATTCCCGGCATGTGGTTCTGTACTCCAGAAAAGTTCTGGAGGAGGGGCCCCTCTCTAAGTCATACGTAGGGTGTTTATATAGGCTTTGGATTGGCTTTCTTCCTCCCTAAGTATCCTTTTTCGTGTAAAATACAACTCCTTGAAAAAGGGGCACGCGCGTGTGCCATGGCCATGTGACGTGATTGCCAGGCTGTGTTCAATCCGTTAAATTGTACACGGCTATGTGGGTCAATGGCCAGGCCGTGTGAATCGTGAAAGCCTTGGTTGACACCCTCGAAAGACACGGGCGTGTGAGCTACCCGTATGGCAAGGCTTAGGCCATGTCATCTTCTCGATTTGGTCTGTTTTGTCCTTTTTTAGTTCATTTTTGGCTCCTTTTGACTCTTGGTGCTCTCTTGAGTACAAAACATGAAATAACCGGATTAAGAGAACCAAAATCCACAAATCTAGTAATAAACATCCATAAATATGCTAAGTATTTGGGGTAAAAATATGTATAATTTGGCGTTTATCATTAATTCTCGACCAACTTCGAGTAACCAAGCGGGAGAGGCTAAACAAGCGTTTTACCAAAAGATGAATGACTGGTTTACTCAATATATCCAGACAAATCCGGCTGCACAACAACCTTCAAGCCTGACTAATCCTTCTCCGACACCTACTATACCTCAAGTGATTGATCTATTGAGATTACATAAGCCCCCTGTTGATAAAATCAGAAAACACGGGGCTAAAGAATTCAGAGCTACTGATGATGATGATGCTGAGCAAGATGAATTCTGGCTTGATAATGCTATCAGCGTGTTTGATGAGCTATCTTGTACCCCAGATGAGTGTTTAAAATGTGACATATCTTTGCTATGAGACACCGCATATCATTGGTGGAATACACTAGTATCGGTTGTTTTGAAAGAACGGCTGACCTGGGACTTCTTCCAGACTGAATTCCGTATGAAATACATCAGCCAGAGATTGATCGACCAGAAGCCCAAAGAATTTCAGGAATTGAAACAAGGTCGCATGATTGTGATAGAATATGAATGAAAATTCGTGAGACTCAGTCGATATGCCCGGGAGTGTGTTTCAACCGAAGCTATAGTGTGTAAAAGATTTGAAGACGGGTCAAACGAAGACATTAAACTACTAGTTGGCATACATGAAATAAAAGAGTTCGTAGTACTAGCTGAGTGAGCATGCAAAGCCGAAGAGCTCTGGAAAGAGAAAAGAAAAGATGACTTTGAAGCTAGATATTCACGTAAGAGATCATTGAGTAAGTATTTCCAGTCGGCATCAAAGAAATTCTGATTATTTTAGCCGTTCAAAGGCTACTGTGGGTTATTCTAGACTGGATCGAGATAGACCACCTGTGAGCTCGAGAGTTACCTCAGTAGCTAGTTTTGGTAATGTTAGATTGAATCAACCTGAGTGTAAACATTCTGGTAAGCGACATCCCAGCAGTTTTAGATTGCATGATTGGGCCTGTTTTAAATTTGGATCGATGGACCATTTTGTTAGTGAATGCTAGTTGAACAAAACACAATACAAAATGTGAGATCGAGTAACATGTCAACTCGAAGTAGACTACCTAGAAATACGGGTAATGTGAGTAGCAGCCAGAGAGGAACTAAAGACACAACATTTCAATTTGAGGCTCGCGCACCTGCCAGAGCTTATGCCATTCGTGCTCGCAAGGAGGCTTCATCCCCAGATGTTATTACTGGTACTTTCACTCTTTATGATACTAGTGTAATTGCATTGATTGACCCTGGTTCGACTCATTCTTATGTGTGTGAGACCTTAGTATTCAGTAAGACTTTGCCTGTTAAGTCTACTGAGTTTGTGATTAGAGTATCGAACCCCTTGGGCCTGTGTGTTATGATTGATAAAGTGTGTAAGAATTGTCCTTTGATGATTCGAGATTCGTGTTTTTCGGCTGATTTAATGTTGTTGCCATTTGACGAGTTCTATATAATTATGGGTATGGACTGGCTGACTTTGCACGATGCTGTCATAAATTGCAAAAGAAAGACTATTAATTTACGGTGCTGGAATGATGAGATTATTCAGATTGAATCTAATGATCTGAATTGTTTATCGGTAGTGATATCAGCGATGTTAGCTCAGAAGTATGTGAGAAAGTTTTGTGAAGCGTACTTTGCGTATGTGCTTGATAGTAAAGTGGCTGAAAGAAAGATTGAATCAGTACCAGTTGTGTGTGAGTATCCAGATGTGTTTCCTGAAGAATTGATGGGTTTGCCACCTATTCGAGAAGTAGAGTTTGGTATTAAGTGAATACCGGGGACAACTCCGATATCGATAGCTCCGTACAGAATGGCACCTACTGAAGTAAAAGAATTGAAAACTCAGTTGCAAGAGTTGACAGATAGAGGTTTCGTGCGACCAAGTTTCTCTCATTGGGGTGCACCAGTTTTATTTGTAAAAAATGAAAGATGGAACTTTGAGAATGTGTATTGACTATAGACAGCTCAATAAGGTGACTATAAAGAATAAATATACGTTGCCATGGATTGATGACCTATTAGATCAGTTGAAAGGGGCTACAGTATTTTCAAAGATAGATTTGAGATCAGGCTACTATCAGTTGCGAGTTAAAAGACTCCAATGTGCCCAAAGACTGCTTTCTGAATGAGGTACGGTCACTATGAGTTTTTGGTTATGCCTTTCGGACTTACTAATGCATCTTCTATTTTCATGGATTTGATGAATCAGATCTTTAAACAATATCTGGATCGATTCGTGCTTGTGTTCATAGATGACATATTGATCTATTCCTGTGATGAAATCGAGCATGCAGAACATTTGATACTTGTGTTACAGACTTTGCGAGATAAATAGTTGTATGCAAAATTCAGCAAATGTGAGTTCTGGTTATGTGAAGTCAGGTTTCTGGGACATGTTGTATCAGCATCGGGTATTCGGGGTTGATTCGAGTAAAATTTCGGCTATACTTGATTGGAAACCTCCGAGAAATGTTTCTGAAGTCTAAAGTTTTCTGGGACTTGGTGGTTATTATAGACGGTTCATGAAAGGTTTCTCTATGATTGCAACTCCGATGACGAAGCTATTACATAAAGATGTTAAGTTTGAGTGGTCAGAAAAGTGCCAGAAAAGTTTTGGTCAGTTGAAATGTCATGTTTATTCTTATCACGAAGGCCTGAAATATTTGATAACTCAGAAAGATATGAATTTGAGACAGCGTTGATTGTTAGAACTGTTAAAAGACTACGAGCTTGTGATTGACTACATCTGGGAAAGGCTAATGTTGTTGCTGATGCTCTAAGCTGAAAATCACTGTTTACTTTGCGTGAAATGAATGTGCATATGAATATGTCTGATGATGAATGCGCATATGGATATGTATGATGATGGTTCGATAATAGCTGAATTAAAAAAAGACCGTTATTTATTCAACAGATCTGTGATGCTTAGGAAGTTGATAATGAATTGTTAGTAAAGCAGAGCCAATGTGATTCGAATGCTGATTCAAAGTTTTAAATTGATGCTGAAGGTTGTCTAAAGTTCAGAAACCGAATATGTGTTCCGAGAAACTCAGAGTTGATTCAGATGATTTTGAATGAAGCTCACAACAGTCAGTTATCTATTCACCCGGGTAGTATGAAAATGTATAATGATCTGAAACAGCTTTACTGGTGGCATGGTATGAAACGAGACATTTATGACTTTGTTTCAAAATTTTTAGTCTGTTAGCAAGTAAAAGCTGAGCATCATGTACCTTTTGGATTGCTTCAACCGATCATGATACCTGAGTGGAAATGGGACAGAGTCACGATAGATTTTGTATCTGGTTTGCCGTTGACACTGAGCAAGAAAGATGCAATCTGGGTTAGTGTGGATAGATTGACTAAATCGGCTCATTTTGTTCCGGTTCACATAGATTACTCGCTTGATAAGCTAGCTGAATTATATGTTTCTCAGATTGTGAGACTGCACGGAGTACCTATTTCTATTGTTTTGGATAGAGATCCGAGGTTTACATCGCGGTTTTGGAAGAAACTGCAAGATGCTCTAGGTACGAAATTACATTTCAGCAGTGCTTTCCACCAGAAAACAGATGGTCAGTCCAAACAAATCATTTAGATACTTGAGGATATGTTGAGATGTTGCATTCTTGAGTTCGAAGGTACGTGGGAACGATACTTACCTCTGATTGAATTTACGTACAATAATAACTTCCAATCGAGTAACAAAGTGGCACCTTACGAGGCTTTGTACGGCCATAAATGTCAAACACCATTATATTGGATCGAGCTTAGTGAAAATAAGTTACACGGGGTTGATTTGATTAGAGAGACCGAACAGAAAGTGAAAGTAATTCGTGAAAGTCTGAAAGCAGCGTTAGATCGTCAAAAATCGTATGCGAACTTGAAACGAAAAGATATAGAGTTTTAGATTGAGGAAAAAGTAATTTTGAAAGTCTCACCATGGAAGAAAATACTCAAATTAGTTTGTAAAGGCAAATTGAGTTCGAGATTTATTGGGCCGTATGAGATTATAGAGCGTATCGGGCCGGTTGCTTATAGACTGTTGTTGCCACCTGAGTTAGAAAAGATCCATAATATAATCCATGTTTTGGTGCTTCTTAGATATTGATCTGATCCCTCACATGTGATTAATTCATCAGAGATCGAGATTAAGTCTGATATGACATATGAGGAAGAATCAATTCGTATTCTGGCTCGCGAAGTTAAAGAATTGCGAAATAAGAAAATTCTATTACTGAAAGTACTGTGGCATAAATACAGAGTAGAAGAGGCAACGTGGGAGCCAGAAGATGCAATGAAAGAACGTTATCCAAACCTATTCACCGGTAAGATTTTTGGGGATGAAAATCCCTAAGGGGGAGAGTTGAAACAGCCCGATTTAGACCCTATTAGGAACGGTGGTTTTGGGACCACGAATCCTAGTCAGAAAAATATTCAAAAATTATTTTCTGTGTTTATTATGTGTGAATTAATTTCTGTGAAATTTTCGTGTTTTAATTCTATTGTTTGAATGCCCGATTTAATAAAAGGGTTTAATCGCGTAAAATGAAAATTTGATGGTTAAATGTGAAAGTACCTAATTGTTGTTGTCTTTATAATATGAAGTATTTATGTTCCAATATTACCATTGTTTAAGTGATGGACGTTTATGACCATGATTTTTAATGGTTTAAAATTTTAGTTGAAAGGTTAAATTAGTAAAATGTTAAATAATATATGTTATAATAAAACATAAAATTAAAATACGAATTCATATTGTCTTGTTCTTGTCGAAACTTGAGAAAGAAAGAAAGAAAATATAGCTTAGGGTATTCGGCACTTTGGAAGCTTGATTCAAGGTTAGTTTTTGTTCAGTTTTTGATAATTTTCACGTTTTTGAGATCGTTGCAGTGTAATGTACAAAGCCCATGCTTGAATTTCTGATTTTGATGAATATTTTGACTTATTCCATTGATGAACAATTGATCTTTGTGATATTAGTTGATGAATTATGAAAGATATGTTTTGTATTGAAATTTTGATGATTTTGAGTAATTAGGGCTAAATTGAAAAAATAATAAATTAAGGGACTAAAATGTGAAATAAATGAAATGTATGGACTTGTATGAATATAAGGAACATTCGGCCTAAGCATAATGTATTCAAATTTTGCATGTTTTGTGTCTTGTGCAATTTGGACTAAATTGTAAAAAGTGTAAAATGTCAGGGGTAAAATAGTAATTTTCCCATTTATGTGTTTTTGGACTAAATTGAGTGAAAATATGTTTGAATGAGTTTAATTTGAATATGTTTAGATCAATAACCAAAGAAATTAGATTTGGATCAGGGGAAAACCAAAGTTGTCGATTAGTCGTCCCCTTTCAATTACTGTTGTCCGAAGTAAATTTATAAGCAGATAGATGTTATTTATTTAATTAAATATGAACTATATATGCTGAAATGTATAATGTGATAGTATATATGTAAAATCCGAATATGTATAAACTTGGAATCTATGTGTACGAGTTCGATTCGACCGAGTTACGATGTCCGAAAGCCCTTTACGAACCTTAGGAATAGCTAGGATACATATGTCATGACATAGGATTTTTAATATGTGTTCCCATGTAAGACCACGTCTGGGATGTTGGCATCGATATGTGATTATGTGTAAGATCATGTTTGGGATATCGTCATCGTATTTGATTCGTGTAAGACCCTGTCTAGGACAGTGGCATCGATATGTGATAGCATGTAAGACCATGTCTAGGACGTTGGCATTGTACGATATATGTGATTATCCGAGTATGCTATTCAATTCTAAATGGTTCAACGGGCAATGATAAGTTGTGATTGAATGTGAAAAATGAGTTAAAAGTGATCAGGTATGTAATAGCTTATTACCTATTTGAAATAAGGTAAGTAGGTTATTTGATATATGTTGCAAATCATATATGATGCAAATGAAAAATATATGTGCATATGGAAAGTAAATTCAGCCAAAGGTTATGTATAGTGATATCATATTTGTGATCTATGTGCAAGCATATATAAATTATTATATACGGCCTTATGGATATAAAATATGAATATCTATGAAATGATCCTTGAATAAATGTATATGAGTTTATGTATATTCTATTAAAAAATGATATTATGGCTTTGAGATTGAAAGATATTTTGATATTGGATATATGTATATTCGCTAAATGAAAAAGTATGTTGTATATGAAATTGTAAGTTTGAAATTAAATGTGATTATGATAGTATGAATTGGTTTGGTTAATTGAATTGATATCGTCATTGAGTTATTTATTTGGTTATGACTTACTAAGCTATGATATCTTACTGTGTGTGTTTATTTTTACCTCTGTTTTATAGATTTTGGAATCAAGTTACGAGCTCAGGGATCATCGGTAAAGTCTATCACACTATCGACTATTTTCGGTACTTTATAAGCCAAATTCCAAACCTATGGCATGTATAGGCTAGATAATACTTGGAAATGTTGGATTTTGGTTTGTGTATATATATAAGCCATGCGAAAATGGCTTGTTTATTTTTGTTAAGTTCAGTTTCAAGTTTGAACAAATTATGGATATGTTTGGTTAAGGTTTTGATGTTTCGGCCATTATATGTTTATATGTGAATCATGGTTAATATATTTGCCAATGTTGATGAAGTTATGCCAAAGTATATGTGTATCGTAAATAGGTATGTTTTGTGTTTTGGTGAAATGTTTGGTTCTGGTTAATTTGTGAGATAAATAGTAAATTGTTTAAGGTATGATTATATTCAGTTATATCTAGTCAAAATAAAGGTATATGTTTATGACATGTTTATTTGTGAATTGGTTACTTAGGTATGGTTGGTGATGATAAAGAATGAATGTGATTTATTTGGTAATTGGTTTGATCTTTGGAAGTTGTATTGATGACCGAATAGAGATAGTTAAATGGCTAGGTATAGGTAATTTGGATTGGTTTGAGCATGCAAATTTAGTGTACTATAAATTGTCTTTTATGTTCAAAAATGGTATAATTAATATTTAGTTAAAGGCATGAAATTATATTAAGGATTGTTTTTAATGTAGGTTAGGTATATGAGTTAAATTATGTTTAATTATAATTAGGAGTTCGAATGCTATAATATTTTGGTCTTATAGTTCGAATGTGGGAATTATGATATAGTAAACATGGTTTTTAAGTATGTTAGTTTGGTTTGGAATTTGATACATTATAAGATATTGATAAGGTTATATTATTAAACATGTTACATATATGTGGAAGTAATGTACAAGCATGATTTGATTTTATTGGTTATAAATTTCATATGTGTTAAGTTAAATGCTTGTTTTAAAATGTGCCTTATATATGTTGTTTATGAATTCAGTATATGACATGATAATATTATTTCGTGTATAAATTGAAATGAATGTTAGTTCTGAGTTGTATTTTGATCGGTAATCCCTCATAACCCCATTTCGGCGACGTATATGGGTTAGGGGTGTTACAAAAAAGAATAAAAAAAATAACAATTTTCTAGTTCAATTCATAGCATTAGCATTTTCCACATCTTCTTCTTCATCGGAAAAAATTACCATCTCTATATCCGGTTCATCAAGAGATAAGCTAGCAACTCCAAGAATTTCAACTCCTTCAAATGAGTCAAATACATCACCTCCAATATCCCACATCTTGTTCTCTCCTTTTTTATAATGAAGAGGTTTTCTTGAAAGTAATGAGGAATAGTATGCACAAATGCTAAATCTTTGGCATGTTGAGGGCTAATCTTATTTCTCCTCATGGAATGGATAAACAAATATATACTCCAATTCTTCTCACAACAAGATGATGATGAAGGTTGTCCAAGAAGTTTCAAAGCTAAGTTTTGGAGCAAAGGTATTAAAGCCCCATGAACTAACCACCAAGACTTGGGATCCAAAAGCCATCCATCTTGTAGTGAATCAAATGAACCAAAAATATCTAGTGCTCCTCAAAATCTCGCAAACTCTTGGAAAACCATCTCTCTTTCTTCAGTAGAAGGAAAATTTCTTCTTAAGCACTTATTCCTTTCCTCTGAGATTTCTACATCTTTATGTGGAGGAAGGCAATTTGGAACCTCATTAAGCTAATCACTACAATAACACCTATGTAAACAAATAAAATTAAAATTTTTTAATTGATAATAAATAAAACAAGTATAAAAGAATAAAAAAAGCATAAATGGAATATATGTTATCTAAGTTTACATTGGATTTAAAGAATGAGCCATACAATGAAGTGGTGTACTATTCTTAGTCCATCGATTAATAAGAATATCATTTACGACTTCATAAAAGATTGATCTCTTATCTCCTTTCTTCCCTTCATGCCTGTAAATGCTTGTCTTCATTTTTCGATCATTTCATCCCACGTCTCATAAACCAAGTGAAGAATAGGTTTACGTATATCTATAATTCGAAGCATATCATATATAGGTTCCATAAAAGTAAGGTATAATTAACCTTATCCCACTAAAGGTCATCCAAAATTTTTTCCTTCACCAAATAGGCTTTGGAAATGTCATCTTTTTTATAAGTAGATCATTCATCACTAATAATCATATTTTGGAGACCCCGTTTAATGAGCTTGAATCTTTTTAACATCACAATCATAGAAGCAAATCGAGTATCTGCAACAGTAAGTAATTTCGAAGGCACAAAAGAATTAAATATTGTCAACCTCATAGAGTGATTCATTATGAAGTTTCTTATAAAGATAGCATCATCATCAACATTATTTATCCAACACAAAACATCATATGTAACCTTATTCTTTTCAATGTTTTTTGCAGCACATATAATTTTTTAAGATCAAGATTAAGAGTATGTAGCACACAAGGTGTCCAAAAGATATGAGAATGTTGTGTCTCTACTAATGATCCCGCGTCTTTACAAATTGGTGCATTGTCGGTTATCACTTAAAAAAAATTTTGTGCCCCAACCTCACTTATGGCATCTTTAATTAAAGTTTCCATGTAAAACTTATCCTTGTACTCCTTTTCACAATTGACAACTTTTAAGAAAACTACTCCACTTTTAGAAACGGCCATAAAGTTAGTCAATGGTCATCTTTGTGCATCAGTCCATCCATCACATATAATACTAATACATTTTTCCCTCCACATTCCCTTTATAGGTAACAACCTCTCTATGTTTGCTCATTCTTTTTTCAATAATGTTGTCCTTAAAGCATTATACCCCGGAGGTAAGTAACGTGGAACCGAATTCTTACTAGCTAAGGTGAATGCATTCACATAATGAAGGTTCCTAGCTAGATGAAAAGGCAATCCACCAGAATAAAACATTCGAGCAATATCACTATCTAAATTCTTTCGAGCAGCTAGATTGAACGATTGTTCTAAAGGGCCTTTTCTTCTTTTAAAGCCTAAACTATGCCCTTTTACTGATGTTGTGTTTGGCCCAAAGAAAGATGCTAGTGTTTGAGAACTAGGTGGCAATGGGACTGTTTTTGGTTGCAACTTAAGTTTCGAATCTTTAACTATTTTCTGCATTTTAGTAAGATGTTGTAGTGTTACTCTAGGACACACTCGAATTCCTTTCCCACTTAGTTTCAATAAATGTGCTTTAACCCTAGCGTATGACCCCTTAAATGTATCATTGCAAAAATTACACACAAAACTAAATTCCCACCTCTTTCAACAGTTTTTGGAAATTTAGTAATATATCTCCAAAGAGGAGTGTTACAAATATCATCTTGAGACACACTAGCGTTAGTAACATTTTTTGATGAGTCAACACTTCCATTACCACTTTGAGATGCCAAAATTAATGTTGGTGATCGACCCGATTAAACAACGAACAAGTAAAAATAGTGGAAGAAATTGAGATAAAAACTAAACCCCAAAACCCCAAAAAAAAAACCTTCAAAACGTAAATACAAAATTCTCCAAAAAGGGATGAGTTCTAATCGTTTAATGGATGCATTTTCTAAGGTTGTAAAAGTATCTATTTATAAACTAAATTTGTAAGTCAAATAAATTATGCTAATAATTACAAAATATATTATACCAATAAATACTAAATCTTCTTGAAAGAAAATATATTTTGTTTAACTTGACTTGCAAACAATGTCTTATATTATTTAACAAGAATTTGGGTCACACATATATTTTATTAATTTATAATTAAAATTAATTTTTACAAATATTTTTAATGTAATAAATACATTAACTAGACAAATATTATATATATTCTTATTATAATGGGTCTCATATATTTATAAATTAAATTTATAGGTCAAATAAATTATACTAATAAATGTAAAATATATTATCTTGATAAATACTAAATCTTCTAGAAAGAAAATATATTTTGTTTAACATCACTTGCAAACAATGTCTTCTTTTATTTAATAAGAATTTAGGTCACACATATTTTATTATACTTACTTTCACTATTTTTATGCAAACACTATATCCCATTTATTTTCTTCCCCATTTACCCCTTTTTTCCCTTCTCATTTGCCGTCCTTACCTTTGTCTTTGTATTTCATTCTCCACAAAAAAACCCCAGCATCATCATCTCCATATGAGCGAATCAGGTATGTTAAAAATCCCATAAATTATCATGATTAAATGTTAAAGTTCTTTTTATCTATTTACTAAAGTTCTATTCTTGTATATGGGTTTTTTTCTTTTTCTGATTCAGTCCAAAGTAAAGTCAGGGAGTGTCCTTTTTTGACACGCTTCAAGGTGTTTCTGGTAAATATCTGGTCATGTCAGCGGCGTGTTCATGTCGGACACCAGTACGACACTGGTACAAGGGGATTTTCCCCGTGTTAGTGCTTCCTAGCTGGACCATCATTTCCTCTCATCCTTGTAACTACACCTATATATGCTTCTTCTTCTTTTCTATTTTTGTCTTAAAATATTTTTCCATTAATTTATGGATTTTTTTTACATGCAGCTAATTTCACACCTATGTGTACAATGATCTGGCGAAGATGGTGGCTTACTTGCCGGAGTTCGAAAAACGAGGGGTTAAACTTCTGGGTTTCTCTTGCGATGATGTGCAGCCATGCAAGAAGTGGATTAAAGACGTTGAAGCCTACACGGTAACCTTTTTCATTATTTTCTTAAATTTGAAGTTAAAAGTGTAAGAAGGTTGTAAAAATAGGGAGTGCTTATTTATTATTTATCTATATTCAATATGAATTTTTATATATTTTAAATTTTTTATTAAATAAATTTTTTTGAGTTTTTTACACATTTGAAATTCTCATATATATATAAAACTTTTAATTTTTTCACAACTTTTCAATTTTTTTTTTAGTTTTGCAATCTAATCGTCTATAAACGTGTTATCTTTTATAGTTAAATATCACACAAAAATATAAGAGTTAAGAACGACAGTATCCGCAAGTGCACAGGTCAAATTATAATACAGTTCATACAACGTAATATTTGAAAGTATTTCGAGTATCGTACTTAAGGGAGGATAGAATAAGTAATAAAAACATGTTTACAATAATGAGTCTAACCAATAATAATTAAAATTTATATTACCATGAACCAAAAATAGATTAAGGGAATAAAAAGAAATAAATAAAGAAAAGTACACAAACAAAATAAATCGATAAACCATTCAGGAAGATTAACTCACTTTAGGGTTTGTAATTAACTTTAGGGTTTGCAATTAACTTCATATTAGGGTTTGTAAGTAACTTTAGATTAGGGTTTTAGGGTGAATTAGCTACTGATTAATCAATTATTACCTCCTGGCCTCTATTGAACTAGTCGATTAGTTGATACTCACTTATCTCCTGACCTCACTTTCTCAACCAATATAAATTATGATTTACTCAGTTTGACTTTTCTCCCAACCTTGCCTTGCCTATGATAACTTCTTAGGGCTGTCAAGCCTAGTGGTTTAAGCATACGTAATTCATACAAACTTTTCTCTCGAGAAACCCTAAATCCTCTATTAATCATATCCTCACCCACTTGTTAATCTCCCCTAACAGATTTAGCCACTCATGTTATTCATAGTCTCTCACTCGATTGAATAAATCATGTGAAAAATACAAACGATTCAGAAGAGGGAAAAGATTTGAATAATTAATGATTTGATCTCGAATAAGGAACGTAGTAGTAAATATCTGGATTCAGAGAATGAAATAAATGGATGCAAAAGAACATAAATTGAAATACTTGAATTAAATAAAAATTTTTTTGAATCAAAACTGAATTTAGAAAGAAAATAAGAAAGTATTGAAAAGCCAAAAAGAAAATAAACTAAATCTACTTCTGAGCTACTAGGGTTTTTGAAGGCATCTAGGATGATTTAGTTATATCAAACCCCTAATGTCCTATTTATAAAGGTGTTGACAGCCTAAATTAGGCTATTGGCATGTCTTAGGTCTTCGTATAAGTTTAATTATGTGGACGAAAATAACCCCGATAATCTTAGATAGCACGTCGTGTGGTGCGACACAACACCCACATCTTGCCTTGGTTATTTGTTTTGTGCCTTGACATTTCGGGAAGCTTATGCATCATTCGGCCCTTACTTCCACATCAATTGGGCCTTTATATCTTCATCCTACATACTCAATTGAACATATTAGTAGAACCTAAGACCCATGTTGACCTAATTGGGTCACAACACTTGTAAAATGTGTTAAAAATACTTATTTTATTTCCTAAGGCCTAATTACTAAAAACGAACAATAAAATCCTAAATTACATAGAAAACAAGCTCTTTAAGTGCGAAATTAACCCAGATTGACTACTACATTTAACAGTAGGTCAAAAACCCTCACAATTAAATCTTTGTTTGTCCTCGAGAAAACTACGCAAAAATAGCGACTAAAATAAAAATAGAAAATAAACATGCAAAGAAAATAAGATGCACTTGAGCTGGCTTGATACATGAGATTGGATCGGAGCATCAACATTTGGAATATTTGCCTAAATAAATAACTCTAGTTAGAAGTTTAAACAGCGCAAAGTTATTTATGTAACAGCCTATTTTTGTCAAATCAGAACAGTGGTTTCAAGACCATAAATCCGTGGTCAAAATTGTAATGCCCTAAACTTTTTTAATTTTGGCTTTTGTAATTATTAAACAGGGAAATAATTGAACAACTGGGTTTGTGTTATTTTTGGCTTTAAACGTGTTGGTTTTAGTGGTTATGTGCTCTGGGGTGTGTTTAGGAGGTCCTAAGTTCAAGCTTTAACTTGGGCTAAATTTTGGGTTTTTTATTTGAATAAAGCCTGACTTTAGGTCAGTGGACTTATAAGGAATTGTTGGTAAAAACCTAACAGAATGGGCTTGCTGGTCTAGTAGTTAGGTGGTAAGGGATTATGCTTAGGGTCTAGAGTTCAATTCCCTATAGTGGCAATAGAATTATTTTTGCTGCAAGTTTTGGCTAAGAGTTGGGCTTTATTAGAAATCTGGAGTTCGATTCCCTGCGTCGCGGGACACAGACATGTCACTGACGAGCTAGGCCGTGCGCACTCTACATGGGGGCGACAGACACGGGCGTGTGAGGCTGGCGAGGCCATGTGCGAGGCACGGGCTCGACCAATTGGGCCGTGTAGACCACACGGACGTGTGGGTCACACGGGTGAACCACACAGGGGTGTGGGATTTTAGGCCAGGCCGTGTGATTCACACGGGCAAAGCCAAGTAAGCCGGTGGGCCACACAGGCGTGAGAGCCCAATTTGTTTGAAATGTTCTGTAAGGTTTCATGGGTTGCCTAAGTCGAATGTGACCTGACTGTAAGGGCAGTAAGCGTTACTTAAACCCCATACTATGATTGATTACTGAATTGTTTGCAAAAGCATGTTATTATAAGCATATGTATCTATCTAATTCCGTATATCTGTTCTGCCATGATTTTGATGAGATCTGATATCTGCAGATAAGTATGTCATGATATGTATGTTGCATTGCATTGGGTTGGGAATTGTGACAGCCCTAATTTGACCCTAGTCGAAAAGTGGTTGCGAGACCACAAAACTGAGTCACAAAAATATTTAAATGCTCCTTTCTATGTTTATTATATGTGACGTATCATGTGTGAAATTATCATGTCTTAATTTTTTTCATTTGGATGTGAAATTATTAAAAAGGACTTATGTGTGGAACTTTGAAAATGTGATAGGTTAAATTATAGTGGTCAAATAATGCATGGTTTAAAAAAATGTGGACTTGCATGCCAAATTCCCCACTTTTGAGATAGTGGCCGGCCATGATGATATTTGATACAAAATATATGTATTTTATATTAGTATTATAATAACTAAATGGTTTTATCATATAAAATAAAGATAAGTAAAATATCTAAAGGGTGAAGAAAACAGGGTGCTCATCTATGTTTCTTCTTAGCCGAATTTAAAGAAAGAAAAGGGAGCTAAGCCATTCGGTTACCATTAAGCTTGAATTAAGGTAAGCAATTCATGTTAGTTCTTGAAATTTTAGCATATTTTAAGCTAGTTACTAAGTCCCTTACTTAGCCCATGTCAAATTTTTGAATTTTGTGGTGATATGAGCAATCGACCATGGAAGAATTTGAAGGGAATGGTTGTTGTCTTTATGTTTTAATGAGTAATTGTGGATGGGTGAAGTTTGAGCTAGTTAAATGTTCATATAGGTGGATTAGATGATAAGGGGAAATCGGCTTGTGTGTATGTGTAGTTGCCGAATGTGAATTTAGATAACATTTGAGTAATGTTTGCGTTTTAAAATGATGGAATGGAGATTTAGGCTTGATAAAATTTTGTTAAGAATGAATGAAAGAAATATGTGTATTCGGCTATGGATGATTGGATAATAAATTGGTGTGGATGTTTTGAATGAGATATGCACAATTATAAGTTGAATTTAAGGTTTGTTAAATTTGTCCTTATCATTGCCGAATGAGTTTAATGGTTAAAGAAAATTGTTAAGTGCTTAGTTAATGTGCATTCGGTCATTTAGGATGAGTATACATTTGATAATGTTTTGATGCTTTGAAATGGAATTTAATTATTAAATGAGCGTTAAGCTTGTTGAATTTTGAGATGTGATTGGGAGCAAATTTGACATGAGCATATTTTGCTAATGACATGTTGATAAATGTTGAGTTATGGTACCATGATATTAACTTAGTTATCAAGTTGCCGAATGTGTTTATAAGTAAGTGAAGTTATGTTATAATTGAGCTAAGTGTGGCTAGTAAAGCCTATTTAGTTTTCTTGCTATATTTGACCATAAATATGTTTGAGTGATTTCGATTATAGCTTAACGTTTAGTTAAGCATGATTGATGCTTTTAATTATATAGTTGTATAACTGAATTTGTTTTGGTTGAGTGTTATTTTGTTAAAGGATTGCTATTATTAAGCTTAAAGGTATTCAGTCATGAGATGGATTAAGGTGAATAAATGTTTATTTGTTTGCTTGAATTAAGCTCAAGAGCAATGGAAGCCAAATTCGGATAGGGGGAAAGAAAAGGTAGTTGATTAATCAACCCGTAATTGTTCAATGACATCCAAGGTAAGTTCTTAAGTGTTTAAGCTTGATTCTTTTTAAATGCCTAAGAGTTAAATTAATATGGCTAAGAGAATGTTAATTTTATTTAGTTAATGTGGTGAATATGTAATGATTTAAGGTTATAAGCCGATTATGACTATTATGCTTTAGTTGAATTGGATTTGGAAATTTGATGCACTAAATGAGTGTTACAATGAATAAACTATGACGTATATGTGCTGGAAGAGATATCACGATTTGTGATTATTGAATATCTAAAGGAAACCATGATGTGTATAAAATTATTAATAGTCATATGTGGTAGCCGAATGTGGCTTGGTACTAAAGTGATTAAATGTGAACTTCGATGAGGTAAATGTTAGTGATCGATGATATAAGTTATACATTATAATATATATTCGGGTTTCAAACCTAGTAGGCCTTGTGCTGGTGATGAATTTCGGGCTCCGAGCCTAGCAGGCGTAATGCCAGTGAGATGATATCGGACTTAAAGGTCTAGCAAGCTTTAAGCTGGTGAATATTATCGGGCTCCGACCCTAACAGGCGTAATGCCGGTGAAATGATATTGGACTTAAAAGTTTAGCAGGCTTATTGCCGGTGATGAAATCAGGTTATTACCTAGTAGGTGAATTGTCGGTGAACTATTAAAAGTGTGGTGCTATAAGACTATGGGCTAATACGATATGTGGATTCGTTCCGTAAAGTAAATTATTCAGGTACGAACAACCTAATTATATACATGTGAATTAAATGAATTTGATGATTGATATGAATCGAAAATATTAGAAATGGTTTCATGTTTATGTTCAACTATGAGACCTTATGTTAGATCGGCAATTGAATTTGTGTAATACATTAAGTTGACCAGGTATATGTTATATACCTATATATGTTAGATTGATCGGAATTGAATCATGGATGTGAAATGAGAAGTATATATGAAAATGTTATATATATCTAAAATAGAATTTATGGTGACCTTGTAATCATAGGTCCATGCTTGTGATGAATAGAAATGTGATGAAATTGAATGGTGATATACATGTTTAAATAATATGAATGCAAAGAAAGTGTGAAAGAGTAAATTTGTAATAAATCTGCTTGGGACAGCAGCAGTTACATGATTTTTAAAAATCACCATAAATTGTGGGAGTTGAGTTAGAGGCTGAATAAATTATGTAATTAAAGCTTAATGAGTCTAGTTTCTTATAAAAGAAACTGTGTAAGCAAAAGAATTCCCGATAATGAGATATTTGAAGTGATGTGGGACAGAGTCAAAATGACTTCTAGATCCCCTATTCTGTTTTTATAAAATCATTAGAAATTGTACAAAAATGGTCATAAGATAAAATTTATATGCTTAGACTCCTTCATGAGTCTAGTTTCAAATAAAATAAACGAGAACATGTTTTGAATTCTGTACAATGAGAAATTTGATTCGTAGTTAAGAGTGGTCAGAATAGTTAAACAGTGAAACAGGGGAAACTTTAAGAAAATCTGGTATTGAATGGCCAAACCAAAAATTCTAAAAATTTTATGAATAGAAGATATATAAATAATTTAGTGACTGTTGCTCAAGAAGACAGATTGTTGTGAATTTGTGCTTATGTTGCAAACATTGATAAAACTTGTTAATGAGTTACTAATTGTTTTCTTATGAACTTACTAAGCTTTGAAGCTTACTCCCTGTTCTGTTTCCCCATTTCTTATAGGTCTATACAATAGCTCGAGTTGGAAGGGCCGGAGATAATAGGTCTGTACAATAGCTTGAGTTGGAAGGGCCGAAGATAACACCACACTATCGAGTTTTCATGTGAGGTGAGAAGGATTGTAAATCATTAAGGTTTAAGGCATGTATAGAGGACTTCATTTTTTTGAGTGTGAGTTATGTATAATGATAATGTGTAATCATATGATATAATTTCATTGTTTATGAAGTTTTGAATGTATGAATAATTGTATGAGTGTTTAGGATTGTTCAGGGTGGCAAATGGCTTGTCATATAGCTTAGAAGTGTCCACATGGATAGACACACGGGCGTGTGTCTAGGCCGTGTGCCACATACGGTCACACCATAAGGGTGTGTTCTCAGGACGTGTGTCCCCTGCAACTTAACCCTCTATTCTGTTTTGGTAACACGGTCGTGCCTAATGTCACACGGGCGTGTGACGTAGTTAAATGCTAAATTTCTTAAGTGACTGAAGGGTCTCGATTTCTCTCTGAACCCACTTATATGTGCGATATGGGCCTGATACGTAAATAAATAAGGAAATTGAAACCAGATGTATTCCGTAAGGGTAATTTTTGAATGCCACAGCCTAAAATAGTGTAAAAGTGTTCGGTAGCACCTTGAACACTGTTCCGGCATTGGGGCCGGGTGAGGGGTGTTACAGGAATTATTGTGAAGAGAAGGATGTCTGAGAGGGGATTAGCCTGTTATCTGGAAACTACGCTGCATATATCTATTATGTATTGTTTTACGGTACCTTGTGGTATGAAGGGTTGGATGGGTTGATTATATCCCCATACTTGGTGTGTAAGGTTTGGTGGGTCGATTCTATCCCCACATGGTGTGTTGGGCTGGTCGGAGATGGTGTGTAGAGTTGGTGGGCATGTTTCCTGATATTTGATTTATTATGTATGCGATACCTGCATGGCTAAGGCTAAACTCTCTGTATTCTATTATCTGTTTGTGTGCCTGTTGTTTGTGGGGATGTACACACTGAGTTTGCGAAAACTCACCCCTTTGTTTATTTGTCTGTCAGGTAATTCTCAGCAGTAGACGGATCGGTGCGACGGACGGCTCGATGGTGACCACTGTTGGACACTTATGGATTTTTGAGTAACATTCTACTCTGTCTGCTTTATTCTAAATATTTATTTTTGGGATTAAAATGTCTTTGAACTTGAACTATTTCTATGTTATTCTGGGATTTTAAACTATTAAGCTATTGATTAATGAATTTATGATGTTTAGCTTCCGCGATAATGAAATGTGTTCACCTAATAATCGGATCCGAAATTTCAAAACTTAAGTAACAATAATGAACTGAACGATTTTTAACTTGCTAAGATTTTCTAAAAACACTCTCATGTGACATCGCTAGATTTGGCCATAATGTCTAAGCCAGGTTTGGGGTGTTACATTTAGTGGTATCAGAGTCAAGTTTGCAAAAACTCGGCTGTAGATTTGGGTAGTAAAAAGAACGGGTTTTGGAAAGTAAGTGGTAAAGTAATTTAAAATATTTTTGATAAATAAGTGGTTCACCGAGTCTCTAGCGCCGATCCTGTAAGTTCTTTGAAACTCTGATATGTACTGCTTGAAAGCATGCTTATACTGAAATTTATCTGTATCTTTCTGAAATACTATGTATATATTTTGAGACCTCTATAGGTAGTACTTTACTGAAACACTTTAGGTAGTGTAAACTGGAAACCATAGTGAGCCTATTACTCACGATAACTAATTTTGAAACTCTGATATGGTTCTGCATAAAATATCTGCTAATAATTATCAAAACTGTAAACTAATGTGCATAAAACTTCAAAATAGAGATTAATTAGAAAGTTATGATGAGCATACGTGGTACTTGTGGAAGGGGTACTAGAGGCCGAGGTAGAGGCTGTGGAGGGATTCGAGCTGAGTCTCTCGTATCTGATACGATCCCTAATTTGGACTCTAGCAAGACACCAATATCACCTGTTACTGAGATTGGTGCTGAGTCTCAAGACTATGCAGTTAGGGACGGCGCACTGTCCCAGGCCATGTTAAGGGACGGCGCACTCTAGAGGCCCTGGGTTGGTTACGGAATGACTCCAGTCAGATAGGGCTAAGATATTAAGGGGCATCGCTGGAGTTGCTCCGAGTGTGGTCAAGTATTGGATGGAGGCCATAGAGCGCTTAATGGATGATTTGGATTTTACTGATGAGCAGAAGCTCAAGAGGGCTGTGTCTCTGCTTTGCGATGAGGCATACCAGTGGTGGTTGACCGTTAAGGAGGGTACTCAGCCTGATAGGTTGATTTGGGATTTGTTTAAGACCACATATCAGAGTAAGTATATGGGAACTAGCTACACTGACGCTAGGCGACGTGAGTTTCTGAATCCCATTCAGGGAGACCGTTCAGTGGCCGAGTATGAGGCTGAATTTTCCAAGATTGACAGGCCCGTTAGAGTTGGGCCTACTGTTGCACCTGCTCGGGTGGCGATCTATCAGCTATGTAATAAACGCCATTTAGACAAGTGTTGGAGATCTACTGGTGCTTATTTGAGGTGTGGATCGACTGAGCATCGAGTTAAGGATTGTCCACTAAGGGGTAATCAGGTGCAAGCTCCGGTTGTTGAGACTACGCAGCCGCCGAGAGGAGTACAGTAGCCATCTAGGGGCCGAAGACAGGCTAGGGGTGGTAACGGTATGGGTCGAGGTCAGAAAGCACCTGGCAGGGGTGCTGCGCCGACTGAGGCGAGGCAGCCTGCACTTGTCTATGCTGCACATCACCGTGAGGACGGAGATACTCCAGACGTCATCACGGGTGCGTTTTTTATTCTTAATGTACCTTATGTTGTACTGATAGACATATGCTCTACACATTCTTATGCTGCATGTTCAGTGTCTGAGACTTTGGAAATTACGTTTGAGAGTACTTCTAGTGAGATTTCTGTGTGAGTCCACTGGGGCAAACCATTAGGGTTAGTAAGCTGTTCAGGGACGTTCCGTTGGAAGTCCAAGGGATAATATTTTTGGCTGATCTGATGGAACTTTCGTTTGGTGAGTTCAACTTAATTCTTAGTATAGACTGGTTAGTAAAACATCGTGTACGTCTGGATTGTGCCAGAAAGAAGGTGGTTCTAAGGACCGATGAGGATGATGAGGTAGTTGTGATTGGAGAACGACGGAATTATTTGAGCAATGTGATATCTATGTTGTTAGTAAAGAAGCTGGTGAGGAAAGGATGTGAGGCATACTTGGCCTACATCAGTGTTTCTGATTCTGTGGACTCTTCGGTTAAAGACATCCGTACTGTGAGAGATTTTTTATATGTTTTTCAAGAGGAATTACCAGGATTACCTCCGAGATGTAAGGTAGAATTTGGGATTGAGTTGATTCTTGGTACGGTTCCGGTGTCTATCGCTTCTTATCGAATGGCACCGAAGGAGCTGGTAGAATTGAAGGCTTAAGTTCAGGAGCTGTTAGATCGTGGGTTTATTTGTCCTAGTGTGTCTCCATGGGGAGCACCAGTTTTATTCGTAAAAAAGAAGGACAGTACGATGAGGATGTGCATCGACTATCGCCAGTTGAATAAGTTGACAATTAAGAACAAATACCCACTTCTGAGGATAGACGATTTATTTGATCAGTTCAGAGGGGCTTCTTTGTTCTCTTAAATTGATCCGCGATCAGGATATCATCAGTTGAGAGTAAAGGAGGCCGATGTGCATAAGGCGACATTTAGGACTCGGTATGGACATTACGAGTTCCTAGTTATGCCTTTTGGGTTGACTAATGCACCAATGGCGTTCATGGATCTGATGAATCGAGTGTTCTAGCCCTACTTAGATCAGTTTCTGGTAGTGTTCATCAACGACATCTTGGTATACCTTAGGATGGAGGATGAGCATGATGGGCATCTGCGGGTGGTTCTACAGATTCTTTGGGAGAAATAGTTGTATGCAAAGTTCAGTAAGTGTGAGTTCTGGCTTCGGAAAATGACATTTCTGGGTCATGTAGTTTCTGCTGAGGGGATTTGAGAGGATCCTCGTAAGATTGAGGCTGTGTTGGATTGGAAACAGTCAAAGAGTGTGTCGAAAAGTCGCGGTTTTCTTGGACTGGTAGGGTATTATTGACGTTTCGTAAAGGGGTTCTCGTTGATCGCAGCGCCGTTGACGAAGTTGTTACGTAAAGGAGTTCTTTTTGTTTGCACTAATGCACAACAGGAGAGCTTCGTGAAGCTCAAGACAGTTTTGACTCAGGCTCTAGTTCTGATACAGCCTGAGCCTAGTAAGGACTTCATAGTTTACAGTGATACATCACATGTGGGTTTGGGTTGCGTCTTGATGCAAGATGGTAAGGTAGTCGGCTATGCGTCTCGACAACTTAAGACTCACGAGGCTAATTATCTGACGCATGATTTGGAGTTGGCTGTAGTGGTTTTTGCATTGAAGATTTGGAGGCATTATCTGTACGGTGAGAAGTGTAGTATATACACTGATCACAAGAAGCTCAAGTATCTCCTCACTCAGAAGAAGTTAAATCTTAGGCAGCATCGGTGGGTTAAGCTGCTCAAGGACTACGACTACAGTATTGAGTATCACTCTGGTAAAGCCAATATGGGGGCGGATACATTAAGTCATAGGGCGATGACTGACTTGAGGGCGATGTTTGCTGGATTGAGTCTTTCTGACGATGGGAGTCTTCTGGCTGAGTTGTAGGTTAAACCGACGTGGTTGGATCAGATTAAGGATAAGCAGTTGGGAGATAAGTCTCTTGAGTTGTGATTCCGTCAGGTTGAGGCTGGAACAACCATTGATTTTAGGATTGACAGTGATGGGGTGTTACGTTTCTGAGATAGGATCTGTGTACCTAATGATGAGGATTTAAGGTTGTCGATTCTGAGGGAGGCGCATAGTAGTGCTTACGCTGTGCATCCTGGGGGCAAAAAAAATGTATAGGAATCTTCGAGAGTTGTACTGGTGGCCAAGGTTGAAAGATGAGGTGACAGACTTTATTGCTCGTTGTTTGGCTTGCCAGCAGGTTAAGGCTGAGCATCAGTTACCTTCGGGTTTGCTTCAGCCAGTAAGGATACCAATGTAGAAATGGGAGCGAGTAACGATGGACTTCATTAGTGGGTTGCCTATAACACTCACTAAAAAGGATTCTATGTGGGTCGTCATGGATCAATTGACCAATTCTGGACATTTCATTCCTATTAGGACGGACTTCTCCTTGCAAAAGCTGGCTAAGCTCTACATTTCCGAGATAGTGAGGTTGCATGGGGTTCCTATTTCGATCATCTCCGATAGGGATCCTCGTTTTACGTCTCAGTTTTGGCAGAAACTTCATGAAGCTTTGGGTTCTCATCTCGATTTCAGTACTACCTTTCATCCTCAGACAGATGGTCAGTCAGAGGGTGATTCAGATATTGGAGGACATGTTGAGGTGTTATGTCATGGATTTCTGTGGTAGTTGGGAGGAGTACTTGCCATTGGCAGAGTTCACTTACAATAACAACTATCAATCTAGTATTCAGATGGCACTGTATAAGGCACTTTATGGTCGTAAGTGTCACACTCCTTTGTGCTGGACTCAGTTAGGTGAGCGACGAATTCTATGTCCGGAGTTAGTATTAGAGACTAAGGATAAGGTCCACGTGATTTCTGATCGACTGAAAGTGAATTCTGATAGACAAAAGTCCTATGTGGATTTGAAAAGGAAGGACATCGAGTATTTTGTGGGAGACATGGTTTTTCTTAAGGTCTCGCCATGGAAGAATGTTTTGAGGTTCGGTCGTAAGGGCAAGTTGAGTCCTCGATTTATTGGGCCGTACCAGATTCTGAAGCGAGTGGGACTAGTCACATATCAGTTGGAGCGTCCTCCAGAGTTGGATCGTATACATGACATATTTCACATGTCAATGTTGAGACGCTATCCCTCCGATCCTACTCACATTGTGCCTGTGGAGGAGATTGAGGTTAGACCGGATCTGACTTTTGAGGAGAAGCCAGTTCAGATTTTAGATTGCGACATTAAGATTCTGTGTAGGAAATCTATTCCCTTGGTGAAGGTGTTGTGGCAGAATCATAGCACTGAAGAGGCTACTTGGGAGCCAGAGGATTCGATGCGTCAGCAGTAACCTCACCTTTTCTGATCAGGTAAAATTTGAGGACGAATTATCTTTAAGAGGGGTAGAGTTGTAACGCTCCAAATTTCTTTAATTTCGGGTTTTGTAATTGTTGAGCAGGGAAATAACTGAACAACTAGTTTTGTGTTATTTTTGGTGTTAAACGTGTTGGTTTAAGTGTTTATGAATTTTGGGTTTTTTATTTGAATAAAGCCTGACTTTAGGCCAGTGGGCTTATAGGGAATTGTTGGTAAAAACCTAATAGATTTGGTTTGCTGGTCTAGTGGTTAGGTGGCAATGGATTACGCTTAGGGTCTGGAGTTCGATTCCTTGTAGTGGCAATGGGATTATTTTTACTGCAAGTTTTGGCTAAGAGTTAGGCTTTATCAGAAATCTGTATTGGGGTTTAGGGATAATTAAGGCTTATTCCCTTCTTTTTAACAAAAGTTCTTCCTCTCTACCGTTATCCTTTTCCCAAAACCCCTTGTTGCTGAAAGTTTCCTTCTCTTTTACCTTCTTCCCTTCGTTTTTTTTCTTTTTTGATAAGCTTAGACGTATCACTAGTGGTTCTGTCAATTTGGTAAGTATCGCTTACCAAGTTGTGTGATTTTCTTTGGAAATCATTTAAGAGGGTTTTTGTTTGCTGTTTAGGGGATATTCAAGGCTCTGTAGAACAGTAATTGAGTTCTAAACAGCAAGGAAACACCGTTCTTCATTGAAGGTAAGTAGATCTCTCTTTCGGTATTTGGCAGTTCTTAAAGAGGTTGATCTAAGTGACTGATTTGGGCTCGGTATTGTCAATCTTAGGCTTTAGAGTGCTTGTGGTTGGATTAGTAGCAAAAATGAATCAGCTGTGTACTCCGATCACGTAGAAAACGAGTTTCAATAGAAGCCGAAAAATGGCTTGTCGACGCCACACGGGCATGTGGTCTGCCCATGTGGTAGCCTGCATCGCGGGACACAAGCGTGTCACTAACGAGCCAGGCTGTGCGCGTGCCACATGGGCTTGATAGACACAGGCGTGTGAGGCTGGCGAGGCCGTGTGCGAGGCACGGGCTTGACCAATTGGGCCATGTAGACTACACAAGTGAACCACACGGGCATGTGGGATTTTGGGCCAGGCCGTGTGATCCACACGGGCAGGGCATATGGGTGTGTGAGCCCAATTTGTTTGAAATGTTCTGTAAGGTTGCACGGGTCACCTCAGTCGACTGTGACCTGATTGTAGAGGTGGTAAGCATTACTTAAACCCCATACTCTAATTGATTACTGAATTGTATGCAAAAGCATGTTATTATAAGCATGTGTATCTGTCTGATTCTGTATATCTATTCTACCATGATTTTGATAAGATCTGATATCTGTAGATAAGCATGTCATGATATGTATGTTGCATTGCATTGGGTTGGGAATTGTTGTGAAAAGAAGGAAGTCTGAGAAGCGATTAGCCTGTTATCTGCAACTATGCTGCATATAACTATTATGTATTGTTTTACGCTACCTTCTAGTGTGTAGGGTTGGATGGTTTGATTGTATCCGGATACTTGGTGTGTAGGGTTGGGTGAGTCGATTCTATCCCCACAGGGTGTGTTAGGCTGGTTGGAGATGGTGTGTAGGGTTGGTGGGCATGTTTCCTGATATCTGATTTGTTATGCATGCGATACATGCATGGCTAAGGCCGAACTGTCTGTATTTTTTTATCTGTTTGTGTGCATGCTATTTGTGGAGGTGTACCTATCAAACAGTAGTATAGTTTTAGCAAGACCGGATTGTCGAACCCAAAGGAACTAAAAGTACTAGTAATGACTGTCTTTTTATTATCTAGCCTAAAAATAAAAAGGTTTTTGTTTTAACTAACTAATTATCTAAACTAAGAACGCACAGAGAAAAGAATTGGGGAATTGCTTTTGGGAAAAATCGATTGACTTAAGACAATACCTAAGGAAAAATCCACCTAGACTTTACTTGTTATTATGGCTCCGAATTGGGCGATTTATTCATTCAACTTGTTTCGTAGAGATCCCTAAGTTATGTTATTATCCATATTCAAGACTAATAACATCTAATCCCTAGATTGAATAATCGAGACTTTTCTCTAATTAACACTCTAGGGTTGCATTAACTCGATCTATGGATCCCCTTGTTAGGTTTCACCCTAATCCGAAAAAATCTTATCACCCTATGTCTAGGCGTGCAATCTACTCTGCTTAATTATGACAAAAGTACTCTTAGATAGGGTCTGTTCCCCCTCTGAATAATAGCATGTCTTGAATCAGTATCCTGGGATATCAAAACAAGAATTAAGAACACATAATTAAGAACAAGTTAAATATTTATCATACGATTTAGAAAATAATAACAAGATTTGTCTTAGGTTTCATTCCCCTTAGGTATTTAGGGGTTTCAGTTCATAACTAAATAAGAAAACACCTCAGAAGAATAAAGAATACAAAACATAAAGAAAACCCAAAACTCCTAAAGGGAAATTGAGGAGAGATCTTTAGTCTTGATGAATAAGGCTTCCGAGATGGATCAATCGGCTTCCTTGGAGTAATTCCTTACTCCCCCTTCTCCGTCTCTCTTTTCTTCCTCCTCTAAGGTGTATTTATAAGCTTTGGAATGCCTATGACCCCTCAAAAGTGGCCTTTTTCGAATTGGACTCAACTTGGGCTCGTCAGGGACACGCCCGTGTGAGTCGTGCTTCTATTTTTCTACATTGACACGGTCGTGTAGTCGCCTATGTGAGGAGGTCTAGGCCGTGTTGATTTCGTACTTTGGCCCATTTTCTCTATTTTTGGCCCATTTCTCGTTCCTTTCACTCTCACATGCTCTCCTAAGTATAAAACATGAAATTAAAGCATTACGAGCATCGAATTCACCAATTCTAATGAGAAATCATCCATAAAATGCATTAAACATGGGGTAAAAATATGTATAATTTACGGTTTATCAAATACCCCCACACTTAAGCATTTGCTTATCCTCAAGCAAAATTCTCAACTCATAATGAAAATAAATTCTTCTCAACTTATAATTTCTATCGATAATATCTCAAATTAATCCATAAGTAATCATACATTGAGGATTCAACTAAAAGAACATCAAAGTCTCAAACATTCTGAGTTGAGTTTTTAATCATGCAAACATAGGTGTCTCTCCTCATTTAAATAATTACCGTTGATTCGGAATATCACAGAGTTTCCCATCCTCACTAAAGATTCACTCAAATCACTCGAGGTGTTTAAGGACAATAATTGAAGCACTCAATAGTCATTAATAAAAAGTCATTACCATAGGCTTGCATGAAAATCAAATCTCCACCACTATAATTTAAGATGATACATCAATCAAAAAGTTTTTAGAGGGTTGTAGTGGGGCTTGGTTAGGGGGGTGTGGTCACAAGCTGAAAGAAAGGGTTAGAATCGAGATTGGATTGAAAAATTGCCTAACTAGAAAAGGAGTTAATCTTCACTTGCGTACAACAGAGCTTCTCTCAGAATATGAAATTACAGATATGTATACATAGGTTTTTTTTTTTTTTTTTTTTTAAGAACAAGTTAAATATTCAAAGACTAACTTATTACAAACAAGACATAGCTAAGCAATTTCTTCAACTCAAATCTCGACAAAAATAGGGATCAAATTAATTTAGGGGATTTCAACAATAATGGGTTAAGGGTTAATATTGAGGTTAATATAAGGAATGGTTTGTTAGGCTCAAATGGGTTTACTAAGGGTTAATCGTGGAGGTAGGCTTTTCATGGCATGAGTGGGTTAATCCTAAGTGCCTTAATCATTTTGATATATCAAATCAAATGGTGTGGTCTCGACATGCATAATCAAGCAAGTTCTAGAATAACATTTCAATACTGACGCATTCAAAGCAATAATAAAAGTGGGCATGAAAGAATAAATAGATGCTCAAAAGGCTAAAAAATCTCACAAAAATTATGGCTTTTTGATGTTAAAAACTTGTGAATTCCAATTCAAAGTAATACCTAAACTTTGGGGAAACAGCCTAAGATTTTAAATTCTTAAAAATCAACTTATCATGCTTGATTCTCTAATGTTTTAAAGTTTAAAAAATTAATGCATAAATCCAAATGTTTTAATTCAAGATATATCAATAAAAATCATAAATCAATTAAAATTTATCCTAAATATGATATGAAAGCTTTTTAAGAGAACAAGGCAGTCATTTAGGGATTTTTCTGATAATGAAATGAATGCCTCTCCCCACACTTAAGATGTACATTGCCCTCAATGTACAAAGATTGGTATTATAAAATAAAAATAAGATAGGGAGAGAAGTGAAACTTCCTGTATGATGAATACCTCGAACTAGAGTTTTGGAGAGTAATCAGTTTGAGAGTGGAGGAGGATACTCCAGCAGTCGTAGATGTTCATTAGTCCATAAGTCCTGTGCCAAAAGAATATTATATCTAGTGGTAGCTATGGTCGTGGTCGAGCAGGACATGTCAGTCGTGGAGAACCTTTCCCGGTGGAGTTTTAGTTCCTATGTGATGATGAGTTTAAGAGCTCTATATAACTGTGATAAAATCAGGAAATTTTTAGGGGATATTAGGAAGAATAATTACTCGAAAAGAAATAACCGAAATTAATAATTAATAATAAAATTCTAAAATCTAACAAAAATAAAAAGTAGTTTCAATAAAAAATTAAAAACATAAAATAATAAATAAATATTTCTAAACATCTTCATCACTGGATGGTTCGCGAGGTGGGACTGGCGATGAGATGTGGAGGTGCTGAAAAATCTGCTGTAGAGTAGAATCAATGTTGTCAAATCATTGAAAACACTACTGCTCGAATCAGGTGAAGCGCTCAGAAATGTCAGCATATGAAGCCGCCGCATAAACTGGACGAGAGGGTGGTGGTGGTTGAGTCGGTGGGCCCTCGTGCTGTGGGGGGACATCATTAGGAATGTCCTCGTAGGCCTCTTCCTCGGTAGATTGGGTGAGACGATACTTGGGAGGATAGGTTTCTTGGTGCCTCTCGATCATCCTCATGCTAAGCATGCTCGAGATGCCTTGTAGAGACATCTGGCCGTTGAAGGTGAGGGATGATTCTTGGGCCGCGGTATTGAGGAGCCCGAAATGTCACGCCAGCCTAGTCACATAGGGGCCAATGGAGATGACCCCCTTCCGATGTCGCTCTGTCTAGTGTTGAATCGCAAGGGAAATGAAATAGGCAAGGTCGATGACGTGCCCTTTCAACATGCACCATAAGAAGTAAACGTCATGGGTGTTGACGAGGCTAGTGCTCTCTCGCCTCCCTGTAATCGTGTAAGCTAAAATAACGTGTAAGTACCTCAAGGATGGTGGGAGAATTGATGCTTTGGAGCAGCTAGGATTGTACGAGGCCGTGCTAGGGGCAAAAGTGTGCCAGCACTTCGAGGGAGAGAAATGTATGTGGCGACTGAGAGCATGTAGTTCATTCTCCTCCGTATATAGGCCTAGTGCAGCACCAAACTCTGGGACGCTTAGCTGGTGGATTAATCCGCCTAGGCTAAACTGGACCTTGTCGAGATCATCGTACCTTGTCATTACGGTCTGGAGATAGAACGTTGAGCAGAGTTCCATCGTGAGCTTGAGGTATGTTAACTCGATAATCCTGAAGAACAGCTCCCATGGGTCGGTGGTTAAGAGAGCCCGAATTGTGTCAGCCATCTGAACTGGTTCTATGGCAGTCCAGTAGATGCAGCGGCCCGCAATTAAGGCTCGGACCTGAAGTATTTGGAAAAGCTCTTCTTGGGGCCCTCGGGGGAACTGCAAGACAGGGTGACAAATTTCTGCGATTGGACCCATGGAAGATGATGCTCCCTTCCTCTTCTTCGAGGCTAGTACGGTGGTTTTCTTTCCTCGTGATGACATTAAAAACATGTAATATGAAGAATAATAATAATAGGTAAACATATTCGAAGAGGAAGTAAAAGGCATGAATTTGAACTAACTATTTCATCCAAGACTACTAATATAAGGCAAACTCAACCAGAATAGCAATGAGAATGAGAATAGAAATGTAATGGGTGTAAAGTTTTCCTAGTTTCAATTTAACACAGATTGTATGGTAACTACCTAGGAATGCAAATTAAATGACAGACATTGGCATGGTAATAGCATGAAAATAAGCATAGTAATGTCATGGATATGAGGTGTGCCTAATAACTTGATTCTATTCGAAATGTATAATAACTAACCTAAGAATGCAAACTAAATGATAAAGTAATGAGCAAAATGAAAAATAGTTCAAAATAATGGGGATTATTGTAATAATAAGCATTAGTAATAAGTAAAATAGAAGTGAAATGAGTAAACAAATGCTAAGGGAGAGAGATTGAGCTTTAAAAAACAAATTTGGAGGCGACGCACGGGCATGGCAGGGGGGCTGTGTGGAGTTGCAGCGGCTAGGGTTAGGGTTTTTGAATCAGGAAGAAAGTGAATAGTGCAGGGTATTTATAGATTTTTGGCCACACGACCAGCGAACACACCCGTGTTCCCCAATTTCAGCCTGTGTGATTCGCGAATTTCAAATTTGGGCGCGTCTGACATTTAGTGCACGTCCATGTTCCTCGGGCGTGTAGGTTCCCACGGTCGTGTCGCACGATAGTGTCTAGCTTCGTTCACTTCTACCACGCTCATGTGTGCAATCCCCACTCCTATGTCAATTTAACAAGTGAGACCACGGGTGTTAGACACGGGCATGTCACACGCCCGTGCTGTTTTAACAGGTTCGTCCATGGTTCTTTCACACAGGTGTGTTGCACACCCGTGCTGTTTTGGCAGGCTGAACCATGACCATGTTGCACGGCTGTGGCATTTTATCGTAGCCCATGTTGGGGAAAGCTTTTGCCCTATTTTCACACGGCCTTAAGCACGCCCGTGTGCTTGGCCATGTCTTTGTGGAAACACCTATATTCAAGATTTCTATTAGTAAGTTAAGAGTTAAATACCAAAATTTAATGAAATTACTATTGTTAGTGCTCGGGTTGCCTCCCAAGAAGCGCTTATTTATAGTCTAAGCTCGACTTACCTCTCCGTTGAATAATCATGGTGTTTGAGGAGTTTATTCTCCTCATTCTTGCTATCAATCTCATCAAAATAAGGTTTTAACAGGGTGTTGTTTACCTTAAAAGTGCTGAACTTAGGATGACTCACCTCCACCGTACCGAATGGAAAAATACTAAGTACCGTAAGAGGGTTTCCTCATTCAGTGTGGTAGTGACAATGTGGAGATCTGCAGCATCTAATAAGACCTTATCACCAACCTTAACTTGATTTGGAGAGGTATCGGGCTCGTTTTGGCGTAGTTTCGGTTTGTTGGGTGTTCTTGGTTTGTACGTCCGCCATTCATCGAGTTCCTCGATTTGTAATCTCCAATCTTTATGAACAGGTTCTCTACTATTGCTTGGGAACGACTCGTGTGCTTTCTTCAGACTCATTTTCTGCAAAGTAGGTGGCACCATATTGTTAGTTTTAGTGGAATGGTTTAGATGATCACCTTCAATTCCTGATGTGTTGCCCGAATTGCGAGCTTGAAGGGTGATTGTTTCGTATCCCACCCAGAGTGCGAGCTCACCTGTGCCAACATCAATGATGGTTTTAGCAGTTGCTAAAAATGGCCTTCCTAGGATTAAGGGAGTGTTGTTATCCTCTTCTATGTCTAGAACAATAAAGTCAACGGGAAATATAAATTTATTGATTTTAACTAGCACATCTTCAATAATACCCGTAGCGAATCTTATAGTTTTATCTACTAGTTGAATGCTCATCCTAGTTTATTTTGGTGTCCTGAGACCTAGTAGCTTAAACATTTTGTAAGGCATGACGTTGATACTAGGCCCTAGATCAGCCAATGCATAATTAACATCTAAACTACCATTTAAGCAAGGAATCGTAAAACTCCTTGGGTCTTTTAGTTTGTTGGGTAGTTTATTTTGGAGAATGGCCGAGCAAACTACGTTCAGCTCCACATGTGACGCCTTGTCCAACTTTCACTTATTTGCTAAAAGCTCCTTTAAAAATTTCATTGCGTTTGGCAACTGCAATAGAGCTTCAATAAACGGTAAGTTAATATGTAATTTTTTAAGAGTTTAAGGAATTTACCAAATTGTTCATCTGAGTGGTCTTTCCTTGTCGCATTGGGGTATGGCACATGAGGTTTATATTTGACAGGCACTGGTTTTTTTTATTATAATCTACCTTATCCTGACCTTTGCTTACCACAGTTTCTTGCCTCGATTCTGGTTCAGGCTCAACGACTCCTTTGTCATCTTGGGTATTAATTGGGTTGAGTTGTTCCCTTGGATTGGGTTCAGTATTACTTGGCAAACTACCTTGTGGTCGTTCAGAGATTAGTTTGGAAAGCTGGCATATCTGAGTTTCGAGCCCTTGGATTGACGCTTGTTGATTTTTAAGTGCTGTCTCAGTGTTCTGAAAACGAGTTTCTGACACTGATATGAATTTTGAGAGCATCTCTTCAAGGGTTGGCTTCTTTTCCTGTTGGTAAGGTTGTTGTTGGTAGCCTAGAGAATGTTGTGGTCTTTGATTTCCTTGACTGTCCCATGAGAAATTAGGGGGGTTCCTCCAACCTGCATTATAAGTGTTACTATATGGATTGTTTTGAGGTCGAGGATTATTACCCATGTAATTTAATTACTCGTTATCCATGTCGTGGGCATAAGGTTGATATTTCGAATTGTTTGTTCCACCTCCACTTGCTTCGCACTGCATTAGTGGGTGAACTTGTGAAGAACTAAGAAAACCATCAATCTTTTTATTTAAGAGTTCTACCTGATTAGAGAGCATGGTGACCGAATCAACATTATAAACGCCGACTATTTTCATTGGCTTTGTTCTCATGACTTGCTACTGATAATTATGCAGTGACATCTTCTCTATAAACTCATAGGCATCTTTTAGTGTTTTATTGTTGATGGTTCCGCTAGAAACTGCGTCAACCATTTGCCGAGTTGAAGGATTCAGACCATTGTGGAATGTTTGTACTTGGAGCCAAAGCGGTAACCCATGGTGAGGGCACCTTCTCAGTAAGTCCTTGTATCTTTCCCATCCATCGTAGAGTGTTTCTAAATCCATCTGCACAAAAAAAGAGATATCATTATGTAATTTAGCTGTTTTAGCTGGCAGAAAGTATTTTAGTAAAAAATTTTCGGTCATTTGTTCCCAAGTAGTAATTGACCCTCGTGGCAACGAGTTCAACCACTATTTAGCTTTGTTTCTCAATGAAAAAGGGAATAACCGAAGACGAATGGCATCATCAAAAACACCATTAATTTTAAATGTATTGCATAGTTCTAAGAAGTTGGCTAAATGAGCGTTGGGATCTTCATCCTACAAACCATCGAACTGAACAAATTGTTGTATTATTTGAATAGTGTTAGGTTTTAATTCAAAAATATTTGCAGCTACAGTTGGTCTAACTATCCTAGATTCAGTTCCTGTTAAAGAAGGTTTAGCATAATCATACATAGTGCGTGGAGCAGGATTTTGATTAGCCGCAATTGCAGGAGGTAGCTGATTGCCTTAGTTTTTAGCCATCTCTTCGATTGGGGGTTGAGTATCGCCTTCTTGCTCGTTCTCTGTGTATCTTAAGCTGCGCCTTATTTCTCTTTGATTTCTGTGAACTATACGATCGATTTCTTCGTCAAAAAGTAATGGTCCCGACGGGTTTCTTCTACTCATAAACTATAAAAACCTTCCAAGAGAAAGAAAAAAGTAAATTAATTAGTAATAATAATTAAATTAAATTAAATTGCAAGAAAAATAAATGTCTAAAGTAATAAAAATTGAGCGTTCCTAATATCTTAGTTCCCCGGTAACGGCGCCAAAAACTTGATTGCGTGATTTCATGATAGGTTTTAAATATTTATAATTACTCGTTCTTGAACTAACTATTATTGCGATGTAGGCAAGTGTACCTATCAAACAGTAGTATAGTTTTAGCAAGACCGGATTGTCAAACCCAAAGGAACTAAAAGTACTAGTAATGACTGTCTTTTTATTATCTAGCCTAAGAATAAAGAGGTTTTTGTTTTACCTAACTAATTATCTAAACTAAGAATGCACAGGGAAAAGAATTGGGGAATTGCTTTT
Source organism: Gossypium arboreum (assembly GCF_025698485.1). Lineage (NCBI taxonomy): Eukaryota > Viridiplantae > Streptophyta > Magnoliopsida > Malvales > Malvaceae > Gossypium > Gossypium arboreum. Next base: position 75,799,065 of record NC_069082.1, on the reverse strand, counting down.
GGGAAAAATCAATTGACTTAAGACAATACCTAAGGAAAAATCCACGTAGACTTTACTTGTTATTCTGGCTTCGAATCGGACGATTTATTCATTCAACTTGTTCCGTAGAGATCCCTAAGTTATGTTATTTTCCATATTCAAGACTAATAAAGTCTAATCCCTAGATTGAATAACCGAGACTTTTCTCTACTTAACACTCTAGGGTTGCATTAACTTGATCTATGGATCCCCTTATTAGGTTTCACCCGAATCCGGAAAAATCTTGTCACCCTATGTAACTCCGCTTAATTATGACAAATGTACTCTTAGACAGGGTCTATTCCTCCACTGAATAAGAGTATGTCTTGAATCAGAATCCTAGGATATCAAAACAAGAACTAAGAACACATAATTAAGAACAAGTTAAATATTTATCATACGATTCAGAAAATAATAACAAGATTCGTCTTAGGTTTCATTCCCCTTAGGTATTTAGGGGTTATAGTTCATAACTAAATAAGAAAACATCTCATAAGAATAAAGAATACAAAACATAAAGAAAACCCAAATCTCCTGAAGGGAAATTAAGGAGAGATCTTCAGTCTTGATGATGAATCCGGCTTCCGAGATGGATCAATCAACTTCCGTGGAGTAATTCCTTACTCCCCCTTCACCGTCTCTCTTTTCTTCCTCCTCTAGGGTGTATTTATAGGCTTTACAATGCCTATGATCCCTCAAAAGTGGCTTTTTTCGAATTGGACTCAACTTGGGCTCGGCAGGGACACGCCCGTGTGAGTCGTGCTTCGATTCTGCCAGATTGACACAGCCGTGTGGTCTGCCCGTGTGAGGAGGTCCAAGCCGTGTTGATTTCGTACTTTGGCCCATTTTCTCTGTTTTTGGCCCGTTTCTCGTTCCTTTCGCTCTCCTATGCTCTCCTAAGTATAAAACATGAAATCAAAGCATTAGGAGAATCGAATTCACCAATTCTAATGAGAAATCATCCATAAAATGCATTAAACATGGGGTAAAAATATGTATAATTTATGGTTTATCAGTGTGAAAATTTCGTTAAGAAATTTTATCGTTTAATTGCTCAATTTGAGAAAAATGACTTAATCGTGTAAAGTGTAAAACTTGTGTGCTATTAGTTAAATGTGTCTAATAGCTATGGCTTATTAAAGTGAAGGTCCTTATGATATAATTTGACCATTTTTATGTTGGGTGGACATTTATGGGCATAATATGAATGTTTTAATGGTTTATAAATAAGGTTAAAAATGTAAATTAGTAAATAAGGTTAATAAATTAAAACAAAACCAAGTTTCTATCATCTTTTATCACTTCCTTCACCGAAATTTGAAGAGAAGAAAAGCTATTTTCTTAAGGTTCTTTAGGCCATGCTATTTTGACACAATTAGGTATTATTTTTGCTTGGTTTTTAATGATTTCTATGTTTTTGTGATCGTTGCAACTAGTATTAGCTAGCCTAAGGACTAATTTGTGAATTTGTTAAAGATTTTAGAAGTTTCCATTAATAAATATGTATGATTTTTAATGTTCAATGATAAATTATGAATATTTGATGTTAGTTAAACAAGTTTTGTTAAGTGATTTTTGGTGAGAATGCAAATTAGGGGCTAAATCAAGAAATGTTGAAAATGTGTGGTTGAAATGTGAAATAAATGAAAATTATGGGTTACTAGGGGCATTATGATAATTCGGCTAGCATGGGTTTATTGTGAATTTGCATGAATTTGTGATTTTGTGTAGTAAGGACTAAATTGTAAAAATGTGAAAGTTTAGGGGCAAATGGGTAAAATAGCCCTAATATGTATTTTTGATTGAATTGTATAAATAGAAGAATAAATAAGTTGATTTTGATTACTTATAGATCAAGAAATGAGGAATTCGGACTTAGATCGGGGAAAAAGCAAAGTAGCTCAATAGTAAGTCCGTTCCGTTATTTCTGTAACATCCCAAAATAGGGCCTAAACGGAACAGTGGTTACGAAACACGAATCTGAGATAGAAAAGTTTATTCCGATTAATTTTTATAATTTACCGAGTGATTACATGCACGTGTTAGAGTATCGATGGAAAATTTTATAGATAGCATGCTTAATTTACCTACTAGGGTTTAATGGAAAAAGTTGATAAATAAGAGTTTTAGATGCTAAAGGATTAAATTGAAGAGTATAATTGAAGTAGAGGTCCTTAAATGGTAATTAGACCATTAGGTTTTCATGGACAAAAATGGACATACATAGATAAAAATAACTAAAGTTTTAATGAAGGGTATTTTAGTCATTTGGTAATTAAAAGATTAAAAAAGGGAAAAAGATGGAAAAATGTGCCCATCTTCTTCATTGGGCCAAAATTTCATAGGTTCTTCATAGCTATGGTTTTTTCAAGCTTCCAAGCTTCATAGTAAGTGATTCTAAGCCCCATTTTTAATGTTCTTTACGTTTTTGAACTCCCGGTAACTTGATTTAGCTTATTCTAGCAATAATTTAACCTAGGGTTCATATTTGGAAAAATACCCATAGGTGAAATGTGTTTAGTTTGATGTTTTATGGTAGAATATGAAGCTTGAAATTATGTTAAACGACTTGAGCTAAGCGATTTTAAGTGAAAATGAGTAAAACGACATAATCGGTAAAAATACCTAATGGTCATAAGTGCATGTTAGAGTGGGAATTTGATGTTGTCGTAGGTAAATAAATGATCATCATGTCATAAAACCTAAGAATTGGGGATAAAGTTTCATTTCCGAGCCTTGGGGAAAAAGTGTAAATATGTAAAAGTTTAGGGGCAAAATTGTAACTTTTCCAAAGTTAAAGTTAAAGACTGTTTTGATAAATGTGAATATTAAATATGTTAAATTTGCTATTATAGATTAAGAAGAACAAAATTTGGGGTTAGAACGAGGAAAGAAAAAGTTTGAGGACTAAATCAAAATATTTGATCGTATTTTGTATCGAGGTAAGTTTATGGTAAATAAATGCAATGTTTTATTATTTATAAATAATTATGTTATTTTTCAGCATCTAGATATTTATTTTGTAAATTTAGTCCTTGATGATTCAAGCAAGAATTGACGGAGAAATGATACTTAAAAGTCCCAGTTGAACCTTGGAAATGTGTAGGATACAAATGTCATGACATTAAGGTTTAAGGATACCAAGTAAGACCATGTCAAGGCATGGCATTGGTAAGTTCTACAAGGCAAGGAAATCATGTAAGACCATGTCAAGACATGGCATTGATAAACTACGATAAGGCAAAGATCCCATGTAAGACCATGCCAAAGCATGGCAATGGTGAGTTCATAAGGCAAGGATACCACGTAAGACCATGCCAAGACATGGCAATGGTAAGTTTAAAAAGGAAAGGTACCAGTGTATCCTTAATATTCCAAGTTGTTCAATGGAAAATTCAAAGAGTGTACCATAGAGAAGGTAACATAAGTCTGGTAACACCTCGTGCTCGACTCTGGTGACGGTCTCAGGTAAGGGGTGTTACATTTATTGGTATCAGAGCAAGAGTTTAGTCGGTTCTCAAAATATTTAGTATGAGTAATAGTCTGGCTATACATGCCATACTTATATTTTGATAGTGTGACGACTCCTGACGATTTTAAAATATTTTTGTTTTATAGTTATGGATCCCGAACGAGTTGGTGTAGATGATGTAGAAAGTAACGACCCACTCCCGCAGAAGGGACTATGCCACCAGATAGTAGTGAAAGGCTCGTTACAGTTAGTCAAGGAGGAGGGGCTCGAGAAGCCTTATTCCAAGCTATGAATGAATGGTTTGCCGAGTTTGTTCATACGAATTCAGCCGTTAGACCTCCACCCCCTAATGATCCTCAGATGACCTATGTAGCTTCCCCAGTTACAGATATAGTCAGAAGAGAAAACCCACCAGTTGATAAAATTAGAAGACAAGGGGCCGAAGAGTTTCAGGCTATTAAAGATAATGACACAGAAAAAGCTGAATTTTGGCTTAAGAATACTAGTCAGAGGTTCATCGAACAGAAAAGAAAAGAATTCCTTGAACTAAAGTAGGGTAAGATGACAGTGACTGAATATGAACGTGAATTTGTTAGACTTAGTAATTATGCTCGAGAGTGTGTGTCTACTGAAGCTATTATGTGCAAGAGATTTGAAGATAGGCTCAATGATGATATTCGACTGTCAGTCAGTGTTTTAGAAATAAAAGAGTTTATTATTTTAGTTGAAAGAGCTTGTAAGACAAAGGAGTTGCTAAAAGGAAAGGGTAAAGTTGAAATTTAGATGTAAGACACGAAGAAAAGACAGATGATCAAGTCATTTCAGTCTATATCCAAGAGGCCTAGAGAGTTTTCTACAAGATCTAATTTTTCAGCAGGGTATTCTAGCCGAAACAGAGGTAGAAGATTTATGGGTCAGAAAGCTCAGACCACTTCAATTACGAGTGTTGTTAGTATTCAGCCTGATAGACCCAAGTGTCCTCAATGTGGTCGACGTCATCCAAGTCAATGTCGAGCAACTGAGACTGGTTGTTTTCGATGTGGTGCATCATATCATTTCATTCGGAAGTGTCCTGAGATGGTTAAAAGAGAAGTAATACCAAGTGTAATATCAGGCGATGCCCCCGTTAGAGGCAAACATCAGAGAAGTTTGGGAATAGGGGTAGGTAGAGGTGCATCTAGAGATTCAGCAGCGAGACTAGATGTTAGAGCACCTGCAAGGACCTATGCTATCCGTGCTCGTGAAGAGGCATCCTCCCCCGATGTAATTACGGGTACATTTTCTCTTCATGATGTTAATGTTATTGCTTTGATTGATTCGGGTTCAACCCATTCCTATTGTAACAGCCCAAACCCAACCTGGAAGTTTGGCTCGAAGCTGGCGTGTCACATTGAAGTGTTTTTCGGAAACCATGTTTCCATTAAAAACCCTTCTTAATAATTAAAAACTTGTACCCTTTTTAAACCTTGTTAGAAAACCTCAGCTAAATAACATTCTTAACAACTTTGTAAAAAATCCTGGCAGTTGCGGAAGCTTAATTTAAAAACAATTACGGTTACGTGATGTTTTGAACAATAGTAGTTGCTTTGGAAAATCGTGTTCTAATACTAGCAATTATAAGAACAATAAATAAAATTCCAAATTTGAAATCCAGAAAATTACAATGGCTTTACTACAACCCACATAAAAACATTTAAAAGCAATAATCAAAACTATAACATAAACAGTGTGTGTGGCTTCCTCCGAGCCCCTCGCAGTCCCGAATTGTCTAAGGCTGGAAATTACCTGAAAGGTTAATAAAAGGGGTGAGTTTACGAAAACTCAGTGTGAAATCCCCTACTATTTAAAAGGAACAGTCAGTCATATAAAAGAATTAAAAGTTGGCTCCAGTCCTACTTACAGTTTCAGTATCAATTGGGCCTTAGCCCATTTTAACAGACAGTACTAGATGGGTTTTAACCCATTACAGAAAAAGAAACATTATCAGAACTAGAATCAGAATCAGAATCAGAATTAGGTGACAGAATTAGAATCGAATCGATGTCGAATGTAATCAAAATCGAATCGATGATCAAGTGTGAATCAAAAATCAGAATGTGAATGCAATCCCAACCCAATCCAGCCTATAACCAACCGCTACACTCCACCCATACCAGCCCTACACTCCATGTGGGGAATAGCTCAACCCACCCAGCCCTACAATCCATAGTTCAAAAGCTCAGACATTCTGTTTATGACATGATCATTCGTTTTGAGGCACATAGCCAAGGCACACGCCCGTGTACTAGGCCGTGTCCTCCACGCGGTTGAGATACACGGTCGTGTCTCTACCCGTGTGTTTACTACCATGAAAACTAACCTAAAATTTTAAGTTCAGGGGACACACGACCAGGCAAGACACCCATGGCGCTGACCGTGTATCACACACGGCCTAGACACATGCCCGTGTGTCTACCTGTGTGGACCTTTTTGTAATAGCCCGATTTTGGGCCTAGTTGGAACAATGGTTTCGGAACCACTATTCCAAGGCTGAAGAAAATTATTTTGATGTTATTTTATCCGATATAGCATGTTTATAAAGGTGCATGCAAATTTTGGTATATTAATTTTAGCGATTTCTAGTCAAATTTCGAAAAATGATTAAATCGCGCAAAAGGTAAAAGTTGTGTTTTGATGCTTATAGGTGTTAAATTGCTTTGTATCTTAAATTGGGAGTCTTTAAAGTGAAATTAGACCATTGAATGTGTGATCGACGGCCAAGGGAGACAAGATTGGTCAAAAAGCCAAAATTTATGGGATATTAGGTGACATTTTGGTAATATAATAAAACAAAGAAAAATTTGTCATTTTCTTTCACTTTTCTTCTTCTCTTTCACCAAAAATGGTAGCAACATATTTCCCTAGTAAGTAAGTGTTTTTAATGCCTTTTCTTGATAATTTTTACATTTTTGGAACCCCTAAAGCATGAGCTTTCAAAAGAGGGGACTATTTTGCAAAATGATTAAAAGTCTAGGGTTTTTCCATGAAAGTATATGTGTTGTTTGCTGAGTTTTTAGGGAATAATATGAGCCTTGGTAGTGTTATAAACAACTTTTGTGAAAGAAGTTTGCATGAAAACACCTAAAATGGGGTATTTTGCAAAGTTGTAAAACAAGTTGTAAATGTGTGAAATAGTTGAAATTATGAGTTTCTATAGTTATGAAAATGATTCATCTAGGCTTAAGGAGTAAATAAATTGAATAAAAATCATTTTACGAGCCTAGGGGCAATTTGGTAATTTTGGCAAAGTATAGGGGCAAAATAAAAAATTTTGCCAAAATGTGTCACTGGACTAATTTGATTAGTATATTGTTTTACTAAGTTAAATTTGATGTTATAGATGATAAAAAACGAGATTCGGGCTTAGAACGAGAAAAAACGAGAAATTGATGTTTAGGCCTCTTTTACCAATTTGGTGTCAAGGTAAGTTCGTATGATAATAATAATGCAAAGTTATGTTTGAATTACATTCCTTGTTAATATTGCATATATGATATGATTTAACATATTGGAAACATTGATGGAATGTTGTTTAATGTGTGGATTATGACATGGAGAATATTATGAAATGTAAGAAAATAACGATACATTAAATGTGGTATACGAAATATGTGAAATTAAATGCTTTATTGTTACCATGTGATGTGTTTGATGATACATGCCTTAAATGTCAACTATTGCCATGAAAGTATGAATATGTTATGAACATGGTGAGATGCCATTACGAGTAAGTTTGACAGAGATACAATGTATGGGAAAGGAAAATCCCGTTTGAACCTCAGGAATAGTCTAGAGTACAAGTGACATATCACTAGGAAATTATAAATCCAAACTCGTTGAGTGGTCGGAGTTCATTATGGATGTGAGCATCTGAGCTCGTTGAGTGGTCCAAGTTCATGATGGATGTAATGCATGTAACATCTGAGCTCATTGAGTGGTACGAGTTCATTATGGATGTGTTACATGTTTTGAGGTAGCCTTGGCTACATATATTACGCACTATTGAGTGATCTAGCTATGTATATAGCACTTATATGCAATCTACCATGTATCCAATCATCTTCCAAGTGTTCAATAGGAAATTCGAGGAATGAGTTGATAATGGTCCCAATGAGGTAAGTCATTGGTGAGTATGTACTTGAGTTATGTTACAAGTTGTACAAGTATGTACACTAAACTTATGAGTAATGCCTTGATATGTAATAATCTATGATGTATATAGTATTTGGTGAATACTATGAAAATGGCATGATTTGGACTAAGTCTTTGATACTTGATGACATTGATATTATGAGTCCATGCTTTTTATGCATAGCTATGTGTTCTTACCATGATGGATGAAATGATGTGGTATTAATTTGGTGAACAATAATTGTGAATGAGTAAATTAGCCTTGACAGTTTTGGGCTACTGCTGTGGTGTAACTTTGAAAATACACTAAAAATAGTGGAAAATGAGTTAGAGGCTAAATAAAATATGGAATTAAAGCTTATTGAGTCTAATTTCTTATAAAAGAAATCGTGTAAGCAAAAAAATTCCTATAATGAGATATTCGAAGTTGTGTGAGACATAGTCAAAACGATTTTGAAATCCTCTGTTCTGATGTGAGAAAATTATTATAAATTTTAAAAAACTATTTATGAGTTATAATTTATATGTTTAGAATCCTTAATGAGTTTATTTTCAAGAGAAATAGACGGGAACATTTTTCGAGTCCTGTGCTATGAGATAATTAAACTTTAGTGCAGAAGGGTCAGAACTGTTAGATAGTGAATCAGTGGTAACTTTAAGGAATAAACTGTACTATTCGGCTAAACCAAAAAATATTCAAATTGTATGGTAGAGAGGTACGTAAATCTAGTTTTAATGAAAATTAATGGAACTTAATTTGGAGTTTTGTAGCTACAGATATAAATATTTTATTCACTATTGTACAAGAAGACAGCTTATCATGAACTTGAGAATAGGTTAGGAACATTGATAAAAGCATGTTAATGAGTTGCTTATTATTTTCATATGAACTTACTAAGTGTAAAACTCGCCCCCTTCCCTTCCCATGTTCCCTAGTGTTTCCAAGTTAGCTCGAGTTGGAGTTCGACGGAGATATTATCACACTATCAAGCTATCGCCATTGGTGTAAGTGATTTCAAGTACCTTGAGTCTATGGCATGTATAAGAGTTTAAATATTTGAGTGTGTGTGACATTTGTTTTAGCCAAATGTATTAGTTTACATTAGCTATTGAATTTTTAAACCTATTTATATTTGCATGCATGTGCTATGGTCTTATGTGATAAGTTTATAATGATTATGGTATGAATGTGGTAAAGATGTGAGTAAAATTTATGATATCTATTTCATGAGAAATTGACATGATCATAACATGTTTATGGGCGTTTAAGTGCCCATGTATGCCTTGTTGTATGCTATTGTAATAGTATGTGTTCGTATGTTGTGAGGGTGACAAAATGGCTTGGAAAATAGCCTTGTATTTGTCCACACGGGTAGACGTACGAGCGTGTGTCTAGGTCGTGTGTGACACACGATCTGCCCGCATGGGCGTGTGACCCGGCCGTGTGTCCCCTGCACCTTGGAAATTTAGCCGTGTGAAGGACATGGCCATAGGACACAGGCGCGTGCCTTGGCCATGTGGCTTCAATTTGTTCATGACCAAATTGGCAGAATGTCCAGGTTTTTAGGCATGGGTAAGGGACACGGGCTTGTCCTTAGCACACGGGCATGTGCTCTATATCCATATGGGCATGTGAAGCCTTAAAACATGAGATTTTCCAGGTTTTTCTTAAGTTCTCGGTTTAGTCTCGAACCATCTATAATGCATGTTTTGGGCCTCGTGAGCCCATTTAAGGGACAGTATGCATGTGAAATGAAAGGTTTTAAATTTGAACGAAATTTCATGGCCGGTTTAGATGAAAGTGCTTGAGTTAAGTCCGGTAGCACCTCTAACCCTTTCCTGGCATCGGATATGAGCTAGGGGTGTTACATTTTGAGGGCTATTTTCCAAGCCCTTGGTCCCTCTTTGATCCATACACACTTAGAGAATTCAATGGTATTTAACATGACCTAATTATACTCTTAAACAACCTTGACATAACTCATTGCATGTCAACCTCATCTCATTGGTTTAGTACATGCTGAATTATCCTTTTCATATTAGGGATTAACATAGCACATTTTACATTTTACACTTAGGCCATATTATAACCATATACCATTATATGCTATGTCCTCTCTCAATTTATTAGGTCTCATTTCAATCATCCATTCATGATAAGCCTCATAATCATATCTCATGAAACATTTAAACATAGATATGCATCATTAGTAGGTTTACAACCTACATCAATATGAGTCATATCTCATGGCCATATACTAAGGAATAAGTATACCATTTAGGCCCTTACATTGGCTATAACAAAATAACCAAAAATCCTATACATGCCATTAAACAAAATAAAAGTATCTATATACCAAAGCAGAACAAGTTGATAGTGTGTTGATTCTCCAACCGTCTTCCAATCTTCATGAGTCCACGAGCTCTGGTAATTGCTTCGGTTTCGTATTTCAGTTATTTCGAAACCTTTCATTTTCCACGGTCGAGCTCTAGAATTGGTTCCTCGGTATTATTGAGCTTGAAATGTTGAAAACCCTAGCTATGGAGAGCATGCAAATTTGCTAGCATGGAGAAGATGAATGACATGATTTTGGCTTATTTTTCCCTTTTTATTCTCTAATTAACCAAATGACCAAAATGCCCTTCATTACTAAACTTCCAAAATTTTCCATGCATGCCCATTTTTGTCCAAAAACTTAAAAATTGGGAAAATTACTCTTTAAGGACCTCTAATTAGTAATCCATAGCAATTTCATACTAATTGTTTCTAAAACCCAAGTTTTGCAATTTATTCAATTTGGTCCTTAATTTCCAATTGGATAGCTTACACATAGAACTTCTTCATGAAACTTTAACATCAAATTTGTGGTCCCGAAATCACTATTCCTACTAGGCCCTAATTCGGGATGTTACATTACATTTTTATTGTCATTACATTTTCATGTTCGTGCATTGGGGACAATATAAACTTTAAGTTTTGGGGAATGCACATGGGGCTTGGAAATGCACCCACATTTCAAGATTTTTGAGTAATGAAGCATGCAAGGTTTAATTATAGTTAATGAAAACTGTTTGAAAATTTTTGTTACATTTGATGCTTAGTTCTTGAATCATGTGAATTATAAATGAATGAGTTGGATACATTTGACAGAAGGTTGTAGCTTCAATTTTTTGATGAATGGATTAGGTTGCATTAGTAATGAATGACGGCTATCATTCCTTAAATCTTGAATGCATCTGCTTTTTATAGTTGCTTATATATATAATTATAAAGTAGAGACACTCTAAAGTGGGTGTAATATGGAATGTTAAAGAAAGAACACTCTAATACTAGCTTTATAAAAATCAATTTGGACAAAGATTGTCGCTGCATGAGTGTGTGTCAACGCAATTATGTACTCCTTGGGGGTTTGTTGCACTCCATCATTACTTCTTAAGTACAAGGGTACAGTAATGCAATGATATCCTTTATTCCCAAACAAAATAGAAGAGAAAAATAGTATATATAATATATAAATACTTAGTATTCTACAATAAATGTTGTGTTGTTAAATAGAACTTAGGGTTTAAGGCATGATGCTAGCATTGATGAAGTTGCAACCTTATTCATTCAAACTTATGAATTGTTGATACAATATTCTTTCATCTGAATGTGATTCATTCATTAGGAACTTGAGGATTCAAGTTGCTAGAATGATCATTTGCCTTAGTAAAAATTTTTATAGCCTTGCTAGTTTCTATTTTACTTGATGATAAATAAAAACTCATGTGACAGCCCTAAATTGACCCTAGTCGGAAAGTGGTTTCGGGACCACTAAACCGAGTCATAAAAATAATTAATTGTTATATTCTATGCTTACTATGTGTGTGCATGCATATGTGGAAGTTTCATTCTCTAATTTTACCAAATTTATGAGAAATTATTAAATAGGGATCAATGTGAACCATGGTGAAATATGATAGGCTAATTTTAAATGGCTTATTAGTGCATGTTAACACAAGGGTGGAGTTGCATGTCAAATAACCCATTTCCTAAGGTTAGTGGCTGGCCATGACATGATGATGGGCAAAGAAAACATGTCCTAGACATGTTGGCCTAGTGCATTATGGAAGGAAAATAAAGAAATGAAAAAAAAAGGAAAATGATGAAAAAAAAAGAGTGTGGATGCCCCCCTTGTTGCCGTGAGTTGAGGAAAAAGAAAGGAGAAAAATTTTGTTGTTCATCCTTTCTCATTTTGTTACAATTGCCATGACTTGAGAAGAAGAAAAAAAAGTGTCCATTCTCTCATTTTTCTTTGCATGGCCGAATGTACTAAGAAGAAAGGGGGGGAAGCTTGAGAAAATCAGCCATGGGAGCTTACTAGACTAAGGTGTTTTGATACAAGAAGGTATGTTTTATGCCACTCTTGAAAATGCATGCATAGTTTGGAGGATTGGTTCAAATTTTTCCTTGAATCTTGGATCGAAACTAAGTTGTTAGGTGAGTTAAATTTCGGCCAAGAATGTTGTATTTCCTAATTAGTGTTTTGATGTTGTTGTGATGAAAGCATGGAGATGAGTGAGTTTGAATGTTTAACAAAAAGGAGATTTTTGTGCCATTGAGTTCTTGTTGTTATGTGTGTATGTGCATGAGTATTCGCCATGCTATAAAATTTATGTTGCAAAATGATTTAATGCTTAATGTGATATATAATAGTACTTGTGAATGAGCTTGAGAGCACCTAAATTATTAGTTGGAAGTCCGAATGTAGTCTTGGATGAATTTTAAAGAACAAAGAAATTTTGGGTGACTAGAGGCCAAGGACATTCGGCCAAAGGCTTGTGTGCTAGCAAAATTTGGCCTAGATGGGGTAAATGTTAAGTGTTAAATGCAATGGAAATGCTAGATTAATGTTGCACATTCGGCTATAGTTAGGCATGTTTATGATCTCATTTAGACGATTAGACATAAAAAGGGTGGTAATGAGGCTGAAAATTGTTGAATGGCTAGTTGGGTAATGAATGTAGCATTCGGCCATATGGGGTAAAAATGGGTCAAATGTTCGTGAAATAAAACTTTGTGAATTGATGAATTAATGATGATAGTATTGTTGATGTCATGTATATATGTATAAATATTTGGCAAGACGGTTAAACTAGTTAATTTATTGATTAGCTCAAGAAGCTAGAGGGGGAGAATCAAGCAAAAGCAAAGGAAAGAACATCGAATAGCCGAGTTGGAACCATTTTACCCAACACAAGGTAAGTCATTAGCATATATTTGGCATTGTTTTAAATGATCATAATATCTATGCAATTGTGTTTAATGAGATGATATGTAAATGAAAATGTATGTGTATGGAATGATGACATTGTTGAATGTAAAAGAAATAGTGAAATGTGTAGAAATTTTACTTTCGGCACTAAGTGTGCAGGCAATACGTGTGTACGGTGACGAGATTGGCACTAAGTGTGCATGCTGGAAATATATGGCACTAAGTGTGCATGCTGGAAATCTTTTGGTATTGTCTTCGTAGTTGAACTAGGAGAACATTTGGCATGTATAGGCTACTTTGTTTTGTTGAATCTCGGGTTGTAAACTTTAAGCCATGCGAAGATGGCCTATGTGGTCGGTTGAGTGTGAATCTAAAACCTATAGGCACGAGCCTTAGAAACCTTAATTTTGATAAGGTGGCCATAGTTTGTATTATGTATGATGAAATAGTTGGCCATGGAAGAATTATGAAATAGTCATTGTTTGCTTTAGTACCAGATGCTGCCAGCAGCAGTGAGGTGAGATGGAAAAATCATTAAAAATAGTAGAAGTAGAATTAAATAGTGAATAAATTATGAAATTGAACCTTGATGAATCTATTTTCATATGGATGAAACAAAACGACCGTATGAGCTGTATTTTAAGAGATAATCAGGTTTTTGCGAAACAGGGCCAGAACGGTTTCTGGATCCCCTTCTCTAACTTGGAAAATTTACCATAAATTATCCAGAAACAATTAGAAGTCATGCCTTATATTCATAGATTCCCCTTTGAGTCTAGTTTCATTAGAAACAAACGGCATGAGCATTAGAGCTCTGTACGAGATGATATCCAGGTCGTAATGCGTAAAGATCAGTGTAGTCGAACCCTGAAACAGGGGTGACTTTAACTAATAAACTGTACCAATTGGCCCGACCAAAAATTCTAGAAATAAATCCATGGATGGATATATGAGTCTAGTTTCTGGGAAAATTGACGGAACTCATTTTCGAGTGCTGGAACTCGAGATATGATTTTTAAGGTGACAGTGATGCAGTTAACTAGCCTGCCTGGAACAGAAAAAGGAAAACAAAAAAAAATTTTCCAAGAGAGGAATAAGTAAAGTAAGCCGGTAACACCTCGTGGTCAAATCCGGTGACGGTCACGGGTTTGGGGTGTTACATTTAATTGGTATCCATAGCTCGTGTGAGTCTAGCTATACATGCCAAATCGTTAGTGCTTAATAATGTGATGACTTGACGGTTGAAATTTTGTTTTGATTAGCAATGGAACCCGGTAGAGACCCTTGGCGGATGGCGTTGAAAGTGTACCGCTGCTCTGCGCAAGGGACACCGCTGTTGAGCCTCGGTCATCCGCGAATAATCAAAATGAAGGCGAAACAAGCCTTCTTCACCATGATGAATGAGTGGGTCGCGCAATATGCCCGAACCAATCCTATTGTCCAACCATTCCGAATTTATATAATCCACCCAAGAGCCCGTAATGCCATCGATTCTTGATCCTGTGAGGCTGAGTAAACCACCGTGGACTTGATTAGGAAGCGTGGGGCGAGGAGTTTAAGGCCATAGTTACCGATGATGCCGAAAGGGCCGAGTTCGCTTGATAACACCATTAGAGTGTTTGATGAATCATGCACACCGATGAATGTCTTAAGTGTGCTATATCTTTGTTCTGAGACTCACCTACTATTGGTGGAGGACCTTGATTTCCATAGTCCCAAAGGAACAAGTTACGTGGGATTTCTTTCAAACGGAATTTGGAAGAAATATATTAGTCAACGGTTCATCGATCGTAAGCGTAAGGAATTTTTGGAGCTCAAGCAAGGCCGTATGACAAGATCTGAATACGAACATGAGTTCGTAAGACTTAGTCGGTATGCTCGGAGTGTGTGGCTGATGAGGTTGCTATGTGCAAAAGATTTGAAGAATGATTGAATGAAGATTTAAAGTCGCTAGTGGGTATTTTGGAGATAAAGGAGTTCGTAACACTAGTCGAACGAGCACGCAAGGCGGAAGAACTTGGAAAGGAGAAGAAGAAGGCTGAATTTGAAGCAAGAGATTATCGTAAAAGATCGTGAGTAAAGCTCCGTTCTCGACCGTAAAGAAATTGTGGAGGACACTAGTAAGTCGAGGCATTGCGGGAATTTCCATTAGAGCCCGACCATCGACGGACTCCAGAGCTACTTGGTAGCTAGTGTGGGCAATAATCGTTAAGAGAAACCTGAATGCCCCCAATGTGGAAGACGACACCTAGGTGAATGTTGGGGTAAGTCATTAATAGGGCTCATATGGATGTGGTTCGAGGGACCACTTCATTAGAGATTGCACGGAGCTAGATGAGAGGAATAAGACGCAAGGTGCAAGACCTAGTGGAGCGACGGTGGAGGTAGGCCCCGAGAATTTCGGAGGTAGG
This sequence comes from Gossypium arboreum, assembly GCF_025698485.1. Taxonomy (NCBI): domain Eukaryota; kingdom Viridiplantae; phylum Streptophyta; class Magnoliopsida; order Malvales; family Malvaceae; genus Gossypium; species Gossypium arboreum. The sequence continues at coordinate 75,783,739 of NC_069082.1, read as the reverse complement.
GGTGGTAATCGAGAGGAACCTCTAATCTACTGTCCGATCCGAGACCCGTGCTCTGCTAGAGCATATGCCATCCGCATACGAGAGGAGGCATCCTCCCCGACGTTATCACTTTGGTACTTTTACTCTCTTTGATACTAGTGTGATTGCATTGATTGACCCGGCTCTACTCATTTGTATGTATGTGAAACCTTAGCATCCAGTAAGACTCTACCTGTTGAGTCTACTGAGTTCGTAATTCGGGTGTCAAACCCTTTGGGTCAATACGTACTCGTTGATAAAGTGTGCAAGAGATGCCCCCTAATAATTCGAGAATCTGTTTTCCTACCGATCGATGCTTCTACCATTTGATGAATTCGATGTTATTCTTGGTATGGATTGGTGACCGTACATGATGCAGTGGTGGATTGCAAAAGGAAAACCATTGATTTGAGGAGTGTAAATAACGAGGTAGTCCGAGTCGAGTCTACTGATTCAAAAGGAGTGCCAGTGATAATATCTTCTATGACCGCTCGGAGGTATGTGAAAAAGGGGTGTGAAACATACCTTGCGTATGTGTTTGAAAGTAAAGAGACGGAAAGGAAACTCGAATCGGTACCAGTGGTTTGTGAGTATTCAGATATTTTTCTTGAGGAGTTACCGGGATTGCCACTGGTTCGAGAAGTGGAATTTGGCATCAAAGTTGTACCCGGTACTACGCCGATTTCAATAGCCTCGTATCTTATGGCATTAACGGAATTAAAGGAATTGAAGGTTCAATTGCAAGAATTGACGGATAGAGGTTTCGCTCGACCGAGTTTTTCTCCATGGGGCGCACCAGTATTGTTTGTGAAGAAGAAGGATGGAACTATGAGATTGTGCATCGACTATCGTCAGTTGAATAAAGTGACGATAAAGAATAAATATCCGTTGCCACGAATTGATGATTTGTTTGATCAATTAAAGGGAGCCTCGGTGTTTTCAAAGATAGATTTGAGGTCGTGGTACTATCGGTTGAGGTCCGAGAATCGGACATACCTAAAACCGCTTTTAGAATGAGGTACGGTCACTCTGAATTCTTGGTGATGCCGTTTGGGCTCACTAATGCCCTCGCGGTATTTATGGATTTAATGAATAGAATTTTCAGGCCATACTTGGATCGGTTCGTAGTTGTATTTATCGATGACATTTTGGTCTATTCGAGAGATGGCCGAACATCTTGAACACCGAGGCTAGTGTTGCAAATTTTACGAGATAAGCGAGTTATCGCAAAGTTCGATAAATGTGAATTTTGGTTGAGAGAGGTTAGCTTTTGGGGCTCGTGGTGTCCGTGATCGGTGTCGGGATGGACCGAACAAAATTTCGACCATAGTCGATTGGAAACCTCAAGGAATGTTACCGAAGTTAGGAGCTTTTGGGGCTTGCGGATACTATCGACGATTTGTGAAAGGTTTTTCGATGATAGTGTACCGATGACGAAAATACTCCAAAAGATGTTAAGTTCGAGTGGTCGGAACGCTATCAAGAAAGTTTCGATCGACTAAAAACTTGTTTAACCGAGGTCCCAGTGCTAGTACAGTGAGTCCAGTAAAGAGTTTGTCATATCTGATGGCGCATCCTTGTTTGGGTTAGGTTGTGTGTTGATGCAAGAAGGTCGAGTTGTGGCTTACGCGTCGAGACAACTAAAGCCGCATGAGAGAAACTATCCAGACCCATGACCTTGAACTAGCGACCATAGTGTTCGCCTTGAAGATATGGCGGCATTACTTGTTTGGAGAAAGGTGTCATATTTATTCGGACCACAAGAGTCTAAAATATTTGATGACTCGAGAGATTTAAACCTGCGACAAAGGCGTTGGCTTGAGTTGTTGAAAGACTATGAACTCATCATTGATTATCACCGGAAAGGCCAACGTGGTGGCCGATGCTTTAAGTCGCAAGGCACCTATGCGCTTTGAGGCGATGGATGCTCATTTATCCGTTTCACCGAGGAGGTGCTAGTAGTCGAATTAGAGGCCAAACCGTTATTGATTCATCAAATACTTGAATCTCGGAAGGTCGACGCTAAATTGGTCACTAAGCGAGCTGAATGTGTTTGGATGAAGAATCGAATTTCAGATTGACGACAATGACCGCTTGACGTTCAAGGGTCGATTATGTATTCCAAGGAATTGAACTTGTTTGATGATTTTGAGCGAGGCTCACATGAGTCGAATGTCAATCCACCGGGTAGTACTAAAATGTACAATGACACGAAACGCCAATTTTGGTGGCGGTATGAAGCGAGACATTTCGAATTTGTTTCAAGGTGTCTGATATGTCAACAAGTGAAAGCGGAACATCAAGTGCCATCGGGATTACTTCAGCCAATCATGATACCTGAATGGAAATGGGATCGAGTGACAATGGATTTTATATTTGGATTACCAGTGTCGGCAAGTAAGAAAGATGCGATTTAGGTCATTGTTGATAGATGACCAAGTCTGCTCATTTTATCCTGTCATACGGATTTTTCGCTCGATAAATTGGCGAATTATCGTCTCCCAAATTGTTCGATTGCATGGGGTACTGTTTCTATCGTGTCGGATAGAGACCCAAGATTTACATTGCGATTTTGGAAGAAATTGCAAGAGGCTTTGGGTACCAAGTGCATTTTAGCTTTGCTTTTCATCCCCAAACCGATGGTCAATCTGAGCGGATAATTCAAATCCTTGAGGATATGTTGAGATGTTGCATCCTTGAGTTTAGTGGTTCATGGGAAAGATATTTGCCTTTGATTGAATTCGCTTACAACAATAGCTTTCAATCAAGTATTAAGATGGCGCCTTACGAGGCTTTATACGGTCGTAAATGCCGTACCCATTATTCGGGTGAACTTCTGAAGGTAAAATCTTGAGGTTGATTTGATTAAGGATGCCAAGCGAAAGTTCGAGTAATTCGTGAAAGTTTGAAGGTCGCCGGATCGCCAAAAGTCGTATCGGATTTGAAAAGGAAAGGCATTGAATATCGGGTTGGAGACAAGGTATTTCTCAAAGTCTCACCACGGAAGAAGGTGCTTAGATTTGGCCGTAAGGGAAAATTGAGCCCGAGGTTCATCGGTCCGTATGAAGTATTGAACGAGTTGGACCAGATGGCGCATCGATTAATGTTACCCCGAGCTTGAAAGGATTCTAGCGTTTTCCATGTCTCGATGCTTGACGATATAGGTCGACCCGACACACGTAATTACTCCATCCGAGGTCGAGGTTCACCTAATTTGAGTTATGAAGAAGAGCGGTTCGCATTCTAATGCTTGAAGTAAAAGAGTTGCGCAATAAGAAAATCCCATTAGTGAAGGTGTTGTGGCATAAACACGGAATTGAAGAAGCCACTTGGGAACTTGAGGACTCTATGAAAGAGCGATACGAGCCTATTCTGGGTAAGATTTTGGACGAAAATTTCTTAAGTGGGGAGAGTTGTGACAGCCCTAAATTGACCCTAGTCGGAAAGTGGTTTGGGACCACTAAACCGAGTCATAAAAATAATTAATTGTTATATTCTATGCTTACTATGTGTGTGCATGCATATGTGGAAGTTTCATTCTCTAATTTTACCAATTTTATGAGAAATTATTAAATAGGGATCAATGTGAACCATGGTGAAATATGATAGGCTAATTTTAAATGGCTTATTAGTGCATGTTAACACAAGGGTGGAGTTGCATGTCAAATAACCCATTTCCTAAGGTTAGTGGCTGGCCATGACATGATGATGGGCAAAGAAAACATGTCCTAGACATGTTGGCCTAGTGCATTATGGAATGAAAATAAAGAAATGAAAAAAAGGAAAATGATGAAAAAAAAAGTGTGGATGCCCCCTTGTTGCCGTGAGTTGAGGAAAAGAAAGGAGAAAAATTTTGTTGTTCATCCTTTCTCATTTTGTTACAATTGCCATGACTTGAGAAGAATAAAAAAGTGTCCATTCTCTCATTTTTCTTTGCATGGCCGAATGTACTAAGAAGAAAGGGGAAGCTTGAGAAAATCAGCCATGGGAGCTTACTAGACTAAGGTGTTTTGATACAAGAAGGTATGTTTTATGCCACTCTTGAAAATGCATGCATAGTTTGGAGGATTGGTTCAAATTTTTCCTTGAATCTTGGATCGAAACTAAGTTGTTAGGTGAGTTAAATTTCGCCAAGAATGTTGTATTTCCTAATTAGTGTTTTGATGTTGTTGTGATGAAAGCATGGAGATGAGTGAGTTGAATGTTTAACAAAAGGAGATTTTGTGCCATTGAGTTCTTGTTGTTATGTGTGTATGTGCATGAGTATTCGGCCATGCTATAAAATTTATGTTGCAAAATGATTTAATGCTTAATGTGATATATAATAGTACTTGTGAATGAGCTTGAGAGCACCTAAATTATTAGTTGGAAGTGCCGAATGTAGTCTTGGATGAATTTTAAAGAACAAAGAAATTTTGGGTGACTAGAGGCCAAGGACATTCGGCCAAAGGCTTGTGTGCTAGCAAAATTTGGCCTAGATGGGGTAAATGTTAAGTGTTAAATGCAATGGAAATGCTAGATTAATGTTGCACATTCGGCTATAGTTAGGCATGTTTATGATCTCATTTAGACGATTAGACATAAAAAGGGTGGTAATGAGGCTGAAAATTGTTGAATGGCTAGTTGGGTAATGAATGTAGCATTCGCCATATGGGGTAAAAATGGGTCAAATGTTCGTGAAATAAAACTTTGTGAATTGATGAATTAATGATGATAGTATTGTTGATGTCATGTATATATGTATAAATATTTGGCAAGACGGTTAAACTAGTTAATTTATTGATTAGCTCAAGAAGCTAGAGGGAGAATCAAGCAAAAGCAAAGGAAAGAACATCGAATAGCCGAGTTGGAACCATTTTACCCAACACAAGGTAAGTCATTAGCATATATTTGGCATTGTTTTAAATGATCATAATATCTATGCAATTGTGTTTAATGAGATGATATGTAAATGAAAATGTATGTGTATGGAATGATGACATTGTTGAATGTAAAAGAAATAGTGAAATGTGTAGAAAGTTTGCTTTCGGCACTAAGTGTGCAGGCAATACGTGTGTACGGTGACGAGATTGGCACTAAGTGTGCATGCTGGAAATATATGGCACTAAGTGTGCATGCTGGAAATCTTTTGGTATTGTCTTCGTAGTTGAACTAGGAGAACATTTGGCATGTATAGGCTACTTTGTTTTGTTGAATCTCGGGTTGTAAACTTTAAGCCATGCGAAGATGGCCTATGTGGTCGGTTGAGTGTGAATCTAAAACCTATAGGCACGAGCCTTAGAAACCTTAATTTTGATAAGGTGGCCATAGTTTGTATTATGTATGATGAAATAGTTGGCCATGGAAGAATTATGAAATAGTCATTGTTTGCTTTAGTACCAGATGCTGCCAGCAGCAGTGAGGTGAGATGGAAAAATCACTAAAAATAGTAGAAGTAGAATTAAATAGTGAATAAATTATGAAATTGAACCTTGATGAATCTATTTTCATATGGACGAAACGAAACGACCGTATGAGCTTTATTTTAAGAGATATTCAGGTTTTTACGAAACAGGGCCAGAACGGTTTCTGGATCCCCTTCTCTAAATTGGAAAATTTACCATAAATTATCCAGAAACAATTAGAAGTCATGCCTTATATGCATAGATTCCCCTTTGAGTCTAGTTTCATTAGAAACAAACGTCATGAGCATTAGAGCTCTGTACGAGATGATATCGAGGTCGTAATGCATAAAGGTCAGTGTAGCCGAACCCTGAAACAGGGGTGAATTTAACTAATAAACTGTACCAATTGGCCCGACCAAAAATTCTAGAAATAAATCCATGGATGGATATATGAGTCTAGTTTCAGGGAAAATTGACAGAACTCATTTTCGAGTTCTGGAACTCGAGATATGATTTTTAAGGTGACAGTGATGCAGTTAACTAGCCTGCCTGGAACAGAAAAAGGAAAACAAAAAAAAAAATTTCCAAGAGAGGAATAAGTAAAGTAAGCCCGGTAACACCTCGTGGTCAAATCCGGTGACGGTCACGGGTTTGGGGTGTTACAACTCAAGTTTGGGGGTGTGATAGCACTGGAAAGAACATAGGTTTTCCTCCTTAATTATTGGTTAAATTGTTCCCATTTAGTTATCCTTAGCATATATTTTAGCATTTTCAGTTTAGTAAATTGTATTTTGTAACTCAATGAATCCTAGCCTATTTTATCCTTAATTTTTTTGTTTTCTTGCATTAATGTCACTACATGAGTTAGTTCCAAATTACGTCCAGAATTTTCACCGCATTTGACAGCTATCCAGTTAAGAACCAAAATTATGTCAGCTATCCAGTCTGGTATAACCAACCTGTATGTACAAGGACATAAAAGGTTGACGTGAGAAGAAAAGAGAGATCTTTTATTTCTCTCGATCATCATCTTCATCATCCTACCTTGAAGCTCTAGCCATGACAACTTAAGCCTCTCACAGGTGAGCCAACGTGAAAACCAGATGCAGACTAGCTTCTGACGAGGAGACCTAAGTGCAGGACAAGAGGGAATAGAGAGATACAATCGAGTTGTCTAGGAATAGTATTCTCCACTCGATTCTTTCTTATTTCTTTCTAAATGCTAGTGATTACTCTCTGTTTTTTTTTTTTTGGTATGGAAGTTCACATGAATTCTTGGTTAAATTTTATCTTATTATATCTTGCTTTTATTGTTTAATCTTGGGGTTTGAATGTTTTTTAACACGAAAGTGTTATTGCAGTCATTGACACTAGAAAGTGTAGTGACAGTTCGCGCCAACAAGCATTACAACAGAAGTTGAGTGAGGATTAGGGGAATTTAGTCCACTTGTTCTTAATAATGCCATGTTGTCATCATGGAAAGGTGGGGTTAATGTGCATGTTTAAGTCCCATTCTAAATAGAGGAGTAATTCTAGGTAAGATATACATTGAATTTTATTGCCTCAACAATCACCTATCATTTTATACCTTGTGAGCACTTAGTATTCTACTGAATATTCATGTTGGGGATCCTAGTTTATCATTATAACATTTTATTTTATTGTTTTCAAATTATTGCATTCACAAATATCCTCACAATTCATCGCGCTTATATATAGTTATTGCACCGACATTAATAGATAAAAGACAGCCATCCCTGTAGGATTGATATCTGACAGACTCACATTTGTTTACTATACTTCCATCGACAGTGTAAGCTTGCCCATTGTTGCTGTGACATTAAACAACCGGTCAGGCTCTGTATGGGCTAAATGCTGAACTCCATTATACTAGACCAAGCTTAGTGAAAAAAAAAAAGATACACGGGGTTGATTTGATTCGTGAGATTGAAGAAAAATTGAAAGTAATCTAAGATAGCTTGAAAGAAGCTTCAGATCGTCACAAATCGTATGTCGATCTTAAATGTAAAGATATAGAATTCCAAGTCAGTGACAAAGCATTCTTGAAAGTATCACCCTAGAGGAAAATTCTTCAATTCGGTTGCAAAGGAAAGTTGAGTCCACGATTTATTGAGCCATATGAGATTACAGAAAAAATTGGTCTTGTTGCATACCGGTTAGCTTTACCATCTGAACTTGAAAGAATTCATAATGTCTTTCAAGTGTATATGTTACAATGGTACCGATTTGACCCTTCACATGTTATTACCCTTACGGATGTCGAGATTTAGCGTAATATATCGTATAGTGCAGAACCGATCATAATTCTGTCACGAGAGGTGAAATAATTGAGAAACAGGAACATAGCTTTACTAAAAGTTCTCTGGCAATGACACAGAATAGAAGAAGCTACCTAGGAACTCAAGGAAGCTATGAGGAAGCAATATCCGAATCTCTTTTCTAGTAAGATTTTTGGGAACGAAAATCCCTTTGGGGTGGAGATTTATAATAGCCCGTTTTTAATAAAATCAGAATTGTGGTTTTGGGACCACAAATCCGAAGTCAAAAAATTTTTTTTTTTATTATTTTATGGTCTACAGCATGATAGTATTATCGTATAAAAATTTCGTTAAGAAATTTACCGTTTACATGCTTAATTTGATAAAAATGACTAAATTGCGTAAAGTGCAAAAGTTAAGTTTGTAACACCCCTTACTCGTATTTGACACCGAAACAGGGTACGAGGCATTACTGGATTTAAACTCAAACAAACATTCAAAACTGAGACATGAATTAGGAGCGGTTTGGGACAAAACCGAGAACTTTAGAAAATTTCCCAACACTTAGAATTTTTTTCACCAAAAAGAGGTTACACGCCCGTGTGGCTTTGGGACATGCCCGTGTGATAGGCCGTGTGGCAAATTTAATTTTTTAAATTTTTCATAAAATAGGTGCAGACTTCACACGTCCTGGCACACACCCATGTCCATAGGCCATGACACGCGGCCTGCAATACCCCTAACCCGTATCTGTCGCCGGACTAGGGTAATGAGGCATTACAGAACATAAGTACAATTTCGAATATTCACATGTTAACACAATTCATATTCATATACATACAGGTATATCATTAAATCAACTAATTAAACTATTCAAATAATTAAAACAAAAATTTAGAAATAATGTACTAATTGAATCTAACAAAACCACATTAATCTTTTACTTATTCGATTGCCCAAAATATACTTATACAAACTTATTGATTTGGTTAATAAACAAGCCACTCAATCAAGCATATTTTTAATTTAAACTAAAACATATGTTCAAAGAATATTGTATACATATATATATATCTAAAAGTCATACACTTATACATATCATTTCCACGCCATGTACAAAAGTATACTAAAATTTTACATTAATAGAACCCACCAAAACATATACACATAATTACTCAATTTGATCAACTTATATTCGGCACTTGTACATTATAACATGTATAATCAATTTTTATATTCATAATTAAAGTACTAACGTATACATTATATAACTTTCATTTACATCAAATAGGTCATTTTTCCCTGCATTTAACCGAACATAAATATGTTCAATGACTAAGCTTTGACAATTGTTCACTTCCAACTTTATTAATTAAGGTACACTAACGAACCATGCCCAACATTCAAATTGCATGCTCCAACTAAAATGGCACAAATATCGTATTTGAAAATTAGATCTATAAACCTATTTTTAACCACAAATAATTAATACCACCTTTGTACCATGAACTTATAAACGTACACATGTCAACCTAATAAAATAATAATACATTTGTCGAAACATACATACCACATAACTACTAAATTAAAAAGCTAATTTAACTTGTTTCCACTTCCCCAATTCATTACATTATTATCTTTAACCTGTTCACATATACATAACATAATAATGTCACTCTAACACTAAACTGATTTAGTAAACCATTCACAAAAGAAGACATATTTCATTAAACCCTTACCACATTCGAACTTAGCCATACAACATTTAATACCATTTTACAATTTAATGCTTATATTATCATAGCAACTAATTCCATCTTTATATTATCTATACCTAGCAATAATCGAATCAACCAAGCATGTTAAGGAAAGATATACAAACCATAATCATTTCATTAACCACCTCCAAAGACCCAACCATTATCATACTATTTCTGAAATATATAACACCTATCCCAACCATCATTCATTTATAGCATGTAACATTAAAACAGAAATGAATTCAAATCATAAGCAAACATACCGAAATCAAACATGAAAACTTAGACATTTTCGCATGGCTCATATTATACACAACAAAACAATAAATCCAACATTTTAAACCATAAACCAGCCTATACATGCCATAATTTAGATTTAGCTAATAAGGTACCAAACAGTAGATAGTGTGATGAATTTCGCTGGCAATCCCCGAGCTTGTAGCTTGGCTTCAAAATCTATAAAACAGAGTAAACATAACACACAGAGTAAGCTATAAAAGCTTAGTAAGTCATAAGCACATAAACAACTCACTGATATTATCAACTTCACTAAACTAGACCAAATTATTATATCATTTCACATTTAAATCTAGGCACTTATGTATTCATGTCACATATATATAATCATATATATTTGTATTCAACTATATTATCACTTTAACCGAATGTTTATATAGCCAAAATTAACAAATTATTATTTAACCTTCAAGGCCGAATATTCATTATATACCTACCTCACATACTCATAAATACATAAACTCATAGATCATAATATAATTTCATGTACATAATTAGTCATTTGGCCGAATACATATAAACACACATACATATAATTAAGACTCATTCAATAATGTGCAATAGGCCGAACACACGTACCTAATTTTTAGTAAACATCAAACTAACTCACACCTAGCCATTTAGCTCGATTTACATACTCGAACTCGACTTATCTTTTCCTGATGAACCGTTCAAAATTGGATAGGACACTCGGATAATCACACAAGTCGTACAATGCCAACGTCCCAGACGTGGTCTTTCATATACTCACATGTCGATGCCACTGTCCCAAACAGGGTCTTACTCGTAACACATATCAGAATCACATATCGATGCCATGGTCTTACTCGCACACATATATCAAAATCCTATGTCATGACATATGTATCCTAACTATTCCTAAGGTTCATATGGGGCTTTCGGACATCGCAACTCGGTCGAAACTAATTCAGAAATGGAGTAACCAACTCTTTTCACATTCGGCCTTAATAATAATAAATTCATACATTTCATAACAGCAAGTATCTCTAGCATTTAACTACAATTAAACACGTCTATTTGCTTATAAACTTACCTCGGACGTCGTAAAATGGGACGGGGCAGCTAGTCGACAACTTTCGTTTTTCCTTGGTCCAAATCCGACTTCTTTGGTTCTTGATCTAAACATATTCAAATTAAGCTTATTCAAACATATTTTCATTCAATTTAGTCCAAAAACACATAAATGATCGAATTACCAATTTACCCCTGACATTTACAATTTTTACAATTTAGTCCCTATTGCACAAAACACAAAATATGCAAAATTTCAAAACACTCATGTTTGGCTGAAAGGTACCCATACCTATACAAGCCCATATATTTCATTAATTTTACATTTTAGTCACTCAAATTATTATTTTTGCAATTTAGTCCTAATTACTCAAAATCATCAAAAACTCCAATACAAAATATGTTAATCTAAAACATATCTTTCATTTTTCATCATCAAACAACAAAAATCACAAGCTATCAACAATGGCACAACTCAAAATATTCATCAAAATCAAAAATTAAAGCTTGGGTTTTGTAGTACTCGAAGCAACGATCTCAAAAACATAGAAATTATCAAAAACCGAGGTAAGCACGTACCTTGATTGAGCTTGAGAATGGCCGAACTAGGTTTTTCTTTTCTCTTTTCTTTGTTTTAGTTTCGGCTATGGTAGAAAGAAAATATGAGCACTAATGTTTTTATGTTATATTTTATAATATGTTAACTTTATTATTTGTTTGCTAATTTACCCTCAATGAACTTATATCAAAACTATATTTTGTAAGCCTAATGCCGTCCATATTGAATCAATGGGTTATTTACCATTTAAAAGCTTCCACTTACAAAGCCAATGACAAATCAGCCTTTTATAAATTAAACTACCAAATTTTTCTATTTACGCGATTAAGTCCTTTTATGAAATCAGGCACTCAAACGACAAAATTAAATCACGAAAATTTCACAGACATAAATTCAAACAAAATAAACACAGAAAATAATTTTAAAATATTTTTCTTACTCAAATTCGTGGTCTTGAAACCACCGTTTCGATTAGGGTCTCAATCGGGCTGTTACAACTCTTCCCCCTTAGGGATTTTCGTCCCCAAAAATCTTACCAATGAATAGGTTCGGATAGCGTTCTCTCATTTCATCTTCTGGTTCCCACGTTGCTTCTTCAACACCATGTTTATGCCATAGTGCTTTAACTAACAAAAACTTCTTATTTTGCAACTCTTTAATCTCATGAGCCAGAATATGAATCGGTTCTTCCTCATATGTCATATCGGGCCTAATCTCAACCTCAGTCGAACTAATCACATGTGAAAGATCAGACTGATATCTACGAAGCATCGAAACATGGAATACATTGTCGATCTTTTCTAAATCAGGTGACAATGATAATCGGTAAGCAACTGGCCCAATACGCTCTATTACCTCATACGACCCAATAAACCTCGGACTCAATTTGCCCTCGCGACCAAATCTGAGTATTTTCTTCCACGGTGAGACTTTCAAGAAAACTTTATCTTCGATTTGAAATTCTATATCCTTGCGTTTCAAATCCGCATAAGATTTCTGATGATCTGACGCTGCTTTCAAACTCTCATGGATCACTTTCACTTTCTGTTCAGTTTCTTTGATCAAGTCAACCCCGTGTATCTTATTTTCACTGAGCTCAGTCCAGTACAATGGCGTATGACATTTACGACCGTACAAAGCCTCATAGGTGGCCATTTTTATACTCTATTGGTAGCTGTTATTATACTAAATTCAATCAGAGGTAGGTATCGTTCCTACATACCTTCAAACTCGAGAATGCAACATCTCAACATATCCTCAAGTATCTAAATAATTTGCTCAGACAGACCATCTATTTGCGGATGGAAAGTAGTACTGAAATGTAATTTTGTACCTAGTGCAACTTGCAGTTTCTTCCAAAACCGCGATGTAAACCACGGATCTCTATCTGAAACAATAGATATAGGTACACCATGTAATCTCACGATCTGAGAAACATACAATTCAGTTAGCTTATACAGCGAATAGCCTGTATGTATCGGGAAAAAATGAGCCGACTTAGTTAATCTATCTACAATAACCCAGATTGCATCTTCCTTGCTCAGTGTCAATGGTAAACCAAATACGAAATCCATAGTAACTCTGTCCCATTTCCACTCAGGTATCATAATCGGCTGAAGCAATCCAGATGGTACCTGATGCTCGGCTTTTACTTGTTGATAGACTAAACATCTTGCAACAAAGTACGAAAAATCTCGTTTCATACCATGCCACCAATAAAGATGTTTCAAATCATTATACATCTTTGTACTACCTGGTTGAACATACAACCGACTGTAGTGAGCTTCAATCAAAATCATCTGAATCAATTCTGAATTTCTCAAAACACATATTCGGTTTCTGAATCTCAAACAATCATCAGCATCAACGCTGAATTCTGAATTTGCATCCGTCTCACACTGAGCTTGTTTTGCGATCAACTCATTATCAACCTTCTGGGCATTAGAAATTTGTTGAATAAATAATGGTCTTGCTTTTAATTTAGCTACTATCAAACCGTCATCAGACATGACCATATTTACATTTATTGCACGCAAAAAAAAATAGTGATTTTCGGCTTAAAGCATCAGCAACAACATTAGCCTTTCCCGGGTGGTAGTCAATCACAAGCTCGTAGTCTTTAAGCAATTCTAACCATCGGCGTTGTCTCAAATTCAGATCTTTCTGAGTCATCAAGTATTTCAAGCTTTTATGATCAGAATAAACATGACATTTCTCACCGAACAGATAGTGACGTCAAATTTTTAATGCAAACACAATGGCTGCCAATTCTAGGTCGTGTGTAGGATAGTTCTTTTCATGTGGCTTCAACTATCTCAAGGCATAAGCTATAACTTTGCCTTCCTGCATCAAAACACAGCCCAAACCATTCAGAGATGTATCACTATAAATAACAAATTCTTTACCCGATTCTGGCTAAACTAGCACCGGAGCTTCATTCAAAAGGGCTTTCAACTGTTCAAAGCTTTTTTGGCACTTTTCTGACCACTCGAACTTAACATCTTTCTTCAATAGCTTTGTCATCGGAGCTGCAACCATAGAGAAACCTTTCACGAACCACCTATAATAACCAGCAAGTCCCAGAAAGCTTCGAACTTTAGAAATATTCTTCGGTGATTTCCAATCGAGTATGGCTGAAATTTTGCTCGGATCAACTCGAATGCCTGATGCTAATACTACATGGCCCAGAAAACTAACTTCACTTAACCAGAACTCACATTTATTGAATTTTGCATACAACTGCTTATCTCACAAAGTCTGCAACACAAGTCTCAAATGTTCAGTATGTTTAGCTTTATCACGAGAGTAGATTAGAATGTCATCTATAAACACAACCACAAACCGGTCCAGATTCGGTCTGAAGATCTAATTCATCGAATCCATGAAAATAGAAAGTGCATTAGTGAGTCCAAATGGCATAACCAAGAACTCATAGTGTCCATACCTCGTTCGAAAAGCAGTTTTTGGTACATCGGAGTCTTTAACTCGCAATTGATAGTAGCCTGACCTCAAATCTATCTTCGAAAATACTATAGCTCTTTTCAGCTAGACAAACAGATCGTCAATCTATGGCAATGGATACTTATTCTTTATAGTCACCTTATTGTGCTATTTATAATCAATGCATATTCTCATAGTTCCATCCTTCTTTTTCATAAACACTACTGGAGCACCCCAAGGAGAGAAACTCAGTCGCGCAAAACCTCTATCTGTCAACTCTTGCAACTAAGCTTTCATTTCTTTTAATTTTGTAGGTGCTATTCTGTACGAAGCTATGGATATCAGATTTGTCCCTAGCATTAACTCAATACCAAACCTTACCTCTAAAATAGGCGGCAAACCCGATAGTTCTTCAGGAAGCACATCCGGATACTCACACACAAAAGGCACTGATTCAATGTTTCTTTCAACCACTTTACTATCGAGCACGTAGGAAAAATAAGCTTCACACCCTTTTCTCACATATTTCTGAGCTAGCATCAAAGAAATTACTGTTGGTAAACCATAAAAATCACTAGATTCAATCCGAATAACCTCATCATTCTGACTTCATAGATCAATGGTCTTTCTTTTGCAGTTTACAACAGCATTACGTAATGTCAACCAGTCTATACCCAGAATTATGTTGAACTCATCAAATGGCAATAACATCAAATCAGCCAGAAAGCACAGATCTCAAACCATTAAGGGACAATTCTTACACACTTTGTCAACCATGACACACCGGCCTAAGGGGTTTGACACTCTAATCACAAACTCAGTAGACTCAACAGGTAGAGCCTTGCTGAATACTAATGTCTCACACACATAAGAATGAGTAGAACCAGGATCAATCAATGCAATTAAATTAGTATCATAAAGAGTGAATGTACCAGTAATAACATTTGGGGATGAAGCCTCATCTCGCGCGTGAATGGAATAGGCTCTGGCAGGTGCACGAGCCTCAGATCTAACTGCTGTATCTTCATTTCCTCTCTGACTGCCACTCACATTACCCGCATTTCTCGGTGGTCTACCCCGAGCCATAGTATTACTCAATCTTGTGTTCTGCACTGGATTTTTTTCAGCTAACACTGGGCAATCTCGAATATAATGATCTGTCAATCCACATTTAAAACAGGCCCGATCATGTAATCTACAACTACCGGGATGTCGTTTGCCATAGTATTTACACTTGGGCTAATTTGATCTAGCATTACCCACACTGCTATTGAGGTAGCTCTCGAACTCACTGGGGGTATGTTCTGGTCTCGTTGAGAATAACCCGAAGTGGCTTTTGAACGACTAAACTCATCTCAAAACTTCTTTGGTGCTGATTGGACTGATCTGCTGAATGATCTCTTACGCGAGTCTCTAGCTTTAAAATCAGCTTTCTTTTTCTCTTTCCTCAGCTCTTCAACTTTATAGGCTCGCTCAACAAGTACCACAAACTCTTTTATCTCAAGTATGCCAACTAACAATTTAATGTCTTCGTTCAGTCCATCTCCAAATCTTTTAAACATTATGGCTTCGGTACAAACACACTCTCGGGCATACCGACTGAGTCTCACGAATTTTCGCTAATACTCTGTTACGGTTATCCAACACTGTTTCAGCTCCAGAAATTTTTTACGCTTTTGATCAATAAATCTCTGGCTAATATATTTCTTATGAAACTCAGTCTGAAAGAATTCCCAGGTCACCTGCTCTCTCAGGACCACTGATACTAGGGTATTCCACCAGTGATATGTTGTGTCTCGAAGAAAAGATATGGCACACTTCAAACATTCATCTAGGGTATAGGATAGCTCATCAAACACACGGATAGTATTATCAAGCCAGAACTCAGCCTGCTCAGCATCATCATCATCCATAGCTTTAAACTCTTCAGCCCCATGTTTTCTGATTTTATCAGCTGGTGGCTTATACAATCTCAACGGATCACTTACTTGAGGTACACCAGGCATCGAAGTTGGATCAATCAGGGGTGGAGGTTGTTGTGTAGGCGGATTAGTCCGAATATATTGAGTAAACCAGTCATTCATCATTTGATAGAAGGCTTGTTTAGCCTCACTTTCTTGATTACTCGTAATCAGTCGAGAATCAACCGACGTTGTCCCTTGTGAGGGAGCAAGTGCTACACTGTAACACCCCGTACCCGAGACCGTTACCGGAGTCGGACACGAGGGGTTAACGGGCTTAATCCACCTATTTTCACAGTCCATTTGAAAATTTTCCAGACAAGCTGGTTACTGCATCACTGTCGCCTTAAAAATCATATCTTGAGTTTCAGAACTCGAAAACCAGTTTCGTAAATTTTTCCTGAAACTAGACTCATATGTTCATCTACAAATTTTTTTCCTAGAATTTGTGGTCGATCCAATTAGTACAGTTTATTAGTTAATGTCTCTACTGTTTCAGGGTTCGACTACACTGACCTTTGCGCATTACGACTTGGATATCTCCCTGTACAGGGTTTCAATACTGATTTCGTTTGTTTCTATAGAAACTAGACTCGAAATGGAATCTATATATATATGGCATGACTTCTAATTATCTCTGGTTAATTTATAATGAATTTCCAAAGTCGGAACAGGGAATCCAGAAACTGTTCTGGCCCTGTCTCACAAAAACTTAAATATCTCATAATATACTATTCATATGATCGTTTCGTTACTTTCCTATGAGAATAGATTCATCAAGGTTCGATTACATAATTTATTCACTATTTAATTCCATTCCTAATATTTTTAGTGATTTTTCACATTCACATCACTGCTGCTATCAGCATCTATTTTTAAGGTAGACTTTACCTATTACATAGTTTCCATGATTCAACTAGCCCTTTTGCATAAATAGCACAAAATATGATCATGATTAACCATTCCAATGGCTAATCGTTCCCAAAAATTTCCATACCTCTTAATGAACATCATACAAGACGATTATAAAATTTAGCTCAAAGTGTATATAAGCCATTTTCGCATGGCTATCCAAATTTATACAAAACCAAAGGGTCCATGACCAACAACAAAAAGGGTAGTCCTCTACATGCCATTTCAAAGTTCAACAAAAGTGTACCAAAAGGGCTTTGATAGTGTGGGCGACTTTGACTTGACACTCCGAGTCCGATGGTGACGAACCAAAATCTATAAAAGAGATTCAAAGAAACGGAGTAAGCATTTAATGCTTAGTAAGTTTTGAGCAATGGAATTAGGCTCAACTGAAGTATAGCATTCATATAACTAAATGGATAATTTCATATACACATATATTCTCAAAAATCAGTCCTACTTCACATTTCCAACCCTTATATTCATACATAAGGGATCAACTTAACCAAAAACCGGAAGCTCCTTAATGGACTGAGCGAATGCTATTTAAGGGGAATCAATTAATCCAATACATGTACAACACATACCTCGTTGTTGAGATTTTACGAGCATATTAATTGAAATTATTACAGCAGATCGCTCATCCCAAACTTAAGTAATCTTCGGGATTTAGCCGGATATAACTACTTGCACAAGGCCTTCGGGTCTTAGCCCGGATGTGGTCACTAGCATAAATGCCTTCGGGACTTAGCCCGGATATAGTCGCTAGCACAAATGCCTTCGGGTCTTAGCCCGGATATAGCAACTCGCACGAATGCCTTCGGATCTTAGTCCGGTTATAGTCACCTAGCACAAAAGCCTTCGGGACTTAGCCCGGATACCATTCGAATAACCATGCACATATATCAATAAATCATGACACATCCATATTTCATTTTCATTACCAAAGCTCAAACACAAAACACTTATCACATTTACAAATTTCAGCTCAATAGCCACATACAAAGAGCATGATTTTGATTTACTTAAGACATAATCTAATCGAATCATAATCTAAGCTCCATTACTCGAAAACTTACCTCGGATGTTGTCGAACGATTTCGGCGGCTATTCGATCACTTTTTCCTTTCCCTTATCCAACTTTGGTCCTCTAAGCTCTTGAGCCAATTCAAAAAAATTTAACTTATTAAAGTCTCATTATGCTAGCTTATGGCCGAACATGACAATGAATTTGATGGGTCATATGGCCACCTTTAGCTCAAATACAAAATGGTCATACGCATTTTTAATCACATTAAGCAATTTAATACAATTCGTTCGAACATCAAAAGAGAAGCTCAAGGTACTTAGCCCATATATACATTAGACATTAGAGTCACATATGTACGAAATCACGAATCGAATTCAACATATTAGCTAATATTCCCCTTAGCCGAATTTTCTAAGTCAAGATAAAGCCATCAATATGCTTACCTATGGCTGAACATACACATCAACTTATGTACTCATTCATGTGGCCGAACATGCATGTCTATGTTGAGGCCGATTGCAACACTTAATACATTCTACAAGTATGGTCACTTGTATTGACTAAACACCATTTTGTTTCAAGTTCAAAACTTGGCCAATACACATATATACACTAGTAAATCAAACACTAACATTTGCACTTCACCTTACTACCATTTCTCATCCAAATAACGCGAACAACAACCATATTTCTCTTCTACTTCCTACCATGGCCGAATGCATCACAACACCATACCATTTCAATTTTGGTCATGGTTAAACAAAGAACTTAATGTCTCACTCAAAAATGCTAAAAAGAAGATTCAAGAATCATCAATCCACCATCACATGCATCATTACAAAGCTTCACTTTTAGCATGCAAATGACATCAACACAAATCCACCTTAGCGAATATCATCTCCATGACATAGTAAAGATTTGAACCATGGGCTAGTTAGAACTCAAGCTAACTACTAAAATATACATGAATCTCATGGAGCAACCTCAAACATACCTTAGCCTAGTTACATGCATGGTCGAACCTCTTCAACCTTTCTTCTTCCTTTCTCCTTAAAGTTTTCACCAAAGATGTTCAAGGATGAACACTTTTTTTTGTTTTCTTTCCTTCAACTCACGGCAATGGGGGAACAATCACACACATTCTTTCTTTTTTTTTCTCATCCTACTAACACTAATACTTTATTGGCCATGCTCTTTATTTTATTATTCCCTACATGAAGCATTAACCCAACATGTTTATGACATGTTTTAGCCATAACATTTTGTCCACCCTCATGCTCATGGCCGGCCACTACTAATTAGGAGGGGGAAAATTGACATTCAAGTCCTCCCTTTTGATTACATGCACTATTAGATCCTTATAGATTAGCCTATTACATTTCAAAAGTGTCACACAAGTCCTATGTACTACATTCACATGCAATTAACTAAATCGAAGCTTAAAATTTTCGCACATTCATATTCACATATTTTAGACCATAAATATCACATTCAAATAATTTGGTGACTCGGTTTAGCGGTCCCGAAACCGCTTTCCGACTAGGGTCACTATAGGGCTGTCATAACTCTCCCCCGCTTAAGAAATTTTCGTCCCCGAAAATCTTACCGGTAAATAGGTTTGGGTATCGTTCTTTCATGGCATTCTCGGTTTCCCAAGTAGCTTCTTCGATCCCGTGTTTGAGCCATAACACTTTCACTAACGGAACCCTTTTGTTTCGCAACTCTTTCACTTCACGAGCTAGGATACGAATCGGTTCTTCTTCATAACTCATATCGGCTTGAATTTCGACCTCGGAGGGGTTTATTACGTGCGAAGGATCGGATCTGTAACGTCGAAGCATCGAAACATGAAAAATGTTGTGGATCCTTTCAAGCTCAGGGGGTAAAAGCAACCTATATGCAACTAGGCCAACTCTTTCGGAGATCTCATACGGCCCAAAGAATCTCTGACTCAATTTGCCCTTACGGCCAAATCTGAGTATCTTTTTCCAAGGCGATACCTTAAGAAACACTTTGTCTCCCACCTGATACTCAATATCTCTTCGTTTTAAATCCACGTACGACTTCGACGATCCGATGTCGCCTTGGACTTTCACGAATTATTTTACTTTCATTCAGCATCTTTAATCAAATCCACTCGAAAATTTTGCTTTCACCGAGCTCGGTCCAAAACAATGGCGTACGGCATTTACGCCCGTACAAAGCCTCGTAAGGTGGCATCTTAATACTTGATTGAAAACTGTTGTTGTAAGCGAATTCAATCAAAGGTAAATACCGTTCCCATGAACCACTAAACTCGAGGATGCAACATCTCAACATATCCTCAAGTATCTGAATTATCCGCTCGGATTAACCATCGGTTTGTGGATGAAAAGCGGTGCTAAAATGCAGCTTGGTACCCAAAGCTTCTTGCAATTTCTTCCAAAATCGCGAGGTGAATCTCGGATCTCTATCCGACATGATAGAAATAGGTACCCCGTGTAATCTCACAATCTGAGAAACATACAATTCCGCTAGTTTATCCAATGAAAAATCCGTGCGACGGGGATAAAGTGAGCCGACTTAGTCGATCTATCCACAACAACCCAAATCGCATCTTTCTTACTTGCCGACATCGGCAACCCGAATCTGAAATCCATCGTGACTAGATCCCATTTCCATTCGGTATCATGATTGGTGGAGTAAACCCGTAGGCACTTGATGTTACGCCTTTACTTGCGACATATTAAACACTTGAAACAAAATCGAAATGTCTCGTTTCATACCATGCCACCAAAACTGACGTCTCAGATCGTTGTACATTTTCGTACTCCCCGGGTGAATTGACATTCGGTTACAATGAGCTTCGTTCAGAATCATCGAAATGAGTTCTGAATTTCTTGGAACAAACAAACGACTTCTGAACCTCAAACAATCGTAATCATCAAATTGAAACTCTGATTCCATATTCGGAACACATTCAGCCCGTTTTGCAACCAATTCATCATCGACTTTCTGAGCTTCACAAATTTGATGAATCAACAATGGTTTGGCCTTTAATTTCGCCACTAACACATTGTCGGATAGAACAGACAAGTGTACATTTATCGCTCGTAAAGCAAACAGTGATTTACGACTTAAGGCATCCGCAACCACATTAGCCTTTCCCGGGTGATAGTCAATGACAAGTTCATAATCTTTCAACAACTCAAGCCAACGCCTTTGTCGCAGATTCAAGTCTCTTTGAGTCATCAAATATTTGAGAATTTTGTGATCCGAATATATATGGCACTTCTCCCCAAATAAGTAGTGTCGCCATATTTTCAAAGCGAATACGATGGCAGCTAGTTCGAGATCATGGGTCGGATAATTTTTCTCATGTGGCTTCAGTTGTCTCGACGCATAGGCCACAACTCGACCTTCTTGCATCAATCGCAACCCAACCCAAGTAGGGAGGCATCACTATAAATGACAAACTCTTTGCACGATTAATTTGCACTAGAATTGAGCTTCGGTCAAATAAGTTTTCAGTTGATCAAAACTTTTGACATTTTTCCGTCCATTTGAACTTAACATCTTTTGAAGTAGCCGTCATTGGTGTGGCTATCATCAAGAAACCTTTTACAAACCGTCGGTAAGTAAGCAAGTCCCAAAAGCTTGAACCTCAAGAATATTTCTCGGAGGCTTCCAGTTAAGTATGGCTAAAATTTTGCTCGGGTCAACTCGAATACCGATGCGGATACCACATGACCCAAGAAGCTAACCTCTCTTAACCGAACTCACACTTCTTGAACTTAGCATATAAGCGCTTATCCGTAAAATTTGCAACACTAATCTCGGTGCTCGGCATGTTCGGTCTCATCTCTTGAATAGACCAAGATGTCATCAATGAACACAACTACGAACCGGTCCAAATCGTCGAAGATCCGATTCATCAAATCCATAAATACCGCCGGGCATTAGTGAGCCCAAATGGCATCACTAAGAACTCGTAGTGGCCGTATCTCGCTCGAAAGCGTTTTGGGTATATCCGAATCTCGAATTAAGAATCGGTAGTAACTCGATCTCAAATCTATCTTTGAAAACACCGAGGCTCCCTTTAGTTGATCAAACAAATCATCAATACGTGATAGCGGATATTTATTCTTTATCGTCACTTTATTCGGTGACGATAGTCAATGCACAACCTCATGGTTCCGTCCTTCTTTTTCACAAACAATACTGGTGCACCCCAAGGTGAGAAAGTGAAACCTCTATCCGTCAACTCTTGCAACTGAGCTTTCAACTCTTTTAACTCGGTTGGTGCCATACGATCTGGAGCTATCGAAATCGGCGTAGTCCCGGTACAAGCTCAATACTAAACTCTACCTCCGAGCAGTGGTAAACCCGGTAATTCTTGGGAAAAACATCCGGGTATTCACAAACCACCGGCACAGATTTGGGTTTCTTTTCTAATTCTTTTTCATCAAGTACATACGCAAGGTATGCTTCGCACCCCTTTCTTACATATTTCTGAGCCAACATTGATGATATTACAACTGGCAACCCCTTTAAGTTCGTAGACTCAACTCGGATTATCTTGTTACTTGCACCTCAAATCAATAGTCTTGCTTTTGCAATTCACAACCGCATCATGCACGGTCAACCAATCCAAACCAAGAATAACATCAAATTCATCAAGCGGCAAAAGCATCAAGTCCGCAGGAAAAGCAGAACCTCGAATTACTAGGGACATTTCTTACACACTTTGTCGACAAGCACGAAACGACCCAAGGATTTGACACCGAATTACGAACTCGAGAGGCTCAATAGGTAAAGTCTTCTTTGGATGCTAAGGTTTCACATATATAAGAATGAGTAGAACCGGGGTCAATCAAAGCAATCACATTAGTATCAAAGAGAGTAAAAGTACGGTAATAACATCTGGCGAGGAAGCATCCTCGCGTCTGGCAGATAGCATAAGCCCTAGCAGAGCACGAGCCTCGAGATCTGGTCGTAGCATCCTAGATCCTCTCGACCACCACTAGCATTGCCGTATTTCTAGATGGTCTACCTCGGCGGTGGTAGCACCGGTTTCCCACTCGATTTGCATTCATTCGGACAACCTCGGGCAATCTTTAATGAAGTGGTCAACTGACCCGTACTTGTAACAGAAGTGGTCATGGAATCTACAACTCCCCGAGTGTCATTTACCACAATACTGACACTCCGTTCTGTCTCGATGATCATTTCCAACACTGGCGACCGAAGTGACTCGTGCACTCACAGGGGGTCGATCGCGATCTCGTCTAGATAAGCCCGAAGTGTCTCTAGATCGGCCTAAGCCATCTCTAAATTTCTTCGATGACTGTGAGAAGGGCTTCCCCGAAGACCTCTTACGAAACTCCTTTGCTTCCACCTCAACTTTTCTTTTCTCCATACTGAGCTCCTCGGCTTTGCAAGCCCGCTCGACAAGTGCCACAAATTCTCGGATTTCCAAAATGCCAACATACAACTTTATATCATCATTCAGCCCATCCTCGAAACGTTTACACATCACGGCTTCTGAAGAAATGCATTCCCGCGCGTACCGGCTAAGCCTTACAAATTTTCGTTCATAGTCGGTAACCGACATGGAACCTTGTTTAAGTTCAAGAAATTCCTTCCGTTTTTTATCAATGAATCTCTGACTGATATACTTCTTTCGAAACTCGGTTTGGAAAAACTCCCAAGTTACTTGCTCTCTGGGCACAACAAAAGTCAATGTATTCCACCAATAGTAGGCAGAATCACGTAGCAAGGAGATAGTACACTTTAGGCACTCATCGGGTGTGCAAGATAGCTCATCGAGTACCCGGATAGTGTTGTCCAACCAAAATTCCGCTTGCTCGGCATCATCGCTGTCCATAGCTTTAAATTCAGTAGCCCCGTGTTTTCGGATTCTATCAACTGGGGGCTTATTCGACCTTATTTGGTCAGTTACCGGAGGTATTGTAGGTGCGAGGGTGGTATTAGTCGGGAATGGAGGTTGTGGAACAGTCGTATTAGTTCGAATGTATTGGTTGAACCAATCATTCATCACGCTATAAAAAGCTTGTCTAGCTTCATCATTCGGATTACTAGCATTAGGTTGAGAGTCCATGCCTGTCCCTTGTCTTGAAGCAGCGCTACACTCTCAAGATCATCAGCTACCGCTCGGTTGGGATCGGGATCCATTACTATAAATAAACACATTTGCAATGTCAGAAATCACCACACTATCAAATATGCACATAAAATGGCATGTATAGCTAGACCCAAACGCATTACTGTAGTCCTAGATTCGACTAAACCGTAGCTCTGATACCAATAAAATTGTAACACCCGGTACCCGAGACCGTTGCCGGAGTCGGACACGAGGGGTTAACTGGCTTAATCCACTTATTTTCACAGTCCATTTGAAAATTTTCCAGACAAGCTGGTTACTGCATCACTGTCGCCTTAAAAATCATATCTTGAGTTTCAGAACTCGAAAACCAGTTTCGTAAATTTTTCCTGAAACTAGACTCATATGTTCACCTACAAATATTTTTTTCTATAATTTTTGGTCGAGCCAATTAGTACAGTTTATTAGTTAATGTCTCCCCTATTTCAGGGTTCGACTACACTGACCTTTGCGCATTACGACTTGGATATCTCCCTGTACAGGGTTTCAATAGTGATGCTGTTTGTTTCTATATAAAGTAGACTCGAAAATGAATCTATACATATATGGTATGACTTCTAATTATCTCTGGTTAATTTATAATGAATTTCCAAAGTTGGAACAGGGAATCCAGAAACTGTTCTGGCCCTGTCTCACGAAAACTTAAATATCTCATAATATACTGTTCATATGATCGTTTCGTTACTTTCCTATGAAAATAGATTCATCAAGGTTCGATTACATAATTTATTCACTATTTAATTCCATTCCTACTATTTTTAGTGATTTTTCACATTCACGTCACTGCTGCTATTAGCATCTATTTTTAAGGTAGACTTTACCTATTACATAGTTTCCATGATTCAACTAGCCCTTTTGCATAAATAGCACAAAATATGATCATGATTAACCATTCCAATGGCTAATCATTCCCAAACATTTCCATACCTCTTAATGAACATCATACAAGACGATTATAAAATTTAGCTCAAAGTGTATATAAGCCATTTTCGCATGGCTATCCAAATTTATACAAAACCAAAGGGTCCATGACCAACAACAAAAGGGTAGTCCTATACATGCCATTTCAAAGTTCAACCAAAAGTGTACCAAAAGGGCTTTGATAGTGTGGGCTACTTTGACTTGACACTCCGAGTCCGATAGTGATTTAACGAAAATCTATAAAGCAGAGATTCAAAGAAACGGAGTAAGCATTTAATGCTTAGTAAGTTTTGAGCAATGGAATTAGGCTCAATCAAGTATAGTATTCATATAACTAAACGGATAATTTCATATACACATATATTCTCAAAAATCAGTCCTACTTCACATTTCCAACCCTTATATTCATACATAAGGGATCAACTTAACCAAAAACCGGAAGCTCCTTAATGGACTAAACGAATGCTATTTAAGGGAATCAATTAATCCAATGCATGTACAACACATACCTCGTTGTTGAGATTTTCTGGCGTATTAATTGAAATTATTACAGAGATCGCTCATTCCCAAACTCAAGTAATCTTGAGATTTAGCGGATATAACTACTTGCACAAGGCCTTGGTCTTAGCCGGATGTGGTCACTAGCATAAATGCCTTGGGACTTAGCTTTGGATATAGTCGCTAGCACAAATGCCTTGGTCTTAGCCGGATATAGCAACTTCATACGAATGCCTTCTTGGATCTTAGTCCGGTTATAGTCACCTAGTACAAAAGCCTTGGGACTTAGCCCGGATATCATTGAATAACCATGCACATATATGAATAAATCATGACACATCCATATTTCATTTTCATTACCAAAGCTCAAACACAAAACACTTATCACACTTACAAATTTGGCTCAATAGCCACATACAAAGAGCATGATTTTGATTTACTTAAGACATAATCTAATCGAATCATAATCTAAGCTCCATTACTCGAAAACTTACCTCGGATGTTGTCGAAGCGATTTGGTGACTATTCGATCACTTTTTCCTTTCCCTTATCCAACGTTGGTCCTCTAAGCTCTTGAGCTAATTCAAAAAATTTAACTTATTAAAGTCTCATTATGCTAGCTTATGGCGAACATGACAATGAATTTGATGGGTCATATGGCCACCTTTAGCTCAAATACAAAATGGTCATCGCATTTTTAATCACATTAAGCAATTTAATACAATTAGTTCGAACATCAAAAGAGAAGCTCAAGGTACTTAGCCCATATATACATTAGACATTAGAGTCACATATGTACGAAATCACGAATCGAATTCAACATATTAGCTAATATTCCCCTTAGCCAAATTTTCTAAGTCAAGATAAAGCCATCAATATGCTTACCTATGGCCGAACATACACATCAACTTATGTACTCATTCATGTGGCCGAACATGCATGTCTATGTTGAGGCCGATTGCAACACTTAATACATTCTACAAGTATGGTCACTTGTATTGACTAAACACCATTTTGTTTCAAGTTCAAAACTTGGCCAATACACATATATACACTAGTAAGTCAAACACTAACATTTGCACTTCACCTTACTACCATTTCTCATCCAAATAACGTGAACAACAACCATATTTCTCTTCTACTTCGTACCATGGCCGAATGCATCACAGCACCATACCATTTCAATTTTGGTCATGGTTAAACAAAGAACTTAATGTCTCACTCAAAAATGCTAAAAAGAAGATTCAAGAATCATCAATCAACCATCACATGCATCATTACAAAGCTTCACTTTTAGCATGCAAATGACATCAACACAAATCCACCTTAGCCGAATATCATCTCCATGACATAGTAAAGATTTGAACCATGGGCTAGTTAGAACTCAAGCTAACTACTAAAATATACATGAATCTCATGGAGCAACCTCAAACATACCTTAGCCTAGTTACATGCATGGCCGAACCTCGTCAACCTTTCTTCTTCCTTTCTCCTTAAAGTTTTCGGCCAAAGATGTTCAAGGATGAACACTTTTTTTGTTTTCTTTCCTTCAACTCACGGCAATGGGGAAACAATCACACACATTCTTTTCTTTTTTTTTTCTCATCCTACTAACACTAATACTTTATTGCCCATGCTCTTTATTTTATTATTCCTTACATGAAGCATTAACCCAACATGTTTATGACATGTTTTAGCCATAACATTTTGTCCACCCTCATGCTCATGGCGGCCACTACTAATTAGGGGGAAAATTGACATGCAAGTCCTCCCTTTTGATTACATGCACTATTAGATCCTTATAGATTAGCCTATCACATTTCAAAAGTGTCACACAAGTCCTATGTACTACATTCACATGCAATTAACTAAATCGAAGCTTAAAATTTTCGCACATTCATATTCACATATTTTAGACCATAAATATCACATTCAAATAATTTGGTGACTCGGTTTAGCGGTCCCGAAACCGCTTTCCGACAAGGGTCACTATAGGGCTGTCACATACACTCTCGACATCATCAGCTACAGCTTTATCGGGATCCATTTACTATATGAAAACACATTTCAAATGTCAGAAGTCATCACACTATTGCAGTATATAATTATAGCCTGTATAGCTAAACTCACACACGCTACGTTAGTCCTAGAATCGACTAAACCGTAGCTTTAATACCAATAAAATGTAACACCCCTAACCCGTATCCGTCACTGGACTAGGGTAATGAGGCATTATAGAACGTAAGTACAATTTTGAATATTCACATGTTAACACAATTCATATTCATATACATACAAGCATAGCATTAAATCAACTAATTAAACTATTCAAATAATTAAAACAAAATTAACAAATAATGTACTATTTGAATCTAACAAAAACCATATTAATCTCTTACTTAGTCGATTGCCCAAAATATACTTATACAAACTTACTGATTTCGGTTAATAAACAAGCCACTCAATCAAGCATATTTTTAATTTAAACTAAAACATATGTTCAAAGAATATTGTATATATATATATATATTTAAAAGTCATACACTTATATATATCATTGCCACGCCATGTACAAAAGTATACTAAAATTTTACATTAATAGAACCCACCAAAACATATACACATAATTCTGAATTTGATCAACTTATATTTGACACTTGTAGATTATAACATGTATAATCAATTTTTATAATTATAATTAAAGTACTAACATATACATTATATAAATTTCATTTACATCAAATAGGTATTTTCCTCGCATTTAACCGAACATAAATATGTTCAATAACTAAGCTTTGACAATTATTCACTTCCAACTTTATTAATTAAGGTACACTAACGAACCATGCCTAACATTCAAATTGCATGCTCCAACTAAAATGGCACAAATATCGTATTTGAAAATAAGATCTATAAACCTATTTTTAACAACAAATAATTAATACCACCTTTGTACCATGAACTTATAAACGTACACATGTCAACCTAATAATAATAATAATACATTTGCCGAAACATGCATACCACATAACTACTAAATTGAAAAGCTAATTTAACTTGTTTCCACTTCCCCAATTCATTACATTATTATCCTTAACCTGTTCACATATACATAACATAATAAAGTCACTTTAACACTAAATCAATTTAGTAAACCATTCACAAAACAAGACATATTTCAATAAACCCTTACCACATTCAAACTTAGCCATACAACATTTAATACCATTTTACAATTTAATGCTTATATTATCAGAGCAACTAATTCCATATTTATATTATCTATACCTAGCAATAGCCGAATCAACCAAGCATGTTAAGGAAAGATATACAAACCATAATCATTTCATTAACCACCTCCAAAGACCCAACCATTATCATGCTATTTCTAAAATACATAACACCTATCCCAACCATCATTCATTTATATCATGTAACATTAAAACATAAATGAATTCAGATCATAAGCAAACATACCAAAATCAAACATGAAAACTTAGCCATTTTCGCATGGCTCATATTATACACAACAAAAAAAAAAATAAATCCAACATTTCAAAACATAAACCAGCCTATACATGCCATAATTTAGGTTTAGCTAATAAGGTACTAAACAGTAGACAGTGTGATGAACTTCGCTGACAATCCCCGAGCTTGTAGCTTGACTTCAAAATCTATAAAACAGAGTAAACATAACACACAGAGTAAGCTATCAAAGCTTAGTAAGTCATTAGCATATAAACAACTCAATGATATTATCAACTTAACTAAACTAAACCAGATTATTATATCATTTCACATTTAAATCCAGGCACTTATGTATTCATGTCACATATATATATAATCTTATATATTTATATTCAACTATATTATGACTTTAACCGAATGCTTATATAGCCAAAATTAACAAATTATTATTTAACCTTCAAGGCCGAATATTCAGTATATACCCAGCTCACATATCATAAATACATAAACTCATACATCATAATATAATTTCATGTACATATATTAGTCATTTGGCCGAATACACATAAACACACATACATATAATTAAGACTCATTCAATAATGTGCAATAGGTCGAACACACTTACCTTATTTTTAGAAAACATCAAACTAACTCATACCTGGCCATTTAGCTCGATTTACATACTCAAACTCGACTTATCTTTGCCCGATGAACCGTTTGAAATTGGATAGGACACTCGTATAATCACACAAGTCGCACAATGCCAACGTCCCAGATGTGGTCTTACATATACTCACATGTCGATGCCACTATCCCAGATATGGTCTTACTCGTAACACATATCAGAATCACATATCGATGCCATGGTCTTACTCGCACACATATATCAAAATCCTATGTCATGACATATGTATCCTAACTATTCTTAAGGTTCATACGGGGCTTTCGGACATCGCAACACAGTCAAAACGAATTCAGAAATGGAGTAACCAACTCTTTTAACATTCAGCCTTAATAATAATAAATTCATACATTTGATAACAGCATGTATCTCTAGCATTTAACTACAATTAAACACGTCTATTTGCTTATAAACTTACCTCGGATGTCGTAAAACAGGACAGGGCTGCTAGTCAGCAACTTTCATTTTTCCCCGGTCCAAATTTGATTTCTTTGGTTCTTGATCTAAACATATTCAAATTAAGCTCATTCAAACATATTTTCATTCAATTTAGTTCAAAAACACATAAATAGTAAAATTACCAATTTACCCCTAACGTTTACAATTTTTACAATTTAGTCCCTATTGTACAAAAAACAAAATATGCAAAATTTCAAAACACTCATGTTTGGCCGAATGCTACCCATACCTATACAAGCCCATATATTTCATTAATTTCACATTTTAGTCCCACAAATAATTATTTTTGCAATTTAGTCCTAATTACTCAAAATCATCAAAAACTCCAATACAAAATATGTTATTCTAAAACTTATCTTTCATTTTTTGTAACGCCCCAAAAATCCTGAACTTTCTTTTTTTTTTTTGATTAACGGTGTGCTTAATATTCCTAGTCAAGTGTTATTTAAGTGATAATAGGCCTTGGTTAAGTTATGAGTTTGAACTTTGGGGTGAAGGAAATTATAATTTAGTAATTAAAAGAACCTTGAAGGCAAGTAGTTTGGGTTTTTAAATAAATGAAGGAGTAAGCTGACACAAGGAGCCTTGTTGTGGAGTGCCAAGTAGCGTCACATGTGGGGCTTAGAGGTGACGTCACATGCATGGCAAGGAGGTTTGGGGTTCGAATCCCTCCTTGCTCAAAAGAAGGATTTATTTTTGCTCAATAAATGACCATTAGTGGCGTTGGATGTGAACTCTGAAGGGAGTGATTAGAGGAGAAATTTAAGGAAGGGATTAAGGAGTTATCAGGGAGAAAAGTTAGGAGATGAGGGATGTAGAGAGTGGAGCCGAATTGGGAAGTTGGGGATAGGAAATTCGACTATAGTATATATAGGTGCCAATTTTGGGGATTCTAGGGTAATGTCGAATTCCTCATTTTTTTGTGTTGCTATAACACTTTTCTCTCTCAGTCATTAGAAGCTGAATTCCTTATTCCTTGCTTGCCGATTTTCCATTCTTTCTCTTCTCAAATTCTCTTTTGATTCACCTTTCGTTTTAGCCGATTCCTTCTTCTTTTCTTCTTATTTGTACCGAATAACCCCTTTCACTATACAAATCTCAAAAGCCGAAATGCTTTTCTTCAAGACCCTCGGTGCCGCCACTACTCTCTCTATTTCGGCCTATTCTTGTGTAAGTGTTTTGCTCTTTCAGTTGATTTTTTTAGTACTGATTTTTTATCTCCCTTACTCTTTGTAAATCTATTTTGGTAGGGGATTTGTATCGATTCTCAGATTTTAGATCTCTGCCGAATTGCTCCTTAGGTGTTTTGAGGTTTTGGGTAAGTATTCCTCTTTTATTTGTTAAGGTTGGCCGAATGGTCATGGATGATTTAAGAGTGACTTAAGATGATTGCGAGTCACTTTTTGTTTAGTTCTTAATGATTAAGATTGATGCAGATTTAAGAAATACTCAGGATTAGTGATTAAGGAAGGGCTGTTAAGGCTTGCCGTTCAATGTAAGGCAAAGGTGAGGATTTTGGCTTTCAGTGATCGTATTTGATAAGTGTGTGATTAATCGTTGAGTTATATCATTTTTAGGTTCGTGGCTAAGGAGATCATAGCACGTTTAGTACCAGGTGTGTACATACACTGCACACACACAGTAGATCGGCAAATCCCAAAATGCCGAAAAGTCAAAATGTCGACAAGCTAGAAGTTTGGCTACAATAGTCTTGGAAGTGCGCGAACACTCGTAAGGGGGAAACCGATAGGTTATCAGAAGCCCCATCAGTGATTCTATGGACTTGGGCCGTTTATTGGCCAATCAGGCCAGAATGGGCTAAATGGGCCCGATAGGCCGTAAGGCCCATAATAGGCGAAATTGGCAATTTGATATTAAGTGATGAAAAGTCATACGATTGCATGACTGTGAATGTGATTGGGCCTAATGGGCCATATGAATGTGATTTGGGCCTAATGGGCCATATGAAAGAGATTGGGCCTAGTGGGCCATATGCATGTATGTAGACTTGTCTAGGCTTTGTAAGGGGTTTTGGGCCTAGTATATGACAACTGCTTAAACAGACATACAACTTAATTAATTAATTAATTGTGACCGTGGACGAGTCATAAGGTTGAGGTGTGGCAATGGGTATATGCATGTCTAGGATAGCATCTAGGGAGAGCTTGGTACTTAAGCGATCTTCATGACTCACCTCCTCTTCTCTGGAATCCTACCTGGTGCATAGTATCTGTTCACTTTAGCCAACGAGGACTTGTTAACGGGCCAAGGTAAGTAATAAACCCATAATAAAGAAAAATTACCAAAAATGCCCCTAAGGGCAGAAATGACTAAAATACCCCTATGTGTGAAATGTAAGATTTATGGATGTTACATGTATACCTGCTGCATTCATATGATATTATGTTTAGGTTACGTATGGGTTGGGAATTATGGAATGAAGGAAGTATACGAGGATCGCATGTTTGCTTGACGACCGTGGATCCATCGATGGCTTTTTAAGCCCAATATATGATTAGCAACTTTACTGCAACGTTAGGTAGTTCCGCAACTGGGCTACATCAGGAGTGTAGGGATGGTGGGCCGATTAAATCCCCATGAGAGTGTAGGCTTGGATAGGATACGAAGTGCAGGGTTAGATTGGTATTTGTGCATTGCGTAAACTGATTCTGATTGAGACATGGGCTAAGGCCCAACTGAGGCTACCATGGGTTAAGGCCCAAGTGCCACCATTATTGTAGTGGGCCTAGGCCTAAATTGATATGATGCATGCTCTATGATTGATGAGGGTTGTACACACTTGTGTTCTTAAGCATATAGTTTCTAGTAGTTTAAGTTATTTTAGTTCGGTATGTAATAAGGCCTTTCCTCTGGTTATTATTCAAATTAAGATTATATTTATTATTATGCTTTATATTTGCTAGAAGTAGAACATGGTTTTCTTCAAACCATAACTATTTTTAAATACTACGTTTTCGCAACTTAATTTTTAAATGACATGTTTTCATAGATCATCTATTTTAAATAAATCATCTGTAATTGAAAAGAGATTTTACAAAGTAATTAAGGTTTTCATTTTAAAGAAGGGTTTCCAATGAAAACAAGGTTTTTGATAAAAACTTCAATGTGACACGCTGAATCTAGCCATAACGTCTGGGCTGGGTTTGGGGTGTTACATTTAGTGGTATCAGAGCCAAGTTGCAAAACTTGAGCTGTGAAGTGGGCTTTATTATTTGGGTTTGTTTTTTTAAAAAAATTGGATCACAATGTATTGGAAAAAAAATCTTGCTGTGTGGCACACCGGGTCTCCGACGTCGAACCAAGTAAGTTCTTTTATTATTAAGCTTGTTTAATTTGATAGATTGTAGATAGTTAGTGGGATACTTTATGTAATATCCCGAATTAGGGCCTAATCAAAATAGTGGTTTTGTGACCACAAATCTGAGATAGAAATAATTATTTTATAATTATTTTGAGGTTTATGATATGAATGCATAATTGTGTGAAGAATTCGTGAAGAAATTTTGGGCATAACGAGTTTAATTTAAAGTTAGGGACTAAATTGAATAAGTTACAAAATTTGCATTCTAGAAGTTTTTAGTATGAAATTACTTTGAAATATTAATTAGGAGGTCTTAAATAGCAATTTTACCAATTTTAAGTTCATGGACAAAATTAGGACATGGAAGGAATTTTGGAAAGTTTAGTAGTAAGGGTATTTTGGTCATTTAGTTATTAAAATGAATTAAAACAAAATTAAAAGCCAATTTTGTCCATCTTCTTCATTAGGCCGAAATTTCAAGGGTTCTCCATAGCTAGGGTTTGTTTCACGCCCAAGCTTCATAGTAAGTGATTCCAAGCCCGTTTTAATGATTTTTACGTTTTTGAGATCCGGTAACTCGATAAAGCTTATGTTAGCAATAATTTAACCTAGGGTTTATATTTGGAAAAATACCCATAGGTGAAATTTGTGTATTTTGATGTTTTATGATAGAATATGAAGTTTTAAATTATGTTAGACAACTTGTACTACTCGATTTTAAGCAAAAGCAGTAAAATGGCTTAATCGGTAAAAATACCTAATAGTCACAAGTACATGTTAGAGTGAGAATTTGATGTTGCCATAGAAGAGAAAAGTGATCAGCATGTTGTAAAACATGAGAATAAGGAATAAAGTTTAATCCCGAGCCTAGGGAAAAAATGTAAATATGCAAAAGTTTAGGGTAAAATTGTAATTTTGCCAAAATTTGAGTTAAGGATTAATTTGATAATGTGAGTATTAAATAAGCTAAATGTGTTATTTTAGATCAAGAAAGGCGTGGAATCGACCTCAATCGAGGAAAAGAAAAGATTGTGGACTAGACTGTAAAATCTTTGTATTTTGGTACCAAGGTAAGTTCATATGTAAATAATGTAGCATAATGGTTATTTTTAAGTTATTGATGTTAATTATATGTTATGCTGAATTTTATTATGAAATGTATGCTTTGTGGTTAATTTCAAATAATATGTAAATTATGTGAACTACTTGTTAAATATAATTGTTACCGAGTATTGATTTCAGCATTCTACGGAAGAAGGCAAGGATAAGTGTTCGAGGAAAAAGCCCGTTTGAACCTTAGGAATAGATTAGGATTCAAGTGACATGTCACTAGGATGGTTGAGCATCCGAACTCGTTGAGTTGAGTCTGAGTTCACTTATGGATGCGAATGTCCGAACTCGTTGAGTTGAGTCTGAATTCGTGAGATGTAACTAGGCATCCGAGCTCGTTGAGTTGAGTCCGAGTTCACTTATGGATGCGAACGCCCGAGCTCGTTGAGTTGAGTCCGAGTTCGCTTATGGGCGGGTTACATGATTGCTTGATTGCATATATGGCACTTATGTGCAAGTTATCCATGTATCCGAATTATATTCCGATGTGTTCAACGGGTAAAGCTCTACTCAAATGGAGGAATATTTGAGATGTAAAGAGACGTATTGGTAAGTGATGTGAAATGGATATTTTGAACAGGTATGTATTTAACCCTCGGGTTGAGTATTGATACAACCACGATAAGGTAATAAGATGATGAAAATGATTAGCAATGTGACATGTGTTTTAGTGATGCATGCTAATGTTGATTGGTATGATTTGTTTGTTATGTTACTTATTATTTGCATATGAACTTACTAAGCATTTATGCTTACTCCTCCTTCTTACTCATTGTAGTTTTGGCCAAGCCAGCTCAGAGTCGGGATAGGTCGAAGGCTCACCACACTATCCAGGAAGACTTTTGGTAAAGGCTTGTAAATTTAAGTATGGCATGTATAGCAATATATCTATTTTGTGTAAATGATCTTATGGTATGGTAATGGAATGGTTGAGGAAATGTTTGATAATGATAAATTATGAAAATGGTTAGTTTAGATTATGTTTGATGATAAGGAAAATTAATAAGATACTTAGTGTATAAAAACTCATCAAAAGGGATGAAATTTGCCATAAACAGGATACTGCAGCAACACTAACGCAAGTTTGAAAATTTACTAAAAATCATAGAAATTGAATTTGGTGATGGAATACATATAAAATTGAATCTTATTATGTCTAGTTTCACATGAAATAAATTAAACAAGAAAAGGAATTATATGTTAGAAGATATTAGAATTTTAGTGAAAAAGGGTCATAGCAGTTTCTGAATCCCCTGTTCCAACTTTAGAAATTCACCATAAACTGTAAAGATATAATTAGGTAGTGTATTTTATATTCTAAGAATCCTTATTGAGTCTAGTTTCAGGATAAATAAATCTCATATTCATATGAATTTTTTATAGAGAGAAATTTGGTTCGTAGTAAACAGAGGTCAGACCAGTCAAGTCCTGAAACATGGGTAAATTTAACTAATAAACTGTACTAAAGGGCCCAACCAAAAATTCTAGAAAAAAATAAGTAGATAGGTATATGAGTCTAGATTCAGGGAAAATTTATGGATCTTGATTTTGAGTTTCGTAACTTGAGATATGATTTTTCTTGTGACTGTGATGCAAGTAGCTTAAAAGCTGCGAATGTAGAAATAAATAATCCAAAGTTCTAAATATGTTAAATTAAGCTTAGTAACACCTCATACTCGACTCCGACGACAGTCTCGGGCATGGGGGCATTACATTTAGTGGTATCAGAGCAGGTTTAGTCGGTTCTCAGACTACGTGTTGTATGTACGGATTTTGCTATACATGCCATATGTATAAATTGTGATAGTGTGACGACTTCTGACCTTTTTAAATGATTTTTTTTATAGTAAATGGATCCCGATCCAGTTGTGGCAGATGAAGTAGAGAGTAATGCGCCAGCTCCTGCTGAAGGAGCAATGCCGACTGAAAATCCACCTCCTATTGTTGGTCAGGGAGGAGGAGAAAGGGATCGAGAAGCCTTTCTCCAAATGATGAGTGCATGGTACACTGAGTTCGTTCGTACGAACCCAAATGTATGACCTCCCCCACCTCCCCCAATTCCTCATCCTGTACCCCCGATGCCTCAAGGTATGGATCTGATGAAATTTCACAGAACTCCAGTTGATAGAATTCGCAAGCAAGGGGCCGAAGAATTTAAAGCAAATATTGATGATGATGCCGAGAAAGCAGAGTTCTAGCTTGAGAATTCTATCCGGGTATTTGATGAATTATCTTGTACACCTGAAGAATGTTTAAAATGCGCTATATCTTTGTTGAGGGATTCAGCTTATAATTGGTGGAAGACTTTGATTTTGGTGGTACCGAAGAGAAAATAACTTGGGAATTTTTTCAAGAAGAGTTTGGAAGAAATATATTAGTGAAAGATTTATTGATCGAGCGTAAAGAATTTCTTGAGTGAAGCAAGGTAATATAATGATTCTGAGTATGAAAGAGAGTTTGTTCGATTAAGTAAGTATGCCAGAGAGTATGTTCCTACAGAGGCCAAGATGTGCCGACGATTTGAAGACGGGCTCAACGAAGACATCAAGGTATTTGTTGGAATTCTTGAATTAAAAGAAATGGTAGTATTGGTTGATCGAGCTTGTAAGGCCGAAGAATTACTTAAAGAAAAGAAAAAGGTAGAGGCTGAAACTAGAAATTGGAAGAAAAGACCGATGAGTAGTTCATTTTCACAGCAACCTGGAAAGTCAAGGAATATGAATCCTCGTTCCCAAGCTTTAGCTGGGCAATCATATGGGAATTATAAGAAGCAAAATGTGGGTCCTAAATCCCAGACTACTTGGCAGGCCAGTGTAGGGAACTCGAGATTTGTTAAACACGAGTGCCGTGTGTGGTAGAAATCATTTTGGTCCATGTAGAGCAAATGAATGTTTTTGATGTGGTTCTCCGGATTATTTTATTAGAGACTGCCCAGAGAGAGCTGAAAAAGAAAAATTAGAATACAAAAACAAGTGGGATGGATTCGAGAGGAAGATATCCAAGAAAAGCTGGGAGCGAAGCAAGCAAAGAAGAATGTAGCCAGGATGCAGGTTAGACTGAAGCAAGGGCTCGGCTAGAACTTATGCTATTAAAGCGTGAAGATGCTTCCTCACGATGTGATTACCGGTACATTTTTCTTTATAATGTTAATGTTATTGCTTTGATTGATCCTGGTTCTACTCATTCATATGTGTGCATGAAATTGGTGTCTAGTATGAATATACTGTTGAGAATACGTAATTTATGATTAGAGTGTCGAATCTGTTAGGCAAATGTGTGATTTGTTGATAAAGTATGTAAGAAATGTCCTTTAATGATTCGGGATCATTACTTTCCTACCGACTTGATGTTGTTGCCGTTTGATGAGTTTGATGTTATTTTGGGTATGGATTGGTTGACATTACATGATGCTAAAATAAATTGCAAAGAAAAGGTTATAGAATTAAAGTATGAAAATGGTGAAACTCTGCGGGTTGAATCGGATAAATCGAGGCATTGCCTAGTGTGATTTCTTCAATGTCGGCTCAAAGATATCGAGAAAGGGTTATGAAGCTTATTTGGCGTATGTAATTAATACAAAAGAAGTTGAAAAGAAAGTTGAATCGATTATCGGTTGTGTGTGAATTTGCGGACGTATTTCGGAAGAATTGCGGGTTTGCCTCCGGTCGGGAAGTAGAATTTGGTATTGATTTGATACCGAGAACACTCCGATTTTGATTGCTCCGTATAGAATGGCACCAGCAGAGTTGAAGGAATTAAAGTCGCAGATTGCAAGAGTTGGTGATAAAGGTTTTGTGAGACCAAGTTTTTCACCTTGGGGTGCTCCCGTGTTATTTGTGAAAAAGAAGGATGGTTCTATGAGGTTGTGTGCTGATTATCGCTAGTTAAACAAGGTGACAATCAAAAACAAGTATCCGTTGCCAAGAATTGATGATTTGTTTGATCAGCTAAAAGGAGCGACATGGTTTTCAAAGATTGACTTGAGATCTCGGTATTACCAACTACGGGTAAAGGAGTCGGATGTACCTAAAGCGCTTTTAGAACAAGGTATGGTCATTATGAATTTTAGTTATGCCATTCGGGTTGACAAATGCTCTATTGTGTTTATGGATTTAATGAATCGCATATTTCGGCCATATTTGGACAAATTTGTTGTGGTGTTTATAGATGATATTTTAATTTATGCAAAAGATGATACAGAGCATGCTGAGCATTTGAGGATAGTTTTGTAAACTTTAAGAGATAAACAGCTGTATGCTAAGTTTAGTAAAAGTGAATTTTGGCTACGGGAAGTTGGATTTTTGGGTCATATTGTTTCAGGTGATGGTATACGGGTTGATCCTAGTAAAATTTCAGCCATTTTCGATTGGAAACCACCGAAAAATGTAACTGAAGTTAGAAGTTTCTTGGGGCTAGCTGGGTATTATCGGCGGTTTGTAAATGGATTTTCTATAATTGCTGCTCCTATGACTAGACTACTCCGAAAGGATGTTAAATTTGAATGGACGGAAGAATGTCAACGAGTTTCAAGAATTGAAAAGTTATTAAGCTGAAGCACGGTGTTGATACAACCCAAATCGTAAAGAATTTGTGGTGTATAGTGATGCTTCTCTAAATGGTTTGGGATGTGTGCTCATGCAAGAAAGAAAAGTGGTGGCATATGCTTCGAGGCAGTTAAAACTCCATGAGAGGAATTATCCTACTCACGATTTGGAATTGGTCTGCGGTGGTGTTTGCTTTGAAAATTTGGCGACATTATTTGTATGGTGAAAAGTGCGGGTATATACCGATCATAAAAGTCTTAAGTACTTGATGTCACAAAAGACTTGAATTTAAGACAATGAAGATGGTTGGAGTTATTGAAAGATTACGAGCTTGTTATTGATTATCATCCGAAAAGCGAATGTGGTTCTTGATGCTTTGAGCGAAAGTTGTTGTTTGCTTTGAGAGTTATGAACACTCAGTTGAAAGTGTCAGATGATGGTTCGATTCTAGCAGAGCTAAGAGTAAAACCGAAGTTTTTACGAGAGATTTCTGAAGCTCAGAAAGATGATCAAGATTTGCAAGCCAAGAGAAAGCAGTGTGAAGTTGATACAGAGTCAGATTTCAAAATTGGTTTTGATGGGTGTTTAATGTTTAAAAATGGGATTTGTGTACCGAAGAATGAGGAACTGATTCAAAAGATCCTACAGGAAGCACATAGTGGTTATTTCTCGATTCATCCGGGTAGTACGAAAATGTATAATGACTTGAAGAAAATGTATTGGTGGAATGGAATGAAAAGAGATATATCAGAGTTTGTGTCCAAATGCTTAATCTGTCAACAGGTGAAAGCTGAACACCAAGTTCCTTTGAGATTACTTCAGCCTATTATGGTTCCTGAATGGAAATGGGATCGGATTACTATGGATTTTGTTTCAGGATTGCCATTGACTCCGGGAAAGAAAGATGCCATCTGGGTAATAGTTGACAGATTAACTAAGTCGGCTCATTTTATCCCGGTACGTACGAATTATTCTCTTAACAAGTTGGCTGAACTGTATATTAAAGAAATTGTTAGATTACACGGAATACCATTATCGATTATTTCAGATAGAGATCCAAGGTTTACCTCGCGGTTTTGGCAAAAGTTGCAAGACGCGTTAGGTACGAAGTTAAATTTCAGTACTGCTTTTCATCCACAAACTGATGGACAATCAGAAAGAATAATTCAGATTCTTGAAGATATGCTTAGATGTTGTGTATTGGAATTTCAAGGAAGTTGGGAAAGATACTTACCGTTGGTGGAATTTGCTTACAATAATAGTTATCAGACGAGCTTGAAAATGGCACCTTATGAAGCATTATATGGTCGTAAGTGTCGAACGCCATTGTATTGGACTGAACTCAAGGAAAATTAGATTTATGGAGTTGATCTAATAAAAGAAACTGAAGAAAAAGTGAAAATAATTCTAGATTGTTTGAAAGCTGCTTCAGATAGACAGAAATCTTATGCAGATCTAAAACGAAAGGACATTGAATTTCAAGTTGGTGATAAAGTATTTTTAAAGGTGTCTCCGTGGAAGAAAGTCCTTAGATTTGGACGGAAGGGCAAATTAAGTCCGCGTTTTGTTGGGCCGTATGAAGTAATTGAAAAAGTTGGACCGGTAGCATATCGGCTAGCATTACCACCTGAATTAGAGAAGATTCATGATGTGTTCCACGTATCTATGTTACGTCGGTATCGTTCGGATCCTTCACATGTAGCTTCACCGACAAAATTGAACTACAACAGATATGACCTACAAAGAAGAACCGATTAAGATTTTAGCTCGAGAGGTCAAACAACTAAAGAATAAAATGTTGCACTTGTGAAGGTGTTGTGGCAAAGGCATGGAGTAGAAGAAGCTACATGGGAATCAAGAAACTATGAGAAATCAATACCCACATCATTTACGGTAAGATTTTCGAGGACGAAAATCCTTAAAGGGGAGAGTTGTAATATCCCGAATTAGGGCCTAATCGGAATAGTGGTTTCGTGACCACAAATCCGAGATAGAAATAATTATTTTATAATTATTTTTAGGTTTATGATATGAATGCATAATTGTGTGAAGATTTCGTGAAGAAATTTTGGGCATAACGAGTTTAATTTAAAGTTAGGGACTAAATTGAATAAGTTGCAAAATTTGCATTCTAGAAGTTTTTAGTATGAAATTACTTTGAAATATTAATTAGGAGGTCTTAAATAGCAATTTTACCAATTTTAAGTTCATGGACAAAATTAGGACATGGAAGGAATTTTGGAAAGTTTAGTAGTAAGGGTATTTTGGTCATTTAGTTATTAAAATGAATTAAAAACAAAATTAAAAGCCAATTTTGTCCATCTTCTTCATTAGGCCGAAATTTCAAGGGTTCTCCATAGCTAGGGTTTGTTTCAAGCTTCCAAGCTCCATAGTAAGTGATTCCAAGCCCGTTTTTAATGATTTTTACGTTTTTGAGATCCCTAACTCGATAAAGCTTATGTTAGCAATAATTTAACCTAGGGTTTATATTTGGAAAAATACCCATAGGTGAAATTTGTGTATTTTGATGTTTTATGATAGAATATGAAGTTTTAAATTATGTTAGACAACTTGTACTACTCGATTTTAAGCAAAAACGAGTAAAAGGGCTTAATCGGTAAAAATACCTAATAGTCACAAGTACATGTTAGAGTGAGAATTTGATGTTGCCATAGAAGAGAAAAGTGATCAGCATGTTATAAAACAGAAGAATAAGGAATAAAGTTTAATCTCGAGCCTAGGGGCAAAAATGTAATTATGCAAAAGTTTAGGGGTAAAATTGTAATTTTGCCAAAATTTGAGTTAAGGATTAATTTGATAATGTGAGTATTAAATAAACTAAATGTGTTATTTTAGATCAAGAAAGACGTGGAATCGACCTCAATCGAGGAAAAGAAAAGATTGTGGACTAGATTGCAAAATCCTTGTATTTTGGTACCAAGGTAAGTTCATGTGTAAATAATGTAGCATAATGGTTATTTTTAAGTTATTGATGTTAATTATATGTTATGCTGAATTTTATTATGAAATGTATGCTTTGTGGTTAATTTCAAATAATATGTAAATTATGTGAACTACTTGTTAAATATAATTGTTACCGAGTATTGATTTTGGCATTCTACGGAAGACGGCAAGGATAAGTGTTCGAGGAAAAAGCCCGTTTGAACCTTAGGAATAGATTAGGATACAAGTGACATGTCACTAGGATGGTTGAGCATCCGAACTCGTTGAGTTGAGTCCGAGTTCACTTATGGATGCGAATGTCCGAACTTGTTGAGTTGAGTCCGAGTTCGTGAGATGTAACTAGGCATCCGAGCTCGTTGAGCTGAGTCCGAGTTCACTTATGGATGCGAACGCTCGAGCTCGTTGAGTTGAGTCCGAGTTCGCTTATGGGCGGGTTACATGATTGCTTGATTGCATATATGGCACTTATGTGCAAGTTATCCATGTATCCGAATTATATTCCGATGTGTTCAAGGGGTAAAGCTCTACTCAAATGGAGGAATATTTGAGATGTAAAGAGACGTATTGGTAAGTGATGTGAAATGGATATTTTGAACAGGTATGTATTTAACCCTCGGGTTGAGTATTGATACAACCACGATAAGGTAATAAGATGATGAAAAATGATTAGAAATGTGACATGTGTTTTAGTGATGCATGCTAATGTTGATTGGTATGACTGTTTGTTATGTTACTTATTATTTGCATATGAACTTACTAAGCATTTATGCTTACTCCCTCCTTCTTACTCATTGTAGTTTTGGCCAATCCAGCTCAGGAGTCGGGATAGGTCGAAGGCTCAGTCACACTATCCGAAAGACTTTTGGTAAAGGCTTGTAAATTTAAGTATGGCATGTATAGCAATATATCTATTTTGTGTAAATGATCTTATGTTATGGTAATGGAATGGTTGAGGAAATGTTTGATAATGATAAATTATGAAAATGGTTAGTTTAGATTATGTTTGATGATAAGGAAAATTAATAAGATACTTAGTGTATAAAACTCATCAAAAGGGATGAAATTTGCCATAAAGCAGGATACTGCAGCAACACTGACGCGAGTTTGAAAATTTACTAAAAAACATAAAAATTGAATTTGGTGATGGGCTACATATAAAATTGAATCTTATTATGTCTAGTTTCACATGAAATAAATGAAACAAGAAAAAGGAATTATATGTTAGAAGATATTAGAATTTTAGTGAAACAGGGTCATAGCAGCTTCTGAATCCCCTATTCCAACTTTAGAAATTCACCATAAATTGTAAAGATATAATTAGGTAGTGTATTTTATATTATCAGAATCCTTATTGAGTCTAGTTTCAGGAGAAATAAACTTCATATTCATATGAATTTTTTACAGAGAGAAATGTTGTTCATAGTAAACAGAGGTCAGACCAGTCAAGTCCTGAAACAGGGGTAACTTTAACTAATAAACTGTACTAAATAGCCCAACCAAAAGGTCTAGAAAAAAATTAGTAGATAGGTATATGAGTCTAGATTCAGGGAAAATTTATGGATCTTGATTTCGAGTTTCGTAACTCGAGATATGATTTTTCTTGTGACTGTGATGTAAGTAGCTTAAAAGCTGCGAATGTAGAAATAAAGAATCCAAAGTTCTAAATATGTTAAATTAAGCTTAGTAACACCTCATACTCGACTCCGACGACGGTCTCGGGCGTGGGGGCGTTACACTTTAAATGATTATGCTGAGGCTTTTAGTTAGAGTGGAACTGAAACCCGTAGGACCTTGAAACTGTAGAGGATTTACGAAAATAACTTTCTTTTAATACTTTCATAAAACATCGGCTTAATTTTTGAAACTAATTAAAACTTCATAAAATTTCTAATCCAGATAATACGTGAATCAACAATGAGTGCTAGAAGAGGTGCAAGAGGTCGTGGCTGAGGCCGTGGAAGTGTTAGGGCTGAATCGTCGGCATCGGGCCATATGCCCAATGTTGGAGTAGAAGAGGCTCCGGCTTCACCCGTGGCTAAGACTGGACCGTATGATCGAGCCGCATGGAATGATGCATTGTCACAAGTAATGCTGAGGATTTTGGAAAGGGTCGCAGGGCCCAAT
Organism: Gossypium arboreum; assembly: GCF_025698485.1. Lineage (NCBI taxonomy): Eukaryota > Viridiplantae > Streptophyta > Magnoliopsida > Malvales > Malvaceae > Gossypium > Gossypium arboreum. The sequence goes on along the minus strand of NC_069082.1, from coordinate 75,739,309 downwards.
AATGGCACAGAAAATTGGGGGTCAATTCTAGAGAGACTTCGATCAAATGGGACCTGAGATCTTTAAGGCGTGGCTAGTGTGGCTCCTAACATTGGTGAATCTTGGTTGGAGGCTCTTGAAAGGATAATGGAGGACTTGGACATTCACTGAACAAAAGTTGAAAGGGCGATGTATCCTTTGCTTAAGGAAGAAGCTTACCAGTGGTGGCTGACAGTGAAAGAAGGCACCCAACCTGAGCATGTGACTTGGGAGTTCTTCAAAACTGCATTTCAAGGGAAGTATGTGGGTGCGAGTTATGTGGATGCTAGAAGGAAGGAGTTCTTGAACTTGACCCAGGGAAACAAATCTATGGCGGAGTATGAGGCGGAATTTCTACGCCTTAGTAGGTATGCAAGAGTTATGGTGGCAACAGACTATGAGCGTTGCGTTAGGTTTGAGGATTGTCTTAGGGATAGCCTCAGAGTATTGATAGATCCACAAATGGAGCGAGTTTTCTCAGAGTTGGTAGAGAAGCAAAGATAGCAAAGGAGGTGAAGCATGCTGAGCGCCTGAATCGGGAAAAAGAAAGGGTAAGAATAAAAGGGAGGTTGAGACTCTTAGTGTTGGACAGAGGCCTAGGGCTAGGGCCAGAGTTAATGGGCCAGTTAGAGCGGGCCCCTTGCTATCAATCCAGGGGTGCTGCCTTGTGCTACTTGTGGAAAAAGTCATGCAGGAGAGTGCTGGAGGAGAACAGGAGCCTGTCTAAGTTGTGGTTCCATGGAGCATCGTCTCAGAGAATGTCCCAGAAGATCAGATCAGAGGCAAGTGTTTGGTAGAGGTAATGGATAGCCACCAAGGGGTGGTCGGTGTTGCCAGAGGTCGTGATCGGTAGGGGTGGAAGCAGTTTAAGGTGTGAGCGTTGGGCATAGTAGTCTGGCCATGCCGAGGCGATCTGACCAGCGTTGGTCTATCTGACGTCGTCGAGAGGATGAAAACGCTCCAGAGGTGAATACTGGTGAGTACTTTACCCATAGTGTGCTATTTACTTAGTTTGGAATTAGAGTGCACAGCGGAAGCGTAGTGTGGTAGTCTGTGTTATGCAGCTGTACTGATAGTTGGAAATTTCGAGGACGAAATTTTTTTTAGAGGGTAGAGTTGTAATGCCCCAAAAATCCTAAAATTTCTTTTTTTTCGATTTTGATAAACGGTGTGCTTAATATTCTAGTCAAGTGTTATTTATGTGATAATAGGCCTTGGTTAAGTTATGAGTTCGAACTTTCGGGTGAAGGAAATTATAGTTTAATAATTAAAAGAACCTTGATGGCAAGTAGTTTGGGTTTTTAAATAAATGAAGGAAGAATTGGACACAAGGAGCCTTGTGTTGGAGTGGCAAGTAGCGTCACATGTGAGGCTTAGAGGTGGCATCACATGCATGGCAAGGAGGTTTGGGGTTCGTGTACCTCCTTGCTCAAAAGAAGGATTCTCCTTGCTCAAAAGAAGGATTTATTTTTGCTCAATAAATGGCCAGTAATGATGTTGGATGTGAACTCTAAAGGGAGTGATCAGAGGAGAAATTTAAGGAATGGATTAAAGAGCTATCAGGGAGAAAAGTTAGGAGATGAGGGATGTAGAGAGGTAGAGCCGAATTGGGAAGTTGGGGATAGGAAATTCAACTATAGTATATATAGGTGCAAATTTTGGGGATTCTAGGGTAATGTTGAATTCCTCATTTTTTTTGTGTTGCCGTAACACTTTTCTCTCTAAGTCCTCAGAAGCCGAATTCCTTGTTCCTTGCTTGCCAATTTTCCATTCTTTCTCTTCTCAAATTCTCTTTTGATTCACCTTTGGTTTTAGCCGATTCCTTCTTTTCTTCTTATTTGTTCCGAATAACCCCTTTCACCATACAAATCTCAAAAGTCGAAACGCTTTTCTTGAGGACCCTTTGTGCTGCCACTACTCCCTCTATTTCGACCGATTCTTGTGAAAGTGCTTTGCTCTTTCTGTCGATTTTTCTAGTACTAATTTTTTCTGTCCCTCGCTCTTTCTAAATCAGTTTTAGTAGGGAATTAGTATCGAATCTCAGATTTTGAATCTCTGCCGAATTGCTCCTTAGGCATTTTGGGGTTTTGGGTAAGTATTCCTCTTTTATTGATTAAGGTTGGTCGAATGGTCATGGATGATTTAAGAGTGAATTAAGATGATTGTGAGTCACTTTTTGTTTAGTTCTTAATGATTAAGATTGATGTAGATTTAAGAAATACTCAGGATTAGTGATTAAGGAAGGGCTATTAAGGCTTGTCATTCAAGGTAAGGGGAAGGTGAGATTTTTGGATTTCGGTGATCGTATTCGATAAGTGTGTGATTAATCATTGAGTGATATCAATTGTAGGTTCATGGCTAAGTAGATCGCAACACGTTTAGTACCAGGTGTGTACATACACTGCACACACACAGTTGATCGGCAAATCCCGAAATGCCGAAAAGCAAGAAGTTTGGCTACAATAGTCTTGCGAGTGCGCGAGCACTCGTAAAGGGGAAACCGATAGGTTATTAGAGGCCCCATGAGCGATTCCATGGACTTGGGCCGTGTATTGGCCAACCGGGCCAGAATGGGCTAAATGTGCCCGATAGACCGTAAGGCCCATAATAGGCGAATTTGGCAATTTGATATTAAGTGATGAAAAGTCATACGATTGCATGACTATGAATGTGATTGGGCTTAATGGGCCATATGAATGTGATATGGGCCTAATGGGCCATATGAAAGAGATTGGGCCTGGCTATATGCATCATGTTGACTTGTTTGGGCTTTGTAAGGGGTTTTGGACCTAGTATATGATAACTGCTTAAACAGACATAAAACTTAATTAATTAATTAATTGCGACCATGGACGAGTCATAAGGTTGAGGTGTGGCAATGGGTATATGCATGTCTAGGATTGGATTTAGGGAGAGCTTGGTACTTAAGCGGTCTTGATGACACCCCTCCTCTTCTCTGGAATCCTACCTGGTGCATAGTATCTATTCACTTTAGCCAACAAGGACTTATTAACGGACCAAGGCAAGTAATAACCCCATAATAAAGAAAAATTACCGAAAATGCCCCTAAGGGCAGAAATGACTAAAATACCCCTATGTGTGGAATGTAAGATTTATGGATGTTACATGTATACCTGTTGCATTCATATGATATTCTGTTTAGGTTGCATATGGGTTGGGAATTATGGAACGGAGGAAGTATACGAGGATCGCATGGTTGCTTGACGACTGTGGATCCACCGATGGCTTTTTAAGCCCAAGATATGATTAGCAGCTTTACTGCAACGTTAGGTAGTTCTGCAACCAGGCTACATCAGGAGTGTAGGATGGGTGGGCCAATTAAATCCCTACAAGAGTGTAGGGTTGGATGGGATATGGAGTGCAGGGTTAGATTGGTATTTTTGCATTGCGTAAACTGATTCTGATTGAGACATGGACTCTGGCCCAACTGAGGCTACCATGGGCTAAGGCCCAAGTGCCACTGTTATTGTTGTAGGCCTAGGCCCAAATTGATGTGATGCATGCTCTACAGTTGATGAGGTTTGTACACACTGAGTTTTCGTAAACTCACCCCCTCTTTTATTTTTCTCAAGTGATCCTCAGTAGGTGGTTCGACGGTTGGAGGGGCACCGAGGTGGCCAGCTAGCAAGACGACTTGGGCTTGTGTTCTTAAGCATATAGTTTCTAGTATTTTAAGTTATTGTAGTCCAAAATGTAGTAAGGCCTTTCCTTTGGTTATTATTCAAATTAGGATTATATTTATTATTATGCTTTATATTTGCTAGAAGTAGAACATGGTTTTCTTAGAACCATAACTATTTTAAATACTACGTTTCCGCAACTCAATTTTTAAATGACATGTTTTCATAGATCATCTGTTTTAAATAAAGCATCCATAACTGAAAAGAGATTTTACAAAGTAATTAAGGTTTTCACTTTAAAGAAGGGTTTTCAATGAAAACAGGGTTTTCAATGAAAATAGGGTTTTCAATGAAAACAGGGTTTTCAATAAAACACTTCAATGTGACACACTGGATCTGGCCATAACGTCCAAGCCGAGTTTGGGGTGTTTCATCATCAAACAAAAAAAATCACAAGCTATCAACAATGACACAACTCAAAATATTCATCAAAATCAAAAATTAAAGCTTGGGTTTTGTAGTACTCGAAGCAACGATCTCAAAAACATAGAAATTATCAAAAACTGAGCTAAGCACATACCTTGATTGAGCTTGAAAATGGTCGAACTAGGTTTTTCTTTTCTCTTTTCTTTGTTTTAGTTTCGGCTATGGTAGAAAGAAAATATGAGCACTAATGTTTTTATGTTATATTTTATAATATGTTAACTTTATTATTTGTTTACTAATTTACTCTCAATGAACTTATATCAAAACTATATTTTGTAAGCCTAATGCCGTCCATATTGAATCAATGGGTTATTTACCATTTAAAAGCTTCCACTTATAAAGCCAATGACAAATCAGCCTTTTATAAATTAACTACCAAATTTTTTTTATTTACGCGATTAAGTCCTTTTATTAAATCAGGCACTCAAACGACAAAATTAAATCACGAAAATTTCACAGACATAAATTCAAACAATATAAACACATAAAATAATTTTAAAATATTTTTCTTACTCAAATTCGTGGTCTTGAAACCACCGTTTCGATTAGGGTCTCAATTGGGCTGTTACAACTCTCCCCTCTTAGAGATTTTCTTCCCTAAAAATCTTACCAGTGAATAGGTTCGGATAGCGTTCTCTCATTTCATCTTCTGGTTCCCACGTTGCTTCTTCAACACCATGTTTATGCCATAGTACTGTAACTAACAAAAACTTCTTATTTCGCAACTCTTTAATCTCATGAGCCAGAATATGAATCGGTTCTTCCTCATATGTCATATCGGGCCTAATCTCAACCTCAGTTGGACTAATCACATGTGAAAGATCAGACTGATATCTACGAAGCATCGAAACATGGAATACATTGTGGATCTTTTCTAAATCAGGTGACAATGATAATCGGTAAGCAACTGGCCCAATTCGCTCTATTACCTCATACGGCCCAATAAACCTCGGACTCAATTTGCCCTCGCGACCAAATCTGAGTATTTTCTTCCATGGTGAGACTTTCAAGAAAAATTTATCTTCGATTTGAAATTCTATATCCTTGCGTTTCAAGTCTGCATAAGATTTCTGAAAATCTGACGCTACTTTCAAACTCTCACGGATCACTTTCACTTTCTGTTCAGTTTCTCTGATCAAGTCAACCCCGTGTATCTTATTTTCACTGAGCTCAGTCCAGTACAATGGCGTACGACATTTACGACCGTACAAAGCCTCATAGGTTGCCATTTTTATACTCTATTGGTAGCTGTTATTATACCAAATTCAATCAGAGGTAGGTATCGTTCCTACATACCTTCAAACTTGAGAATGCAACATCTCAACATATCCTCAAGTATCTAAATAATTTGCTCAGACAGACCATCTATTTGCGGATGGAAAGCAGTACTGAAATGTAATTTTGTACCTAATGCAACTTGCAGTTTCTTCCAAAACCGCGATGTAAACCTCGGATCTCTATCCGGAACAATAGATATAGGCACACCATGTAATCTCATTATCTGAGAAACATACAATTCAGTTAGCTTATATAGCGAGTAGTCTGTATGTATCGGGAAAAAATGAGCGGACTTAGTTAATCTATCTACAATAACCCAGATTGCATCTTCCTTGCTCAGTGTCAATGGTAAACCAAATACGAAATCCATAGTAACTCTGTCCCATTTCCACTCGGTATCATAATCATTTGAAGCAATCCGGATGATACGATGCTCGGCTTTACTTGTTGATAGACTAAACATCTTGCAACAAAGTACGAAAAATCTCGTTTCATACCATGCCACCAATAAAGATGTTTCAAATCATTATACATCTTTGTACTACCTGGTTGAACATACAACCGACTGCAGTGAGCTTCAATCAAAATCATCTAAATCAATTCTGAATTTCTCGAAACCTATATTCGGTTTCTGAATCTCAAACAATCATCAGCATCAACTCTGAATTCTGAATTTGCATCCGTCTCACACTGAGCTCGTTTTGCGATCAACTCATTATCAACCTTCTGGGCATTAGAAATTTGTTGAATAAATAATGCTCTTGCTTTTAATTTAGCTACTATCAAACCGTCATCAGACATGACCATATTTGCATTTATTGCACACAAAAAAAACAATGATTTTCGGCTTAAAGCATCAGCAACAACATTAGCCTTTCCCGGGTGGTAGTCAATCACAAGCTCGTAGTCTTTAAGCAATTCTAACCATCAGCGTTGTCTCAAATTCAGATCTTTCTGAGTCATCAAGTATTTCAAGCTTTTATGATCAGAATAAACATGACATTTCTCACCGAACATATAATGACGTCAAATTTTTAATGCAAACACAATGGCTGCCAATTCTAGGTCATGTGTAGGATAGTTCTTTTCATGTGGCTTCAACTATCTCAAGGCATAAGCTATAACTTTGCCTTCCTGCATCAAAACACAGCCCAAACCATTCAAAGATGCATCACTATAAATAACAAATTCTTTACCCGATTCTGGCTAAACTAGCACCGGAGCTTCATTCAAAAGGGCTTTCAACTGCTCAAAGCTTTTTTGGCACTTTTCTGACCACTCGAACTTAACATCTTTCTGCAATAGCTTTTTCATCGAAGCTGCAACCATAGAGAAACCTTTCACGAACCACCTATATTAACCAGCAAGTCCCAGAAAGCTTTGAGCTTTAGAAATATTCTTCTGTGATTTCCAATCGAGTATGGCTGAAATTTTGCTCGGATCAACTCGAATGCCTGATGCTAATACTACATGGCCCAGAAAACTAACTTCACTTAACCATAACTCACATTTATTGAATTTCGCATACAACTGCTTATCTCACAAAGTCTACAACACAAGTCTCAAATGTTCAGTATGTTTAGCTTTATCACGAGAGTAGATTAGAATGTCATCTATAAACACAACCACAAACCGGTCCAGGTTCGGTCTGAAGATCTAATTCATCGAATCCATGAAAATAGCAAGTGCATTAGTGAGTCCAAATGGCATAACCAAGAACTCATAGTGTCCATACCTCGTTCGAAAAGTAGTTTTTGGTACATCGGAGTCTTTAACTCGTAACTGATAGTAGCCTTACCTCAAATCTATCTTCAGAAATACTATAGCTCCTTTTAGCTGGTCAAACAGATCGTTAATCTGTGGCAATGGATACTTATTCTTTATAGTCACCTTATTGAGCTGTTTATAATCAATGCATATTCTCATAGTTCCATCCTTCTTTTCAACAAACACTACTGGAGCACCCCAAGGAGAGAAACTCAGTCGCGCAAAACCTCTATCTGTCAACTCTTGCAACTAAGCTTTCAATTCTTTTAATTTTTTAGGTGCTATTCTGTATGGAGCTATGGATATCAGAGTTGTCCTGTAACATCCTGAATTTGGGACCTAGAAGAGTTGGGTTTTGAGTGCAGGATTGAATAGAAGAAAAACGAATAATTATGAAGTTTTAAATATTATCGTTTGGAAAAAAATTTATTTTATTAAATTACCACTAGAAAATTTTCTTGTATTTATTATTACGGATATTTTAAATTTTATGAAATTTTAATTAGTATTATGAGATAAAATTATTATTGTTAGAAAAATATTCTTGTATGTATGTTTGAAAATTTTTATGAAAATTATTATTATTCTTGTATTATTGATATTTGAAATTTTTATTATTAGATATATTTATAAAATTATTATTATTATCGGAAAGGAAAAAAATATTAGTTGTAATGCCTTGATTTTGGGATTTTTTGGGTTTTGTGATTTTTAGTAAATCTTGAAATTTTCATGTTCTAAATATTGGAATTATGTTTAAATGTGTTAGTAGACCTTTAGAAGGCCCAAGACTAAGCTAAACACGGTAAAATATCAAGGTGGGATTTTTAAGTGAATAGGAGATTTGGTTAAGTGGGCTTTTAAGAAGAAGCTGCGTAAGTTATGACACAAATAAGGCCTTGGTGAAGTGGCAAGGTGGCGCCACTAAGTTCCTAATAAAAGTGGCGCTGGGAAGGAATTGGAGGTCCGGGGTTCAAGTTGTAAGGTAGGCATATTGTTTTTCTTTTAATTTTTAGGCATGTACTAGGCATGTGATCACACAAGTAAATTTCGACAAGGGCCTTAGAGAGATGGGCGATTGTTCTAATTTAATATTAGGGTTAGGTTCTTTTCTTTTCTATCATGGAGAATTAGGGTTAGCCACGAAAGCTTTCTTTCATCTTTTACGAATTCTCACAAAAGCCGAAAACACAAGTCTATTTCTCATTGTGCGAATTTTCTTCTTCTCTTTTCCTCCATGTTTTCTCTTCCTTTATGCTCCTCCTTCTAGCGAAACCTTGACCATCTTATTCACCTTCTTTGTCGATCCCATCTTCCATTAAACCTTCATCACCAATCGCCATTAAAAGGTCGAAATCACGAAAACTCACTACTTGTGCCGATTTCTCCAAAGCCAAATCCTTGATATTTTTGTTCCTTGTGATCAACATTCATCTTCTCTAAACCCTTAATATCGTAAACAACGTTACTCCAAGGTTATAGCCTCAAACCATCATCTTCTTCATCACCTAAAAAGCGAAATACCATAGATTTAGGGACTTATAGCGAAACTTCAGATCTTCTAGATTCGAGTTCTACCATCGTTTAGAGGATAAATCGCATCGGATCTACGTAGAAATCAAAGAGGAACAAGTGGTAAGTGCTCATCACTTGAGATCTAGTCTTATTTTACAACTTGAAAAAGCGAAATCCCTAAAATCTAGGGAGGTCATCGATTTGGGCATATGGCCTTAAGGGATTGTGGCGATGTTTTCTTTCGGTGACTAGAGTCTTCTTAAGCGTTGAATTAAAGGCGTGGTTCATTGGAGCAATCAGTTGAGACTAGCTATCGATTTTGGCAAAAGGTAAGGTTTGAAGGCTTTTTAGGGATATGGTTCGATCATGGATAAGTAAGTTTTGGGGTTTAGTGATTATGGTTTGTAAATAAGAACTATGCTAATAAATTGTAGGACATCGAAGGGATCTCGAAGCGATCGTCATAAATCGGTGTGTACCGAACACCCTTTCTTAGTTCAATTCGGCAAAAACCAAAATGCGAAATTTGACATTCATGGTCATGTGAGTATGCGAATGCTCTCAAGTCATAGAGTAATTGTTAGATCGGCACGCAAGGTGGTAAGCACGTTCAGCGTGACATTTTAGCGTATTCGAAAAAGGGGCTCGATGGGCCAAAAGCCGGGCCCAATGGGCTTACGGACCAATATGGGTAAGAGATGGGCAAATTAGCACATTAGGTAGATGGTGGAATCAAATTTCATAAAAGCGATAAAATTCTTGAATTAGCTTGTGCGAGAGCGTAGATCACGAAATTACCCTAAAGAGCAAAATTACTAATATACCCCTAGGGTTTTAAATTGGTGAAGCGCATGATTGATTACTACGTATTTTGCATGATATGCATTTATTAATATATGTTGAATGGGATTGGGGTATTAATGGAGGAAATCTGAAAGTGGTTCATCCACGTCTTGGAGGCTTTGCCTCAATCGATGAAATTTGAGCTGCGTTCTTTGCAAGCGTGTGTGTGTGAAATTTGGGTGGGTTGAGATATTCCCCACATGGTGTGTAGGGTTGGTGCAGGCGATGTAGCGGTTGGTGGGTTGAATAGTCTCCCGGATGGGCTTGCATTCATTATTCTTGTTGTTACTCATATTCTTGAATTGGGCCTATGGGCCACTTTGTTATGTAAAAAGGGCTAAGGCCTTGCCATGTGTATTCGAAAAGGGCTTGACCTCTGTGTCTTGTTATCTGAATAGGGCTTAGGCCCAATGGGCTCGAGCTGATTTGGGCTTTGGATGGGTTCTTTGTATACATTGAGTTTTCCCAAACTCACCCCTTCCTCTTCCATCCTTGCGGTGAGCCCTAGAATTGGTGGACTTGGAGCTGGGCGGGATTCAGAGTGGCCATGAAGATTAATTGCCGATTTTAAAGAAGTTTAGCCTTTAATTGGATTATTTTATTTTCATTATGCTTAAAGTTGTAATAAGGCCGCTATTTTTAATTACTTTTATTTTAGGGATTATTAAACCTGGTTAGCACTAGGGTTCGTTTATAAAATCTACTTGCTTTTAAAAAGATCACGATGATGCATAAAGTTTCCACAAAGTAAATGTTTTCCCAAGAAAAATAAATAATTTAAGCAAGCGTTTTGCAACCTTAATCATTTTCTTAAGATGGTCATAATCAAGCAGTTTTTTCAAAATTATACGAGATGTTAGAGTGTGGCAATGGCGGTGTGCATGTCTAGGATTGGATCCAAGAGAGCTTGGTACTTAGCGATCTGACGGACTCACCTCCTCTTCTTCTGGTTTCCTACAGTGCGACTTCCATTCACTTTAACTTACTTTTAAAAGTGTCTTTTACAACACCAACTCAGCTTTTCCAAACTAAGTGTTTTGACTCAATGTGGCGCATCAGATCCGGTCATAACATCCAGGCCGGGTTTGGGGTGTTACATGTCCCTGGCATTAACTCAATACCAAACTCTACCTCTCAAATAGGCGGCAAACCCAAAAGTTCTTCAGGAAACACATCCGGATACTCACACACAACAGGCACTGATTCAATGTTTCTTTCAACCACTTTACTGTCGAGCACGTAGGCAAAATAAGCTTCACACCCTTTTCTCACATATTTCTGAGCTAGCATAAAAGAAATTACTGTTGGTAAACCATAAAAATCACTAGATTCAATCTGAATAACCTCATCATTCTGACTTCGTAGATCAATGGTCTTTCTTTTGCAGTTTACAACAGCATTACGTAATGTCAACCAGTCTATATCCAGAATTATGTTGAACTCATCAAATGGCAGTAACATCAAATCAGCCGAAAAGCACAGATCTCAAACCATTAAGGGACAATTCTTACACACTTTGTCAACCATAACACACCGGCCTAAGGGGTTTGACACTCTAATCACAAACTCAGTAGACTCAACAGGTAGAGCCTTGCTGAATACTAATGTCTCACACACATAAGAATGAATAGAACCAGGATCAATCAATGCAATTACATTAGTATCATAAAGAGTGAATGTACCAGTAATAACATTTGGGGATGAAGCCTCAACTCGCACGTGAATGGAATAGGCTCTGCAGGTGCACGAGGCTCAGATCTAACTGCTGTATCTTTATTTCCTCTCTGACTGCCACTCACATTACCTGCATTTCTCGGTGGTCTACCCCGAGCCGTAGTATTACTCAATCTCGTATTCTGCACTGGATTTTCTTCAGCTAACACTGGGCAATCTCGAATATAATGATCTGTCAATCCACAATTAAAACAGGCCCGATCATGTAATCTACAACTACCGGGATGTCGTTTACCACAGTATTTACACTTGGGCTAATTTGATCTAGCATTACCCACACTGGCTATTGAGGTAGCTCTCGAACTTACTGGGGGTATTTTCTGGTCTCGTTGAGAATAACCCGAAGTGGCTTTTGAACGACTAAACTCATCTCAAAACTTCTTTGGTGCTGATTGGACTGATCTGCTGAATGATCTCTTACGCGAGTCTCTAGCTTCAAAATCAGCTTTCTTTTTCTCTTTCCCCAACTCTTCAACTTTACAGGCTCACTCAACAAGTACCACAAACTCTTTTATCTCAAGTATGCCAACTAACAATTTAATGTCTTCGTTCAGTCCATCTTCAAATCTTTTAAACATTATGGCTTCGGTACAAACACACTCTCGGGCATACCGACTGAGTCTAACGAATTTTCGCTCATACTCTCTTACGGTTATCCGACACTGTTTCAGCTCTAGAAATTTTTTACGCGTCTGATCAATAAATCTCTAGCTAATATATTTCTTACGAAACTCAGTCTAAAAGAATTCCCAGGTCACCTGCTCTCTCAGGACCACTGATACTAGGGTATTCCACCAGTGATATATTGTGTCTCAAAGCAAAGATATGGTACACTTCAAACATTCATCTGGGGTACAAGACAGCTCATCAAACACACGGATAGTATTATCAAGCCAGAACTCAGCCTGCTCAGCATCATCATCATCCATAGCTTTAAACTCTTCAGCCCCATGTTTTCTGATTTTATCAGCTGGTGGCTTGTACAATCTCAACGGATCACTTACTTGAGGTACACCAGGCACCGAAGTTGGATCAATCAGGGGTGGAGGTTGTTGTATAGGCGGATTAGTCCGAATATATTGAGTAAACCAGTCATTCATCATTTGATAGAAGGCTTGTTTAGCCTCACTTTCTTGATTACTCAGAATCAGTCGAGAATCAACCGGCATTGTCCCTTGTGAGGGAGCAGGTGCTACACTCTCGACATCATCAGCTACAGCTCTATCGGGATCCATTTACTATATGAAAACACATTTCAAATGTCAGAAGTCATCACACTATCGCAGTATATAATTATGGCCTGTATAGCTAACTCACACACGCTACGTTAGTCCTAGAATCGACTAAACCGTAGCTTTAATACCAATAAAATGTAACACCCCTAACCCGTATCTGTCACTGGACTAGGGTAATTAGGCATTATAGAACATAAGTACAATTTTGAATATTCACATGTTAACAGAATTCATATTCATATACATACAAGCATAGCATTAAATCAACTAATTAAACTATTCAAATAATTAAAACAAAATTTACAAATAATGTACTATTTGAATCTAACAAAAACCATATTAATCTCTTACTTAATCGATTGCCCAAAATATACTTATACAAACTTCTTGATTTGGTTAATAAACAAGCCACTCAATCAAGCATATTTTTAATTTAAAGTAAAACATATGTTCAAAGAATATTGTATATATATATATATCTAAAAGTCATACACTTATATATATCATTGCCACACCATGTACAAAAGTATACTAAAATTTTACATTAATAGAACCCACCAAAACATATACACATAATTCTTGAATTTGATCAACTTATATTCGACACTTGTACATTATAACATGTATAATCAATTTTATAATTATAATTAAAGTACTAACATATACATTATACAAATTTCATTTACATCAAATAGGTCATTTTTCCCTGCATTTAACCGAACATAAATATGTTCAATTACTAAGCTTTGAGAATTATTCACTTCCAACTTTATTAATTAAGGTACACTAACGAACCATGCCCAACATTCAAATTGCAAGCTCCAACTAAAATGGCACAAATATCGTATTTGAAAATAAGATCTATAAACCTATTTTTAACAACAAATAATTAATATGACCTTTGTACCATGAACTTATAAACGTACACATGTCAACCTAATAATAATAATAATAATACATTTGCCGAAACATACATACCACATAACTACTAAATTGAAAAGCTAATTTAACTTGTTTCCACTTCCCCAATTCGTTACATTATTATCCTTAACCTGCTCACATATACATAACATAATAAAGTCACTTTAACACTAAATCAATTCAGTAAACCATTCACAAAACAAGACATATTTCAATAAACCCTTACCACATTCAAACTTAGCCATACAACATTTAATACCATTTTACAATTTAATGCTTATATTATCAGAGCAACTAATTCCATATTTATATTATCTATACCTAGCAATAGCCGAATCAACCAAGCATGTTAAGGAAAGATATACAAACCATAATCATTTCATTAACCACCTCCAAAGACCCAACCATTATCATGCTATTTCTGAAATACATAACACCTATCCCAACCATCATTCATTTATATCATGTAACATTAAAACATAAATGAATTCAGATCATAAGCAAACATACCAAAATCAAACATGAAAACTTAGCCATTTTCGCACGGCTTATATTATACACAACAAAAAAAAAATAAATCCAACATTTCAAAACATAAACCATCCAATACATGCCATAATTTAGGTTTAGCTAATAAGGTCATCCTATACATGCCATAATTTAGGTTTAGCTAATAAGGTACCAAATAGTAGACAGTGTGATGAACTTCGCTGACAATCCCCGAGCTTGTAGCTTGACTTCAAAATCTATAAAATAGAGTAAACATAACACACAGAGTAAGCTATCAAAGCTTAGTAAGTCATTAGCATATAAACAACTCAATGATATTATCAACTTAACTAAACTAAACCAGATTATTATATCATTTCACATTTAAATCCAGGCACTTATGTATTCATGTCACATATATATAATCTTATATATTTATATTCAACTATATTATGACTTTAACCGAATGCTTATATAGCCAAAATTAACAAATTATTATTTAACCTTCAAAACTGAATATTCATTATATACCCATCTCACATATCATAAATACATAAACTCATACATCATAATATAATTTCATGTACATATATTAGTCATTTGGCCGAATACACATAAACACACATACATATAATTAAGACTCATTCAATAATGTGCAATAGGTCGAACACACTTACCTTATTTTTAGAAAACATCAAACTAACTCATACCTGGCCATTTAGCTCGATTTACATATTCAAACTCGACTTATCTTTTCCCGATGAACCATTTGAAATTGGATAGGACACTCGTATAATCACACAAGTCGCACAATGCCAACGTCCCAGATGTGGTCTTACATGTACTCACATGTCGATGCCACTATCCCAAATAGGGTCTTACTCGTAACACATATCAGAATCACATATCGATGCCATGGTCTTACTCGCACACCTATATCAAAATCCTATGTCATGACATATGTATCCTAACTATTCTTAAGGTTCATACGGGGCTTTCGGACATCGCAACTCAGTCAAAACAAATTCAGAAATGGAGTAACCAACTCTTTTCACATTCAGCCTTAATAATAATAAATTCATATATTTGATAACAACATGCATCTCTAGCATTTAACTACAATTAAACACGTCTATTTGCCTATAAACTTACCTCGGATGTCGTAGAACAGGACAGGGCTGCTAGTCAACAACTTTCGTTTTTCCCCGGTCCAAATTTGATTTCTTTGGTTCTTGATCTAAACATATTCAAATTAAGCTCATTCAAACATATTTTCATTCAATTTAATTCAAAAACACATAAATAGGAAAATTACCAATTTACCCCTAACGTTTACAATTTTTACAATTTAGTCCCTATTGTACAAAACACAAAATATGCAAAATTTCAAAGCACTCATGTTTGGCCGAATGGTACCCATACCTATACAAGCCCATATATTTCATTAATTTCACATTTTAGTCCCACAAATAATTATTTTTGCAATTTAGTCCTAGTTACTCAAAATCATCAAAAACTCCAATACAAAATATGTTATTCTAAAACATATCTTTCATTTTTTGTAACGCCCCAAAAATCTCGAACTTTTTTTTTTTATTAAAGGTGTGCTTAATATTCCTAGTCAAGTGTTGTTTAAGTGATAATAGGCCTTGGTTAAGTTATGAGTTTGAACTTTGGGGTGAAGGAAATTATAGTTTAGTAATTAAAGGAACCTTGATGGCAAGTAGTTTGGGTTTTTAAATAAATGAAGCAGTAATCTGACACAAGGAGCCTTGTTGTGGAGTGCCAAGTAGCGTCACATGTGGGGCTTAGAGGTGGCGTCACATGCATGGCAAGGAGGTTTGGGGTTCGAATCCCTCCTTGCTCAAAAGAAGGATTTATTTTTGCTCAATAAATGACCAGTAGTGGCGTTGGATGTGAACTCTAAAGGGAGTGATCAGAGGAGAAATTTAAGGAAGGGATTTAGGAGTTATCAGGGAGAAAAGTTAGGAGATGAGGGATGTAGAGAAGTGGAGCCGAATTGGGAAGTTGGGGATAGGAAATTCGACTATAGTATATATAGGTGCCGATTTTGGGGATTCTGGGGTATGTCGAATTCCTCATTTTTTTGTGTTGCTGTAACACTTTTCTCTCTCAGTCCCTAGAAGCTGAATTCCTTATTCCTTGCTTGCCGATTTTCCATTATTTCTATTCTCAAATTCTCTTTTGATTCACCTTTAGTTTTAGCCGATTCCTTCTTCTTTTCTTCTTATTTGTACCGAATAACCCCTTTCACTATACAAATCTCAAAAGCCGAAACGCTTTTCTTGAAGACCCTCGGTGCCGCCACTACTCCCTCTATTTTAGCCTATTCTTGTGTAAGTGTTTTGCTCTTTCAGTTGATTTTTTTAGTACCGATTTTTTCTTTCCCTTACTCTTTCTAAATCTATTTTGGTAGGGGATTTGTATCGAATCTCAGATTTTAGATCTCTGCCGAATTGCTCCTTAGGTGTTTTGGGGTTTTGGGTAAGTATTCCTCTTTTATTTGTTAAGGTTGGCCGAATGGTCATGGATGATTTAAGAGTGACTTAAGATGATTGCAAGTCACTTTTTGTTTAGTTCTTAATGATTAAGATTGATGCAGATTTAAGAAATACTCAGGATTAGTGATTAAGGAAGGGCTGTTAAGGCTTGCCGTTCAAGGTAAGGCAAAGGTGAGGTTTTTGGCTTTCGGTGATCGTATTTGATAAGTGTGTGATTAATCGTTGAGTTATATAATTTTTAGGTTCGTGGCTAAGGAGATCATAGCACGTTTAATACCAGGTGTGTACATACACTGCACACACATAGTAGATTGGCAAATCCCAAAATGCCGAAAAGTCAAAATGCCGAAAAGCTGGAAGTTTGGCTACAATAGTCTTGCAAGTGCGCGAACACTCGTAAGGGGGAAACTGATAGGTTATCAGAAGCCCCATCAGTGATTCTATGGACTTAGGCCGTTTATTGGCCAGCCGAGCCAGAATAGGCTAAATGGGCTCGATGGGTCGTAAGGCCTATAATAAGCGAAATTGGCAATTTGATATTAAGTGATGAAAAGTCATACGATTGCATGACTATGGATGTGATTGGGCCTAATGGGCCATATAAATGTGATTTGGGCCTAATGGGCCATATGAAAGAGATTGGGCCTAGTGGGCCATATGCATGTATGTAGACTTGTCTAGGCTTTGTAAGGGGTTTTGGGCCTAGTATATGACAACTGCTTAAATAGACATACAACTTAATTAATTAATTAATTGTGACCGTGGACGAGTCATAAGGTTGAGGTGTGGCAATGGGTATATGCATGTCTAGTATAGCATCTAGGAAGAGCTTGGTACTTAAGCGGTCTTGATGACTCACCTCCTCTTCTCTGGAATCCTACCTGGTGCATAGTATCTGTTCACTTTAGCCAACGAGGACTTGTTAACGGGCCAAGGTAAGTAATAAACCCATAATAAAGAGAAATTACCAAAAATACCCCTAAAGGTGGAAATGACTAAAATACCCCTATGTGTGAAATGTAAGATTTATGGATGTTACATGTATACCTGCTGCATTCATATGATATTATGTTTAGGTTACGTATGGGTTGGGAATTATGGAACGAAGGAAGCACACGAGGATCGCATGTTTGCTTGATGACCGTGGATCCACCGATGGCTTTTTAAGCCCAATATATGATTAGCAACTTTACTGCAATGTTAGGTAGTTCCGCAACCGGGCTACATCAGGAGTGTAGGGATGGTGGGCCGATTAAATCCCCATGAGAGTGTAGGCTTGGATAGGATCTGAAGTGCGAGGTTAGATTGGTATTTGTGCATTTAAATGGCGATTACGATTGAGACATGGGCTCAGGCCCAACTGAGGCTACCATGGGTTAAGGCCCAAGTGCCACCGTTATTGTAGTGGGCCTAGGCCCAAATTGATATGATGCATTCTCTATGATTCATGAGGGTTGTACACACTTGTGTTCTTAAGCATATAGTTTCTAGTAGTTTAAGTTATTTTAGTCCGGAATGTAATAAGGCCTTTCCTTTGGTTATTATTCAAATTAGGATTATATTTATTATTATGCTTTATATTTGCTAGAAGTAGAACATGGTTTTCTTCAAACCATAACTATTTTTAAATACTACATTTTCGCAACTTAACATTCAAATGACATGTTTTCATAGATAATCTATTTTAAATAAATCATCCGTAATTGAAAAGAGATTTTACAAAGTAATTAAGGTTTTCATTTTAAAGAAGGGTTTTCAATGAAAACAAGGTTTTCGATAAAACATTTCAATGTGACACGCTGAATCTAGCCAGAACGTCTGGGCTGGGTTTGGGGTGTTACATTTAGTGGTATCAGAGCCAAGTTGCAAAACTTAAGCTGTGAAGTGGGCTTTATTATTTGGGTTTGTTTTTTTAAAAAACAATTGGATCACAATGTTTTGGAAAAAAAATCTTGCTGTGTGGCACACCGGGTCTCTGACGTCGAACCAAGTAAGTTCTTTTATTATTAAGCTTGTTTAATTTGATAGATTGTAGATAGTTAGTGGGATACTTTAAATGATTATACTGAGGCTTTTAGTTAGAGTGGAACTGAAACCCGTAAGACCTTGAAATTGTAGAGGATTTACGAAAACAACTTTCTTTTAATACTTTTATAAAACATCGACTTAATTTTTGAAACTAATTAAAACTTCATAAAATTTCTAATCCAGATAATACGTGAATCAACGATGAGTGCTAGAAGAGGTGCAAGAGGTCGTGGCCAAAGCTGTGGAAGTGTTAGGGCTGAATCGTCGGCATCGGGCCATATGCCCAATGTTGGAGTAGAAGAGGCTCCGGCTTCACCCGTGGCTAAGACTGGACCGTATGATCGAGCCGCATGGAATGATGCATTGTCACAAGTAATGCTGAGGATTTTGGAAAGGGTCGCAGGGCCCAATAATGGCACAGAAAATTGGGGGTCAATTCTAGAGAGACTTCGATCAAATGGGACTGAGATCTTTAAGGGCGTGGCTAGTGTGGCTCCTAACGTGGCTGAATACTGGTTGGAGGCTACTGAAAGGATAATGGAGGACTCGGATTGTTCACCTAAACAAAATTTGAAAAGGGTAGTGTCACTGCTTAAGGAAGAAGCTTACCACTGGTGGCTGACAGTGAAAGAAGGCACCCAACCTGAGCAGGTCACCTGGGAGTTCTTCAAAACTGCATTTCAAGGGAAGTATGTGGGTGCGAGTTATGTGGATGCTAGAAGGAAGGAGTTCCTGAACTTGACCCAGGGAAACAAATCTATGGCGGAGTATGAGGTGGAATTTCTACGCCTTAGTAGGTATGCAAGAGTTATGGTGGCAACAAACTATGAGCGTTGCGTTAGGTTTGAGGATGGTCTTAGGGATAGCCTCAGAGTATTGATAGCTCCACAAATGGAACGAGTTTTCTCAGAGTTGGTAGAGAAGCAAAGATAGCAAAGGAGGTGAAGCACGCTGAGCGCCTGAATCGGGAAAAAGAAAGGGTAAGAATAAAAGGGAGGCTGAGACTCCTAGTGTTGGACAGAGGCCTAGGGCTAGGGCCAGAGTTAATGGGCCAGTTAGAGCGGGCCCCTTGCTATCAATCCAGGGGTGCCGCCTTATGCTATTTGTGGAAAAAGTCATGCAGGAGAGTGCTGGAGGAGAACAGGAGCCTGTCTAAGTTGTGGTTCCATGGAGCATCATCTCAGAGAATGTCCCAGAAGACCGGATCAGAGGCAAGTCTTTGGTAGTGGTAATGGATAGCGACCAAGGGGTGGTCAGCAGCTGCCAGAGGCTGTGATCAGGCCGTGGGTGGAAACGGTTTGGGTTGTGGAGCGTTAGGCAGAGGTACTGGTCATGCTGAGGCGAGATAGCCAGCGTTGGTCTATGCAGTACGTCATCGAGAGGACAAAAATGCTCCAGAGGTGAATACTGGTGAGTACTTTACCCATAGTGTGCTATTTACTTAGTTTGGAATTAAAGTGCACAGCGGAAGCGTAGTGTGGTAGTCTGTGTTATGCACCTGTACTGATAGTTGGAAATTTCGAGGATGAAATTTCTTTTAGGGGGTAGAGTTGTAACGCCCCAAAAATCCTAAATTTTTTTTTTCCATTTTGATAAACGGTGTGCTTAATATTCTAGTCAAGTGTTATTTATGTGATAATAGGCCTTGGTTAAGTTATGAGTTCAAACTTTGGGGTGAAGGAAATTATAGTTTAATAATTAAAAGAACCTTGATGGCAAGTAGTTTGGATTTTTAAATAAATGAAGGAAGAATTGGACACAAGGAGCCTTGTGTTGGAGTGGCAAGTAGCGTCACATGTGAGGCTTAGAGATGGCATCACATGCATGGCAAGGAGGTTTGGGGTTCGAGTACCTCTTGCTCAAAAGAAGGATTCTCCTTGCTCAAAAGAAGGATTTATTTTTGCTCAATAAATGGCCAGTAGTGGTGTTGGATGTGAACTCTAAAGGGAGTGATCAGAGGAGAAATTTAAAGAAAGGATTAAAGAGCCATCATGGAGAAATGTTAGAAGATGAGAGATGTAGAGAGGTAGAGCCAAATTGGGAAGTTGGGGATAGGAAATTCAACTATAGTATATATAGGTGCAAATTTTGGGGATTCTAGGGTAATGTTGAATTCCTCATTTTTTTTGTGTTGCCTTAACACTTTTCTCTCTAAGTCCTCAGAAGCCGAATTCCTTGTTCCTTTCTTACCGATTTTCCATTATTTCTCTTCTCCAATTCTCTTTTGATTCACCTTCGGTTTTAGCCAATTCCTTCTTTTCTTCTTATTTTTCTCTCCCTCGCTCTTTCTAAATCAGTTTTAGTAGGGAATTAGTATCGAATCTCAGATTTTGAATCTCTGCTGAATTGCTCCTTAGGCATTTTGGGGTTTTGGGTAAGTATTCCTCTTTTATTGGTTAAAGTTGGTCGAATGGTCATGGATGATTTAAGAGTGAATTAGGATGATTGTGAGTCACTTTTTGTTTAGTTCTTAATGATTAAGATTGATGTAGATTTAAGAAATACTCGGGATTAGTGATTAAGGAAGGGCTATTAAGGCTTGTCGTTCAAGGTAAGGCAAAGGTGAGATTTTTAGATTTCGGTGATCGTATTCGATAAGTGTGTGATTGATCGTTGAGTGATATCATTTGTAGGTTCATGGCTAAGTAGATCGCAACACGTTTAGTTCCAGGTGTGTACATACACTGCACACACACAGTAGATTGGCAAATCCCGAAATGCCGAAAAGCAAGAAGTTTGGCTACAATAGTCTTGCGAGTGCGCGAGCACTCGTAAGGGGGAAACCGATAGATTATTAAAGGCCCCATGAGCGATTCCATGGACTTAGGCCGTGTATTGGCCAACCGGGCCAGAATGGACTAAATGTGCCCGATAGACCGTAAGGCCCATAATAGGCGAAATTGGCAATTTGATATTAAGTGATGAAAAGTCATACGATTGCATGACTATGAATGTGATTGGGCTTAATGGGCCATATGAATGTGATATGGGCCTAATGGCCATATGAAAAAGATTGGGCCTGGCTATATGCATTATGTTGACTAGTTTGGGCTTTGTAAGGGGTTTTGGGCCTAGTATATGATAACTGCTTAAACAGACATAAAAATTAATTAATTAATTGATTGCGACCGTTGACGAGTCATAAGGTTGAGGTGTGGCAATGTGTATATGCATGTTTAGGATTGGATCTAGGGAGAGCTTGGTACTTAAGCGGTCTTGATGACTCGCCTCCTCTTCTCTGGAATCCTACCTGGTGCATAGTATCTATTCACTTTAGCCAACAAGGACTTGTTAACGGACCAAGGCAAGTAATAACCCCATTAGAAAGAGAAATTACCGAAAATGCCCCTAAGGGCAGAAATGACTAAAATACCCCTATATGTGGAATGTAAGATTTATGGATGTTACATGTATACCTGTTGCATTCATATGATATTCTGTTTAGGTTGCATATGGGTTGGGAATTATGGAATGGAGGAAGTATACGAGGATCGCATGGTTGCTTGACGACTGTGGATCCACCGATGGCTTTTTAAGCCCAATATATGATTAGCAGCTTTACTACAACGTTAGGTAGTTCCGCAACCGGGCTACATCAGGAGTGTAGGGATGGGTGGGCCAATTAAATCCCTACAAGAGTGTAGGGTTGGATGGGATACGGAGTGCAGGGTTAGATTGGTATTTTTGCATTGCGTAAACTGATTCTGATTGAAACATGGGCTCTGGCCCAACTGAGGCTACCATGGGCTAAGGCCCAAGTGCCACTGTTATTGTTGTAGGCCTAGGCCCAAATTGATGTGATGCATGCTCTACAGTTGATGAGGGTTGTACACAATGAGTTTTCGTAAACTCACCCCCTCTTTTATTTTTCTCAAGTGATCCTCAATAGGTGGTTCGACGGTTGGAGGGGCACCGAGGTGGCCAGCTAGCAAGACGACTTGGGCTTGTGTTCTTAAGCATATAGTTTCTAGTATTTTATGTTATTGTAGTCCAAAATGTAGTAAGGCCTTTCCTTTGGTTATTATTCAAATTAGGATTATATTTATTATTATGCTTTATATTTGCTAGAAGTAGAACATGGTTTTCTTAAAACCATAACTATTTTAAATACTACGTTTCCACAACTCAATTTTTAAATGACATGTTTTCATAGATCATCTGTTTTAAATAAAGCATCCATAACTGAAAAGAGATTTTACAAAATAATTAAGGTTTTCACTTTAAAGAAGGGTTTTCAATGAAAACAAGGTTTTCAATAAAACACTTCAATGTGACACACTGGATCTGGCTATAACATCCAAGCTGAGTTTGGGGTATTTCATCATCAAACAACAAAAATCACA
The DNA here is from genome assembly GCF_025698485.1 of Gossypium arboreum. NCBI lineage: Eukaryota > Viridiplantae > Streptophyta > Magnoliopsida > Malvales > Malvaceae > Gossypium > Gossypium arboreum. The sequence continues at coordinate 75,716,489 of NC_069082.1, read as the reverse complement.
AGCTATCAACAATGGCACAACTCAAAATATTCATCAAAATCAAAAATTAAAGCTTGGGTTTTGTAGTACTCGAAGCAATGATCTCAAAAACATAGAAATTATCAAAAACTGAGCTAAGCACATACCTTGATTGAGCTTGAAAATTGCCGAACTAGGGTTTTCTTTTCTCTTTTCTTTATTTTAGTTTCGGCTATGGTAGAAAGAAAATATGAGCACTAAAGTTTTTATGTTATATTTTATAATATGTTAACTTTTATTATTTGTTTACTAATTTACCCTTAATGAACTTATATCAAAACTATATTTTGTAAGCCTAATGTCGTCCATATTAAACCAATGGGTTATTTACCATTTAAAAGCTTCCACTTATAAAGCCAATTACAAATCAGCCTTTTATAAATAAAACTACCAAATTTTTTTATTTACGCGATTAAGTCCTTTTATTAAATCGGACACTCAAACGACAAAATTAAATCACGAAAATTTCATAGACATAAATTCACACAAAATAAACACAGAAAATAATTTTAAATATTTTTCTGACTTGGATTCATGGTCTTGAAACCACCGTTCCAATTAGGGTCTAAATCGGGCTATTACACAGCCGTGTCTCTGCCCGTGTGGACAAAAGAAGGCTATTTACCAACCTGCACAACAACAAGCAACACCAATCCAAGCATATATATACAACCTAATCAGCCACAAAAAAGATATCATTTGCACATACTAAAAACTATCATGCATAATCATTACATTCTTTCTTTTCCATTCATGTCAATTTCATCTTCATGATAAGCATCATTACATAAACATACCAATGACCAATGAGAATAATATTAGCCAACTTCCAATGGCCATATGCAAAATGAATCATTAACCATTACAATTCCAAGACATTTGGCTAAACCAATATGACACATAACAAAATGACCAAGTCCCTATACATGCCATACTCAAAATATTGAAACCAAGTATACCCAAAACAATCGTTTGATAGTGTGAATCGAGCTCCGACGTCCCTCAATTCTCGAGCTAGCTTGGCGACACTATAAGGAATGGAAGGTAAAAGGGAGTAAGCTTTAAAGCTTAGTAAGTTTGCATGCAAATAATAAGCAACATAAATCATTCATTAATCAATAACTACTCCATATAAGTTAACATAAATATCATCATGTATCTTAGACATAACTCACTCATTATAATTCTTACCAAGATTTCATCTCATACCAAAGTTCATATTCATGGGTTTTACATACATACCTGTACCAACTCGTAACATAGTCACATACTTTGTCATCTTTGACATACTCTTTGGTTTACCCATTGAACACTTGGAATACTATCGGATACACAAAAGGTCTTGCACATAAGTGCCACATATGTAGCCAATGCAACCTCATATTTCATAACACATAGGGCTCACACGCGAGCTAATCAAGGGCTTGCTCACACAAGCTGTCAGGTATCCATAACACATGCTGGACTACCCAGCCACTAGTAGGACGTACATGACCAGCACGCAGATTCACATAGATCACATAACACATGGTTTCCTAGTGACATATCACTTGTATTCTAAACTATTCCTAAGGTTCAATCGGGATTTTCTCATGTCGAAACTTCGTTGAATATATCCATAGAAACAATCATACAATTTATGCAATATTAAGCATTAAATGCATAATACAATATTTTATTATTTACACACAAACTTACCTCAGTACAAAATGGTAAGAAATGGACCTAATCGTCAATAACCTTGTTTTTCCCCGATCAAGGTCCGAACTTCGTTTTTCTTGATCTATAACAGCAAATTTAACTTATCTAATTATCAAATTACTCAATGCTGTCCAAAAATCAACTTATGGTAAAATTACATTTTTGCCCCTAAATTTTGGCATATTTACATTTTTGTCCTTAGGCTCGTAAAATGAAATGCACTCAATTTCTTTGTTACCTAAGCCTAGCCGAACCATAAACATGCTTATAGCAGCCCACAGTTTTCATCAAACCAAATTTTTACTACCCATTTTATAATTTTTTTTTACAAATAGGTCATTTTTAGGTATTTTTATGAAAAATCACTTAGTAAAAGTTGTTTATCACACCTTAAACATACAATATCTTCCATCACACATCAAAATACATGCATGTCACACATGGGTAAATTTTTAAACATGAACCCTACTTCAAAATAATGGTAGAAATAGGTAAATCAGGTTATAAGGACTTTAAAAATGTAAATAACATTAAAAACAGGGTTAGAAAGCACTTGCTATCAAGCTTGAAAGATGAAAAAACCCTAGCTATGGAGAGTTTGAAACTTTCGGCCAAGGGTTGGAGAAGATGGACAAATTTTTTCTTTATTTTCCCTTTTTATTCTTTTATTTACCAAATGACCAAAATTCCCTTTTTGCCAGACTTTAAAATTTTATCTCACCATGTCCATTTTTGTCCACTAACTTAGCATATGGTCTAATTATCATATAAGGACCTCTAATTTAAAATCTCATAGAAATTGGACACCTTTAACAAGTAGAACTCAACTTTTGCACATTTTACGATTTAGTCTTTTTGACTAAATTGAGTGCTCGAAAGTTAAAATTTTCAAATGAGATTTTCAAAAAATAGTTCCATAAAACTGTAGACCATCAAAATATAATAAAAATTAATTTTTCTACATCGGATTCGTGGTCCCAAAACCAATGTTCTAACTAGCCCCAAAATCGGGCTATTACAGACTTCTAATATTAGAGGTATTAAATAGCTATAGAAATTTAAAGTAGAGGTCCTTATATGCTAATTAGCCCATTAATGAGATAGTGAGATAGTGGATGATAATGGTTTGCCAATATTGAAATTTGAATGAATTTTAAAGGTTAATTTAGGAAATAAGTAATTAAAGTTGATAATAAATAAAATGCATAATTGTAAAAAAAAAAAAAAAAACTCAACGTTTGGGGGCTTTTGGTTTTGTGCACTTAACATTTTTATTTTTTGATTGACACCTTCAACATTAGATTTTTTCAAAAATTAGCCTACTTTTAACGGTCAACGTGAGTTGATCGTTAATCAAACTGTAGGCCAACATAGTAGCCCATGTGGCATGCCACATAAGCACATGACATCATATATGATGTCATCTATATAACTCTTTTTTTTCATTTTGTTTCCATTTTCTTTCTTCTTCCCTCTTTCTCTCTTCCCCTACAAATCACACCATTGAAGGATTCTTCTAAAACCCAAAGCTTTAAATTTGCTCTTTATCACCACCACTACAATGGAAAATTTCAAAGAAATGAAAATTTTCTACTTATATTAATTAAACATAAAATAATGCTATAATATTTAAACTTATTCATCTTCATCATCAACCTGTTTATACAACTCTACAATACATATAATGTAACACCCCGAACCCGTGACCGTCGCCGGTGTCGGACACGAGGGGTTAATGGGCCAAATCTTCTCAAGGTACCAACCAATTTGGCATTTCCAGACAGGCTGGAAAACTGCGTCACTGTCGCCATAAAAATCATATCTCGAGTTTCGAAACTCAGAAACTGATTCTGTAAATTTTCCCTGAATTTATACTCATATATCTATCCATGGATTTATTTCTAGAATTTTTGGTTGGGCCAATTGGTACAGTTTATTAGTTAAAGTCACCAATGTTACAGAAGTCGACTACACTGACCTTTTCACGTTAAAACTTGAATATCTCTCTGTACAGGGCTTTAATACTGGTGTCGTTCATTTCTAATGAAACTAGACTCAAAATGGAATCTGCACATATAAGGTATGACTTCTAATTCTTTCTGGATAATTTATAGTAAATTTTCAAAGTCACGACAGGGGACCCAGAAACCGTTCTGGCCCTGTCTCACGAGAACTTTAATATCTCTCAATATACTGCTCATATGGTTGTTTCGTTCCATCCATATTAAACTAGATTCATCAAGGTTCAATTGCATAATTTATTCACTATTTAATTCTACTTATACTATTTTTAGTGATTTTTCAATCTCACCTCACTGCTGCTGTCCGCAACAGTTACTGCAGTAGACTATGCCAATTTCATGAATCTTTCCTTGGCCTTAATCATCCATCAAACATGACACAAATTATGGCCACCTTATCAAAATTAAAGTTTCTAAGACTCGTGGCTATAGGTTCTAGCATCCCACTCGACGACCACATAGGCCATTTTCACATGGCTTAAATTTTACAACCCACAGTTCAACAAAATATAATAGCCTATACATGCCAAATGTTCTTCAACAACGAAGACAATACCAAAATATTTCAGCGGTGTGATGACTTCAACGACGGTTCCGAGCACGCAACAATACGAGTCCAAGAGACCTAAAATGGGTGACAAGAAAACACCGAGTGAGTTTATAACTCAGTAAGTCATAAGCACTTTACAATTATCCATTAGCTAAATTCATCACAAAGTGAAACAATGAAACAAGGCTAGGTACTTCATCCATATCGGAACTATACCATAATTCCTCGGACCTTTCGGTTCAATCTCATACCAAGCCATACATCCACATTTCATATTTATACGATAAGATATTTGAGGCATTTTCACACACTAACTCATTTTCACCACAATCACACAATTGCAATCATCACATAGATTTAAAGCTTACCAAGCTCAACCCCGAGCATGAACATATTGCCTATTCGTCATGAGCTCAAGGTACTTACCCGATTCGCTGTCGGGATTAACTCGATAATGTCGCACACTCAGTGCCAATTGTAATACAAGAGCATATAGTGAATCCGCACACTTAGTGCTATATATTTTCAGCTCGCACACTTAGTGCTATAGAATCAAACTCGCACACTTAGTGCTGTACAATTTAAACCCGCACACTTAGTGCCAATCTTGTCACCGTGTCCATTTATACCCGCACACTTAGTGCCGTGACCAATACCTTATGCATTTTGCTGCCTTTATACATTCAACAATGGCATCATTCCATACACATACATTTTCATTTACACATCAATTCATTAAACACAATTGCATATATATTATGATCATTTAAATCAATACCAAATATATGCTTAATGACTTACCTCGGATGTTGTCGCACGTTTTCAATGGCTATTCAATTACTTTGTCTTTCCCTTGTCCAACTTTGATCCTTTGAGTTCTTGAGCTAGTTCACACAAATTTAACTTATTAAAACCTCATTATCCTAGCTTATGGCGAATATGACAAGGAGTTTAAATGGTCATATGGCCACCCTTTTGCTTGGATACACATTGGTCATGCACATTTTATATTACATCAAGCAATTCAATACAATTCATTCAAGCATCAAGGAAAAGCTAAGGCCCTCAATAGGCTACCTAAGGCCGAATATACACATCAACATATGTATTCGTTCATGTGGCGAACATACACATTCATGTTAAGGCCGATTTCCACACTTGATACATTCAACAAGTAAGGTCGCTTGTATCGACTTAACACCAATTTGATTCAAGTTCACAACTAGGCTAGTATGCATATATACACTAGTAAATCAAACACTAACATTTGTACTTCACCTTACTAGCACTTCTCATTCAAATGACATGAACAACGAACATAGTTTCCTTTTATTTCCTACCATGGCCAAATGCCATACAACACCATGCCATGCATCATTACAAGCTTTACCTTTAGCATGCAAATAACATCCACAAATCCACCTTAGTTGAACCTTAACTCATCTTCATGCCTCACCACCACAACATCAAACATCAAACATCAATGATACCAAGAAGACAACACCCATGGCGAATATCATCCCCATTTCATGGTAAAGGTTTAGACCATGGGTTAGGTGGAACTCAAACTATCAACTAAAAACATGCATAAATCTCATGGATAACATCAACATACCTTAGTCTAGCAAACTCCATGGCTGATTTTCTCAAGCTTCCCCCTTTCTTCTTAGTACATTCGGCCAAGCAAGGAGAAAATGAGAGAATGAACATTTTTTTTTCTTTCTTTCTTTGTTTTGTTTCTCTCATGTACGGCAAAGGGGGAAAGCATCCACACTCTTTTTTTTTTGTTATCATCATTTTCTTTTTCCATTTCTTTAATGCTAACTTTCTTAATTTATTGTTTCCTACATGCATCACTAGTCTAACATGTTGGAGACATGTTTCCACCCATAGTATGGCCGGCCATCATGCTTCATTTTGGCTAATTTGACATGCAAGGACAACACTTTCCCACATGTATTAATAGGCCACCTTACATTTGCCTAGCACATTTCTAAATTTTCTCACATAAGTCCTATTTGATAAAAATTCACTTACAATTAACAAAATCCAAACATGAAATTTTCACACATGCATATATACATATAATAAGCATCAATTATGATGGTTAATTATTATTATGATTTCGGTTTAGTGGTCCGAAACCACTTTCCGACTAGGGTCAATTTAGGGATGTCACAACTCTCCCCACTTAAGAAATTTTCGTCCCGAAAATCTTACCGTAAATAGGCTCGGGTATCGCTCTTTCATAGAGTCCTCAAGTTCCCAAGTGGCTTCTTCCATTCCGTGTTTATGCCACAACACCTTCACTAACGGGATTTTCCTATTGCGCAACTCTTTTACTTCACGCCTCATAATGCGAACGGTTCCTCTTCATAGCTCAAATTAGGTGAATCTCAATCTCGGATGGAGCAATTACGTGCGATGGATCAGACCTATATCGTCAAGCATCGAGACATGAAAACGTTGTGAATCCTTTCGAGCTCAGGGGGCAAAATTAATCGATATGCGACTGGTCCAACTCGTTCGGATACTTCATATGGCCCGATGAACCTCGGACTCAATTTGCCCTTACGACCAAATCTAAGCACCTTCTTCCAAGGTGAAACTTTGAGAAAGACCTTGTCTCCAACACGATATTCAATATCTTTTCTTTTCAAATCCGCATCGACTTTTGGCGATCCGAAGCAGCTTTCAAACTTTCACGAATTACTCGAACTCTTTGCTCGGCATCCTTAACCAAATCAACCCCGAAGAATTTACCTTCACTAAGTTCAGTCCAGAATAATGGGGTACGGCATTTACGACCGTATAAAGCCTCGTAAGGCGCCATCTTAATACTTGATTGAAAGCTATTGTTGTAAGTGAATTCAATCAAAGGCGATACCGTTCCATGAACCACTAAACTCAAGGATACAACATCTCAACATATCCTCGAGTATTTGAATTATCCGTTCGGATTGACCATCGGTTTGGGGTGAAAGGCGGTCTTTGAAATGCAACTTGGTACCCAAAGCTTCTTGCAACTTCTTCCAAAATCGCGAGGTAAATCTCGGATCTCTATCCGACACGATGGAAATAGGCACCCCGTGTAATCTCACAATCTGAGAAGCGTACAATTCGGCTAGTTTGTCCATTGAAAAATCCGTGACGTCTGGGGATAAAGTGAGCCGACTTAGTCGATCTATCGACAACGACCCAAATCGCATCCTTCTTACTCACCGACAATGGCGGTCCGGATACAAAGTCCATTGTGACTCGATCCCATTTCCACTCGGGTATCGTGATCGGTGAAGTAATCTGAAGGCACTTGATGTTCCGCTTTCACTTGTTGACATATTAAACATCTTGAAACAAAATCGAGATGTCTCGTTTCATACCATGCCACCAAACCGACGTTTCAAATCGTTGTACATCTTCGTACTCCCGGGTGGATTGCCATTCGGCTACAATGGGCTTCGTTCAAAATTATTGGAATAAGTTCAATTCTTTGGAACACACAGACGACTTCGAACCTCAAACAATCGTCATCATCGATTTGAAATTCGAGTCCTTGTTGGAACACACTCATCCCGTTTGCAACCAACTCATCGTCGACTTTTCGAGCTTCACGAATTTGACGTATCAATAATGGTTTGGCTTTCAATTCAGCTACTAACACATTGTCGAGTAGGATAGACAAGTGTACATTCATCGCTTCATAAAGCAAGCAGTGATTTCACTTAAGGCATCCGCAACCACATTAGCCCTTCCCGGTGATAATCAATGACGAGCTCATAATCTTTTAACAACTCGAGCCATCGCCTTTGTCGCAGATTTAAGTCTCTTTGGGTCATCAAATATTTGAGACTTTTGTGATCCGAATACACATGGCACTTCTCACCAAATAAGTAATGTCGCCATATCTTTAAGGTGAATACGATGGCAGCCAATTCAAGATCATGGGTCGGATAATTTTTCTCATGTGGCTTTAATTGTCTCGACGCATAGGCCACAACTCGCCCTTCTTGCATCAATACGCAACCCAACCCAAGTAAGGATGCGTCACTATAAATGACAAACTCTTTGCCCGATTCGGGTTGCACTAGAATTGGGGCTTCAGTCAAATAAGCTTTCAGATTGATCGAAACTTTTCGACATTTCTCCGTCCATTCGAACTTAACATCCTTTTGGAGTAAGCCGTCATTGGCGTGGCTATCATCGAGAAACCTTTACAAATCGTCGGTAATAACCGGCAAGCCCCAAAAAGCTCCTAACCCGGTAACATTCCTTGGTGGTTTCCAATCGACTATGGCGAAATTTTGTTCGGGTCCACCTCGACACCGATCGCGGACACCACGTGCCCCAAAAAGCTAACCTCTTTCAACCAAAATTCACATTTTGAACTTTGCGTATAATCGCTTATCTCGTAAGATTTGCAACACTAGCCTCGGTGTTCAAAGATGTTCGTTTCATCTCGAATAGACCAAAATGTCATCGATAAATACAACTACGAACCGATCCAAGTATGGCCTGAAAATTCTATTCATTAAATCCATAAACACCGAGGGCATTAGTGAGCCCAAACGGCATCACCAAGAATTCGTAGTGACCGTACCTCGTTCTAAAAGCGGTTTTGGGTATGTCCGATTCTCGGACCCTCAACTGATAGTACCCCGACCTCAAATCTATCTTTGAAAACACCGAGGCTCCCTTTAATTGATCAAACAAATCGTCAATTCGTGGCAATGGATATTTATTCTTTATCGTCACTTTATTGAGTTGACGATAGTCGATGCACAACCTCATGGTTCCTTCCTTCTTCTTCACAAACAATACAGGTGCGCCCCATGGAGAAAAACTCGGTCGAGCGAAACCTCTATCCGTCAATTCTTGCAATTGAACCTTCAATTCCTTTAATTCGTTAATGCCATACGACACGGGGCTATTGAAATCGGCGTAGTACCGGTACAACTTCGATGCGAATTCCACTTCTCGAACCGGTGGCAATCCGGTAACTCCTCGGGAAAAACATCCGAATACTCACAAACCACTGGTACCGATTCGAGTTTCCTTTCCGTCTCTTTACTTCCAAACAAATACGCAAGGTATGTTTCACACCCTTTTCACATACCTCCGAGCGGTCATAGAAGATATTATCATTGGCGCTCCTTTTAAATCGAAGAGACTCGACTCGGACTACCTCATTATTTGCACTCCTCAAATCAATGGTTTTCCTTTTGCGATCCACCCTTTGCATCATGTACGATCACCAATCCATACCAAGAATAACATCGAATTCATGAAATGGTAGAAGCATCGGATCGGTAGGAAAACAGATTCTCGAATTATTAGGGGCATCTCTTGCACACTTTATCAACGAGCACGTATTGACCCAAAGGGTTTGACACTCGAATTACGAACTCGAGAGACTCAACGGTAGAGTCTTCTTTGGATGCTAAGGTTTCACATACATATGAGTGAGTAGAGCCGGGTCAATCAATGCAATCACAATAGTATCAAAGAGAGTAAAAGTACCAGTGATAACGTCAGGGGAGGATGCCTCCTCTCGTGCGCGGATGGCATATGCTCTAGCAGGAGCACGGGTCTCGAATCGGACAGCCGTATTAGAGGCTCCTCTCTGATTACCACCCCTACCTCCAGAGATTCTCGGGGGCCTACCTCCACCGTCGTTCCACTAGGTCTTGCACCTTGCGTCTTATTCCTCTCATCTAGCTCGTGCAATCTCTAATGAAGTGGTCCTTCGAACCGCATCCATAACAGGCCCTATTAACAGACTTACCCCAACATTCACCTAGGTGTCGTCTTCCACATTGGGGGCATTCAGGTCTCTCTTGACGATTATTGCCCACACTAGCTACTGAAGTAGCTCGGGAGTCCGTCAATGGTGGGCTCTAATGGAAATTCCTGATCGTCCTCGACTTCTTGGTGTCCTCCACGAACCTCTTTACGTACCGAGAACGGAGCTTTACTCGTCGATCTTTTACGGTAATCTCTTGCTTCAAATTCAACCTTCTTCTTCTCCTTCCCAAGTTCTTCCGCCTTGCAGGCTCGTTCGACTAGTGTCACGAACTCCTTTATCTCCAAAATTCCCACTAGTAACTTTAACTCTTCATTCAATCCTTCTTCAAATCTTTTGCACATCGCAACCTCATCAGCCACACACTCCGAGTATATCGACTAAGTCTTACGAACTCATGTTCAGATTCGAGATCTGATCATCCGGCCTTGCTTGAGTTCCAAGAATTCCTTACGCTTCGATCGATGAACCGTTGACTAATGTATTTCTTTCGAAATTGGATTGAAAGAAATCCCAAGTAACTCGTTCATTTGGGACTATGGAAATTAAAGTCCTCCACCAATAGTAAGTGAGTCTCGTAACAAGGATATAGCACACTTAAGACATTCATCGGTGTGCATGACAGTTCATCTAACACTCTAATAGTGTTATCGAGCGAACTCGGCCTTTTCGGCATCATCAAGAACTATGGCCTTGAACTCCTCGCCCCACGCTTCCTAATCAAGTCCACGGTGGTTTACTCAGCCTCACAGGATCGAGAATCGGAGGCATTGCGGGCTCTTGGGGTGGAGTATTTAAATTCGGAATGGTTGGACAGCCGGGTTGGTTCGGGCATATTGCGCGACCCACTCATTCATCATGGTGAAGAAGGCTTGTTTCGCCCCTTCATTTTGATTATTCGCGGATGACCGAGGCTCAACGGGTGGTGTCCCTTGCGCAGAGCAGCCGCTACACTTTCAACGTCATCCGCCAAGGGTCTCTCTACCGGGTTCCATTGCTAATCAAAACAAAAATTTCAACCGTCAAGTCATCACATTATTAAGCACTAACAATTTGGCATGTATAGCTAGACTCACACGCGCTATGGTAGTCCTAGAACCGACTAAACCATAGCTCGATACCAATGAAATGTAACACCCGAACCCGTGACCGTCGCGATTGTCGGACACGAGGGTTAATGGGCCAAATCTTCTCAAGGTACCAACCAATTTGGCATTTCCAGACAGGCTGGAAAACTGCATCACTGTCGCCATAAAAATCATATCTCTAGTTTCGAAACTCGGAAACTGATTCCGTAAATTTTCCCTGAATTTAGACTCATATATCTATCCATGGATTTATTTCTAGAATTTTTGGTTGGGCCAATTGGTACAGTTTATTAGTTAAAGTCAAAAATGTTACAGAAGTCGACTACACTGACCTTCGCGCGTTAAAACTTGAATATCTCTCCGTACAGGGCTTTAATACTGGTGCCGTTTGTTTCTAATAAAACTAGACTCAAAATGGAATCTGCACATATAAGGAATGACTTCTAATTCTTTCTGGATAATTTATAGTAAATTTTCAAAGTCACGACAGGGGACCCAGAAACCGTTCTGGCCCTGTCTCACGAGAACTTTAATATCTCTCAATATACTGCTCATATGGTCGTTTCATTCCATCCATATTAAACTAGATTCATCAAGGTTCAATTGCATAATTTATTCACTATTTAATTCTACTTCTACTATTTTTAGTGATTTTCAATCTCACCTCACTGCTGCTGTCCGCAACAGTTACTGCAGTGAGACTATGCCAATTTCATGAATCTTTCCTTGGCCTTAATCATCCATCAAACATGACACAAATTATGGCCACCTTATCAAAATTAAAGTTTCTAAGACTCGTGGCTATAGGTTCTAGCATCCCACTCGACGACCACATAGGCCATTTTCACATGGCTTAAATTTTACAACCCACAGTTCAACAAAATATAATAGCCTATACATGCCAAAAGTTCTTCAACAACGAAGACAATACCAAAATATTTCAGCCGGTGTGATGACTTCAACGACGGTTCCGAGCACGCAACAATACGAGTCCAAGAGACCTAAAATGGGTGACAAGAAAACACCGAGTGAGTTTATAACTCAGTAAGTCATAAGCACTTTACAATTATCCATTAGCTAAATTCATCACAAAGTGAAACAATGAAACAAGGCTAGGTACTTCATCCATATCGAACTATACCATAATTCCTCGGACCTTTCGGTTCAATCTCATACCAAGCCATACATCCACATTTCATATTTATACGATAAGATATTTGAGGCATTTTAACACACTAACTCATTTTCACCACAATCACACAATTGCAATCATCACATAGATTTAAAGCTTACCAAGCTCAACCCCGAGCATGAACATATTGCCTATTCGTCATGAGCTCAAGGTACTTACCCGATTCGCTGTCCGGGATTAACTCGATAATGTCGCACACTCAGTGCCAATTGTAATACAAGAGCATATAGTGAATCCGCACACTTAGTGCTATATATTTTCAGCTCGCACACTTAGTGCTATAGAATCAAACTCGCACACTTAGTGCTGTACAATTTTAAACCCGCACACTTAGTGCCAATCTAGTGCCGTGACCAATACCTTATGCATTTTGCTGCCTTTATACATTCAACAATGGCATCATTCCATACACATACATTTTCATTTACACATCAATTCATTAAACACAATTGCATATATATTATGATCATTTAAATCAATACCAAATATATGCTTAATGACTTACCTCGGATGTTGTCGCACGTTTTCAATGGCTATTCAATTACTTTGTCTTTCCCTTGTCCAACTTTGATCCTTTGAGTTCTTGAGCTAGTTCACACAAATTTAACTTATTAAAACCTCATTATGCTAGCTTATGGCGAATATGACAAGGAGTTTAAATGGTCATATGGCCACCCTTTTGCTTGGATACACATTGGTCATGCACATTTTATATTACATCAAGCAATTCAATACAATTCATTCAAGCATCAAGGAAAAGCTAAGGCCCTCAATAGGCTACCTAAGGCCGAATATACACATCAACATATGTATTCGTTCATGTGGTCGAACATACACATTCATGTTAAGGCCGATTTCCACACTTGATACATTCAACAAGTAAGGTCGCTTTGATCGACTTAACACCAATTTGATTCAAGTTCACAACTAGGCTAGTATGCATATATACACTAGTAAATCAAACACTAACATTTGTACTTCACCTTACTAGCACTTCTCATTCAAATGACATGAACAACGAACATAGTTTCCTTTTATTTCCTACCATGGCCAAATGCCATACAACACCATACCATGCATCATTACAAGCTTTACCTTTAGCATGCAAATAACATCCACAAATCCACCTTAGTTGAACCTTAACTCATCTTCATGCCTCACCACCACAACATCAAACATCAAACATCAATGATACCAAGAAGACAACACCCATGGCCGAATATCATCCCCATTTCATGGTAAAGGTTTAGACCATGGGTTAGGTGGAACTCAAACTATCAACTAAAAACATGCATAAATCTCATGGATAACATCAACATACCTTAGTCTAGCAAACTCCATGGCTGATTTTCTCAAGGTTCCCCCTTTCTTCTTAGTACATTCGCCAAGCAAGGAGAAAATGAGAGAATGAACATTTTTTTTCTTTCTTTCTTTGTTTTTGTTTCTCTCATGTACGGCAAAGGGGAAAAGCATCCACACTCTTTTTTTTTTGTTATCATCATTTTCTTTTTCCATTTCTTTAATGCTAACTTTCTTAATTTATTGTTTCCTACATGCATCACTAGTCTAACATGTTGGAGACATGTTTCCACCCATAGTATGGCCGGCCATCATGCTTCATTTTGGCTAATTTGACATGCAAGGACAACACTTTCCCACATGTATTAATAGGCCACCTTACATTTGCCTAGCACATTTCTAAATTTTCTCACATAAGTCCTATTTGATAATAATTCACTTACAATTAACAAAATCCAAACATGAAATTTTCACACATGCATATATACATATAATGAGCATCAATTATGATGGTTAATTATTATTATGACTCGGTTTAGTGGTCCCGAAACCACTTTCCGACTAGGGTCAATTTAGGGATGTCACATATAACTATCTCAAACCCTAAATTAACATGCAAAAATCAAGATTCCATGGAAATGAATTTGATGATTTCAATGGGAAAAAACCCAGAAAACGAAATTAAATTTAATCCAAGGCATTAGGACCAGCACAAGCTTTCAAAACAGGGCTCCAAATCCATTGCACCATGAATTTCCTTCTTTTGTTGCCATTCATGTTCTATGTTTTCACTTCTTGGTCTCTCATGTAATAGTCTGATTTAGACCCTATTCAGAATGGTGGTTTCAAGACCACAAATTCGAGTCAGAAAAATATTTAAAAATTATTTTCATTGTTTATTAAGTGTGAAATTATATGTGTGAAATTTTCATAATTTAATTTGGTCGTCAGAGTGCCCAATTAAATAAAAGGACTTAATCGCGTAAAATGAAAATTTGATGGTTTAATGTGTAAGGACCAAATTGAATGTGTCTTGATAATTTGAAGTATTTCTATTGCAATTATTCCATTGAATAAATGAATGGACGGTAATGGCATGCATTATTAAGTTGTTATATTAAATCATTAAAGTTATACTAGTAAATAAATAATAAAATTTTATTATAATAATATATGTTATAATAACATTAAACAAGCATTTGTCTTCTTATTTCTTCACCACCGAATGTCAAAATAAAAGAGAAAGAAAAAGGTTTTCTCATGTTCGGCCATTGCTAAGCTCAATCAAGGTATGTAACTAGCTCGATTTTTGATAATTTTTACGTTTTTGAGATTGTTGCTAAGTTATCTACAAGACCCATGCTTGAATTTTTGATTTTGGTGAATATTTTGAGTTATGTCATTGTTGAAAGCTTGTGATTTTTGTTGTTTGATGATGAAATATGAAAGATATGTTTTAGATTAACATGTTTTGTATTGGAGTTTTTGATGATTTTGAGTAATTAGGACTAAATTGAAAAATAATAATTTGAAGGAACAAAATGTGAAATAAATGAAATATATGGATTTTTTTGAGTGGGTAAAATTCGGCTCAACATGAGTATGCTAAAATTTTGTGTATTTTGTATTTTGTGTAATAGGGACTAAATTGTAAAAAGTGTAATTGTTAGGGGTAAAATGATAATGTGCCCATTTATGTGTTTTTGGACTAATTTGAATGAAATTATATTGAATTATTTTATTTTGAATACATTTAGATCAAGAACCAAAGAAATTGGATTTGGATCGGAGGAAAACTAAAATCATCGATTAATCGTCCCATTCCGATTATGTTGTCCAAGGTAAGTTTATAAGCAAATAAACATAGTTTTTTTTAATAATAATAACTTACATGTGATGAATTGATATATTGGAGAATGTATGAATGATAGCCAAATATGTGTACATTTGGGAACTATGTTTACGATTCGATTCGACCAAGATTCGACATCCAAAAAGCCCCGTATGAACCTTAGGAATAGATAGGATACATATGTCATGACATAGGATTTTCGATATGTGTTCTCGTGTAAGACCACGTCTGGGACATTGGCATCGATATGTGATTTCGAGTAAGATCATGTCTGGGACATCGACATCGTAATTGTGATTCGTGTAAGACCCTGTCTGGGACAGTGGCATCGACATGTGATTACAAGTAAGACCACATCTGGGATGTTGGAATTGTACGATATGTGTTATAATCCGAGTATCCTTTTTAATTCCGAATGGTTCAACGGGCAAGGATAAGTTACGAATGAATGTGGAAACAAGTTAAAGTGAACAGGTATGTGACAATTTATTACCTTTTCGAAAATAAGGTAAGTTGATTATTCGATATGTGATTCAAGTTATAAGTGACGTTAATGGTAGTGATTGTGTATATGAAAATCTATATGTGGATTAATGTATAAGTATGTGATATTAATGTTTGATTTTTGAGCTATATTCAGCCTAATGTTACATGAGGAATAAATTGAAATGTGAAATTCATATTGATATTAAAGGATTTATGTGCATTTGATTAGTAAGTATTTGAATGTGAACCTTGAACCTGTTTAATGGGAAGTATATATATTCAGCACAATAAGGTTTATGTGATATTAAACATGTTAATGAATCAATGTGTGTCTGGAAATGTTATAATTTATGTATAGATAAATGTTTGGTAATTAAATTTCATAAGTATGGCTTGGTTATGCCTTAATAAATTAATAGTTTCATTGAAAGAATATTTGAATTAAGAATTGAGCTATGAATGAAGTGAATGAAACCATATGTTTAAGTATATGATTGGTCATATTCAGTTTAACGATATATATATGTATGATATGGAAATGTGAATTTTCATACTTATGCCAAAGTTTATATGTGCATTTGTATAAATGTGAATTGTATAAATGTATTATGATAGTATGTATTCGGTCAAGTGAAAGTTTTATTGATATTGAGTATGAAAGATGATTTTGGATAAAGAACGAATGCGTGCTTGGACAAAACTTAATTCATGTTTAGTTATATGTGGATATTTGAATTTACAAGTATGGTTTGGACATGTCTTATTAAATTATTATTGTTATTGAGTTAATATTTGCTTATGACTTACTAAGCTAAGATAGCTTACTCTGTGTGTGTACTTTTACTTCTATTTATAGATTTTGGAGACTAGTTGCAGGCTTGGGGATTGTCAGCGATGTCTATCACACTATCGACTGCTTTTAGTACTTTTAAAAGTTGAATTAGAAACCTATGGCATGTATAGGATATACTACTTTTCGAATATGGTTGAAGTTGTATATATATGTATAAGCCATGCGAAAATCGCTTGTCCATTTTGTTAATCTTGGAATTCATGCTTTGGCTTGATGATTATGTTTGGTTGTAGTTTTGGTTGATTTGGTTTTGGTATATATAAGTATGGTTATGTTTGATATTTTACTCATGAGTTTATTGATTCAAATATGTCTTGTATTTGGTTTTATTGAGAAATGGGATTTTGTGCATATATGGCTAAAACTTTGGTTTTATAATGATAGGTATAAATTTTGATTCATAGTGTACTTTCATTGAACAGTCGAATATAAAATTACTTAATATGGTCTTGTGATTTGGAAAAAGTATAATTCCTATATATATTTTAAAGCATATGAATTTAACTTGTTTATATTCGGCAATTGTATTAGGGTTTTGACCATTTGAATAGTAAATTTGGATGCTTTGTTATGTGTTTTCAAATTATGTTAGTTTATTAATAATTATTGTTGCGTAAGAGATATATGTTTAAGACATGACATTTATATATAATGGATGTGTTAGCTTATTAAAATTCTTTCATTAAGTAAAGAAATGGCTAAGAACTATGTTGGTAAATTAATCAGATTTGGTATTTATATATATATATTTACATATAAGTATATGAAGTGATGGGTTGATTTATATATAATTGTATGTGCTTAGTTGAATATGTATTTGTTGAATTGGTCTTGAATATGAAGTTCGTTACATTGCAAATACATAGTTGTATTGTTCTTAATGTGATATGAATATTTTGGATAATGTTTGGAATTAGTTCTATGTAAGAATATATGCTTGTAAAGGGATTTAGTATGTAACGCCCCAGAAATCTTGAAATCCCGAACTTTCATTTTTTCGGTTTCAATAAAAATTGTGCTTAACATTCCTATTCAAGTGTTAATTATGTGATAGTAGGTCTTGGTTAAGGTTTGAGTTCGAACTTAGGGGTGAAGGAAATTATGGTTTAATTATTAAAAGAACCTTGTTGGCAAGTAGGTTGGCTTTTTGAATAAATGAAGGAAGAATTGAACACAAGAAAGCCTTGTGGTGGAGTGGTAAATGGCGTCACATGCAAGGCAATGAGGTATCAGGTTCGAATCCCTCCTTGCACAAAAGAAGGATTTATTTTTGCTTAAGGGATGGACAGTGGTGGCGTTGGAAATGAACTCTGTAGGGAGTGATAAGAGAAGAAATTTGAAGAGTGGATTGAGGAGTTATCAGGGAGAAAAATTAGGAGATGAGGAGTGAATAAGAGGTGGAGCCGAACTGGGAATTTGGGCACATGAAATTCGGCCATAGAGGCTATAAATAGGTGCTGAATGTGAGGTTGCAAGCTAATGTCGAATTCTCCCTCACCTTGTTGCCAAAAAACACCTTTTTTTCTCCAAATATCTAAAAGCCGAAAATCCCTTTTTCTTCCTTTTTCTTTGTGCCGATTTTCCATTCTTCCCTTACTCAAGTTCTCTTTTTGATTCACCTCTGGTCTTAAACAATTTCTACTTCTCTTTGTGTCGAATAACCTCTTTTACCATACAAGTTTCAAGAGCCAGATATCCTCTGTGCCGCCACTACCCTTTCCACTCGGTCAATTCTAGCGTAAGTGTTTTGCTCTCTCAATCAATTTTACTAGTATAGATCACTCTGTCCCTCACTTCTTCTAATTGGTTTTGGTAGGATTAGTATCAAATCCCAGTCCTTTGGATCCCTGCCGATTTGCTCCTTAGGTGTGAGATATTGGTAAGTGTTCTTTACTTCGGTAAAGGTTGGCCGAATAGGCTTTAGTAGAAAAGGGTGACATATGCTGGATACAAGTCACCCAATATCTTTTTAATGATAAAATTTAATGCAGATCTAGGTAGCACGCGTGATTAGTGGTCAAGGAAAAGCTATTAAGACTTGGCGTTTCAGGTAAGGTTAAGGTGAGACTTCGACTTTTGGTAAAGTATTCGATAAGTATGTGAGATTAATCCTTGAGTGATATTGATTGTAGGTTTGTGGCTAAGGGGATCGCAGCATGCTTTATTACCAGGTTTGTACATACACTGCACACACACAGTAGATCGGCAAAAGCCAAAATGCCAAAAAGCTAAAAGTTTGGCTACGGTAGTCTTGTGAGTGCGCGAACACTCGTAAGGGGGAAACCAATAGCTTATCTGAAGCCCTATGGGCGATTCCATAGACTTGGGTTGTGAATTGGCCAACCAGACCAGAATGGGCTAAATGGGCCCGATAGGCTATTGGGCCCATAACAGGCAAAAAAATTGATAATTGCTGCTATATGATGGAAAATCGTATGTGAGCATGACAGCAAAAGTGATTGGGCCTAATGGGCCATATTGTAACACCCCGAACCCGAGACCATCGCCGGTGTCGGACACGAGGGGTTAACAAGCCAAGTTCACATATTTTGCCCCCCAATTTGACATTTCCAGTCAGGCTGGAAAACTGCGTCACCGTCGCCTTAAAAATCATATCTCGAGTTTCAAAACTCGGAAACTGGTTTCGTAAATTTTCCCTGAATTTAGACTCATATATTCATCCATGGATTTATTTCTAGAATTTTTGGTCGGGCCAATTGGTACAGTTTATTAGTTAAAGTCACCCATGTTACAGGGATCGACTGCTCTGACCTTCACGTGTTATAACTTGAATATCTCTCTGTACAGGGCTTTAATACTGGTGCCCTTTGTTTCTAATGAAACTAGACTCAAAATGGAATCTGTACATATAAGGCATGACTCCTAATTCTTTCTGGATAATTTATAGTAAATTTTTAAAGTTGCGACAGGGGACCCAGAAACCGTTCTGGCCCTGTCTCACAATAGCTTTAATATCTCTTAACATGTAACTCCTATGACCATTTCGTTTCTTCCATATGAAAATAGACTCATCAAGGTTCATTTACATAGCTTATTAACTATTTAATACCATTCCTAAAAATTTTGGTGATTTTTCACATTCACGTCACTGCAGCTGGCAGCATCTGTTTTAAGGTAGGTCTTACCTATTTTGTAGTCTCCATGAACCAACTAGTCTTGCCATACATAGGTTCATATATGATCATTTTAACCATACCAATGGCTGATCATGTGACCAACATTCCCATCTCCAATCCATAATCACATCATGACACCATATATATATATACAAACCGCAAATAGTCTAAGTTCAGTACTTCACTTTTACGAGCCATTTTCGCATGGCCGTACACATATACATCACAGCATATTTAAACCAACAAGGGGTAGTCCTATACATGCCATTTCAAAGTTCAACCAAAATTTATACCAAAATAGAGGCGTTGATAGTGTGGATGACTTGACTTTAATGATCCCGAATCCGATTGCTATCGGCGTAATCTATAAAACAGAGAGCCAAAGCAACGGGTAAGCATTTTATGCTTAGTAAGTCTCAAGGAATAAAATCAGCTTTAATTTAAGCAATACATTCACATAACCAAATGCAGCATTTCATTAATACACATTCTCATAATCATTCTTACTTCACACTTCATCATTATATACTTTCACAAAGTATCAACCATTCCAATAGCTGAAATTGTTAGTCGATTGAGCGAATGTTGCTCAAATATGTCGACTTTCCAATGCACATATAAACGTACCTTATTCTTTGGGCTTTTCGAGCGTACTAATTGAATTTATTACAGCAACCAACACTCACCTCCAGCCCAAGCTTCTTGAATACAACCGGATATAACCACGTGCACGAATGCCTTGGTCTTAGCCGGATAGAATGACTCGCACAAATGCCTTGGTCTTAGCCGAATGTAGCCACTAGCACAATTGCCTTGGTCTTAACCGGATATAATTTCAGCATAATTGTCTTGAGGCTTAGCCGGGTATCATTCAATTTCTCATGCACACATACATCAATAATCATTGGACATACATATTTCATTTTCGTTACTAAGGCTCAAACACAATTATAATCACTAGCATAATCGCCTTCGGGACTTAGCCGGGTATCATTCGAATACTCATACACACATAAATCAATAATCAATACATCCATATTTCATTCCACATAATTCAATTAAGGTCACTTCTTGTGGACTTACCTCGGATGTTGTCGAACGGCTTTTACGGCTATTCGATCACTTTTCCTTCCCTTGTCCAATTGTGGCCCTCTAAGCTCTTGAGCTAATTCAAACAAATTCAATTTATTAAAACCTCATTGTGCTAGCTTATGGCGAATATGACAAGGAGTTTAAATGGTCAAATGGCCACCCTTTAGCTTGAATACACAATGGTCATGCACATTTTATACTACATCAAGCAATTCAATACAATTCATTCGGGCATCAAGGAAAAGCTAAGGCCTTCAATAGGCTACCTAAGGCCGAATATACATGTCCATGTTGAGGCCAATTATGCACTTAATACCACACAAAAACAGCATGCATTTTACTAGTTAATGCTTTGCATGTTGTAGCTCAAAACTTATAATATAGCATCAAGCACTCATATGTGTGCTAGGCAGAATGTGCTTGCAATTTCACAAGCATTCTTCAACATCTTCTTCTTTAAACAAACATATTCATCACTTACTTCATAGCCAAAACATCATGTGCAAACATATATATACATATATGAGCATGGCGAATTTCAAGGTGTCCATAGCCATCTAAAACACAAATTTTAACTAACATGCAAGAAGCATGAACCATGCTCATGAATGCATCATGGCCGAATACATCATAATCATGCCCTTTTATCTTCAATCATGGTTAAACAAAAGAAAACTCAAAGTCTTACTCAAGATGGCTACAAAGAAATTTCAAGAGTAGACAATCCATCATTGCATGCATCATCATCAAGCTTCACACTTAACATGCAATGGCTTTATCACAATACCAACCTTGACCAAATACCACTTCCATGGCATAACAAGGATTTGAACCATGGCTAACATGAACATCAAGTTGGCAACTAAAACATGCATGAATCTCATGACACAACCTCATACATACCTCAATCTTGATGCAAGTTTAGCCAAATATCCTTCTAGATCTCTTCTAAACAAAGGAAATGAAGCAAAAATCTCTTCTTCCTCTTAGTATTTTTGGCCAAAAGGAGAGAACAAGGATGAACAAATTTTTTGTTTTCTCTTCTTGGTTGCACCAAGCAATGGGGAATGCTACTCTCTCACACATTTTTTTCATCTTTTCTTACCCATGCTTATTTGTTTATTATTTCTCCCTAATGCCCAACAAAACATGTTTCATGACATGTTTAGCCCATATCTCTTTGTCATGGCCGGCCATCACTTGTAAAAGGGAATTTGACATGCAAGTCCATTATTTTGCATGCATGCTTTAATTAGTCATCACACATTTCCTATCGTACTTTCAAAGTTCACTACTAAGTCCTTTCTTGTGGAATTCACCTTTATAACACTAAATCAATCATCATAAAATGTCATACATGAGCACACACATATTATAGGCATCAAAATAAATTTTTAATTATTTTTATGCCTCGGTTTTGTGGTCCCGAAACCACATTCCGACTAGGGTCAATTTTGGGCTGTCACAACTCTCTCCCACTTAAGAAATTTTCGTCCCCGAAAATCTTACCGGTAAATAGGTTTGGATATCGCTCTTTCATAGAGTTCTCGGTCTCCCAAGTAGCTTCCTCTATCCCGTGCTTGAGCCATAACACTTTCACTAGTGGAACCCGCTTGTTTCGCAACTCTTTCACTTCTCGTGATAGGATACGAATCGGTTCTTCCTCATAACTCATATTAGCTTGAATTTCAATTTCTGATGGACTAATCACGTGCGATGGATCGGATCTATAGCGTCGAAGCATCGAAACATGAAAGACATCGTGAACCTTTTGAGTTCGGGGCAAAATCAAACGATATGCCATGGACCGACTCGCTTCGGATATCTCATATGGCCCAATGAACCTCGGGCTCAGCTTGCCCTTACGGCCGAATCTGAGTATCTTTTTCCAAGGCGATACCTTGAGAAACACTTTATCACCCACCTGATACTCGATATCCTTACGCTTCAAATCCGCGTACAACTTCTGACGATCGGAGGCTATCTTTAGACTTTCACGGATTACTTTCACTTTCTGTTCAGCATCTCTAATCAAATCCACCCCGAAAATCTTGCTTTCACCAAGCTCAGTCCAAAACAATGGTGTACGGCATTTACGACCGTACAAAGCCTCGTAGGGTGCCATCTTAATACTCAATTGAAAGCTATTGTTGTAAGCGAATTCAATCAACGGCAAATACCGTTCCCATGAACCACTAAACTCGAGGACGCAACATCTCAACATATCCTCAAGTATCTGAATTATCCGCTCGGATTGACCATCGGTTTGGGGGTGAAAGACGGTGCTAAAATGCAACTTGGTACCCAAAGCTTCTTGCAACTTTTTCCAAAATCGCGAGGTAAATCTCGGATCTCTATCCGACACGATGGAAATAGGCACCCCGTGTAATCTCACAATCTGAGAAACGTACAATTCGGCTAATTTGTCCATTGAAAAATCCGTACGTACGGGGACAAAGTGGGCCGACTTAGTCAATCTATCTACCACGACCCAAACCGCATCCTTCTTACTTGCTGACAATGGCAGTCCGGATACAAAGTCCATTGTGACTCGATCCCATTTCCACTCGGGTATCGTGATTGGCTGAAGTAATCCTGAAGGCACCTGATGTTCCGCTTTCACTTGTTGACATATTAAACATCTTGAAACAAAGTCGGAGATGTCTCGCTTCATACCATGCCACCAAAACCGGCGTTTCAAATCATTGTACGTCTTCGTACTCCCCGGGTGGATTGCCATTCGGCTACAATGGGCTTCATTCAGAATTATCGAAATGAGTTCCGAATTCTTTGGAACACACAGACGACTTCTGAACCTCAAACAATCGTCATCATCGATTTGAAATTCCGAGTCCTTGTTCGGAACACACTCAGCCCGTTTTGTAGCCAACTCGTCGTCAACTTTCTGAGCTTCTCGAATTTGATGTATCAATAGTGGTTTGGCTTTCAATTCAGCTACTAACACACTATCGGATCGAACAGACAAGTGCACGTTCATCGCTCGTAAAGCGAATAATGATTTACGACTCAAGGCATCCGCAACCACATTCGCCTTTCCCGGGTGATAGTCAATGACCAGCTCGTAATCCTTTAACAGCTCGAGCCAACGTCTTTGTCGCAAATTTAAGTCTCTTTGGGTCATCAAATATTTGAGACTTTTGTGATCCGAGTACACATGGCACCTTTCACCAAATAAGTAATGTCGCCAAATCTTTAAGGCGAACACGATGGCGGCCAATTCGAGATCATGAGTCGGATAATTTTTCTCATGTGGCTTTAATTGCCTCGACGCATAGGCCACAACTCGACCTTCTTGCATCAATACACAACCTAACCCAAGTAGGGAGGCGTCGCTATAGATGACAAACTCTTTGCCGGACTCGGGTTGCACTAGAATTGGGACTTGGTCAAATAAGTTTTCGTTGATCGAAACTTTTTGGCATTTCTCCGTCCATTCGAACTTAACATCCTTTTGGAGTAGCCGTCATCGGCGTGGCTATCGTTGAGAAACCTTTACAAATCGTCGGTAATAACAAGCAAGCCCCAAAAGCTCGAACCTCGGAATATTTCTGAGGCTTCCAATTAAGTATGACTGAAATTTTATTGGTCGACTCGAATACCCGATGCAGATACCACATGACCCAAGAAGCTAACCTCTCTTAACCGAACTCACACTTGCTGAACTTAGCATATAATTGCTTATCCGTAAAATTTGCAGCACTAACCGCAGGTGTTCAAGATGTTCGGTCTCATTTCTTGAATAGACCAAGATGTCATCAATGAACACGACTACGAATCGATCCAAATATGGTCTCAAGATCCGATTCATTAAATCCATAAATACGCGAGGGCATTAGTGAGCCCAAACGGCATCACTAGGAACTCATAGTGACCATATCTCGCTCAAGGCGGTCTGGGTACGTCCAGAATCTCGGATTCGCAATTGATAATAGCCCGATCTCAAATCTATTTTCGAGAACACCGAGGCTCCCTTGAGTTGATCGAACAAGTCATCGATACGTGGTAACGGATATTTGTTCTTTATCGTCGCTTTATTAAGCTGACGATAGTCGATGCACAGCCGCATGGTTCCATCCTTCTTTTTCACAAACAACACTGGCGCACCCCAAGGCGAACAACTCGGGTGAGCAAAACCTCTATCCACCAATTCTTGCAACTGAGCTTTCAACTCCTTTAATTCCGTTGGTGCCATACGATACGGAGCTATCGAAATTGGAGTGGTACCGGTACCAATTCGATGCCAAATTCTATTTCCGAACAGTGGTAAACCCGGCAATTCTTGAGGAAAACATCCGGTATTCACAAACCACGGGCACAGATTTGGGTTTCTTTTTCGATTCCTTGTCATCGAAAGCACGACGCAAGGTACGCCGCACCCTTTTCTTACATATTTTCGGGCCAACATTGCGATATTACGGTGGCAACCCCTTTAAGTCCGTAGACTCAACCCGAATTATCTCATTATTCGCGCCTCAAATCGATAGTCTTGCTTTTGCAATTTACAACCGCATCGTGCATGGTCAACCAATCCAAACCAAGAATAACGTCGAATTCATCGAACGGCAAAAGCATCAAGTCCGCCGGAAAACAAGAACCTCGGAACACTAGGGGACTTTTCTTGCACACTTTGTTGACAAGCACGTAATGACCCAAGGGTTTGACACCGAATTACAAACTCGAGACTCAATAGGCAAAGTCTTCTTTGGATGCTAAGGTTTCACATATATAAGAATGAGTAGAACCGGGGTCAATCAAAGCAATCACATTAGTATTGAAAAGAGTGAAAGTACCAGTAATGACATCCGAGAGGCAGCATCCTCGCGTGCGGCGTATGGCATAAGTCCTAGCAGGGCACGAGCCTCGATTTGATGGTAGCATCTCTAGATCCTCTCGACCGCCAACGACATTGCCCATATTTCTAGGTGGCCTACCTCGGCAAGTGGTAGCACCGGGTTTCCACTCGACTTACATTCTGTTCAAGCATCCTCGGGCAATCCTTCATAAAGTGGTCGGCCGATCCACACTTATAGCGAGAGCGATCACGAAACCAACAGCTCCCGAATGCCATTTGCCACAATGTAGACACTCCCCTCTCTCGGCGATCATTTCCACCATCGGCGATCGAAGTGACTCGTGTGGTCACAGGGGTCGATCGCGTCCTCGTCTAGAAAAGCCCAAACGCCTCTAGACCGGCTCACATCATCTCAAAATCTCTTCGATGCTGTTGAAGAGACTTTCCGAGGACCTCTTCGAATTCTCTGGTTCCCACATCAACTTTTGTTTCTCCTTTCTAAGCTCTTGACTTTACAAGCTCGCTCAACAAGTACTACGAACTCTCGTATTTCAAGAATGCCAACGAACATCCTTATATCATCATTCAGCCCATCCTCAAGCGTTTACACATAATGGCTTCAGACGAAATGCATTCTCGCAGCGTCTGGCTAAGCCTCACAAATTTTCGTTCGTAGTCGATGGAATCGACATAGAACCTTGCTTAAGATCAAGGAATTCCTTCGCTTTTGGTCGATGAATCTCGACTAATATACTTTTTTGAACTCGGTTTGAAAGAATTCCCAAGTCACTTGCTCTCTAGGCACCACAGAAGTCAGAGTACTCCACCAATAGTAGGCGGACTCGAGTAGCAAAGAGATGGTACACTTTAAGCACTCATCGGGTGTACAGGATAGCTCATCGAGCACCCGGATAGTGTTATCCAACCAAAATTCAACTCGCTTCGGCATCATCATCATCCGTAGCCTTAAATTCAGTGGCCCCATGTTTTGAATCCTATCGATTGGGGCTTACTTGACCTTATTTGGTCGATCACGGAGGTATTGTAGGTGCGGGGGTTGCATTTGTCGGGAATGGAGGTTGTGGAACAGCCGTGTTAGTTCGAATGTATTGATTAAACCATTCGTTCATCACACTATAAAAGGCTTGCCTAGCCTCATCATTCGGATTGCTGGCCATAGGTTGAGAGTCCGTCGGCGCTGTCCCTTGCGCGGGAGCAGGCGCCACACTCTCCACATCATTAGCTATTGCTCGGCTGGGATCGGGATCCATTGCTATAAACAAACACAAAGTCAAATTGTCAGAAATCACTACACTATCGATTCATCATTTAATGGCATGTATAGCTAGACCCCAAACACATCACGGTAGTCCTAGAATCGACTAAACCGTGGCTCGATACCAATAAAATTGTAACACCCGAACCGAGACCATCGCCGTGTCGGACACGAGGGGTTAACAAGCCAAGTTCACATATTTTGCCCCCCAATTTGACATTTCCAGTCAGGCTGGAAATCTGCGTCACCGTCGCCTTAAAAATCATATCTCGAGTTTCAAAACTCGGAAACTGGTTTCGTAAATTTTCCCTGAATTTAGACTCATATATCCATCCATGGATTTATTTATAGAATTTTTGGTCGGGCCAATTGGTACAGTTTATTAGTTAAAGCCACCCATGTTACAGGGATCGACTGCTCTGACCTTCGCGCGTTATAACTTGAATATCTCTCTGTACAGGGCTTTAATACTGGTGCCGTTTGTTTCTAATGAAACTAGACTCAAAATGGAATCTGTAAATATAAGGCATGACTCCTAATTCTTTCTGGATAATTTATAGTAAATTTTTAAAGTTGCGACAGGGGACCCAGAAACCGTTCTGGCCCTGTCTCACAATAGCTTTAATATCTCTTAACATGTAACTCCTATGACCATTTCGTTTCTCCCATATGAAAATAGACTCATCAAGGTTCATTTACATAGCTTATTCACTATTTAATACCATTCCTACAAATTTTGGTGATTTTTCACATTCACGTCACTGCAGCTGGCAGCATCTGTTTTAAGGTAGGTCTTACCTATTTTGTAGTCTCCATGAACCAACTAGTCTTGCCATACATAGGTTCATATATGATCATTTTAACCATACCAATGGCTGATCATGTGACCAACATTCCCATCTCCAATCCATAATCACATCATGACACCATATATATATATACAAACCGCAAATAGTCTAAGTTCAGTACTTCACTTTTACTAGCCATTTTCGCATGGCCGTACACATATACATCACAGCATATTTAAACCAACAAGGGTAGTCCTATACATGCCATTTCAAAGTTCAACCAAAATTTATACCAAAATAGAGGCGTTGATAGTGTGGATGACTTCGACTTTAATGATCCCGAATCCGATTGCTATCGGCGTAATCTATAAAACAGAGAGCCAAAGCAACGGGTAAGCATTTTTATGCTTAGTAAGTCTCAAGGAATAAAATCAGCTTTAATTTAAGCAATACATTCACATAACCAAATGCAGCATTTCATTAATACACATTCTCATAATCATTCTTACTTCACACTTCATCATTATATACTTTCACAAAGTATCAACCATTCCAATAGCTGAAATTGTTAGTCGATTGAGCGAATGTTGCTCAAATATGTCGACTTTCCAATGCACATATAAACGTACCTTATTCTTTGGGCTTTTCGAGCGTACTAATTGAATTTATTACAGCAACCAACACTCACCTCCAGCCCAAGCTTCTTGAATACAACCGGATATAACCACGTGCACGAATGCCTTGGTCTTAGCCGGATAGAATGACTCGCACGAATGCCTTGGTCTTAGCCGGATGTAGCCACTAGCACAATTGCCTTGGTCTTAACCGGATATAATTTCCAGCATAATTGTCTTCGGGCTTAGCCCGGTATCATTCAATTTCTCATGCACACATACATCAATAATCATTGGACATACATATTTCATTTTCGTTACTAAGGCTCAAACACAATTATAATCACTAGCATAATCGCCTTGGGACTTAGCCGGGTATCATTCGAATACTCATACACACATAAATCAATAATCAATACATCCATATTTCATTCCACATAATTCAATTAAGGTCACTTCTTGAGGACTTACCTCGGATGTTGTCGAACGGCTTTTACGGCTATTCGATCACTTTTTCCTTCCCTTGTCCAATTGTGGCCCTCTAAGCTCTTGAGCTAATTCAAACAAATTCAATTTATTAAAACCTCATTGTGCTAGCTTATGGCGAATATGACAAGGAGTTTAAATGGTCAAATGGCCACCCTTTAGCTTGAATACACAATGGTCATGCACATTTTATACTACATCAAGCAATTCAATACAATTCATTCGGGCATCAAGGAAAAGCTAAGGCCTTCAATAGGCTACCTAAGGCCGAATATACATGTCCATGTTGAGGCCAATTATGCACTTAATACCACACAAAAACAGCACGCATTTTACTAGTTAATGCTTTGCATGTTGTAGCTCAAAACTTATAATATAGCATCAAGCACTCATATGTGTGCTAGGTAGAATGTGCTTGCAATTTCACAAGCATTCTTCAACATCTTCTTCTTTAAACAAACATATTCATCACTTACTTCATAGCCAAAACATCATGTGCAAACATATATATACATATATGAGCATGGCGAATTTCAAGGTGTCCATAGCCATCTAAAACACAAATTTTAACTAACATGCAAGAAGCATGAACCATGCTCATGAATGCATCATGGCGAATACATCATAATCATGCCCTTTTATCTTCAATCATGGTTAAACAAAAGAAAACTCAAAGTCTTACTCAAGATGGCTACAAAGAAATTTCAAGAGTAGACAATCCATCATTGCATGCATCATCATCAAGCTTCACACTTAACATGCAATGGCTTTATCACAATACCAACCTTGACCAAATACCACTTCCATGGCATAACAAGGATTTAAACCATGGCTAACATGAACATCAAGTTGGCAACTAAAACATGCATGAATCTCATGACACAACCTCATACATACCTCAATCTTGATGCAAGTTTAGCCAAATATCCTTCTAGATCTCTTCTAAACAAAGGAAATGAAGCAAAAATCTCTTCTTCCTCTTAGTATTTTTGGCCAAAAGGAGAGAACAAGGATGAACAAATTTTTTGTTTTCTCTTCTTGGTTGCACGGCAATGGGGAATGCTACTCTCACACACATTTTTTTCATCTTTTCTTACCCATGCTTATTTGTTTATTATTTCTCCCTAATGCCCAACAAAACATGTTTCATGACATGTTTAGCCCATATCTCTTTGTCATGGCCGGCCATCACTTGTAAAAAGGGGAATTTGACATGCAAGTCCATTATTTTGCATGCATGCTTTAATTAGTCATCACACATTTCCCTATCGTACTTTCAAAGTTCACTACTAAGTCCTTTCTTGTGGAATTCACCTTTATAACACTAAATCAATCATCATAAAATGTCATACATGAGCACACACATATTATAGGCATCAAAATAAATTTTTAATTATTTTTATGCCTCGGTTTTGTGGTCCCGAAACCACATTCCGACTAGGGTCAATTTTGGGCTGTCACACATATAAAAGTGATTTGGGCCTAATGGGCCATATGAAAGAGATTGGGCCTAGTGGGCCATATTCAGATATGTGGATTTGTCTGGGCTTTGTAAGGGGTTTTGGGCCTAGTATATGATGGCTGCATAAAACTTAATTAATTTATTGAGATTGTGGACAAGTTATAGGGTTAAGGTGTGGCAACGGGCATATGCATGTCTAGAATTGGATCTAGGGAGAGCTTGGTGCTTAAGCGGTCTTAATGGCTCACCTCTTCTTTTCTGGGATCCTACCTGGTGCATAGTATTCATTCATCTTAGCCCATGGGATTTGTTAACGATCCAAGGTAAGTAAAAACTCGTAATAAAGGAAAATTACTGAAATGCCCCTAAGGGTGAAAATGACCAAAATACCCCTATGTATTGAAAGTAAGATTTATGAATGCTACATGCATATCTACTGCATACATTCAATATTATGTTTAGGTTGCATATTGGTTGGGAATTATGGAACGGAGGAAGTATATGAGGGTCCCATGATTGCTTAACAACCGTGGATCCTCCGACGGCTTTTAAGCCTAATATGTTATTGGCAGCTTGCTGCAATGAAGGTAGTTCTGCAATCGGGCTACCATTGATGTGTATCGGTTAGGCGGGTTGATATTTATATCCCCACATGATGTGTACCGAGGGATGGAGTTGATGTGTAGCAGATGGATTACTGGGGTGGGTTGCATTGCACTACATTGCATGTGTGATTTTATGATGATTGATGAATGCTTGTTACTCGACGAGGGTGCACCGAGTTTTCGAAAACTCACCCCCTCTTTTATTTTTCTCAAGTGATGCTCAGTAGGAGATTCGATGTTTGGAGGGACTTTGAGGTGGCCAGCTAGTAAGACAACTTGGACTTATTTTTCTTTTAAAAGTATATAAGTTTCTAGTTAATTGAGCAATTTTCAGTCTGGATTGTAATAAGGCCTTCCCTTCTGATTATTTGGATTAATATTTTTATGCGTTCTAATAACGAGAAGTTGAACACGGTTTCCTAAATCATAGTATGTTTTTCTACATTTCCGCAACTAAATTTTTAAATGATAATTTTTCTTAAATCAAATGTTTTAAACAAAGCTTTCGCAACTAAAAAGAGATTTTACGAAGTAATTGAGATGTATTATTTTAAGGAAGGGTTTTCAATGAAAATAAGGTTTCCGCTAAAACACTTTAATGTGACGCGCCAGATTTGGCCATAACGTCCGGGCTGGGTTTGGGGTGTTACTTAGTAAGTTAAAAGTGGACATTGAAATATGCATTACTATATACGACTGAGGTTTTGTAAAGTGACTAAATGAATAGTACTTTAAGTTATAAGGAATTAAGTTTGTTATTTTCTATATGGTGCCAAATGGAACTTGCCAAAAAAAAATGAGATGTGTTTGAATATCTTTATTTATTATGTCTTATATATCTGTTTATACATTGTAGTATTACTTTATATTTATGGTATGAACAAACGCAATGTGATAAAATGATATGTTCGGTGCTTATTGCTTATGAATTATAAATCTGATTATGTGTTTAGAAAGTACCATAATATGATTTGCAAAGAGATTACTTTAGTTGTATTTATATTAATAAGTATCGTTTTAAGAGTTTCAATAAAATTATGCATATGATTATTCGGATGTTATGTTTCGTCTGTTAATACCTCATAACTATTTTTCGGCGACGGATACGGGTTAGGGGTGTTACATCTCATGACTTGATTGATGTACCCTCCGTCGTCGCCAGTACTGTACAACCTTTCAAAGAGGTCTCCTATCTCCGTAGGTGCGGTGGGGTCCTCTCTGGTGTACCATGCATTCACTAGTGGGTTTGTGGAGAGCTCGGCTAACTCGTGGGTGATTTAAGAAGTCTTTGATGAGGAGTTTTTGGAAAACAAACCAACAATTGTACCAAATGAGGTAGATATTAATCGACAACGAGGAAATGACGGTACCCATGTGGTAACAGAGGTCGACAATGTTCGATGAGCCTTCAAACTTTTTGAAAGAGGAAAGGATTTTGAGTGGAAGCTTGGGGTTAAAGAACTCAGCTTGATGAATGTTTAAAGTTTGGTCTTTTGCAAATTTAAAGAGCAAATTTTGTTTATTTTGTTGGTTCATTTTGAGTTCTAATTATTTTTTGAAATTGGGTTTTTAAAAATGAGGAAACCCACAAAAGAATCAAAGATGAAGTCAAAATCTGATAAAAAAAATCCATGGCTGGAATCAACAGTCAGAGGGGAAGAGAGAAAGAGAGAAGAAGAAAGAAAATGGAAACAAAATGAAAAAAAAAAGTTAAATAAATGACATCATATATGACGTCTTGCGCTTATGTGGCATGCCACATGGGCTACTATGTTGACCTACAGTTTGATTAATAGTCAACTCACGTTGACTGTTAAAAGTGGACTGATTTTTGAAAAAATTATCAATCAAAAAATAAAAGGGTTAAGGGCATAAAACCAAAAGTCCCCAAACGTTGAGGGTTTTTTTTACAATTATGCCTAAGTAAAAGTAAATTAAAACATCATTTTGTATCATCTTTCCCAACCGTATATCAAACAAAAGAAAGCCATTTTTGGGAGCTAGGTTTCGACAAGCTCATTTTGTTCAATTAGGTATGAATTTTTAACCTATTTTTAATGATTTCTATGTTTTCAGGATCGTTGTAGCTTAATCTAGCTAGTTTGAGGAATAATTTGTGAAACTATTAAACTATTAGGGTTTTACCTTTGATGAATATATATGAGTTTTAAAGTTTGATGATAGAAAATGAATGGCTGTTGTTAGATAAACTTTTGTAAAGGGATTTTTGGTGAAATTATCAATTAGGGGTTAAATTAAAAAAATTATAAATTAATGGTGAAATTTGTGAATTTGTGAAATATGTGGGAT
Source organism: Gossypium arboreum (assembly GCF_025698485.1). NCBI lineage: Eukaryota > Viridiplantae > Streptophyta > Magnoliopsida > Malvales > Malvaceae > Gossypium > Gossypium arboreum. Next base: position 75,683,046 of record NC_069082.1, on the reverse strand, counting down.
GTTATAAGTATGAATAAAAATCGACTAGGCTTGGGTAGGGGTAAAATTACATGAATTTCATTTTTCGAGCCTAGGGCCTAAATTGCAAAGAATTAAAAGTATAGGGAAAAATGGTAATTTTGCCAAATATAAGTGTTGGACTAAATTGAATGTGAAATATATTGAATTGGGTTAAATTTATCTATATAGTTCCAGTCAGACCTCGTATGGAGTTAGAACGAGGCAAAGAGAAAATCTCAGATTAATCGCCTCCGTATCTATGTTTACTCATCGAGGTAAGTATGTAACACCCCTTACCCTTGTTCAACACCAGAACAAGGTATGAGGCATTACTGGACATAAACACATGCAATCATATAAAACCGGGTCATGAATTTGCGTTCAAATTTAAAACTTTTCACATTTCATCTTAAAGTCCCTAATATGGGCCAACGAAGCCAAAATCATGCTTTGGAAACTATTCGGGACCAAACCGAGAACTTTAGAAAACTTTGAAAAATCTCATGAAAAACAAGGGCACACTCCCGTGTGATATTAGGACACGGGCGTGTGGCTCGCATGGCCATGTCCCTAGCCCGTGCACTAATTTGACTTGCCGTTGCGAACAAAACAGATCTACAATCGAGCTTGGAAGCTTGAAAAACCCTAGCTATGTCTTCCTCATGTGAAATTCAGCCAAGGGGTTGAAGATGGACAAAAATTGGCTTTTAATTTTGTTTTTAATTCATTTTGATTACTAAATGACCAAAATGCCCTCACTTAAAAATATTCTATTTCACTTATTTCATGTCCATTTTTGTCCAAAAAATTAACCAATGGTCTAATTACCATTTAAGGACCTCCAATTTAAAATTTCATAACAATTAGACACCTCTAACATGTAGAACTCAACTTTTGAACTTTTTACAATTTAGCCCTTTTGACTAAATTGAGTACCCAAACGTTAAAATTTTTGAATGAAATTTTCACGAAATTATTCCGTGAAACCGTAGAACATAAAAATATAATAAAAATAATTTTTTCCTCGTCAAATTTGTGGTCCCGAAACCATAATTCCGACTAGGCCCAAATCGAGCTGTTACAACTCTCCCCCCTTTAGGGATTTTCGTCCTCGAAAATCATACCAGAAGAAATTGCTTTCAACTATCATGAACCACTTTCACAAATTTTCCTAGAATTACAAATCATAGCAACCTCGTATATCTCTTTCTAATCACCTTTGAACTTTAACACACAGTGTCGGAGCATATCGTCAAAGTTTTGAATTACTCTCTCAAACTTATCACCGATTTACAGGTGTATTACCGTGACAAGATGCAACTATGTACTCATAGTTTGCTGTACTTTTTTCCAAAACTGAGATATAGCCCTTGGATCTCTATCCGTAATAATGGAGACCGATACTTTACATAATTGAATAATCCCAGAAACATCTTACTCGACTGGTTTGTTAAACAACAAATCTCTACATGATCGATCAATCACAATTCGATAACATCTTCCTTTTTGGAGATAAAGATAATTCTGATACAAAATCTATAGTAATTTTATCTCATATCACATCAAGGTTATCACTGACTGCAATAGACCTGAATGCTCTTAATATTTGACTTTTATCCATTATCAAATCAACATCTGAGCATAAACTCAAAAATATCAGGTTACATACCGATCACCAAAACATCTATTTCAAATAACTGCACATTTTTATTACTCCCAAAATGAACCAACGAGCTACTACTGAGCCTCGTAAAAAATTTCATGCATAAGCTCTGAATTCATCTGCACGCAATTTCTATCTCAGAACAATAACATCAATCATCAGGTTAGACTTGAAATTCAGAATCAAAAATTGACTCATACTGAACTCGTTTAACTTACCATTCATTAGCACATTTCTAAGATTCTCAATCTTGCAATGAAAACATCGCTTTAGCTTTTAATCTAGCTAAAATTAGATCATCATCAATTAAGATCTATCGTGTAACCCACTCACAAAATAAACAAGGATTTTTCCATTCAGTATCTGTAACTATATCTGCTTTCCTAGAGATTAATTAATAACTACTCGCGATCTTTCAATAGTTCAAGTCTTTAACACTATCTTAACTTCAGATCTTTCTATGACATTCGATTGTTTAATTCTTGAAATCAAGGAACATGTGACACTTTTTGTTGATTAAATGATATCACCAAATTCTCAATACAGACATAAAAGTGACCTTCTCTAAATCACTAGTCGAACAGTTCTTTTTAATGTGACATTAACCGTATGAAAACATGAACCATCACTTTACATTCTAGTAATAAAACACATTCCAATCCGTTCAATAGTGCGTCACTGAAAAATCATAAATTCTTTACTCAATTCAAACTGAACTCAGAACCAGAGCTTCGGTTAATAATATCTTCAACTATTTTCAACTTAGATAACATGCATAGACCATCCAAATTTTCATAAATGTGATAACCATATCATTCAGAACAACTTTAACTCATAATAACATCATCAGATTAGAACAAATCTAATAGGTATATCTCGGTATCATACTTTCTAGAGTATCAATCCTTCATTTAGACTATCCATCGATATACTCAAGAATTCACAAAATTTATTACCATAATTGAGGATACTTTAACAACATGTAACTCAAATCACATTTCAACTGACCAGCTCACTCTGATAAAAACAACCGAGTCAATTTCGACTATCAAATAATAACATAACAAAATGCTCCTTTCTTCAAGCTATTAAAACAACTCAAACACACAATCTTTCAAAATTCTCTTATCATGCTAATCAAAGACCTTTACAACTGCATTTGCTCAAGGAAACAAAATATCTTGATTGAACTCATTGGCTTTAATCAAACTTACTTGAGGAAAGAAAACCATTATACCATTGTAGTTTGAACTTTCACTATCCATACCTCTCTTGATAGCAATTCTTTTCTCAAAAATTTAAGGAATCCTGATGCCAGAATCACCATGTTCTTGTGATCAAATCGGGATAACATCCATAACAGACATAGCCATCACAAGTGAAAGAATACATATACTAAAAGTCTTAGAACACAATTAAGAAGGAAATAATAATAAAGACCTTAACGGTTCCTTAGAGAAACCCGGAAGAAAATTATGCTTACTCGTTCTGGAATCAATTGTAGCAAAGGTAACATATTTAAAATTATACATATATTAACTAAATTAATGCTCAGTAGTAGCAAAAGTATAGCCTCACATAATTTTCATCATTAACTTTTCATACCAAACATATTAGAATAGACTCTAAAGAGAATGGTAAGATATACTAATCATCAATCAGCCAAACCATAGTGTTTTCATCTAACATTCTTATCAGCCCTTATTCTCATATGGTAAGAATTTCGTTAGTTAATGAACGATCACATATATATAATACCCAGAAGAGATCATCATAATCTACTCAATTGTTATTGTCATACTCAGACATCTTTACAAGTTGTAATTCGTTTCTCTGATCATTTCTGTCATTACCAATCCCGTATTATTCAATTCACTAGCGTAAATCAATCCGAAAGAAATTCCAGCAAGCACATACTTTAGTCATCATACCTGTTTAAGCCGATTAACCGGGATTAACTTTTGCTCTAACTATGACTTTTCAAAGTCCAAACAGTCTTTAGAATAACCTTGATCCTTTCTAAAATTATATTTACTTACTTAACTATTTTCAATTCTTTCCACATTATTAGCAAATTCGCTACTAAACTCTTTAATCTTTCACTGGTGAACTCATGCAGTACAATTCTTATGAAATTTTATTTTAAGATATCACATTAGTAAGGGGGTTAGGTCGTAAAGCCTCTAACTTGACTCTCATCCATACACATATGGCTTAACATTCATCATCATCACCACAATTATACAATTCACTTCAGGCAATTTAACACACATATTTATGTTACACTAACTTTCTAATTATCTTATTCAAGCAAGAGCACTTATATATGCATTCCACAGATATTGAGTAAGTTTACTTACTGTATTCACTTAATCATACAAGTCAAACACATAACATCATATGAAGGTCAAACAAATTTTCATTTTATGTTACTTACCCATATTTCAATAATAATTCCCCTTTATACTATTTTAATTTCAAGGAATATTCAGAGAGTATGCTCAAGGTATGTATATTAACAATCTATCATTTCATTTTCAAAAATGCCCCTTTTTGGCACATATTCATAATACACACTCTAGAGTCACAAACGATATAACAATACTACTAGTCCAGGTTAAAGCCTTTTCATAACATTTATAACATTTTACCCATTTCATAAAATCATCACAATCAATCGAAATACTACATTCAGCCAAAATAATAACATCTTACGCATAATTCTCAACTTATGGATGTTTCATTTTTGTACCTCATCACATACATGTCATGAACTATTATTCATACCCTTTCAGGTTTCAATTTATCACAAACACATTTTCAAATATCCCAATGTCATGTGCAGCATTTTCAAAAATATCTTAGTTGGAAAGCACCTCTGTCTCAACAAAACAATTTCATCATATTCGAGAGATATCATATTATCACGGTTCATATATGGCATGTATAGCTAGACTCTTACACATGCTAGGTTAGTCCGAGAACTGACTAAACCATAGCTCTGATACCACTAAATGTAACACTCCTTACCCATGTTCGACACCGAAATAGGGTATGAGGAATTACCAAACATAAACACATGCAATCGTATAAACCGAGTCATGAATTTGTGTTCAAATTTAAAACTTTTCATATTTCATCTTAAAGTCCCTAATATGGGACTACGAAGCCCAAATCATGCTTTGGAAATAGTTCAGGATCAAATCGAGAACTTTATAAAACTTTGAACAATTTCATGAAAAATAGAGGCACACTCCCGTGTGATATTAGGACATGGCCGTATGGATCGCATGGCCATGTCCTTAGCCCGTGCACTAATCTGAGTTGTCATTGTAAAAAGTTTACGTCACACATAGATATCACCACTCATTCATCCACATATGTAAGCATACACATCCTTGAAATGAATCATCATGGACTTATAATATAGCCAATATACCAACATCAAATGGCATTACATAACAATGAACTTTCAAATAGCATAGGCCAACATTTTAGGCTAAAACACTTCAATGTGACACGCCAGATTCGACCATAACGTTTGGGCCGGGTTTAGGGTGTTACATTTAGTAGTATCAGAGCCCAGGTTGCAAAACTCGGGCTGTGAATTGGGCCTTATTACTTGGTTTTTTTTAGTCTTAAAAATATATATTTTTTGAATCACAATGTTTGGAAAAAGGAAAGTCTTGCTAAGCGGTACAACGAGTCTCCAACGTCGACCCAAGTAAGTATTCTTGTTCTTAAGCCTGTTTAAATTATTATACAGTAGATAGTTAGAGTGCTACTTTAGATGATTATGTTAGAAGGGAACTGAAGCCCGTAGGATCCGGAAACTGTAGAGGATTTTTGAAAACAATCTTCTCTTAAATTACTTCCATAAAGCATCAGGTTAATTATTAAACTAACTAAAACTTCATAAAAGTTTTAATCCAGATAATACATGAATCAACGATGAGTGCTAGAAGAAGTGCAAGGGGCTGTGGTCGAGGCCACAGAAGTGATAGGGCTGAATCGTCGGCATCGGGCCATAAGCCCGATGTTGGAGTAGAAGAGGCTCCGACCTCACCTGTGGCTGGGAATGGACAGTATGATCGGGTCGTGGGAGAAGATGCATTGTCCCAGGCAATGCTGAGGATTTTGGAAAGGGTTGCTGGGCCCAATAATGGCAACAAAAATCGGGGGTCCATTCCAGAACGACTTCGATCAAATAGGGCTAAGATCTTTAAGGGCGTGACTCCTAATGTGGTGGAATATTGGTTGGAGACCACTGAAAGGATAATGGAGGATTTGGACTGCTCACCGAAACAAAAGCTAAAAGGAGTTGTGTCACTATTAAGGGAAAATGCCTACCAGTGGTGGTTGACAGTGAAAGAGGGCACCCAACTGGAGCAAGTTACTTGAGAGTTCTTCAAAGCTGCTTTCCAAGGGAAGTATGTGGGTGCAAGCTATGTGGATGCTAGAAGGAAGGAGTTCCTGAACCTAACACAAGGAAACAAATCAGTGGCGGAGTATGAGGCGGAGCTTCTACACCTTAGTAGGTATGAAAGAGTAATGGTGGCAACGGAGTATGAGTGTTGCGTTAGCTTTGAGGATGGACTTAGAGATAACCTCAGGATACTGATAGCTCCACAAAGGGAGCGAGTTTTCTTGAAGTTGGTGGAGAAGGCAAAGATAGAGAAGGAGGTAAAGTGTATTGAGTGCTTAAATTGAGAAAAAGAAAGGGGTAAGAGTAAAAGGGAGGCTGAGACTCCTGGTGTTGGACAGATGCCTAGGGCTAGGGCCAAAGTTAATGGGCCAGATAGAGTAGGGCCCCCTACTGTTAATCTAGGGGTGCCACTTTGTGCTGATTGTGGAAAAGGTCATATAGGCGAGTGTTGGAAGAGGACGGGAGCTTATCTAGCTTGTGGATTTATGGAGCATAGCATCAGGAATTACCCTAGAATGTCAACTCAGGTGCCAGTCATGGACCGAGGTGGTGTACAACCACCAAGGGGTGGTCAGCTACAGCCGAGAGGCCGTGATCAGGCTAGGGGTAGATACGGTTTTGGTCGTGGAACACCAGGCAAAGGTGTTAATCATGCTGAGGCGAGGCAGCCAGCTTTGGTCTATGTAGTACGTCATCAAGAGGATGGAGACGCTCTAGAGGCGAATAATGGTACGTACTTACCTATAGTGTGCTACCTGAGTTAGAATTAGAGTGCGCAGCGAAAGTATGGTGTGGTAGTTTGTGATAGTAGTTGGAAATTTCGAGGACCAAATTTCTTTTAAGGGGTAGAGTTGTAACGCCCCAAACATCCCGAAACCCAAAAATCTCGAAATCCCAAACTTTCTTTGTTTTCGGTTTTGATAAAAATTGTGTTTTATGTTCCTAGCCCTGTGATAATTATAATAGGTCTTAATTAAGATTTGAGTTCGAACCAAGGAATAAATGAAGTTATAGTTTAATTATTAAAAGAATCAAGGTTGCCAAGTAGGTGGGCTTTTAAATAAAAATAAGGGAAAATAGCATCAAAAAGCCTTATGGAAAAGTGGCTAAGTGACGCCATTTAAAGTACAGGGAGGTGGCGTTAGTAGCTAGCAATGAGGTCCAAGGTTCGAATCCTAGTTTTGTGTTTTAGAAGTTTACTTTTGGCCTTCTAGAAGGATGGAAGTGGCATGAAGATAGACTCTAAGGGGAGTGTTCAGAAGAGAAAATTAAGGAAAGGATCAACGAGTTATCAGAGAGAAAAACGAGAAGATGAGAAGGGAGAAGTGATGGAGCCGAATTGGGAATTGGGCATGGAAAATTCAGCTATAAGGGCTATAAATAGGGGTCAAATACAGGGTTATCGTGCTACTGTCAAAATTCTTCTTCACCTTGTTGCCAGAAACCCCTTTCTCAAAAAGCCGAAAACCCTTTTGTTTTTCTTTCTTTTCTTTCTGCAGATTTTTATTCTTCTCTACACAATTTTCTTTGTTTCACTTAGCCGATTTCTTCTTCTACTCTTCTTCTTTAATCTGTACCAAATAAACCTTATTCACCATACTAAGTTTGAAAAATCGAAAAGCTGAATCTCCCAAGGGCTGAATACTCTTTGACTGAATCTAGTGGAATTAGTACCGAATCTCAGATCTTAGCTCTCTGCCGAATTGCTCTTTAGGTGTTTACGATTTTCATCTAGGATTTGATCATGGTTAGTGATTTAAGAAAGGGCTGATCGAGCAAGGTAAAGTTAATGTGAGGTTTCGTTTTAGTAAGGATATGTATTAAGCATGCGATTAATGGAAGGGTGATATCGTTTGTAGGTTTGGACTAAGGGAATCGCAGCACGCTTGCTTACCAGGTGTGTACATACACTGCACACACATTATGTATCGGCAAAAGCTGAAATGCCGAAAAGCCAAAAAGTCGAAATGCCGAAAAGCTGAAAGTTTGGCTACGGTAGTCTTACGAATGCGCAAACAGTCGTAAGGAGGAGATCGATAGGTTCCTTGAAGCCCACGGACGATTCTGTGGACTTGGGTTGTGATTTGGCCGTATGGGCCGGAATGGGCTAAATTGGCCCAATGGGCTATTGGGCCCATAATAGGCAAAAACTGAATGTTAATGCTATGTTATAGGAACCTGTATGTGAGCATAAATATGAATTTGACTGGGCATAATGGGCCATATATAGGTGATTTGGGCCTAATAGGCCATATGAATATGATTGGCTTAATGGGCCAGATACAGGTATGTGAAATTGTTTGGGCTTCGTAAGGGGTTTTGGGCCTAGTAAATGATATCAACATAAGACTTAATTAATATATTGTGACCATGGACAACTTAAAAGGTTAAGGTGTGGCAACGGGTATATGCATGTCTAGGATTGGATCTAGGGAGAGCTTGGTACTTAAGCGGTCTTAATGACTCACCTCATCTTCTCTGGAATCCTACCTGGTGCATAGTGTTCATTCATCTTAGCTCACAGGACTCGTTAACGGGCCAAGGTAAGTGAAAACCGCTATTAAGGGAAAATTACCAAAATGCCCCAAAGGGCGAAAATGACCAAAATACCCCTAAATGTAGAATGTAAGTTTTATGGATGTGACATGCATACATATGATATTCTACTTAGGTTGCATATGGGTGGGAATTATGGAACGGAGGAAGTATATGAGGATCGCATGGTTGCTTGATAATCGTGGATTCACCGACGGCTTTTAAAGCCCAATATGTAAATAAAGGTAGTTTCGTAACCGGGCTACCATGGTGTGTGGGCTGAGTGGGTCGATATTTATATCCTCACATGGTGTGACTGGGGACGGAGCTAGTGTATAGAAGATGGATAATTTGGATGGGATTGCATTGCATGATTGATGAATGATGTTTTTTTTTTTCAATGCTTGTTTTCCGTCGAGGATTGTACACACTGAGTTTGCGAAAACTCACCCCCCTATTTTATTTTATTTTCAGGTGATGCTCAGTAGAAGGTTTGATTTTTGGATGGACTCTGGGTGGCTAGCTAGCAAGATAAGTTGGACTTGTTTCTCTTTTAAAAGCATATAAGTTCTTTATTTTATTAAGTATTTTTCGGACCAGAATGTAATAAGGCTTCCTTCTTATTATTATTTGGATTATTATTATTTTCATTGTAATTACGAGAAGTTGAACATGGGATTCCTAAATTATAGTATGTTTTTTACTTTTCCCCAACTTAATTTTTAAATGATAAAGTTTTCTTAAATCAAATGTTTTAAACAAGGCTTTCGAAACTGAAAGGTGTGTTTATTTTTAAGTTAATTAAGGTTTCTTTTGTTTAAGAAGGGTTTTCAATGAAAACACAATTTTCGCTAAAACACTTCAATGTGACACGCTAGATTCAGCCATAACGTCTGGCTCGAGTTTGGGGTGTTACACCCTAGCTCAAAATAATGGTGGAAATAGCTAAAAAGAGCTACGAGCATCTCAAAAATGTAAAGAACATTAAAAACGGGGCTAAAACAGACTTACAATCGAGCTTGGAGGCTTGAAAAACCATAGTTATGTCTTTCTCATGTGAAATACGGCCAAGGGGTTGAAGATGGACAAAAATTGACTTTTAATTTTGTTTTTAATTCATTTTAATTACTAAATGACCAAAATGCCCCTAACTTAAAAATATTCTATTTCACCTACTTCATGTCCATTTTTGTCCAACAAATTAACCAATGGTCTAATTACCATTTAAGGACATCCAATTTAAAATTTCATAAAAATTGGACACCTTTAACATGTAGAACTCAACTTTTGCACTTTTTATAATTTAGTCCTTTTCACTAAATTGAGTGCCCAAATGTGGAAATTTTCGAACAAAATTTTCAAAAAATCATTCCATGAAACCGTATATCATAAAAATATAATAAAAATAATTTTTTTTCCTCGTTGGATTTGTGGTCCCGAAACCACTGTTCTGACTGGGCACAAAATCGGGTTGTTACAATGTTCGTGTAATTAAATTGAGTATTTATATGTTTTAATTGAATTATATGTGTGTGATTTGTATAATTGTCATGTCTAAATACCGATCACATATCCGACGATGTATGTCGATTATCGAGTCCCATTTGAACCTTAGGAATTCGTAGGATACATGTAACAATCGGGTTTTGACCCTAGTCAAAATAGTGGTTTTAGGACCACATATCCAAGTCAGAAAAAAATTTAAATATTATTTTCTGTGCTTATGATGTGTGAATTAGCATATGTGAAAGTTTCGTCTGAAAATTCGATTGTTTGTGTGCTCAATTTGGTAAAAGGATCTAATCGCATAAAATGTAAAAGTTGCTTGCTACTTGTTACAAGTGCTTATTTGATTTGGCTTTCTAAATTAGAGGTCCTTATTATGTTATTTGACCATTAAAAGAATGAGTGGACATAAATGGCCTTATTATAATGGTTTATTTATGTTTTAATGAAAGGGCAAAATGGTCATTTGTTCATCCATGACCAAAAACCACAAGGGAAAGAAAAGAAAAAGGCTTGCTAGGGTTCAACAATATTAAGCTTTGATTTAGGCATGTTTTTGTTTCAATTTTTGATCATTTCTAAGTTTTTGTAATCATTGCTTCGTATACTATCAAACTCATGCCTCAATTTCTGATTTTGATCATGATTTTGAAATGTTCCATTGATGAAATTATGATTTTTGTGAAGTTAGTTGTTGATAAATGAAAGTTTGATGTTGAGTTTACATGTTTTCTCTTTGGATTTTTGATGAAATTGAGTAATTTGGGATAAATTGTAAAAATGTTATTTTGAGGGACTAAAATGTGAAATAAATGAAATGTATGGACTTGTATGAGAGATATGAAGATTTGGATAAGCTTGTGTAAAAGCAAATTATGTGTATTTTGTGGTTTTGTGAATTAGGGACTAAAGTGTCAAATTGTAAATATGTGAGGGCTAGTTTGCAAAATGTGCTAATTGTGTGTATATGGATTATTTTGAATGAATGTGTGATTGAATAAGTTAAATTTTAAATGATTTAGATCAAGAACTAAAGAATACATAATTAGATCGGGGAAAGTCGAAAGTCGTCAAGTAACTGATTCCATCTATCCGAATCCCTACGAGGTAAGTCGATATACAAATAAGCTTGTTTAAATTGAATTATTATTATTCATTCGATATTGAATTATGATGAATGAATGTCTGAGCTAAATGTATGCTATCCGAGAAAGAATCGACAAAGTTTCGACATCTGAAAAGCCCCGTACGAACCTTAGGAATAGTTAGGATACATATGTCATGACATAGGATTTTCAATATCTATTTTTCGTGTGAGACCATGTCTGAGACATTGGCATCGTATATGATTTCGTGTAAGACTCTATTTGGGACAGTGGCATCGATGTTTGATTACATGTAAGACCACGTCTGCGACGTCGGCATTGTATATGCTTTCTGATCTATCCATGTATCCTTACGTTTTCGAATGGTTCAAACGGGCATTCTGAGAAAATGAGTAACTTTGTGAAATCATATCAGATTCAGGTATGTTTACTTTGTATATCCTATTTGAGAATGAAAAGTGTGACAGCCCTATAGTGACCCTAGTCGGAAAGCGGTTTCGGGAGGAAACAATAAAATAAAGTTAGTAATAAAGAAATGGGAAGAAAAAAAAAAGGGGTCTCATCCATGCCCCCCCTATTGCCGTGAGTTGAAGGAAAGAAAAACAAAAAAAAAAAGAGTGTTCATCCTTTGGTTCATCCTTGGCCGAATAGAGGAAAGAAAGGAAGGGGAGGAGCTTGAGAAAATCGGCTATGGTGATTTGCTAGACTAAGGTATGTTTGATGTTGTCCATGAGATGCATGCATGTTCTAGTTGTTAGCTTGAGTTCTACCTAGCCCATGGTCTAAATCTTGCTATGTGATGAAGATGATACTCGGCCATGGGTGTTGTTTTCTTGGTTGGTGTTTGATGTTATGGTGGTTCACTAGATTAAGGGATATGTTATGTTGCTTGAGGTGTTAGATAAATTTGAACTCATCACCAAGCTCTTTAAGCAACCCAAGTTAAAAGTTCTGATATTGAGGTATCTTGAGCATTCGGCCATGGTAGGAAATAGAAGAGAAATAAGGTTGTTGTTAGATGAAGTAGAGTCTAACAAATGAGCTCGTATGTGCATTAGTTGCTAGATGGAGAAGAATCGGCTAGCAAGATTCTAACAAATGAGCTCGTATGTGCATTAGTTGCTAGATGGAGAAGAATTGGCTAGCAAGTTTTGTGCTAAGGCCGAATATAATTTTGTATATTATGGGTAATGCATGTGTTGAATTAATGGAAAGGGAGAGGATGCTTTAATGGTGTATATATGTGTATTAGCCAAGTTTTGAACTTGAAACAAATGGTGTTTAGTCAATACAAGTGACCATACTTGTAGAATGTATTAAGTGTTGCAATCGGCCTTAGCATAGATGTGTATGTTCGGCCACATGAATGAGTCCATGAGTTGATGTGTATGTTCGGCCATAGGTAGCCTATTGATGGCTTTAGCTTGACTTAGAAAATTGCTAAGGGAAATATTAGCTAGTATGTTGAATTCGATTCGTGATTTCGTACATATGTGACTCTAATGTCTAATGTATATATGGGCTAAGTACCTTGAGCTTCTCTTTTGATGTTGAATGAATTGTATTAAATTGCTTGATGTGATTAAAATGCGTATGATCATTGTGTATTTGAGCTAAAAGGTGGCCATATGACCTATCAAACTCCTTGTCATATTCAGCCATAAACTAGCAAAATGAGACTTTAATAAGTTAAATTTGTTTGAATTAGCTCAAGAGCTTAGAGGACCACAGTTGGATAAGGGAAAGGAAAAAGTGATCGAATAGCCGTTGAAGTCGTTCGACAACATCCGAGGTAAGTTTTCGAGTAATGGAACTTAGATTATGATTTGATTAGATCATGTTTTAAGCAAATCAAAATCATGCTCTTTGTGTGTGGCTATTGAGCCGAAATTGCAAGTGTAAAAAGTGCCTTGTGTTTGAGTTTTGCTAATGAAAATGAAATACGAATGTGTCATGATTTATTGATAAATGTGCATGGTTATTCGAATGATGTCCGGGCTAAGTCCCGAAGGCTTTGTGCTAAGTGACTATATCCGGACTAAGATCCGAAGGCATTTGTGCGAGTTACTAAATCCGAGTTAAGTCCCGAAGGCATTTGTGCGAGTTACTAAATCCGGGCTAAGTCCCGAAGGCATTTGTGCGAGTTACTATAACCGGGCTATGTCCCGAAGGCATTTGAACGAGTAGCTATATCCGGTTAAACTCCGAAGGTACGTGATTCGGGAATGAATGAACTTGCTGTAAAAATTTGATTAATACGCTTGTGAAATCCCAACAATGAGGTATGTTTCGTATGTGCTTTGAATTAGTTGAGCCCTTACAAATAAGTATTCGCTCGGTTGATAAATGAGCTACCGCCTTTGGCTAAGTTGATCTTTGTGTATGAATATAAGGGTTGGTAATGTGAAGTAAGTACGATATTGAGAATTTGTGCATATGAAATTATCTGTTTAGCTACATAAATGCTATACTTTGGTTGTGTCTAAATTCATGACTCGAACTTACTAAGCATTAAATGCTTACTCCGTTTCTTTGATTCTCTGTTTTATAGATTTTGGTTCTTCAGCTATCGGACTCGGGATTTTTGAAGTCGAAGTCGCCCACACTATCAAAGCTCCTTTTGGTATATTTTTGGTTGAACTTTGAAATGGCATGTATAGGACTACCCCTTTTTGTTGTGGGTCATGGACCCCTTTGGATTTGTATAATTTTGGATAGCCATGCGAAAATGGCTTATATATGTTTTGAGCATAATGCTATAATCATATGGTATGGAATGGTTAATCACTATCATAAATTGTGCTATTTATGCAAAAAGGGCTAGATGAATCATGGAAACTATGAAGTAGGTAAAGTCTACCTTAAAGGCAGGTGCTGACAGCAGCAGTGATGTAGATTTGAAAATTCACTAAAAATAGTAGGAATGGAATTAAATAGTGAATAAATTATGTAAACGAACCTTGATGAATCTATTTTCATAGGAAAGTAATGAAAAGATCATATGAACAATATGTTAAGAGATATTTAAGTTTTCGTGAGACAGGGCCAGAACGGTTTCTGGAGTCTCTGTTCCGAATTTAGAAATTCATTATAAATTTACCAAAGATAATTAGAAGTCATTCCATATATGTACAGATTCCTTTTCGAGTCTAGTTTCTGTAGAAACAAACGGCATCAGTATTGAAGCCCTGTACAGGGAGATATCCAAGTCGTAATACACAAAGGTCAGTGTAGTCAATCCCTGTAACATGGGAGACTTTAACTAATAAACTGTACTAATTGGCCCAACCAAAAATTCTAGAAAACAATTTGTAGATGTATATATGAGTCTAGTTTCAGGAAAAAATCACGAAACTGATTTTCGAGTTGTGGAACTCAAGATATGATTTTTAAGGTGACAGTGACACAGTTAGCCAGCTGTCTGGAAATTTTTAAAATGAACTGTGCAAGTAAGTGGATTAAGCCGTTAACCCCTCGTGTCCGAATCCGTGACGGTCTAAAGTGCACGGGTGTTACAGATTTATTGGTATCGAGCTACGGTTTAGTCGATTCTAGGACTACCGTAATGCGTTTGGGTCTAGCTATACATGCCATTTTATGTGATTATTTGATAGTGTGGTGATTTCGACATTTGCAAATGTGTTTATTTATAGTAATGGATCCCGATCCCGACCGAAGCGGTAGTGATGATCTTGAGAGTGTAGCGCTGCTCAAGACAAGGGACAGCGCCAGCGGACTCTCAACCTAATGCTAGTAATCCAAATGATGAAGCTAGACAAGCTTTCTATAGCGTGATGAATGATTGGTTCAACCAATACATTCGAACTAATCCATTATTCCACAACCTCCATTCCCGACAAATACCACCCCGCACCTACAATGCCTCCGTAGCCCGACCAAATAAGGTCAAATAAGCCCTAGTTGATAGAATCTAAAACACGGGCTACTGAATTTAAGGCTACGGATAGCAATGATCTTGAGCAAAGTGAATTTTGGTTGGACAACACTATTCGGTACTCGATGAGCTATCTTGCACACCGATGAGTGCCTAAAGTGTACTATCTCCTTGCTACGTGATTCGCCTACTATTGGTGGAATACGTTGACTTCAGTTGTGCCTAGAGAGCAAGTAACTTGGGAGTTCTTCCAAACCGAGTTTCAAAGAAGTATATCATCGAGATTCATTGACCAAAAGCGGATGGAATTTCTTGAACTCAAACAAGGTTCCATGTCGGTTCTCGACTATGAACGAAAATTTGTGAGGCTTAGCCAGATGCGACGAGAATGCATTTCCTCGAAGCCGTAATGTGTAAACGTTTGAGGATGGACTAAATGATGATATAAAGTCGTATGTTGGCATCTTGGAAATCCGAGAATTTGTAGTACTTGTTGAGCGAGCTTGCAAGGCCGAGGAGCTCAAGATGGAGAAAAGAAAAGTGAGGTGGGAGCAAGGGAGTTTCAGAAGAGGTCTTCGGGAAGCCCTTCCCACATCATCGAAGAAATTTAGAGATGGCTTGGGCGGTCTAGGACACTTCGGGCTTTTCTAGACGAGATCGCGATCGACCCCGTGAGCACATGAGTCACTTGATCGCCGATTTTGGGAATGACCGTCGAGACGAACGGAATGTCGAGATTGTGGTAAATGGCATTCGGGAGTTGTAGGTTCCATGACCGCTCTGTTACAAGTGCGGTCACCGACCACTTTATCAAAGATTGCCCGAGATTGTGCGAGCAGAATGTAAATCGAGTGGGAAACCGGTGCTACCAACGCCGGGGTAGACCATCTAGGAATACGGCAATGCTAGCGGCGGTCGAGAGGATCTAGAGATGCTACCACGGATCCGAGGCTCGTGCTCTGCTAGGGCTTATGCCATACGCCGCACGCGAGGATGCTTCCTCGCCAGATGTTATTACGGTACTTTCACTCTCTTTGATACTAATGTGATTGCTTTGATTGACCCCGGTTCTACTCATTCTTATATATGCAAAACCTTAGCATCCAGTAAGACTTTACCTATTGAGTCTACTGAGTTCGTAATTCGGGTGTCAAATCCCTTGGGTCGTTACGTACTTGTTGACAAAGTGTGTAAGAAATGCCCCCTAGTAATTCGAGGTTCCTATTTTCCGGCGGACTTGATGCTTTTTTCGTTCGATGAATTTGATGTTATTCTTGGTTTGGATTGGTTGACCGTCCAAGATGCGGTTGTGAATTGCAAAAGCAAGACTATTGATTTGAGGTGCGCAAATAACGAGATAATCCGAGTTGAGTCTACGGACTTAAAGGGTTGCCACCGTAATATCGCAATGTTGGCCCGTAAATATGTAAGAAAGGGTGCGAAGCATACCTTGCGTATGTACTTGATGACAAGGAATTAGAAAAGAAACCCGAATCTGTGCGGTGGTTTGTGAATACCGGATGTTTTTCGAAGAATTACCGGGTTTACCACTGTTTGGGAAGTAGAGTTTGGTATTGAGCTTGTACCAGGACTACGCCAATTTCGATAGCTCAGATCGTATGGTACCAACCGAAAGTTAAAAGAATTGAAAGCTCAGTTGCAAGAGTTGACGGATAGAGGTTTCGCCGACCAAGTTTCTCACCTTGGGGTGCACCAAGATTGTTTGTGAAAAGAAGGACGGAACCATGAGGATGTGCATTGACTATCGTCGGTGAATGAAGTGACGATAAAGAATAAATATCCGTTATCGCGTATTGATGATTTGTTTGATCAACTAAAGGAGCCTCGGTGTTTTCAAAATAGATTTGAAATCGGGTATTACCGATTCATGAATTCGAGATTCGGATATACCCAAAACCGCTTTCGAGCGAGATACGGCCACTACGAGTTCTTAGTGATGCTATTTAGGCTCCCTAATGCCCTGCGGTATTTATGGATTTGATGAATCGGATCTTCGCATGATATTTGGACCGGTTCGTAGTTGTGTTCATTGACGACATCTTGGTCTATTCAAGAGATGAGACCGAACATGCCGAGTACACGAGATTAGTGTTGCAAATTTTAAGGATAAGCGGTTATATGCTAAGTTCGAGAAGTGTGAGTTACGGTTAAAGAGGTTAGCTTCTTGGGTCACGTGGTATCCGTGATCGGGTATTCGAGTTGACCCGAGCAAAATTTCAACCATACTTAGCTGGAAGCCTCCAGAAATATTCCGAGGTTCGAGCTTTTGTGACTTTAGGTTACTACCGACGGTTTGTAAAAGGTTTCTCGATGATAGCCACACCCATGACGAAGCTACTTCAAAAGATGTTAAGTTGAATGGACGGAAAAATGTCGAAAAGTTTTGATCAATCTGAAAACTTATTTGACTAAGCTCAATTTTAGTACGGCCGAATCGGGCAAAGAGTTTGTCATCTATAGTGACGCCTCCCTACTTGGGTTAGGTTCCGTATTGATGCAAGAAGGTCGAGTTGTGGCCTATGCGTCGAGACAATTAAAGCCACATGAGAAAAATTATCCGACCCATGATCTCGAATTAGCTGCCATCGTATTCGCCTTGAAAATATGGCGACATTACTTATTTGGTGAGAAGTGCCATGTATTTTCGGATCACAAAAGTCTCAAATATTTGATGACTCAAAGAGACTTGAATCTGCGACAAAGGCGTTGGCTTGAGTTGTTGAAAGATTATGAGCTGGTCATTGATTATCACCCGGGAAAGGCTAATGTGGTTGTGGACGCCTTAAGCGGAAATCACCGCTTGTTTTTACGAGCAATAAATGTACACTTGTGCGTTTCTACCCGACAATGTGTTAGTAGCCAATTAAAGGCCAAACCATTATTGATTCATCAAATTCGTGAAGCTCGTAAAGTCGAGGATGAGTTGGTTGCAAGACGGGCTGAATGTGTTTCGAATGTGGAATCAGAGTTTCAAATTGATGATGTCGATTGTTTGAGGTACGAAATCGGTTGTGTGTTCCAAGAAATTCGAACTCATTTCGATGATTACGAACGAAGCTCATTGTAGCCGAATGTCAATTCACCCGGGGAGTACAAAAATGTACCACGACCTAAGACGTCAGTTTTGGTGGCATGGTATGAAACGAGAAATTTCCAATTTTGTTTCGAAGTGTTTAATATGTCAGCAAGTGAAGGCGGAACATCAAGTGCCTACGGGTTTGCTCCAACCGATCATGATACCTGAATGGAAATGGGATCGAGTAACGATGGATTTTGTATCCGGCCGCCAAAGGTTTGCAAGTAAGAAAGATGCGATTTTGGGTCGTTGTTGATAGATTGACTAAGTCGGCTCACTTTATCCTCGTATGCACGGATTTTTCAATGGATAAATTAGCTGAATTGTATGTTTCTCGATTGTGAGATTACACGGGTACCTATTTCTATCGTGTCGGATAGAGATCCGAGATTCACCTCACGATTTTGGAAGAAATTGCAAGAAGCTTTGGGTACCAAGCGCATTTTAGCACCGCTTTTCATCCACAAATAGATGGTCAATCCGAGCGGATAATTCGAGATACTTGAGGATATGTTGAGATGTTGCATCCTCGAGTTTAGTGGTTCATGGGAACGGTATTTACCTTTGATTGAATTCGCTTACAACAATAGTTTTCAGTCAAGTATTAAGATGGCACCTTACGAGGCTTTGTGCGGTCAAAAATGCCGACGCCATTGTTTTGGACCGAGCTCGGTGAAAGTAAAATTTTTGAGTGGATTTGATTAAAGATCTTTGAAGCGAAAGTAAGAATAATTTGTGAAAGTCGAAGGCGACATCGGATCGTCGAAGTCGACGCGGATTTAAAACGAAGAGATATTGAGTATTAGGTGGGAGACAAAGTGTTTCTTAAGGTGTCGCCTTGGAAAAAGATACTCAGATTTGGCCGTAAGGGCAAATTGAGTCCAAGATTCGTTGGGCCGTATGAGATCTCCGAACGAGTTGGCCTAGTTGCATATAGGTTTCTTTTACCCCTTGAACTCGAAAGGATCCACAACATTTTTCATGTTTCGATGCTTCGACGTTACAAATCCGATCCTTCACACGTAATAAACCCCTCCGAGGTCGAAATTCAAGCTGATATGAGTTATGAAAAAGAACCGATTCGTATCCTAGCTCGTGAAGTGAAAGAGTTACGAAACAAAAAGGTTCCTTTAGTAAAAGTGTTATGGCTCAAACACGGGATAGAAGAAGCTACTTGGGAACCCGAGAACTCTATGAAAGAGTGATACCCAAACCTATTTACCGGTAAGATTTTCGGGGACGAAAATTTCTTAAGTGGGGGAGAGTTGTGACAGCCCTATAGTGACCCTAGTCGGAAAGCGGTTTCGGGACCGCTAAACCAAGTCACCAAATTATTTGAATGTGATATTTATGGTCTAAAATATGTGAATATAAATGTGCGAAAATTTTTAAGCTTCGATTTAGTTAATTACATGTGAATGTAGTACATAGGACTTGTGTGACACTTTTGAAATATGATAGGCTAATCTACAAGGATCAAATAGTGCATGTAATCAAAAGGAGGACTTGCATGTCAAATTTTCCCCTAATTACTAGTGGTAGGCCATGACAAAGGGTGATGGGCAAAACATGTCATAGACATGTTGTGTTGGTGCATCATGGGAGGAAACAATAAAATAAAGTTAGTAATAAAGAAATGGGAAGAAAAAAACAAGGGTCTCATCCATGCCCCCTATTGCCGTGAGTTAAAGGAAAGAAAAACAAAAAAAAAGAGTGTTCATCCTTTGGTTCATCCTTGGCGAATAGAGGAAAGAAAGGAAGGGAGGAGCTTGAGAAAATCGGCCATGGTGATTTGCTAGACTAAGGTATGTTTGATGTTGTCCATGAGATGCATGCATGTTTTAGTTGTTAGCTTGAGTTCTACCTAGCCCATGGTCTAAATCTTGCTATGTGATGAAGATGATACTCGGCCATGGGTGTTGTTTTCTTGGTTGGTGTTTGATGTTATGGTGGTTAACTAGATTAAGGGATGTGTTATGTTGCTTGAGGTGTTAGATAAATTTGAACTCATCACCAAGCTCTTTAAGCAACCCAAGTTAAAAGTTTTGATATTGAGGTATCTTGAGCATTCGCCATGGTAGGAAATAGAAGAGAAATAAGGTTGTTGTTAGATGAAGTAGAGTCTAACAAATGAGCTCGTATGTGCATTAGTTGCTAGATGGAGAAGAATCGGCTAGCAAGTTGTGTGCTAAGGCCGAATATAATTTTGTATATTATGGGTAATGCATGTGTTGAATTAATGGAAAGGGAGAGGATGCTTTAATGGTGTATCTATGTGTATTAGCCAAGTTTTGAACTTGAAACAAATGGTGTTTAGTCAATACAAGTGACCATACTTGTAGAATGTATTAAGTGTTGCAATCGGCCTTAGCATAGATGTGTATGTTCGGCCACATGAATGAGTCCATGAGTTGATGTGTATGTTCGGCCATAAGTAGCCTATTGATGGCTTTAGCTTGACTTAGAAAATTCGGCTAAGGGGAAATATTAGCTAGTATGTTGAATTCGATTCGTGATTTCGTACATATGTGACTCTAATGTCTAATGTATATATGGGCTAAGTACCTTGAGCTTCTCTTTTGATGTTCGAATGAATTGTATTAAATTGCTTGATGTGATTAAAAATGCGTATGATCATTGTGTATTTGAGCTAAAAGGTGGCCATATGCCCTATCAAACTCCTTGTCATATTCGGCCATAAACTAGCAAAATGAGACTTTAATAAGTTAAATTTGTTTGAATTAGCTCAAGAGCTTAGAGGACCACAGTTGGATAAGGGAAAGGAAAAAGTGATCGAATAGCCGTTGAAGCCATTCGACAACATCCGAGGTAAGTTTTCGAGTAATGGAACTTAGATTATGATTTGATTAGATCATGTTTTAAGCAAATCAAAATCATGCTCTTTGTGTGTGGCTATTGAGCCGAAATTGCAAGTGTAAAAAGTGCCTTGTGTTTGAGTTTTGCTAATGAAAATGAAATACGAATGTGTCATGATTTATTGATAAATGTGCATGGTTATTCGAATGATGTCCGGGCTAAGTCCCGAAGGCTTTGTGCTAAGTGACTATATCCGGACTAAGATCCGAAGGCATTTGTGCGAGTTACTAAATCCGAGTTAAGTCCCAAGGCATTTGTGCGAGTCACTAAATCCGGGCTAAGCCCGAAGGCATTTGTGCGAGTTACTATAACCGGGCTATGTCCCGAAGGCATTTGAACGAGTAGCTATATCCGGTTAAACTCGAAGGTACGTGATTCGGGAATGAATGAACTTGCTGTAAAAATTTCAGTTAATACGCTTGTGAAATCCCAACAATGAGGTATGTTTCGTATGTGCTTTGAATTAGTTGAGCCCTTACAAATAAGTATTCGCTCAGTTGATAAATGAGCTACCGGCCTTTGGCTAAGTTGATCTTTGTGTATGAATATAAGGGTTGGTAATGTGAAGTAAGTACGATATTGAGAATTTGTGCATATGAAATTATCTGTTTAGCTACATAAATGCTATACTTTGGTTGTGTCTAAATTCATGACTCGAACTTACTAAGCATTAAATGCTTACTCCGTTTCTTTGATTCTCTGTTTTATAGATTTTGGTTCTTCACTATCGGACTCGGGATTTTTGAAGTCAAGTCGCCCACACTATCAAAGCTCCTTTTGGTATATTTTTGGTTGAACTTTGAAATGGCATGTATAGGACTACCCTTTTTGTTGTGGGTCATGGACCCTTTGGATTTGTATAATTTTGGATAGCCATGCGAAAATGGCTTATATATGTTTTGAGCATAATGTTATAATCATATGGTATGGAATGGTTAATCACTATCATAAATTGTGCTATTTATGCAAAAGGGCTAGATGAATCATGGAAACTATGAAGTAGGTAAAGTCTACCTTAAAGGCAAAAGTCTGACAAAGAAGCAGTGATGTAGATTTGAAAATTCACTAAAAATAGTAGGAATGGAATTAAATAGTGAATAAATTATGTAAACGAACCTTGATGAATCTATTTTCATAGGAAAGTAATGAAAAGATCATATGAACAATATGTTAAGAGATATTTAAGTTTTCGTGAGACAGGGCCAGAACGGTTTCTGGAGTCTCTGTTCCGAATTTATAAATTCATTATAAATTTACCAAAGATAATTAGAAGTCATTCCATATATGTACAGATTCCTTTTCGAGTCTAGTTTCTGTAGAAACAAACAGCATCAGTATTGAAGCCCTGTACAGGGAGATATCCAAGTCGTAATACACAAAGGTCAGTGTAGTCAATCCCTGTAACATGGGAGACTTTAACTAATAAACTGTACTAATTGGCCCAACCAAAAATTCTAGAAAAAAATTTGTAGATGTATATATGACTCTAGTTTCAGGAAACAATCACGAAACTGATTTTCGAGTTGTGGAACTCAAGATATGATTTTTAAGGTGACAGTGACACAGTTAGCCAGCTGTATGGAAATTTTTAAAATGAACTGTGCAAGTAAGTGGATTAAGCCAGTTAACCCCTCGTGTCCGACTCCGGCGACGGTCTCGGGTACGAGGTGTTACAAAAGGTAAGTATTTGAATATAAGATTTGTGTTAGCATTGGTATACAAAGTATAAATGATATGATAATACTTATTTGCTTTGAATGATATGTTTATTTGTATATGGCTTACTAAGCTTTTGATTGAATGATGTATTGATCATATGTTTAGGTATGATTTTAGTTTAAGTTTTGGTATGAATTGATTGATGAATTGAGATTTAAAATGATTGGTAATGTTATAGCATGAATTATGTATGGTTTGTTCTAGATATTGGCTGAAATGGTTGTGCATATATGCTTGGTTTGGTGCTTGTAGGTTGACCCAAATTGGGGTGCCAAATTGGCTATTCAAATGGCCTATTTTTGTCCACACTGGTAGAGACACGAGCGTGTATTTCAGCCGTGTGCGACACACAATCATGTTACACGGTCGTGTTTCCTCTAGGGTACCCTACGAATTAAAGTCAGCATACCCTTCAATTTTGACACGGCCTAGACACAACAGTGTGTCTACTAGCCGTGTGTGGCATATGGGCTGGCATACAGGCGTGTGGTAAGCCGTGTGGCCAAGTCAGTAGTCTTCTTAATTTTCTCACAGCCTGGAACACGGTCGTGTCTTTTGGCCGTGTGGATAAGTCAGTATGTATGCCCTGTTTTGCTATGGGTTAGGCACATGGGCGTGTCTAAGGCCGTGTGAGGCACATGGCCTGTTCATACAGGCATGTGACCTTTTAAAAGTTGAAATTTTTCTACATTTCTGAAACATTTATATGTTATCAGATTGGTCCAGAATGCATGAGTTAGGCTATGTATGCTCGATTTAAGTTCTTATTGAATGTGAATGGATGGCGTTTACTGTAATGATATGATTATTTTATAATGATTGTTTTGGATGTTATTATGAGTCTGGTAATGCCTCTTAACCTATTTCGATGATGGTTAAGGGTTAGGGGTGTTACATTTTATTGGTATCAGAGTTATGGTTTAGCCGATTCTATGACTACCATAGCTTATATGAGTCTAGCTATACATGCCATATTTATGAACTGTGATAGTGTGATGAATCCTAACATTGAAATGTGCTTTTATATAGTAAATGGATCCTAAACGAGCCGTAGCGGACGATGTCGAAAGCAATGTGCCTGCTCCCGTGCGGGACCGTGCCATCCAATTCTAGACCTACTACAAGTAGCCGTGATGGTGAGGCTAGACAAGCCTTCTATTAGATAATGAATGATTGGTTCACCCAATATATTAGAACCAATCTGACTGTACAACAACCTCCACCCCCGTTTAATTCAGCACAAGCTCCTGTTATGCCATCAGTGAACCCGGTTCAAATATGTAAGCCTTCAGTAGATAAGATTAAAACGTATGGGGCTGAAGAGTTCTGAGCTACAACGAACGATGATACTGAAAAAGCTGAGTTCTACTTAGAGAACACGATAAGAGTGTTTGATGAATTATCTTTGAGTCCCAAGGAATGTATAAAATGTGTCATTTCGCTTTTGAAAGATACGGCATACCACTAGTGGAAAACTTTGATATCGGTAGTTCCTAGTGAACGAGTCACCTGGGACTTCTTTCAAGTTGAATTTTGAAAGAAATACATCAGTCAGAGATTCATCGATTAGAAACGTAAAAAGTTTCTCGAGCTTAAACAAGGCCATATGTCTGTCACGGAATACGAGTGTGAATTTGTAAGGCTGAGTCAGTATGCTCGTGAATGTGTATCTTCTGAGGTAATAATGTGAAAAAGATTCAAGGATGGCTTAAACGAGGATATACGTTTGTTAGTCGGGATTCTTGAAATTAAAGAATTTGTTGTGCTTGTTGAACGAGCATGTAAAGTTGAAGATCTCGAGAAAGAGAAAAGAAAAGCTAATTTTGAAGCTAGAGAGGTACGAAAGAGATCATCGGGGAAATCATTTCAGTCTGCATCAAAGAAATTCAGATATGATAATAGCCGTTCAAAGGCCAATGTGGGGCATTCAAATAGAGATTTTGCTAGATCGCAGTCAAACTTCAAAGCTCCAGCTACATCCGTTGCCAGTGTCGAAAATGCTAAATCTGATCTCCCTGAGTGCAAGCATTGTGGTAAAAGACATCCCAGTAACTGTAGACTGTATGATCGGGCTTCTTTCAGATGTGGATCGTTAGAACATTTTATCCGTGATTGCCCTAAATCTGTCGACCAAGAAAGTGTGCAAAATTAAAGACCGAATGGCAATGCTTCTCATGGTAAACCTCCCAAAAATATGAGAAATATAAGTGGCAATCAAAGAGGGAAAAAAGATACAGCTATTAGATCCGAGGCTCGTGCACCTTCCAAAGCCTATGCTATCCGAGCTCGTGAGGAAGCTTTATTGCCAGATGTGATTACGGGTACATTTACTCTTTATGATACTTCTGTGATCGCTTTGATAGATCTTGGATCAACACATTCGTATATATGCATGAACGTAGTGAACAATAAGACTTTGCCCATAGAGTCTACTGAATTCGTAATTAGAGTTTCCAACCCCCTAGGCAGATGTGTTTTGGTTGATAAAGTCTGGAAGAATTGTCCATTATTATTTTGAGACACTTGTTTTCCGGCTAATCTGATGTTGTTACCTTTTAATGAATTTGATATAATCCTGGGTATGGATCGGTTAACTTTGCACGATGCTGTTGTGAATCGCAAACGGAAAACTATTGATTTGAGATGCAAAAATGATGAAATAGTCAGAATTAAATCTAGTGATTTGAATGGATTACCTTCTTTGATATCTTTGATGAAAGATTTGAGTATTGTGAGAAAGGGCTATGAAGCCTATTTTGCTTATGTGATTGATTCGAGAGTGTTAGAAAAGAAATTTGAATCTATGACTGTTGCCTATGAGTTCCCTGATGTATTTCTTGAAGAACTTTCAAGATTACCTTCGGTTAGAGAAGTTGAATTTGGCATTGAATTGGTACCTAGTACTACTCTGATTTCGATAGCACTGTATAGAATGGCTCTGACCGAACTGAAAGAATTAAAGTCTCAGTTGCAAGAATTAACCGATAGAGGGTTTTCTAGACCGAGTTTCTCACTTTGGGGTGCTCCGGTTCTATTCGTGAAAAAGAAAGACGGTACAATGAGAATGTGTATAGATTATCATCAGTTGAACAAAGTGACTATCAAGAATAAGTATCCCCTGCCCCGAATTGATGATTTGTTTGATCAGTTGAAAGGAACTGCTGTGTTTTTGAAAATATATTTGAGATTAGGCTATTATCAGTTGCGAGTAAAAGACTCAGACATTCCGAAAACTGCTTTCAGAACGAGGTATGGCCACTATGAATTCTTTGTTATGCTTTTCAGATTAACTAACGCACCTGCAATCTTTATGGATTTGATGAATAGAATTTTCAGACCATATCTAGATCAATTTGTTGTTTTATTCATTGATGACATATTAATTTATTCACGTGATGAATCCGAACATGTCGAGCATCTGAGATTAGTGCTACAGATTCTGTGAGATAAATAGTTATATGCGAAATTTAGTAAATGTGAATTCTGGTTGTAAGAAGTTAGTTTTCTGGGTCATATTGTATCAGCATCTGGTATTCGAGTTGATCCAAGCAAGATTTCAGCTATTCTGGATTGGAAACCTCCAAGGAATGTCTCTGAAGTCTGTAGTTTTTTGGGACTCACTGGTTATTATAGAAGGTTCGTAAAATACTTTTCTATGATTGTGACTCCGTTGACAAAGCTGCTTCAAAAATATGCTAACTTTAAGTGGTCTGAAAAGTGTCAGAACAGCTTCGATCAGTTGAAAACTTTGTTGACTGAAGCTTCGATATTGGTACAACCTGAATCAGGTAAAGAATCTGTGATATACATTGATGCTTCATTGATCGGTCTGGGATGTGTTTTAATGCAAGGAGGCAAAATCATTGCTTATGCTTCGAGACAATTGAAGCCACGTGAAGTGTTTACTCTAAAGATTTGGCGTCACTACCTGTTTGGTGAGAAATGTCATGTATATTCTGATCATAAGAGTTTGAAATATCTGATGACTCAGAAAGATCTGAATCTAAGACAGAGAAGTTGGTTAGAACTGCTAAAAGACTATGAACTTGTGATTGATTATCATCTGGGTAAGGCAAATGTTGTTACAGATGCTTTCAGTCAGAAATCGTTATTTACTCTACGTGCTATGAATGCTCATTTGGTTCCATCCAATGATGATTCAATTTTAGTGGAGTTAAAAGTGAGACCTTTGTTTTTACAGCAGATTATCAAAGCTCAAAAGATTGATAATAAAATTTTAGCTAAATGAGCTCAGTGTGATGTAGAGTTTGATTCAGAATTCAAAGTTGATAAGGATGATTGTCTGAGACTGCGAGATAGAATTTGTGTCCCAAGAAATCTAGAGTTAAATCAGATGATTTTGTGTGAAGATCATAACAGTCGGTTATCTATGCATCCGGGTAGTACAAAAATGTATAATGATCTGAAACAGTATTACTGGTGGTCCGAAATGAAAAGATATATTTTTTACTTTGTTTTGAAATGTTTGATCTGTCAGCAAGTTAAAGCTGAACATCAGGTGCCATCTGGTTTGTTACAACTGATTATGGTTCCAGAGTGGAAATGGGATCAAGTGATAATGGATTTTGTTTCGCGTTTACCCCTATCTCTGAGAAAGAAAGATGATATTTGGGTTATAGTTGATGGATTGATGAAATCAGCTCATTTTATTCCGGTTCTGATTACTCGCTTAATAAATTAGCTGAGTTATACATTTCTAATATCGTGACATTGCATGGTGTCCCATTGTCTATAGTGTCAGACAGAGATCCGAGATTCACATCACGATTCTAGAAGAAATTACAAGATGCTCTGGGTACTAAATTGCACTTCAGTACTGCTTTTCACCTACAAACGGATGGTCAATCCGAGTGGATTATTTAGATACTTGAGGATACGTTGAGATGTTGCATTCTTGAGTTGAAGGTACGTAGGAACAGTATTTGCCCTTGATTGAATTCACTTATAATAATAGTTTTTAGTCGAGCATTAAATGGCACCGTACGAAGCTTTATATGGTCACAAATTTCATACACCTTTGTATTGGACAGAACTGAGTGAAAATATGATTCACGGGGTTGATTTGAGAAAAGAAACTAAACAAAAAGTGAAAGTGATCCGAAATAGTCTGAAAATAGCTTCTGATCGTCATAAATCATATGCAGATTTGAAAAAAAAAGAAATTAAATTTGAGATCGGTGAAAAAGTGTTTTTAAAGGTATCTCCGTGGAAAAAAGTGCTTCGATTCGGTAGAAAAGGCAAATTGAGTTCGAGGTTCATTAGGCCGTTTGAGATTACCAAGCGTATTGGGCCGGTAGCATATAAATTATTGTTACCACCAGAGTTAGAAAATGTTCATGATATGTTTCACATATCAATGCTTCAATGATACAGATCTTATCCATCACATGTGATTTCCCCGTCTGAGATTGAAATTCAGTCTGGTATGACTTACGAAGAAAAGTTGATCCGTATCTTAGCTTGCAAGGTTAAAGAACTGCGAAATAAGTAAATTTCAATTGTAAAAGTGATGTGGCATCGACACGATATTGAAGAGGCACGTAGGAGCCTGAAGATACTATGAGACGAAAATATTCGAATCTGTTTAACGGTAAGATTTTCGAGGACGAAAATCCCTAAGGGAGAGAATTGGAACAGTTCAATTTTGACCCTAGTCAAAAAAGTGGTTTCGGGACCACATATCCTAGTCAAAAAAATTTAAATATTATTTTCCGTGCTTATGATGTGTGAATTAGCATATGTGAAAGTTTTGTCTGAAAGTTTGATTGTTTGTGTGCTCAATTTGATAAAAGGACCTAATCGCGTAAAATGTAAAAGTTGCTTGGTACTTGTTAAAAGTGGTTATTTGATTTCGCTTTATAAATAAGAGGTTCTTATTATGTTATTTGACCATTAAAAGTATGAGTGGACATATATGGCCTTATTATAATGGTTTATTTATGTTTTAATGAAAGGGAAAAATGGTAAAACAATTATTAAATGAATTATAACTAGAATAAAGTTATGAAATTATGGTCATTTGTTCATCCATGATCGAAAAACACAAGGGAAAGAAAAGAAAAAGGCTTGCTAGGGTTCGGAAATATTAAGCTTTGATTTAGGTACGTTTGTGTTTTAGTTTTGGACAATTTCCACGTTTTTGTAATCGTTGCTTTGTATACTATCAAACCCATGCCTCAATGTTTGATTTTGATCATGATTTTGAAATGTGCCATTGATGAAATTATGAGTTTTGTGAAGTTAGTTATTGATAAATGAAAGTTTGATGTTGGGTTTACATGTCTTGTCTTTGGATTTTTGATGAAATTGAGTATTTTGGGATAAATTGTAAAAATGTTATTTTGAGGGACTAAAATGTGAAATAAATAAAATGCATGGACTTGTATGAGAGCTATGAAAATTTGGCTAAGCTTGTGTAAAAGAAAATTATGTGTATTTTGTGGTTTTGTGAATTAGGGACTAAAGTGTCAAAATGTAAAAATGTGGGGGCTAGTTTGCAAAATGCGCTAATTGTTTGTGTATGGATTGTTTTGAATGAATGTGTGACTGAATAAGTTAAATTTTAATTGATTTAGATCGAGAACTAAAGAATATGGAATTAGATCGGGGAAAGTCGAAAGTCATCGAGTAACTGATTCCATCTATCCGAATCCCTATGAGGTAAGTCAATATACAAATAAGCTTGTCTAAATTGAATTATTATTATTCGTTCGATATTGAATTGTGATGAATATTGTCTGAGCTAAATATATGTTATCCGAGAAAGAATCAACAAAGTTCCGACATCTGAAAAGCCCCGTACAAACCTTAGGAATAGTTAGGTGTAACACCCCTAACCCGTACCCGTCGCCGGAGGGTTAAAGAGTATTACCTTATACAAAAAAGTCATATCAAGATAATTAGGTCTAGTGATTCATTCTTAAGTTCAATTCACATCAAACATTGAAAACATTAATCAAATCTCAACCACACATTCACATTAACCATTTGGAGTACATATAGTAACTTATCAAGCCATTTTCCCATGGCTATACATAATACATCATCAAAAAGATAATTATTTAACAACAAAAACTCAAGCCTATACATGCCATTATCGAAATTTAACTACTAGAGTACCAAAAGGCTTAGATAGTGTGGACGACTTCGACTTTGAGATTCTCGAGACTGTTGCTGATGAACAAGATCTATAAAACAGAGAATTAAGGCAACAAAGTAAGCATTACTATGCTTAGTAAGTTTTAAGCATTTCAAACAATCAAAACGTATCATATAAAACGAACATTAAATATCACAAAACTCATATTCTAATTACAATCACTCAGCCGAATATACAAAAGTATACCACATATAAAGCCTATTGGCCGAATATAAATATACAAAAAAATTTTAGCGCATCCTTCACTTTACTTTATGGCTCATACAACTAATTTAATTCACATATTTTCATATAATGACAGGTATCGACCGAATAGGTCATTTCTCTTATTCATAGATATATTAATCATCCACACAATTTTATCGTTATTTGATACTAATGACTCACCTTGCAATCAATTCACATATAAATACATAATACGTACCTGGTCATTACCATGTATCATACATAATCAATAATAGTTTGCTTTGAACATTTGAATTTGTAATCTCATTCGAATCACCGGTGTTAAGCCTGCTAGGTTTCAAAACCCGAATCCAGTCACTAGCTCAAAACCTGCGGAACTTTAAGCCCGGATATAGTACCAGCACTAAGCCTGCGGGATTTAACCCGAATATATATATTACCAGCACGAAGCCTGTGAGATTTAACCCGGATATATATTACCAGCACGAAGCCTACGGGATTTAACCTGGATATATATATATTACCAGCACGAAGCTTGCGGGATTAACCGGATATATATTGCCAACACGAAGCCTGCGGGATTTAACCCGAATATATAATATATCGAGTGCTAAGCGTATTTACCCACATGATAACTCGGCTCACATAACATATCACATTTGTAATTCAATTTCTTCATTCGAGTATAAGTACACAAAGAAAACACACTTTCAATATAACTTTCGGTTCAACACTTTTACGCAAGAACACATAACCATTTCACCATCTCAGCTTAACTCCTAATATCCATTCGGTTACATGCCATATACTCAAGTTATTTATTAAACAACCTTATTTAAGTAGAGACAATAGGTCGCAATTCATTTATCATACTTATCTCATTACATCAATTATCTAACAACTGTAATTACTCAAAACTTACCTCTGATATTTTTGAACAGTGGCGGATAGGCTATTCGATTGCTTTCTCCTTTCCCTTATCTGATCTAGTTCCTCTTTGCTCTTAAGCTTGACTTAAACAATTGAATTTATTTAATTTCTTATCAAATAGGCAATTTAATATAATACATGTATATTATAAGGTTAAGGTACATATGGCTTAATAATTAACTATCAAACACCATATGCATATATATATTCCCTAGTCATGCACAACTAAACACCTTACTAGGCATTAACAACTTTATAATTATATGCATATCTACATAAGACCAATTATGTATTTAATAAATTCTACAAGTATGGTTATTTATAGTGACTAAATACCATTTAATCTCAAGTTATACTTATAAGTACATCCACATAAATACATTCAAACTTAAACATCATCTTGGCCGAATAATCAAATACACTCATTGTCTATTTTTAAATCAATTTACCAGCCACTTTGTTTTACCCATGCCGAATGCACATATATATATATATACGTAATTGCATTTTTATTTACTTGGCCGAATACTCACCTGACTATTTGAGTATATTAATATTCAACTTCTCAAAAACCACAATTTTATTATAATCATGCTTGTATATACTTTTACACATAAGCTAAGAAATCACTACGTAGTATTGCATATATATATATACATACATGAATAGCCAACAAGACCAATTTTACCGAAACATACATTGCATTTAATTATGAGTTATTTTCTCATACTACACTTATATAACTACAAGCCGAATATACATATACTTACATCACTTAAACATCCAACACCCAATTTCTTTAACAAAGCACATTTTCGGAAATGACAAGGCAATATAACAACCTTTAATCCAACTTAATTTATGCATAACACATTCCAAGCATTTACTCTATTCCATCATTTAAAATTCAAACATTACTCAAAAATATCCCTAGTTCAAATTCGGCAATTACACCAATACACAAGATGATTTATTTTTATTTTTTTTGTTCATTCATCTAAACTACTTACAAACACCTTAAACTATCTCAAACATCATTCATTTGTAATTATTCATTAAACTTGAAGACAACCATGTATCCCTTTCATTTTCTACCATGGCCGAGAACTCAAATCCTCCCTAAAACCAAAATTTTAACATGGGTTAAATAAAGAACTTGGTAACTAACTTAAAATTAACTAAAATTTTAAGAATTAATATGAATTCTTACCTTGATTCAAGCCTAAGGTGACCGAATAGAGTTTTCTCCCCTTTCCTCTCTTTCATTTCGGCCAACAACAAAGATAAAGCTTTGTTTTCATCACCCATTTTCCTTTATTTTTATTCATTAATAATATAAAATCTAAAGCTATTTTAAGTGATAATTAATATATATATTTTTATATAAAGCATCATTATGGCCGGCCGCTAATAACAAAAAGGATATTTGACATGCAAGTCCCTACTTTTATAACATGCATTAATGACCATTACACATTAAACTATCACATTTCAAAAATGTCTCATATAAGTCCTATTTAATAAATTTCACATACATATGACAAAAATCAAAGCATAAAACTTTCACACATGCATTTACACATAGAATAAGTATATAATATAACGGTTAATTATTTTTGTGACTCAGTTTTGTGGTCCCGAAACCACTTTTCGACTAGGGTCAAATTAGGGCTGTCACATTAGGATACATATGTCATGACATAGGATTTTCGATATCTATTTTTCATGTAAGACCATGTCTGAGACATTGGCATCGTATCTAATTTCGTGTAAGACTCTGTCTGGGATAGTGGCATCGATGTTTGATTACATGTAAGACCACATCTGGGACGTCGGTATTGTATATACTTTCTGATCTATTCGCGTATCCTTACGTTTCTGAATGGTTCAAACGGGCATTCTGAGAAAATGAATAACTTTGTTAGATCATATCAGATTCAGGCATGTTTACTTTGTATATCCTATTTGAGAATGAAAGGTAAGTATTTGAATATGAGATTTGTGTTAGCATTGATATACAAAGTATAAATGATATGATGATACTTATTTTCTTTGAATGATATGTTTATTTGTATATGGCTTACTAAGCTTTTGAAATCTTACTTTGTGTGTGTTTGCATTATTTTATAGATATCGAAGCTACTGTGAGCTTGGGGATCGTCGAGGATTGTCACCATACTATCGAACCTTATTTTGGTACTTTGAAAATGTATATATTAAAGCATGGCATGTATAGGCTAGAAGTTGTGGGATTATGCTTTGTGATGTATATATTTAGCCATGTGATATAGCTAGTTTGTGTTTGAACTTATAGTTTGATAATGGTATATGATATATGATGCTAATGTGAAATTGTGGTATGTTTTGGTTGGCCAAAAGAATTGGTCAATGTTGAGAAGTTTTGGTAAGTTTTGAGCAGTTGATTGAATGATGTATTGATCATATGTTTATGTGTGATTTTAGTTTAAGTTTTGGTATGAATTGATTGATGGATTGAGATTTAAAATGATTGGTAATGTTATAGCATGAATTATGCATGGTTTGGTATAGATATTGACTGAAATGGTTGTGCATATATGTTTGGCTTGGTGCTTGTAGGTTGACCCAAATTGGGATGGAAAATTGGCTATTCAAATGGCCTATTTTTGTCCACACGGGTAGAGACACGGGCATGTATCTTAGCCGTGTGTGACACACGGTCATGTTACACAGTCGTGTGTCCCTTGGGGTACCCTACGAATTGAAGTCAGTATACCCTTTAGTTTTGACACGGCCTAGACACACAGGTGTGTCTACTGGTAGTGTGTGGCACATAGGCTGGCATACGGGTATGTGGTCGGTCGTGTGGCCAAGTCAGTAGCCTCCTTAATTTTTACACGGCCTGGAACATGGGTGTGTCTTGTGGCTATGTGGATAAGTTAGTATGTATGCCCTGTTTTGCCATGGCTTAAACACATGTGCATGTCTAAGGCCGTATGAGGCACACAGTCCATTCACAAGGGCGTGTGACCTTTTAAAATTTAAAAATTTTCTAAGTTTCCAAAACTTTTATATGTTATCAGAAATGTCCCGAATGCATGAGTAAGGCTTCGTATCCTCGATTTAATTGAATGTGAATAAATGACATTTACTGTAATGATATGATTATTTGATAATGATTGTTCTGGATGTTATTATAAGTCCGGTAATGCCTCTTAACCTATTCTGGCGACGGTTACGAGTTCGGGGTGTTACAATACAAATGACATGTCATTAGGGTAACTAATTTGTTTGAGGTCCTGCATGTGTCACGAACACACCACAGCTCATATGAGCTTACTGATTTACAGCTTATAAGAGCTTACTGATTCTCAGCTCATATGAGCTTACTGATTTACAGCTCGTGAGAGCATATTAATTCATAGCTCGTATAAGCATATATGTACAGGAATTGACGGATTACAGTTTAACACACTATGTGTGAGCTATCCCGAGTCTCCAACGATATTCTAAATGGTTAAACGGGCAATGTTCTGTTACCTGATGATATGATTTTGATACGAACTATTATAGGTATATACATGAAATACATGGAAAGGTTATTACATGGTATATAGTTAAATGAAATGGATGATACATGTATATGGAAATTTGATTATTTCTTGAGCTTATCCATGATTTGGTTTATATGTGATTTTACATGGCTAACATGTTGGTGAATATATGTTTAGGCACTTGGCCAAGTTATGTTGGGATATGTATTGTTTACTTACCTAATATGTGCTTAAATGGTAAGTTAAATTCTATGTTATACGAGCTTACTAAGCTTAAATGCTTACTCTGTGTTATTTTCCATATTTTATAGTAAAGCGGAAGCTCGTTCAGGTTGGAAGCTTATCGGAGCTATATCATACTATCCATCGGCTCTTTTGGTACTTTCGGTTGGTTTAAGTTTGGTTATAATGGTATATAAAGATTATTTTGGTTAATGTTGGCCTATATGTTTTGTTGTGATTATAGCCATTTGAGTTGGCTTGTGTTTTGGTATATTTTGGTATGTATATATGTGACCTTGATTTGGTTGATGTGTGGCTTGATTGGTGGTTGAATGATGAAAGGTAAAATGATAGTTATATGTGCATTTTGTTTAAGTGTTTTGTGAGTTGATAAATTGGTTGTGAATTGATACCTTGTTGTGTAAGACATATATGTCTAATTATGTTAGAAATTGAAGGGCATGTTTAACATCAATTGGTATGTTTCGGAAAAGTGATTTTCATGATATGTAATGATGCAATTATGCATATAAATTAGTTGAACATTTTGTTATATTGAATACATGGTTAAACATGTTTATAATTGTCACTTGAGGTGCCTAAGGGCAAAGTGGTTGTATGTGAATATACTACATGTTTAAGACTTGATTTTGCTTGTTTTGGATGCCTTAATATGACTTGTTTACATGCACAAATGTTGAGTGTAGGTTGATGCCAAATTGGGTGAGAAATATGGCTTGTAAAATGGCCTATTTTTGTCCACATGGGCAAAGACACAAGCGTGTGTCTCAGCCGTGTGTGACATACAGCCAGGTGACACGACCATATGTCCCCTATAGGTTTCAAAAGCTTGCAAGTCGGGCTATTACACAGCCTAGCACATGGCCTGGCACACGGGCGTGTGGGGTTACTTCGAAGGGTACACGGCCTAGCACACGGGCGTGTGGCTTGGCCGTGTGACCAAGTCTGAGAGTTACACAAGCATGGACATGAGCTGGAACATGGCCGTGTGTCCCTATTTCGAATGCCCACATGGCCTAGCTACACGGCCGTCTGACCCCTACAAAGTTGAAAAATTTTACTATTTTCTGAAAAATTCTCTGAGTTTCCAATTTAGTCTCGACTTATTTCTAACAAGTATTTTGGGCTTCAAGTGTTACAGCCTGGTTTAGACCCTAGTCAGAATAGTGGTTTTGGGACCACGAATCCGAGTCAGAGAAATATTTTAATATTATGTT
Source organism: Gossypium arboreum (assembly GCF_025698485.1). Classification (NCBI taxonomy): domain Eukaryota; kingdom Viridiplantae; phylum Streptophyta; class Magnoliopsida; order Malvales; family Malvaceae; genus Gossypium; species Gossypium arboreum. The sequence goes on along the minus strand of NC_069082.1, from coordinate 75,646,933 downwards.
CCACGCTTAAAGTATGTGAACTGATATGTGTGAAATTTTCGTATGAAAATTTTATCGTTTGAGTGCCGATTTGTGAAAAAGGACTTAATCGCGTAAAATGAAAAAAGTGACTTGCTAATTGTTAAAGTGCTATATTGCTATGGCTTTTATTGGGTGGGGCCTTATGTTATAACTTAGCCATTCAACATAAGCATGGACGGTTATGGACATTGATTATAAAGTTTTCATATTAATTTATAAAGGTTAAAAAGGTAAATTATAAATAATATGTATTATAATAAAACATAAATTAAAGTGGCCATGCATTTGTTCATTATTTTGACTAAAATTAGCAAAGAATAAGAAAGAAAAGAAGCAATCTAGGTTCGAATATTGCTATCTTTGATTTAGGTATGTTAGTTGATCGGTTTTTGATAATTTTTAAGATTTTGAGATCGTTGATTCGTTTTTTTTCAAGCCCATGCCTTAATTTCTTAATTTGACGATGATTTTGAGTTATGACATTGTTGATTTTGGGAGTTTTGAATTGTTAATTTATGAAATATGGAAGCTTGATGATAGATAAATATGTTTTATAGTTGAATTTTTGATGAATTTGAGAAATTTGGGATAAATTGTGAATTTTGTTAATTGAGGGGTCAAAATGTGAAATAAATGAAAGAAATTGGCTACTAGGGACCTTAGTGAAATTCGGCCAAGCATGGGTGTGGTCAAATTTTGAATATTTTTGTGTTTTGTGAAATGGGGACTAAATTGCAAAAAATGTGAAATGTTAGGGGCAAAAGTGTAATTAGCCCATTTATGTGTTTTTAGATGAATTTGATTGAATATATGATTAAATAAGTTGAATTTGTATTGAATTAGATCAAGAAATGAGGAAATCAAATTTGGATCAGGGAAAGTCAAAAATTATCGAATAGTCGTTCTAGTCTGTTTGTGTTAATACGAGGTAAGTTCATAAGTAAATAAATGTTGTTAAATTGAAATGTATGTGCATTATATGTGCTGAATTGAGTTGTAAAGAAATATATATATATATATATATATGTGATGTAGAATTGAATCGAACTTTGGAGAATTTGTTCCGATCATGGATTGTTTGAATAGGTAAATTTGAGAAAGTTTCGATAATGTGACCATGTCTGAAAAGCCCCGTACGAACCATAGGAATAGTTAGGATACGTATGTCATGACATAGGATTCCGATATGTGTTATCATGTAAGACAACGTCTGGGACGTTGGCATCGATTTGTGATTTACGTGTAAGACCATGTCTGGGACATTGGCATCGTATATGATTTTGTGTAAGACCCTATCTGGGACAGTGGCATCAATATTTGATTACATGTAAGACCATGTCTAGTACGTTGACATTGTACGAGCTTATGTGCTATCCGAGTATCCTTATTGGTTCTGAACGGCTCAACGGGCGTTCCGAGAAATGAAAAACCATGTGAAATTGTATCCGATTCAAGTAAGTGTGATTTGTTATGAAATTCAGAAACGAAAGGTGAGTATGTATCATATAACCATATGTGAAATATATGACAACAAATGACATGAATGTATATAAATGAATGATGTGTTATATATACTCGTTATATGAAATTGTTGTTCTATGGTTTGGATAGGAGATTTATGAAATATGAAACATGGCTTTGATGTATGATTTCTTGGTTCGAAAACTTGAATAGATATTGAAATTAAAATGGTTGAGTTGGCTATATAGTTCATATATGCAAATTTGGCTTATATAAATGAAGGAATTATGGATGTTCAAGTTGGAAGTGGTTATAAAGAAGTTGATATAATTTTATGTATGATTTGTAATAAATGACTATAATTTGGTTGGCGTTGTAATGAATATGTGCAAGCTTGATTTATATGATTGAGATTTGTTAAATTTGGATTAATGATATTGGTTTATGAATATTATTGAAATGATTTATTTGCGTATGGCTTACTAGGCTTTAAAAGCTTACTCTGTGTGTTTTTCCTATGTTCTTAAAGTTTCAAGACTTGTTCGGATTGAATGTTGTAGGAGACGTCATCACACTATCCGATTATCGCTTTGGTAAATAAAAGCTTTAAGTTTTGGTAATGTGGCATGTATAGGCTAGTTTTAAAATGGTTCATTTTGATCTGTATTTATACAACCATGAGAAAATAGCTTAATCATGATGTTAATATTGTGTATATTTGGTTATGTATTGAGCTTATTTTGGGAAGTATGATTCATGGGTCATATGTATAGTGTAATTGGTTATATGAAATATTGGATGTATTTTTGACTTATGGTTCATGTTCCTATAGGTAAAATGATGAGTATAACATGTGATTTTAATATGCTTTGATATAGAGAATAAGTATGAAATTGTTTGATGATATTATGGATTGATTGATACATGTTTGGAGTTGAATTTGGTTGAAAATGTTGCAGATATGATGCTTGATTTTGGAATTGTAGGGAGGACCCAAATGGGTGGCATACTAGCCTTGTAAATGGCCTATTTTTGCCCACATGGGCAGGTACACAAGCGTGTGTCTTTTCCGTGTTGCTCGAGGGCCATTTCGAAATGAGCCTGGGCAAATCACACGGTTGCATACACACAGGCATGTGTCAGACCGTATGGCCAAATCAGTTTCAATCACGGGCTAGACACACAGGCGTGTCTTGTGGCCGTGTGGATAAGTCAGTTTGTATTCCCTGTTTGACCAATACCTAGACACACAGGCGTTTGTAATGCCGTGCAAGGCACACGGCCTGTTTACACGGGCGTGTGACCTTTGTAACTTAGAAAATTTGTTAAGTTTTGGAAAAATTTTGTATGTGTTTGGTTTAGTCCCGACCTCTTCCTAATGCATGTTTATGGTCTCATTGACCTAAGAAAGGGACTTAATGTTGATGCTTGACTACGATATGATGATGCATGACTTTTGATTGCGAAATGTTCCGATATGTCCAGTAATGCCTCTTAACCCTAGATGGCAATGGATGTTACATTTGGTTGGTATCAGAGCTATGGTCTAGTCGGTTCTAGAACTAACATAGCTAATGTGAGTTTAGCTATACATGCCATATTTAACCTGCGATAGTGTGATATCTCCCGATTCTGACGAAAATTATTTTGATAAGACAGATAAGTTTTCCAACCAAGCTAATTCTGATAGTACGGAATGTGTACTCAAATGTTTGAATGGAAATGTGTTGATAATAGGTTAAAACTCATAAAGGTAAGGATCAAATTGTATGACATGTTGTTATTGATAAATTTTGTAATTATATGAGCATTTGAGATCTGATATTTGAGTTATGATTCCTAACTGAAATGTTTTGATTGTGAATTACTAATTTGAGTTGATATATGAACTACGTGTTAAGAACAAAAGTGATTAAAAGCAAATATTTATTAAATGTTCTGAGAATGTGAAATAAGAAATGAATTGACTAGTTGTGATAGTATGTGTTAAGTGCCTATATGAGAGATTTAAATTTGACGCTTTATTACCCTTACCCCCTTATCAGAAAAATGTTACTATGAATCTGTAAGATTTTTGGTTGAATAAGCTTATGAGTATGGAGTTACAGAGATTTGTGTATGAAAGATTACTAATGTATTCAGAAAAGAGAATGAATCAGCAAATAAAGATTGTACTAAAGGAGATATTGAAAAGTCTTGAAGACTATTCAAATTATACAAAGCCACTGTTACAGAAGAAATTAACTCCGATTAATTTATCTATTCAGGTACGTTATCTAAAGAAAATATTAGTTAAAAGCTTTTCTAAATTAACTTCTGTTAGTGAAGGGATAATGTAAAAAATTTCTGATGACAAAGTTAGACAGTTGAATTATCTTTGAATTATACTGATGGCTGAGTGCAGTGGTTATAGTCGTGCAATTTATATGACTTCTTCTAGACATTCCATGTGTATATTTATCCTCAAAAGTATATGTGACTATTTATGTGACATCCCAAAATTTGACCATAGTCGGGAAGTGGTTTCGGGACCGCTAAACCGAGTCACCGACATGTTCGAACGTAATATTTATTGTCTAGAATATGTGAAAAATGCATGTGTGAATTTTGAATTCTTTGATTTAGTTAATTTGATTGTGAATTGAAAGAAAAAGGACTCATGTGAAAGGATTTAAATATATGTGGCTAATTTTAAGAGATTAATAAAAGGATGAAGTAAAATAAATGGACTTGCATGTCAAATAGCCCTTTCCTAAGGCTAGTGGCCGCCATGTCAAGAGTGATGGGCAAGGGAAAACATGTTTCAAACATGTTTAGTTAATGGATTATGCTTGAAAGAATAAAGAAATGAAATTGAAAAAAAAAAAGATATGATGAAAACAAAAGAGAAAAAAAAAAGTGTCCATCCTCTCATCTTTTTCTTGCTTGGCCGAATATACTAAGAAGAAAGGGGGAAAAAGCTTGAGAAAAATCAGCCATGGGAGCCTACTAGACTAAGGTGTTTTGATATTGTTTTATGCCACTCTTGAAAATGCATGCATGATTTGGAGGATTGGTTCAAAATTTTCCTTGAATCTCGAATCGAAACTAGGTTGTTAGGTGAGTTAAATTTCGGCCATGAATGTTGTCTTCCTTGGTGAGTGTTTTGATGTTGTTGTGATGAAAGCATGGAGATGAGTGAGTTCGAATGTTTAACAAAAAGGAAATTTTGTGCCATTGAGTTCTTGTTGTTATGTGTGTGTGTGTGAATGAGTATTCGGCCATGCTATAGAATTTATGTTGCAAAATGATTAATGCTTAATGAGATGTATAATAGTACTTGTGAATGAGCTTGAGGTATTTAAACAATTAGACATAAAAAGTGTGGTAATGAGGTTGAAAATTGTTGGATGGTTAATTGGGTAAGGAATGAAGCATTCGACCATATGGCGTATGAATGGGCATAGGTGTTAAATACTTTGTATTGGAAATTTTGATAATAAGTAGCAATAAATTAAGATGAGATTGAGTAAATTTTCAGCTTAGTTGTGCTAAGTATTTAACAATAACCAAAATAATGCATGTGAATGCCGTATGTTTGTGTTTGATGGAGAGGTAAATTGTTTGATTCAGCTCAAGAGCAAAGGGAACTAAATTGGACAAAGGAAAGGAGAAAGCAAACGAGTAGCCGATTTGGAACCGTTCTACCCCAAACAAGGTAAGTCGTTAAGCACATATGTTTGATATTGCTCAAATGATTGGAAAATCTATGCAATTGTGTTTAATGGAATGCTATATATGTATGAATGAAATTGTATGTGTATGGAGTGATGACAACTATTGAATGTAAAAGAAATAGTGAAATGTGTAGAAAGTTTGCTTCGGCACTAAGTGTGCGGGCAATACGTGTGTATGGTGACGAGATTGGCACTAAGTGTGCGTGCTAGAAATATATGGCACTATGTGTGCGATTTACTATGGCACTATGTGTGCGATCCACTATGGCACTATGTGCGCGATTTACTATGGCACTATGTGTGCGATTTACTATGGCACTATGTGTGCGATTTACTATGGCACTATGTGTGCGATTCGCTATGGCACTATGTGTGCGAACATAATAAGCACTATGTGTGCCACCTTGATTGTGGAAATAAATTGTGCATGAACGAGGTAAGTGATTAAGCTACTAACTAGATATCGAAATTGGGATTGTACGGTGTATGCATAAAATTATCTAGTACATTGTTGTTCCAACTTGTGGAAACGGATCCAAATCGATTAGGCTGACTTGGCGTTTGATTTGGTTGAAGGACTTGGCATGAGATCGAACCAAAATTCTAGAAAAAATCAGTAGATGGAAATATGAGTCTAGTTTCGAAAAAATTTACAAAGCTGATTTTCGAGTTGTAAAACTCAAGTTATGATTTTTGAAGCGACTAGTACACAGATTGGCAGCTTGTCTGGAACTTCTCAATAAGTGGTTTGAAGTCTGTTAACACCTCGTGTTCGACTCCGGCGACGGTCTCGGGCTCGGGGCATTACAATTTAATTCCATAATGAATTATTATTGTATAAGAACATTAGCTAAACATACTAATAGACAAAAGTACCGTTGGTCTGTTTGAGTTATGTTCGACATTGCTATGTCTTTTTCTGGTATTTATTCCATTATGTGGATATGAAAATCGACGGTAAAATTTGTATGATGCTAATACTCTGTTTCTATTGGCTATTATTTTGTTGAAAATCCATGAAGATTATATTGCTTCTGCAACTATGGATTCCAATATTTATAAGTGATATTGTTCTTTCTGTATATTTTCTAGGATATCATCGGGTTTGATATCATTTTATATGAGTTGTAATTTTCTGATATTCTGTATAGCTTCAGATGTTGAAAATTTCGCTATTCTGGTTTTCTTAAGATTTTATGTGATTATCTATAAGAGATATCATATGTGACGGGAATGGCTATATCTGTTATAATCATAATTTCTGTTCTGAAATTTGGGAAGTACTGTAGTACCATTATCAAAGTTATAAAAGTTGTGCTTATGCATTGGGTGCTACTCAAATCATATTTGATTTTATTCTGGGTTCAAATGATTTATTAACAGCCGGGATATTATCTATTATTACGGGTAAGACGTCGGTCTTATTATGACATTATGATTTATATTTGATGATTATGGCATCTGTATAATGATATGTCTGGGTTATCCTTTTCAACGAGAGGGAAAGATTTCTTCGAAAAGACCAATTCAGTAGTTTAATCTAATCTAAACTTATTTTACTGAAAAGTTAATTGGGTTATATGTGTTTGAATCTATCCACCGGATTGGAAATAAACTTTGAACGCATATGTGTAAATTGAAGGATAGCCTAAAGGAAGAATTCGTATTCTTGAAGACTTGATACAGAATTATATCTATGGGAACAATTCTATCTGAGAAATGTTGTGGTAAATTAAAGTTAGTTCGATTGTTGAAGTTTTCCTTTTTGCACGAAGATATTGTCAACCGAAACATCAGTATTGGTTCAGTTTAATTTGAAGAAAAAGTTTATGATCTTCAGTTATGCGTCAATGAACGATTTGAAGTGTGTTCTAATAATTGAGTGTACAGAGATATCATGTGAGTCCATACGGTTAAAGCTGCATGAAAAGAGTTATGTGACATATTGGATGATTACAAGAGTTTAAAATGTTTGACGTTGTAAAGTGAGATCCGAACTTGGCACAACAAAGCTAGCTTGAGTTGCCGAACAACTTTTGATTCTGTAAGTAAATATTATTATCCGAGGGAAATGATTATAGTTTCAAATGATCTAAGAAACTTTTGTGTGCTTTATGAGCGATGAATAAGTGAATGATCTTATCAAAGGATGATTATATGTTGGCCGGATTAGAAGTTAAATTGATGCTTACTAACTGAATTCGTGAAACTTAAAAATATGTCATCAAATTAGAAGTTAAAAAAGAGGTTCAGCATAAATTGTTTTTTGATTTAGAACTTCAGATGTAGAATTGATGATTGCTTATTTCTTTTAAATAGAGTGTGTATACCAAGAAGCTCTAAGATTGTATAACCATTGTTGTAAAAGGCTCACAGTGTCAGTTAGACTGTTCATACAGGGTAACAAGATGCATGATAATCTGAGAAAGTGGTATTGATAAATGAGTATAAAACGTAATATTTTTTACCTCACCTTAAATGTCTGAGCTATCAACAAGTTAAAGTTAATTACTAAGCGTCTTCAGGACTATTTCAGCATGTTTTGATATCTGAGTAATGATGAAATAGAATTTCGATGAATTTTGTATCAGGATTATCTCTTATCATTGAAAAAGATAAATATTATCTGAATTATTCTTGACTGTCTGAATAAGTCTTTCCATACACATGGATTTCTCTTTTGATAAATCAGCTGAGTTATTCGTATAGAGACTGTCAGTTTGCATATGGTGTCAGTCATCATTGTTTCAGATTAAAATCTAAAATTTATCTGGTAATTCTGGGAGAAACTACAGTAAGCTGTGAGTACGAGGTTGTTTTGAAAATTCTCAAAATATGTGTTTGTCACTGTGTTTTAGAGTTTGAAAGCAACTAAGAAAGACTATTGTTGTTTGATAAGCTATCATGTGATTATAAAAATGACATTGTATGAGGTATCGTATGGTTGCAATTACCGAACTTCATTGTTTCGGGACAGAGCTTTGTGAGAAAAAGGATTCACGAGTTTTAATTCATCAACAAAAATTGAACAGAGAATGAAAGTAAATCAGTACAGTTATAAACAGTTTCAGCTTGATATGATGTATAGCGGAAGACAGATTAGAATCTTAGTTGTGAGATTAAATAGATATGAAATTTGAAGCCATGTGTGAATTTGAAATGTACTATATGAAAACTAATTCTTAATATACTTTCTGGTAAGATTTTCGAGGACGAAAATCCCTAAAGGGGGGAGTGTTGTAACAGCCCAGTTTAGACCCTAGTCGGAACAGTGGTTTTGGGACCACAAATCCGAGTCAGAAAAATATTTTAATACTATATTCCATGCTTAAAGTATGTGAATTGATATGTGTGAAATTTTCGTATGAAAATTTTATCATTTGAGTGTTGATTTGTGAAAAAAGACTTCATTGCGTAAAATGAAAAAGTGACTTGCTAATTGTTAAAGTGCTATATTGCTATGGCTTTTATTAGGTGGGGCCTTATTTTGTAATTTAGCCATTCAACATAAGCATGGATGGTTATGGACATTGATTATAAAGTTTTCATATTAATTTATAACGGTTAAAAAGGTAAATTATAAATAATATGCATTATAATAAAATATAGATTAAAGTGGCCATGCATTTGTTCATTATTTTGACCGAAATTAGCAAAGAATAAGAAAGAAAAGAAGCAAGCTAGGTTCGGCTATTGCTATCTTTGATTAAGGTTTGTTAGTTGATCGGTTTTTCATAATTTTTACGTTTTTGAGATCGTTGATTTTTGTTTTATCAAGCCCATGCCTTAATTTTAGAATTTGATGATGATTTTAAGTTATGACATTGTTGATTTTGTGAGTTTTCAATTGTTAATTTATGAAATATGGTAGCTTGATGATAGATAAATATGTTTTGTATTTGAATTTTTGATGAATTTGAGTAATTTGGGCTAAATTGTGAATTTTATTAATTGAGGGGTCAAAATGCAAAATAAATGAAAGAAATGGGCTGCTAGGGGCCTTAGTGAAATTCGGCCAAGCATGGGTGTGGTCAAATTTTGAATATTTTTTTGTTTTGTGAAATGGGGACTAAATTGCGAAAAATGTGAAATGTTAGGGGCAAAAGTGTAATTAGCTCATTTATGTGTTTTTAGATGAATTTGATTGAATATATGATTAAATAAGTATAATTTGTATTGAATTAGATCAGGAAACGAGGAAATCGAATTTGGATTGGGCAAAGTCGAAAATTATCAAATAGTCGTTTCGATCCGTTCGTGTTAATGCGAGGTAAGTTCATAAGTAAATAAATGTTGTCAAATTGAAATGTATGTGCATTATATGTGTTGAATTGAGTTGTAAAGAAATATATATATATGATGCTGAATTGAATCAAGCTTTGGAGAATCTATTCTGATCATGGATTGTTCGAATAGGTAAAATTGAGAAAGTTCAAATAATGTGATAACTTCTGGAAAGCCTCGTACGAACCAAAGGAATAGTTAAGATACATATGTCATGACATAGGATTTTGATATGTGTTATCGTGTAAGGCCACGTCTGGGACGTTGGCATCGATTTTTGATTTACGTGTAAGATCATGTCTGGGACATTGGCATCATATATGATCTCGTGTAAAACCCTGTCTGGGACAGTGGCATTGATATTTGATTACATGTAAGACCACATTTGGGACGTTGGCATTGTATGAGCTTATGTGCTATCCGAGTAACCTTATTGATTCCGAACGGTTCAACGAGCATTCTGAGAAATGAATAACCATGTGAAATTGTGTCTAATTCAGGTACGTGTGATTTGTTATGAAATTCAGAAACAAAAGGTAAGTATGTATAATATAAACATATGTAAAATATATGACAACGAATGATATGAATGTATATAAATGAATGATGTGTTATATATGCTCGTTGTATGAAATTGGGGTTCTTTGTTTCAGACATGAGATTTATGAAATATGAAACATGGCTTTGATATATGATTTCTTGGTTCAAAAACTTGAATAGATAATGAAATTAAAATGGTTGAGCTGGTTATATGGTTCATATATGCAAATTTGGTTTATGTGAATGAGGGAATTATGGATGTTCGAGTTGGAAGTGGTTATAAAGAAGTTAAAATAATTTTATGTATGATTTGTAATAAGTGACTATGATTTGGTTGGCGATGTAATGAATATGTGCAAGCTTGATTTATATAATTGAGATTTGTTAAATTCGGATTAATGATATTGGTTTATGAATATCATTGCAATGATTTACTTGCTTATGGCTTACTAAGCTTTCAAAACTTACTCTGTATGTTTTTCCTATGTCTAGAAAGTTTCAGAGACTTGCTCGGATTAGAAGTCATAGAAGATGTCATCACACTATCCGATTATCACTTCGGTAAATAAAAGCTTTGAGTTTTGGTAATGTGGCATGTATAGGCTAGTTTTGAGATGGTTCATTTTGATTTGTGTATTTACATAGCCATGTGAAAATAGATTAATCATGACGTTAATATTGTGTATATTTGGTTATGTATTGAGCTTATTTTGGGAAGTATGATTTATGGGTCATATGTATGGTGTAATTGGTTATATGATTTAGCTTGAGCATTGAGATGAAATATTGGATGTATTTTCGACTTATGATTCATATTCCTATAGGTAAAATTATGAGTATAACATTGATGATGCATTAGTTATTTGAATATGGTTTGAAAAGGAAAATAATGTGATATGTTTAGAGATATATATATGTATATGACCAAGTGAAGTGGCCGTTTTGGTATGTTCATGGTTGGGAATTTGGTAATGTTTAACATGTGATTTTAATATGCTTTGGTATAGAGAATGAGTATGAAATTGTTTGATGATATTATGGATTGATTGATACATGTTTGGAGTTGAATTTGGCTGAAAATGTTACATATATGATGCTTGATTTTGGAATTGTAGGGAGGACCCAAATGGGTGGCATATTTGCCATTGAAATGGCCAATTTTTGCCTACACGGGTAGGGAAACGGGCGTGTGTCTCTACCATGTTACTAGAGGGCCATTTCGAAATGAGCTTGGGTAGACCACAGGGTTGCACACACACAGGCGTTTGCCAAACCGTATGCCTAAGTAAGTTTCAACCAAGGGCTAGACACATGAGCGTGTCTTGTGGCCGTGTGGATAAGTCAGTATGTATACCCTGTTTTGCCACGACCTAGACACACGGGTGTGTCTAATACCGTGCAAGGCACATGGCTTGTTTAGACGGGCGTGTGACCTTTGAAACTTAGAATAATTGTTAAGTTTCAAAAAAATTTTGTATGTGTTTGGTATAGTCCCGACCTCTTCCTAATACATGTTTATGGTCTCATTGACTTAAGAAGGGACTTAGCGTTGATGTTTGACTATGATATGACGATGCATGACTTTTGATTGTGAAATGATTATGAAATGTTCTTATATGTCCAACAATGCCTCTTAACCCTAGTCGGGCGATGGATGTTACATTTGGTTGGTATCAGAGCTATGGTTTAGTTGGGTCTAGGACTAACATAGCTAATGTGAGTTTTGCTATACATGCGACATTCAACCTGCGATAGTGTGATATCTCCCGACTCTGACGAAAATTGTTCTGATGAGACAGATAACTTTTCCAACTGAGCTAATTCTGATAGTATAGAATGTGTACTCAAATGTTTGAATGGAAATGTGTTGATAATAGGTTAAAACTCATAAAGATAAGGATCAAACTGTATGACATGTTGTGATTCATAAATGTTGTAATTATATGAGCATATGAAATATGATATTTGAGATATGATTGCTAACTGAAATGCTTTGATTGTGAATTAGTGATTTGTGTTAATATATGAACTATGTGTTAAGAACAAAAGTGATTAAAAGCAAATGTTTATTAAATTTTCTGAGAATGTGAAATGAGAAATGAATTGACTAGTTGTGATAGTATGTTTTAAGTGCCTGTATGAGAGAGTAAAATTTGACGCTTTATTACTCTCACCCCCTTATCAGAAAAATGTTACTATGAAATCTGTAAGATTTTTGGTTTAATAAGCTTTTGAGTATGGAGTTACAGAGATTTATGTATGAAAGATTACTAATGTATTTAGAAAAGAGAATGAATCAACAAATGAAGATATACTAAAGGAGATATTGAAAAGTCTTGAAGACTATTCAAATTATGCAAAGTCACTGTTATAGAAGAAATTAATTTCGATTAATTTATCTTTTCAGGTATGTTATCTAAAGAAAATATTAGCTAGAAGCTTTTCTGAATTAACTTCTGTTAGTGAAGGGATAATGTAAAAAATTTCTAATGACAGAATTAGACAATTGAATCATGTTTGAATTATACAGATGGCTGAGTGCAGTGGTTCTAGTAGAGCAGTTACTATGACTTCTTCTGGACATTCTATGCATATATTTATCCTCAGAAGTATATGTGATTGTTTAATTCCAGAAGGAATTATTATTGTATAAGAACATTAGCTAAACATACTAATAGACGAAAGTATTGGTCTGTTTGAGTTATGTTCGACATTGCTATGTCTTTCTCTGGTATTTCTTCCATTGTGTGGATATGAAAATCGATGGTAAAATCTGTATGATGCTAATACTCTTTTTCTACTGGCTATTATTCTGTTGAAAATACGTGAAGATTATATTGCTTCTGTTACTGTGGATTCCAGTATTTATAAGAGAAATTACTCTTTCTGTATATTTTCTACGATATCATCGGGTTTGATATCATTTTATATGGGTTCTAATTTTCTGATATTCTGTATAGCTTCAGATGTTGAAAATTTTGCTATTCTGGTTTTCTTAAGATTTTATGTGATTATCTATAAAAGATATCTTATGTGATGGGAATGGCTATATCTGTTATAATCATAATTTTTGTTCTGAAATTTGGTAAGTACTGTAGTTCCATTATCATAGTTATAAAAGTTGTGCTTCTGCATTGGGTGCTGTTCAAATCATATTTGATTTTATTCTGGGTTCAAATGTTTTATTAATAGCCGGGATATTATCTATTATTACGGGTAAGACGTCGGTCTTATTATGACATTATCATTTCTATTTGATGATTGTGGCATTTGTATAATGATATGTCTGGGTTATCCTTTTCAACGAGAGGAAAAGATTTCTTCGAAAAGACCAATTCAGTAGTTTAATCTGATCTGAACATATTTGACTGAAAAGTTAGTTGGGTTATATGCGTTTGAATCTATCCACCGGATTGGAAATAAACTTTGAACGCACATGTGTAAATTGAAGGATAGTTTGGAGGAAGAATTCGTATTCTTGAAGACTTGATATAGAATTATATCTATGGGAACAATTCTATCTGAGAAATGTTGTGGTAAATTAAATTTAACTCGATTTTTGAAGTTTTCCTTTTTGTACAGAGATATTTTCAACCTAAACATCAGTATTGGTTCAGTCTAAGTTGAAGAAAAAGTTTATGATCTTCAGTTATGCGTCAATGAATGATTTGAAGTGTGTTCTAATAATAGAGTGTACAGAGATATCATGTGATTCCATATGGTTAAAACTGCATGAAAAGAGTTATGTGACATATTTGATGATTACAAGAGTTTAAAATGTTTGACATTGCAGAGTAAGATCCGAACTTGGCACAACAAAGCTAGCTTGAATTGTCGAACAACTTTTGGTTCAGTAAGTAAATATTATTATCCGAGGGAAATGATTATCATTTCGAATAATCTGAATAAGAAACTTTTGTGTGCTTTACGAGCGATGAATACGTGATTGATCTTATCAGAGGATGATTATATGTTAGCCGGATTAGAAGTTTAATTGATGCTTACTAAGTGAATTCATGAAACTTAGAAATGTGTTATCAAATTATAAGTTAAAAAGGGGTTCAACATAAATTGATTTCTGATTCAGAACTTCAAATGTAGAATTGATGATTTCTTGTTGCTTTGAAATAGAGTTTGTATACCAAAAAGCTCTAAGATTGTATAATCATTGTTGCAAGAGGCTCACATTGTTAGTTAGACTATTCATACAGGAGTAACAAGATGCATGATAATCTAAGAAAGTGGTATTGGTAAATGAGTATAAAACGTAATATTTTTGACCTCGCATTAAATGACTGAGTTATCAACAAGTTAAAGTTAATTATTAAGCGTCTTCAGGACTATTTCAGTATGTTTTGATATCTGAGTAATGATGAAATATAATTTTTATGAGTTTTGTATCGGGATTATCTCTTATCATTGAAAAAGATGGATGTTGACTGTCTGAATAAGTCTTCCCATACGCATGGATTTCTCTTTTGATAAATCAGTTGCGTTATTCGTACAGAGACTGTCAGTTTGCATATGGTGTCAGTCATCATTGTTTCAGATTAAAATCTAAAATTTATCTGGTAATTCTGGGAGAAACTACAGTAAGCTGTGAGTATGAGGTTGTTTTGAAAATTCTCGAAATATGTATTTGTCATTGTGTTTTAGAGTTTGAAAGCAACTAAGAAAGACTATTGTTGTTTGATAAGCTATCATGTGATTATAAAAATGACATTGTATGAGGTATCATATGGTTGCAATTACCGAACTTCATTGTTTTGGGACAGAGCTTTGTGAGAAAAAGGATTCACGAGTTTTAATTCATCAACGAATATTGAGCATAAAATGAAAGTAAATCAGTATAGTTATAAAAAGTTTTAGCTTTTTAACACCTCTTACCCATACCTGAGACCGGAACCAGGTACGAGGCGTTACCAAACATGTACTCGAACATTTTCGGGTAATGCAACTTATAAAATTTTGCTCCAATTTGAAACCATTCAAACAACATCTTAGTGTCCCTATTATGGGCCTACGAAGCCCAAATCATACATTTAAAAGGGTCCGGGACTAGACTGAGAAATTGAGAAAGTTCTTAGAAAATTTTCTAGGTTAAGCCTCACACACCCGTGTGGAGGCAATGCACACACCCGTGTGCTTTAGGACACGCTCGTGTCCTACACCCGTGTTGAATTTCTAAAAATTATTTTCCATTTCGAACCTACAGGGGTTTTCACATGGCCAAGCACACGCCCGTGTCCTTTACACAACCTAGACACGCCCATGTGGTCGCCCGTGTCTAAAAACTCGAGCATTCTATTTATGATGCCAACAAGCATTTAGGGGTACATGGCCAAGACACACGCCCGTGTGCTAGGCCGTGCCCTCCACACGGTTGAGACACATGGCCGTGTCTCTACCCATGTGTTTACTACCATGCATTCTAACTTAAAATTTTTAGGTGCAGGGGACACACGGCCATACCACACGCCGATGGAGCGATCCGTGTGTCACACACGGCCTAGACACACGCCCGTGTGTCTACCCGTGTGGACCTTGTTAGGCTATTTTCCAAGCCTTTGGTCACCCTCTGTCAACCCCATACTCTTATAGGTTCCCATAATACATAACAAGGCCTAATTATACATCTTGAATGACCTTGATAAACCTCATCTCATCCGTTTTTGTAACACCCCAAACCCGTGACCGTCACCGGATTTGAACACGTGGTGTTACCGGGCTTACTTCCCTTATTTCTCTCTTTGTAATATCTGATTTGCTGTTCCAGGCAGGCTAGCTAACTGCGTCACTGTCGCCTTAAAAATCATATCTCGAGTTTAAAAACTTGGAAACTGATTCTGTAAATTTTCCCTAAATTTAGACTCATATATCTATCCATGGATTTATTTCTAGAATTTTTGGTCAGCCCAATTGGTACAGTTTATTAGTTAAAGTCACCCATGTTACAGGAGTCGACTACACTGACCTTTGCGCGTTACAACTTGAATATCTCTCTGTACAGAGCTTTAATACTGGTGCCGTTTGTTTCTAATGAAACTAGACTCAAAATGGAATCTGAAAATATAAGGCATGACTTCTAATTCTTTCTGGATAATTTATAGTAAATTTTCAAAGTCGCGACAGGGGACCCAGAAACCGTTCTGGCCCTATCTCACGAGAACTTTAATATCTCTCAGTATACTGCTCATATGGTCGTTTCGTTTCGTCCATATTAAAATAGATTCATCAAGGTTCAATTTCATAATTTATTCACTATTTAATTCTACTTCTACTATTTTTAGTGATTTTTTTCAATCTCATCTCACTGCTGCTATCCGTAACAGTTACTGCAGTAGACTATGCCAATTTCATGAATCTTTCCTTGGCCTTACTAATCATCCATCATACATGACACAAATTATGGCCACCTTATCAAAATAAAAGTTTCTAAGACTCGTGGCTATAGGTTCTAGCATCCCACTCGACGACCACATAGGCCATTTTCACATGGCTTAAAGTTTACAACCCACAATTCAACAAAACATAATAGCCTATACATGCCAAATGTTCTCCTAGTTCAACTACGAAGACAATACCAAAAGGTTTCCAGCCGGTGTGAGGACTTCAACGACGATTCCGAGCACGCAAACAATCTGAGTCCAAGAGACCTAAAATGGGTGACAAGAAAACACCGGGTGAGTTTATAACTCAGTAAGTCATAAGCATTCATCAACCATCCATTAGTAAAATTTTCACAACATGAAACAAGAACGAGGCTAGGTACTTCATCCATATCGAACTATACCATAATTCCTCGACCTTTCGGTTCAATCTCATTCCAAGTCATACATCCACATTTCATATTCTATACAATAAGATAATTGAGGCATTTTACACACCAACTCATTCACACCACAATCATACAATTGCAATCATCACATAGATTTAAAGCTTACCACGCTCAACCCCGAGCAAGAACGTATTGCCTATTCGTCATGAGCTCAAGGTACTTACCCGATCCGCTGTCCATACTCAACTCGACGGAGACACACCCTCCATATAATTGTTCGATCGGAGATATATATATAGAGAGAGAGTGTAACACCCCGAACCCGAGACCGTCGCCGGAGTCGAACGCGAGGTGTTAACAGACTTCAACCCACTTATTGACAATTTTCAGACAAGCTGCCAATCTGAGTACTAGTCGCTCTAAAATTCATAACTTGAGTTTTACAACTCGAAAATCAGTTCCGTAAATTTTTCCTGAAACTAGACTCATATGTCCATCTACATGTTTTTTCTAGAATTTTGGTCGAGCCAATTAGTACAGTTTATTAGTTAAAGTCTCGCCTGTTGTAGGGATCGACTACACTGACCTTTGTGCGTTACGAATTGGATATCTCCTGTACAGGGCTTCAATACTAATGCCGTTTGTTTCTATAGAAACTAGACTCAGAGAGGAATCTACATATATGGAATGACTCCTAATTATCTCTGGTTAATTTACAATGATTTTCCAAAGTTGGAACAGGGGATCCAGAAACCGTTCTGGCCCTATTTCACAAGAACTTTAAAATCTGTTAACTTATAACTCATATGACCATTTCGTTTCTTCCATATGAAAGTAGATTCATCAAGGTACACTTACATAATTTATTTGCTATTTAATACCATTCCTACTATTTTTAGTGATTTTTCACATCCACGTCACTGCTGCTGTCAGCATCTGCCTTTAGTAGGCTTTACCTATTTCATACTTTCCATGATTCAATTGGCCCTTTTTACATACATAGCACAAAGCGTGATCATGATTAACCATTCCAATGGCTAATCGTTTCAAAATAATTCCATACCTCATAAGGGTCAACATACAAACGATTATAGTTCTATGCTAAAACGATATAAGCCATTTTCGCATGGCTATCCAAGTTTACACAAACCGGAAGGTACATGACCTTCAACAAAGGATGGTCCTATACATGCCATTTCAAAGTTCAACCAAAATTTGTACCAAAATGGGGCTTCGATAGTGTGGATGACTTGACTTCTTTGATCCCGAATCCGATAGCTAACGAAGCGAAACCTATAAAACAGAGAGCCAAAGCAACGGGTAAGCATTTTAATGCTTAGTAAGTCTCAAGCAATGAAATCAGCTTTGACTAAGGTATTTTATTCACATGGCTAATTAAACCACTTTACTAATTCACATTCCCATACTCATACTTATTTCACATCACCGACCCTTATGTTCATACACAAAAGAACAACTTAGCCCAAGGCCGGTAGCTCGTTTATCAACTTAGCGCATACTTACTTGTAAGAATTCAATTAGTACAAGCACATACAAACATACCTCATTGCTGGAATTTTCACAAGTGTATAAGCTGAAATTTTCACAGCAAGATTGCTCACTTCGAATCACATACTTTCGGATTTAACCGGATATAGCGACTCAGACGATTGCCTTGGTCATAACCCGGATTTGGTGACTTGCACAAAGGCCTTGGTCTTAGCCGGATATATCAACTCGCACGAATGCCTTCGGTCTTAGCCGGATATATCAACTCGCACGAATGCCTTCGGTCTTAGCCCGGATATATCAACTCGCACGAATGCCTTGGTCTTAGCCGGATATATCAACTTCACGAATGCCTTGGTCTTAGCCCGGATATATCAACTCGCACGAATGCCTTGGTCTTAGCCGGATATATCAACTCATACGAATGCCTTGGTCTTAGCCGGATATATTTCCAATGTTCACTTACATATATATCAATATTCAAGACACGTCCATAGTTCATTTTCGTTACTAAAGCTCTAACACAAAATATCTATCAACCTTTACTATTTCGGCTCAATGGCCACACAAACAAGGAGCATAATTTTGATATAATTCAAGTAGGGTCATCACTCAAGACTTACCTTGGATGTTGTCGAGCGATTTCGACGGCTATTCAACTACTTTTTCCTTCCCTTTATCGGATTTAGCTCCCTTTGCTCTTGAGCTAATTTACACAAATTTAACTTATTAAAATCTCATCATGATAGCTTATGGCGAATATGACAAGGAGTGTAAATGGTCATATGGCCATCCTTTAGCTCAAATACACAATGGTCATGCACATTTTACATCACAACAAGCAATTCAATACATTCAAACATCAACGTGAAGTTCAAAGTACTTGGCCCTTATAGACATTAGGCATCAAAGTTGTATATGTACGAAATCATAAATCGAACTCAACACATTAGTTAATATTCCTCTTAGCCGAATTTTCTAAGCCAAGAATAGGCATCAATATGCTTGCCTCAAACCGAATGCATGCACACTAATTACCCCTCATGTGGCGAATATACACTTAATACCACACAAAAAAACAGCATACATTTTACTACTAACACATTACATATCGTAATTCATTGCACATCTCTTATTTACTTCATAATCAACACATCATCACAAGCAAATATACACTTTGAATTAGTATATATGTCATACCAATCCATCATGTGCAAACATATATTCATGTAGGTGCAAGGGCGAATTCTCAAGTGGCTTATATCCAAATATATACACATTTCCAAAGCTTAAATCTTACTTACCATGCAACATGCATGAATTATACTTATGGATATATCATGGCGAATACCACAACACCACACCATTTCAATTTGGTCATGGTGAAACAAAGAACTTAGTATCTCATTCAAAAAAATGCTAAAAGAAAATCTAAGAATCTTCAATCCTCCATCACATGTATCACTTTCAAGCTTGTTATTTAACATGCAATGGCATTAACACCACATTCACTTTGGCGAATTTCATTCCCATGACATAACAAGGATTTGAACCATGGGCTAACAAGAACATTAAGCTAGCAACTAAAAACATGCATGAACCTCAAACATACCTTAATCTTGATGCAAGTTTAGCCAACCTCTTCCTAATCCTCTTCCAAACCAAGTATGAAGCAAAACTCCTTCCTTAACCTTAGTATTTTCGCCAACAAGAGAGTGAAAAGAGATGAACAAAATTTTTCTTTCTTCCTTTAGGACATTCGCCAAGCTATGGAGGAAGATGGACACTTTTTTTTGTTTCTCATCTACTAACATTAATTGTTTATTCCATAACCCTTATTTTATTCTTTCCATCATAACCCATTTACCAAACATGTTTCATGACATGATTTTGCCCATAAATCCTTGTCATGGCGGCCACTAGCTATGGGGGAAATTTGACATGCAAGTCCATTGTTTTGCATGCATCCTTTAATTAGTCATCACACATTTCCCTCATACTTTCAAAGTTTATTACTAGGTCCTTTCTAGTGAAATTCACATCTATAATTCTAAATCAAAGCATAAAAATATCACACATGAGTTAACACACATTATAGGCAATAAAATAAATATTAAATTATTTTTATGCCTTGGTTTTGTGGTCCCGAAACCACATTTCGACTAGGGTCGTTTTAAGGTCATCACAACTCTCCCCACTTTAGAAATTTTCGTCCCGAAAATCTTACCGTAAATAGGTTTGGATATTGCTCTTTCATAGAGTTCTCGGGTTCCCAAGTAGCTTCTTCTATCCCGTGTTTGAGCCATAACACTTTCACTAGCGGAACCCTTTTGTTTCGCAACTCTTTCATTTCACGAGCTAGGATACGAATCGGTTCTTCTTCATAACTCATATCGGCTTGAATTTCAACCTCGATGGACTAATTACGTGCGACGGATCAGATCTATAGCGTCGAAGCATTGAAACATGGAAGACGTTGTGAATCTTTCCAAGTTCGGGGCAAGATCAAACGATACATAATCGGGCCAACTCGTTCGGAGATTTCATGCGGCCCAATGAATCTCGGCTCAACTTGCCCTTACTACGAATCTGAGTATCTTTTTCCACGGCGAAACTTTAAGAAACACTTTATCTCCCACCGATACTCAATGTCCTTTCGTTTCAAATCCGCATACGATTTTCGACGATCGGAGGCTATCTTGATTTTCACGGATTACTTTTACTTTCGTTCGCATCTTTAATCAAATCCACTCCAAAATTTTGTTCTCACCGAGCTCGGTCCAAAACAATGGTGTACGGCATTTACGCCGTACAAAGCCTCGTAAGGCGCCATCTTAATACTTGATTGAAAACTATTGTTGTAAGCGAATTCAATCAAAGGTAGGTACCGTTCCCACGAACCACCGAACTCGAGGATGCAACATCTCAACATATCCTCAAGTATCTCGAATTATCGCTCGGATTGACCATCGGTTTGGGGTGAAAGGCGGTCTTTGAAATGCAACTTGGTGCCCAATGCTTCTTGTAATTTCTTCCAAAATCGCGAGGTGAACCTCGGATCTCTATCCGACACAATGTAAATCGGTACCCGTGTAATCTCACAATCGAGAAACGTACAATTCAGCTAGTTTATCCAATGAAAAATCCATACGCACGAGGATAAAGTGAGCCGACTTAGTCGGTCTATCAATAATAACCCAAATTGCATCCTTCTTACTTGTTGACAACGGCATCCGGACACAAAGTCCATTGTGACTCGATCCCATTTCCACTCGGGTATCGTGATCGGTGAAGTAACCTCAAGGCACTTGATGCTCCGCTTTCACTTGTTGACATATTAAACATCTTGCAACAAAGTCGGAGATGTCTCGTTTCATACCATGCCACCAAAACCGACGTTTCAACTCATTGTACATCTTCGTACTCCCGGGTGGATTGCCATTCGGCTACAATGAGCTTCGTTCGAATTATCGAAATAAGTTCAATTCTTTGGAACACACAAACGACTTCGAACCTCAAACAATCGTCATCATCAATTTGAAACTCCGATTCCTTGTTCGAACACACTCGGCCCGTTTTGCACGCAACTCCTCATCAATTTTCGAGCTTCACGAATTTGATGAGTCAACAATGGTTTGGCCTTTAATTCGCTACTAACACATTGTCGGGTAGGATAGACAAGTGTACATTCATCGTCAGTAAAGCAAACAAGTGATTTCGGCTTAAGGCATCCGCAACCACATTAGCCTTTCCGGGTGATAGTCAATGACCAGCTCATAATCCTTTAACACTCGAGCCAACGTCTTTGTCGCAGATTTAAGTCTCTTTGAGTCATCAAATATTTGAGACTTTTGTGATCCGAATACACATGGCACTTCTCACCAAATAAGTAATGTCGCCATATCTTTAAGGCGAATACGATGGCGACCAATTCGAGATCATGGGTCGGATAATTTTTCTCATGTGGCTTTAATTGTCTCGACGCATAGGCCACAACTCGACCTTCTTGCATCAATACGCAACCTAACCCAAGTAGGAGGCGTCACTATAGATGACAAACTCTTTGCCGATTAATTTGTACTAGTCTGGAGCTTAGTCAAATGAGTTTTCAATTGGTCAAAACTTTTCGACACTTTTCCGTCCATTCAAACTTGACATCTTTTCAAGCGGTTTACGTCATGGGTGTGGCTATCATCGAGAATCCTTTTACAAACCGTCGGTAGTAAGCAAGTCCCAAAAAGCTCGAACCTCGGTAATATTTCTTGGAGGTTTCAGTTGAGTATGGCTGAAATTTTGCTTGGTCGACTCGAATACCGATGCAGATACCACGTGACCCAAGAAGCTAACCTCTCTTAACCGAACTCACACTTGCTAAACTTAGCATATAACCGCTTATCCCGTAAAATTTGCAACACTAATCTCGGGTGCTCGCATGTTCGGTCTCATCTCTTGAATAGACCAAGATGTCGTCGATGAACACAACTACGAACCGATCCAAATATGATCTCAAGATCCGATTCATCAAATCCATAAATACCATAGGGCATTAGTGAGCCCAAACGGCATCACTAAGAACTCGTAGTGACCATATCTCGCTCAAGGCGGTTTTGGGTATGTCCGAATCTCGGATTCATGAATCGATAATAGCCCGATCTCAAATCTATTTTTGAGAACACCGAGGCTCCTTCAGTTGATCGAACAAATCATCGATACGTGGTAACGGATACTTGTTCTTTATTGTCACTTTATTAAGTCGACGATAGTCGATGCACAACCTCATGGTTCCGTCCTTCTTTTCACAAACAACACCGGTGCACCCCAAGGTGAAAAACTCAGGCGAGCAAAACCTCTATCCATCAACTCTTGCAACTGAGCTTTCAACTCCTTTAATTCCGTTGGTGCCATACGATATGGAGCTATCGAAATCGGTGTGGTCCCAGGTACAAGCTCAATGCCAAACTCTATCTCCCGAACAGGTGGCAAACCCGGCAATTCTTCGGGAAAAACGTCCGGGTATTCACAAACCACCGGCACAGATTTGGGTTCTATTCCTAACTCCTTATCATCAAGTATATACGCAAGGTATGCTTCACACCCTTTTCTTACATATTTCTGGGCCAACATTGATGATATTACAGCTGGCAACCCCTTCAAGTTCGTAGACTCAACTCGGATCATCTCGTTGTTTGCGCATCTCAAATCAATAGTCTTGCTTTTGCAATTCACAACCGCATCATGCACGGTCAACCAATCCAACCCAAGAATAACATCAAATTCATCGAACGGCAAAAGCATCAAGTCCGCGGAAAACAGTACCTCAATTACTAGGGGCATTTCTTACACACTTTGTCGACCAAACACATAACGACCCAAAGGATTTGACACCGAATTACGAACTCGAGAGACTCAATAGGTAAAGTCTTCTTTGGATGCTAAGGTTTCGCATATATAAGAATGAGTAGAACCGTGGTCAATCAAAGCAATCACATTAGTATCAAAGAGAGTGAAAGTACCGTAATAACGTCGGCGAGGAGGCATCCTCGCGTGCAGATAGCATAAGTCCTAGCTGAGCGCGAGCCTCGGATCTGGTCGCGAGATCTCTAGATCCTCTCGACCACCACTAGCCTTGCCCGTATTTCCAGATGGTCTACCTCGAAAGCGGTGGTAGTACCGGCTTCCCACTCCGATCTACATTCTGCTCGGACAACCTCGGGCAATCTTTAATGAAGTGGTCAATGATCCACACTTGTAACAGAGCGGTCACGGAATCTACAGACTTCCAAAATGCCATTTGCCACAATATCGGCACTCCGTCCTCTCTCGTCGATCATTCCCACTCATGGCGATCAAGTGATTCGTGTGGTCACAGGGGTCGATCGCGATCTCGTCTAGAAAAGCCCGAAGTGTCTCTAGATCGGCCTAAGCCATCTCTAAGTTTCTTTGATGATGTTGGAAGGGCTTCCCGAATACCTCTTACTGAAACTCCCTTGCTCCCGCTTCCGCTTTCCTTTTCTCCATACTAAACTCCTCGGCTTTGCGCTCGCTCGACGAGAGTCACAAACTCTCGGATTTCCAAAATGCCAACATACGACTTTATCTCATCATTCAGTCCATCTTCAAGCGTTTACACATCACGCCTTCAAGAAATGCATTCTCGCGTGTCGGCTAAGCCTCACGAATTTTCGTTCATAGTCAGAACCGACATGGAACCTTGTTTAAGTTCGAGAAATTCCTTTCGCTTTTGGTCCATAAATCTCGATCGATATACTTTTTCCAAACTCGGTTTGGAAGAACTCCCAAGTTACTTGTTCGCGGGCACAACAAGTCGAGTACTCCACCAATAGTAGGCGTAATCACGTAGCAAGGAGATGGTACACTTTAGGCATTCATCGGGTGTACAAGATAGCTCATCGAGTACCGGATCGTGTTGTCCAACCAAAATTCGCTTGCTCGGCATCATCACTATCCGTAGCTTTAAATTCAGTAGCCCCATGTTTTCGGATTCTATCAACTGGGGCTTATTCGACCTTATTTGGTCAATTACCGGAGGCATTGTAGGTGCTTGGGTGTGTTTGTTGGGAATGGAGGTTGTGGAACACCAGTATTAGTTCGAATGTATTGGTTGAACCAATCATTCATCACGCTATAAAAGGCTTGTCTAGCCTCGTCATTCGGATTGTTAGCAACAGGTTGAGAGTCCGCGGCGCTGTCCCTTGTGCGGGAGCAGCGCCACACTCTCCACATCATCAGCTATCGCTTCGGTTGGGATCGGGATCCATTACTATAAATAAACACAAGTTCAAACGTCGAAATCACCACACTATCATATAATCACATAAAATGGCATGTATAGCTAGACCCAAACGCATTACGGTAGTCCTAGAATCGACTAAACCGTAGCTCTGATACCAATAAAATTGTAACACCCGAACCCGAGACCGTCGCCGAGTCGAACGCGAGGTGTTAACTGCACTTCAACCCACTTATTGACAATTTTCAGACAAGCTGCCAATCTGAGTACTAGTCGCTCTAAAATTCATAACTTGAGTTTTACAACTCGAAAATCAGTTCCGTAAATTTTTCCTGAAACTAGACTCATATGTCCATCTACATGTTTTTTCTAGAATTTTGGTCGAGCCAATTAGTACAGTTTATTAGTTAAAGTCTCGCCTGTTGTAGGGATCGACTACACTGACCTTTGTGCGTTACGAATTGGATATCTCCCTGTACAGGGCTTCAATACTAATGCCGTTTGTTTCTATAGAAACTAGACTCAGAGAGGAATCTACACATATATGGAATGACTCCTAATTATCTCTGGTTAATTTACAATGATTTTCCAAAGTTGGAACAGGGGATCCAGAAACCGTTCTGGCCCTATTTCACAAGAACTTTAAAATCTGTTAACTTATAACTCATATGACCATTTCGTTTCTTCCATATGAAAGTAGATTCATCAAGGTACACTTACATAATTTATTTGCTATTTAATACCATTCCTACTATTTTAGTGATTTTTCACATCCACGTCACTGCTGCTGTCAGCATCTGCCTTTAGTAGGCTTTACCTATTTCATACTTTCCATGATTCAATTGGCCCTTTTACATACATAGCACAAAGCGTGATCATGATTAACCATTCCAATGGCTAATCGTTTCAAAATAATTCCATACCTCATAAGGGTCAACATACAAACGATTATAGTTCTATGCTAAAACGATATAAGCCATTTTCGCATGGCTATCCAAGTTTACACAAACCGGAAGGTACATGACCTTCAACAAAGGATGGTCCTATACATGCCATTTCAAAGTTCAACCAAAATTTGTACCAAAATGGGGCTTCGATAGTGTGGATGACTTGACTTCTTTGATCCCGAATCCGATAGCTAACGAGCGAAACCTATAAAACAGAGAGCCAAAGCAACGGGTAAGCATTTTAATGCTTAGTAAGTCTCAAGCAATGAAATCAGCTTTGACTAAGGTATTTTATTCACATGGCTAATTAAACCACTTTACTAATTCACATTCCCATACTCATACTTATTTCACATCACCGACCCTTATGTTCATACACAAAAGAACAACTTAGCCCAAGGCCGGTAGCTCGTTTATCAACTTAGCGCATACTTACTTGTAAGAATTCAATTAGTACAAGCACATACAAACATACCTCATTGCTGGAATTTTCACAAGTGTATAAGCTGAAATTTTCACAGCAAGATTGCTCACTTCCGAATCACATACTTTCGGATTTAACCGGATATAGCGACTTCAGACGATTGCCTTGGTCATAACCCGGATTTGGTGACTTGCACAAAGGCCTTGGTCTTAGCCCGGATATATCAACTCGCACGAATGCCTTCGGGTCTTAGCCCGGATATATCAACTCGCACGAATGCCTTCGGGTCTTAGCCCGGATATATCAACTCGCACGAATGCCTTCGGGTCTTAGCCCGGATATATCAACTCGCACGAATGCCTTCGGGTCTTAGCCGGATATATCAACTCGCACGAATGCCTTCGGTCTTAGCCGGATATATCAACTCTCACGAATGCCTTGGTCTTAGCCCGGATATATTTCCAATGTTCACTTACATATATATCAATATTCAAGACACGTCCATAGTTCATTTTCGTTACTAAAGCTCTAACACAAAATATCTATCAACCTTTACTATTTCGCTCAATGGCCACACAAACAAGGAGCATAATTTTGATATAATTCAAGTAGGGTCATCACTCAAGACTTACCTTGGATGTTGTCGAGCGATTTCGACGGCTATTCAACTACTTTTTCCTTCCCTTTATCGGATTTAGCTCCCTTTGCTCTTGAGCTAATTTACACAAATTTAACTTATTAAAATCTCATCATGATAGCTTATGGCCGAATATGACAAGGAGTGTAAATGGTCATATGGCCATCCTTTAGCTCAAATACACAATGGTCATGCACATTTTACATCACAACAAGCAATTCAATACATTCAAACATCAACGTGAAGTTCAAAGTACTTGGCCCTTATAGACATTAGGCATCAAAGTTGTATATGTACGAAATCATAAATCGAACTCAACACATTAGTTAATATTCCTCTTAGCGAATTTTCTAAGCCAAGAATAGGCATCAATATGCTTGCCTCAAACCGAATGCATGCACACTAATTACCCTCATGTGGCGAATATACACTTAATACCACACAAAAAAACAGCATACATTTTACTACTAACACATTACATATCGTAATTCATTGCACATCTCTTATTTACTTCATAATCAACACATCATCACAAGCAAATATACACTTTGAATTAGTATATATGTCATACCAATCCATCATGTGCAAACATATATTCATGTAGGTGCAAGGGCGAATTCTCAAGTGGCTTATATCCAAATATATACACATTTCCAAAGCTTAAATCTTACTTACCATGCAACATGCATGAATTATACTTATGGATATATCATGGCGAATACCACAACACCACACCATTTCAATTTGGTCATGGTGAAACAAAGAACTTAGTATCTCATTCAAAAAAATGCTAAAAGAAAATCTAAGAATCTTCAATCCTCCATCACATGTATCACTTTCAAGCTTGTTATTTAACATGCAATGGCATTAACACCACATTCACTTTGGCGAATTTCATTCCCATGACATAACAAGGATTTGAACCATGGGCTAACAAGAACATTAAGCTAGCAACTAAAAACATGCATGAACCTCAAACATACCTTAATCTTGATGCAAGTTTAGCCAACCTCTTCCTAATCCTCTTCCAAACCAAGTATGAAGCAAAACTCCTTCCTTAACCTTAGTATTTTCTACCAACAAGAGAGTGAAAAGAGATGAACAAAATTTTTCTTTCTTCCTTTAGGACATTCGGCCAAGCTATGGAGGAAGATGGACACTTTTTTTTGTTTCTCATCTACTAACATTAATTGTTTATTCCATAACCCTTATTTTATTCTTTCCATCATAACCCATTTACCAAACATGTTTCATGACATGATTTTTGCCCATAAATCCTTGTCATGGCGGCCACTAGCTATGGGGAAATTTGACATGCAAGTCCATTGTTTTGCATGCATCCTTTAATTAGTCATCACACATTTCCCTCATACTTTCAAAGTTTATTACTAGGTCCTTTCTAGTGAAATTCACATCTATAATTCTAAATCAAAGCATAAAAATATCACACATGAGTTAACACACATTATAGGCAATAAAATAAATATTAAATTATTTTTATGCCTTGGTTTTGTGGTCCCGAAACCACATTTCGACTAGGGTCGTTTTAAGGTCATCACAGAGAGAGTACGCACACACGATTGCTTAATACTCGATTTCGCACACTTAGTGCCATGCGATTTAAGCCCGCACACAGTGCCATACCCTTCGAGCTCGCACACTTAGTGCCATATATTTCCAGCATGCACACTCAGTGCCATATTTTTCCAGCATGCACACTTAGTGCCATATATTTCCAGCATGCACACTTAGTGCCAATCTCGTCACCGTACACTCAGATTGTTCGCACACTTAGTGCCGAAAGCAACTTTCTACACATTTCACTATTTCTTTTACATTCAACAAATGTCATCATTCCATACACATACATTTTCATTTGTAAATATATATATCATCCCATTAAACACAATTGCATAAATTTTACAATCATTTAAGCAATATCAAATACGTGCTTAATGACTTACCTTGTT
This sequence comes from Gossypium arboreum, assembly GCF_025698485.1. NCBI lineage: Eukaryota > Viridiplantae > Streptophyta > Magnoliopsida > Malvales > Malvaceae > Gossypium > Gossypium arboreum. Next base: position 75,617,895 of record NC_069082.1, on the reverse strand, counting down.
TGGGGTAGAACGGTTCCAAATCGGCTACTCGCTTGCTTTCTCCTTTCCTTTGTCCAATTTAGTTCCCTTTGCTCTTGAGCTAAATCAAACAATTTACCTCTCCATCAAACACAAACATACGGCATTCACATGCATTATTAT